>NC_054064.1:6172839-6772935 GCF_017639655.2 Falco naumanni | reverse complement strand
AACAAACCATAGCTAATAAAAACACCAGAGTTAAAATCTTCCCAGGGCATCACATCCTTAAACAAATTAGCCTCTCCTCTAGCTTCGATGTCAAAGAGACAGGACACAATGAAGGACTAAGGAAAGAAGTTTTAATTCCAATTCTTTCTCCTTCTTCATATCATATCTGTGTGGATCCAGTTGAGAAAGGACACAAGGAAATGCTTTCATCCAAAACAAACACGCAACCCAAGGAACTCACTGCCACATCATAAGGGCGAGATCAGTAGGTCAGCAGTGTTCACATACCTCCTGGAGACAGCAAGAGTGTCCGGTGCTATAAACACAAAAGATTTGTGGCCTCTGAGAGTGAAGGGACCTCAAACATTATTTCTTTTCTACCCCAAAATCAGTGATCCTAAACACAGGGAACACTCACAAGGAAGATGAAGTCAATTACAGTGATCTCCTACATATAGACCCTGTGTCATATGTCAAAATCAAACAAAATTACTTCCTCTCAAAAAACTGACCATGTTCAGCAGTTCTTTCTGCCCTGATCTAGAACCATGTTAAAAGCCTCCTTGCTTGACAACAATCCTAGGATGTGCCCAGGAGGAGAGGGTCCTGTACTAAACAGGAGACGAATGAGGTGTCCTCAAAGACTGCTTCCCTCTCTGAGCCTGGGAGAGTGTTCAGAATACTGATTCTCCTGACCCTGTCCTTCTTGGTGTGCTGCTTCTGGGATGACTTTCCCCTCTTTCTCCAGCTCACACTCTAGCTCTTTGATTCTCTGCAGAGCTTCTTCCAGCTTTTCTTCAAGACCTTCAGATCTCTCCTCTGCATTCTGAGCATGGATCTCTGTTTCTCTGAAACACAGAAGCATAGATAATGCTGAAACCTGAAATCTAAGCAGCTGCAGGCAGGATACCTAAAAAAAGATTTAGATATCTGAAGCACTCAGTGGGGTTGACTGACTCTGTAAAACACATTTATGGTTTCAGAGAAGGACATTGTTAAAAGATCTATAAAGGACTTCATGGCACATCTATGTAAATCCTGCAAAGTGAATTAATTTTAAAACTCAGTGTTTGCCAGCAAAGGGCGAGATGCTGATCTTCACTGTGCAAGGTTATATACAGAACACAGTCAAATCTACTAGCAAGGCTAATGAGATGGGGTTACCCTGGATAATGCAAGCTCACAGACGAAAAAAGAAGTGTAAGGGAATGTAATCCAGAGCGTCCGAGCCTGCTTAGGCATGGAAGAAGTCATTACCAAAGACAAACCTCGATGTGATTCTGCATGGAGACACTTGGATGTCCCTTCATTGGGTTCCCCACATGTAGGCACAACATTGCATGGCTCTGCCTGCCAATCTCCTGGACACTAGCAGGCCCTGGAAGGGCTAACTGCATTCGCATAACACTCTGCAAGTGCTAACAGGACCCAAAGTATTAACAAGTCTTGCAGAAAACCATCATGAGTACCTCTGCAATGGACCTCGTGTACACAAAACCGAAAATCTGCACACAGATGAAGGAGAGCTGATGTGGGTCATGCCTTCAGCTAATGTAAAACACACACTCAATGGCCTGAGACAATCAGAATGGAAGGAATCACAAAACTAAGCCAATAGATATTGGATGAAGCAGAACCTTATCAGAGAGCAGAACAGGCACTTGCCTGGGATGAAACCTTGCCTGCCCATACCTCTAGCACAGGCCCAGTACTCACAGGAGCTGCACTTGCAGATGTTCCAGCACTGCCAGGGCCTCAAACTCTTTCTGAGAAAAGGGAGTCGATGACCTGGTGGTAGCTATCTCTGTCTGGTTGGGAACAGCAAAACCTTCTATAAGTGAATGTGAAACCAACAATGCCACATTTCATCTGCAGCATGTGCCTGGTTTGGTGCTGGTGTCTTAGTGCACAATGCAGACAAGAGCTCTCTATCAGCAAAACACATAAAACTTGAGGCTACTTCAGGCACTGAACTGATCTTGGCATTAAAAATAGACTAAAATTCTTTTCTGGCTCTGACACGAAACTCTCACTGGTTCATAGTCTTGAGTTGGCTGGTGCATTCACTAGCTTACAGAGGTTGGAGATGGCTGTGGCCTGACCAGGAGCAAAAAAAACCCCAAAATGATGTTCAGAAAACAGAAAGAGGTAGCTCCTCACAGGGTCCAACAGGCATAAGTCAGTTTTCTTCATCTGAAGAATACAAACAGGGTTTTTCTGTAAAAGTAACCATGGAAAAGCTGCTTCTCTAAGCTTTGGAACATAATCGTGATTTCCAGTGATTTATTTCTGTAAAACAAATCAAAGTTCATAAAGAAATGCTCCTGCATCTCCCACTGGCACTCTGAACTAAAGCATGAAGGGCAAGGCACATGCAGCAATGCAGCACGCTTAAGGAGTAGGACCATCCAGTGACAGTTTGCTAAAGATCCACAATTCCTGTACCTCTGGGCTTCACTCTGGATGACTGACTGGCCAGGGGATGACTGCAGAAGGCAGGCCCTATGACTTCTGATGAGCAACTTTATCAAAGAGCACCATCCCACAGGCAAATGGAGAAAATAAGGACCTAGGAGGCCAACACAACCTGAATTTCTTGCTTCCCTGTTGTTGTGAGATCTCCCTGAATCTCTGAAGCCTCTCCAGGTTCTCCCATGTGCTTAGCACCAAAACATTTTCACCATCCCAGTTTCTGCAGATAGTCCTGGTTCAGACTACACACATCACCTGTTACTGGTCTCATGAAAGTCCTGGGGCCATGGCAGTAATATCATGAGGACAAATTTCAGCTGTGCTAGCTGTGCTAATGATTATTTAAAAGTTGCAAGAACAGAGGAATCTGAGACAACACAGCACCTTGCACTGCCCCAGCAGGTCTGACAAGTGTTAAACGGGGTCTCATTAACAGAGTCTGAGTAGACAGGTAAAACCCAGCTCCAAATCTCTGCCAACAGGCTAAAGCCATTGCTGTGGTGGAGACTCCTACCCCTGTAACTGAAACGATGTCTGATTTCAGAGATTTCAGGTGGATGTTGGAGTCACGCCCCATGTATCATGTCTGCAGTGGCTTCATTGTCTTCAATCAGATACTCCATACCAGCACCTGGCTGCTGCTGAGAGAAAAGAAACAAGAAATAGGAGATCCTGCTAGCCTAGTGGCATGCAAGGCAGCTGTAAGGCCATGTTTCACATTGCATACACTGAGCAATAAATAAAAAGGCCCTGCTAGAAAGTAGTGTATTGCAGCTACTACAGTCACCTGCATAATAGCAATCTCCTCCTTTACTTCTAATGGTTCTTCCTCTGTTACGGGTTTCCTATTGCTGTTGGCATCGTCAGCTTCAAGCTCACTCTTAGTTGAGGAAATGACAGTGTCCTTATGCTTCAACTGCAATTCCTGCAAGGCACCCTAAGGATCGGGTTAGTAGCGTGCTCCCTTTAGCCATCCAAATAACCTAGGCAAAGCCAGCTGGTCTGTGACTTTCTCTTGCATATATTTAGACTTGGAGTCCAGCCACCCAGGAGGTCCTGAGTATGAATATAATTCAAATCACAAGTAAATATGCTAATTACTGAACATTACATAAGCAGGATCCCCTGTGGCATATCTGCTTTCCATAGGCCACGGCAGGGAGAAAAAGAGGAGCAGCACATGAGCTACAGCACTGGCTGTACACAAGTCATGAACAGCATTGCTTTCCTTGGAGGTTGAGCTCAGAACTGATGCAAACAAATTGCTCGAGAAAATAATTCTAAAGCCCTTTCCTCGTCATCTGAATTCAACCTGTTTTTTATGAAAGCAGACCAATGCCAGGCCAACGGTAACACAACACATGTAATTGTCACAGGCAGTCTCAGACATCCATCTAGTCACTAAAAGTTCAGCCTGACCTCCTGGACAATGCAACCACCAAGATTCTAGCCAAAATCCACCCCAATGGGAGAAACAAAAGCAATCATGCACCATTGGGAACTGATCTACCAGTGGGGTAAAATCTCTTAGCTCCACTGAAGCTCTGGTTTTGCCTTAGACCTGCCCTCACAAGCAGCACTGTCATTTTTGACCAGTTTACAGTCATAACACCTCACAGTTCTAACCACAGCTTTGAGTGTGTGCAGGTCTCCATGTGAAAACTTCCCTCAAACGAAACTGTAGCTCCTTCCTTTTGAAAGTTTTGAAGCAGACCTTCATCCAAACAGGTCCGACCTAGAGCAGCAAATGCAGTCTGCATATACCTCTGATCCAAAGAGGTTTCTCAGTTCTTCTAAATCCAGAAAGGAGACTGGAAAGCCTTTGACTTCTGAAAGGAGGAGACTACGTGCTTCAATCCAATTACAGCACTCAGTCTGGGAAAACATAACAGAAAATGATTATCCAGGGATTATTTAGCACAAAAAAATAGCTGTTACCATATTCATTCAGTCAGTTAAATAATTCCACCTTTCTGTCTATTTAAGGGAAGGGGCCTACCTGGACCGTTCCATCCTCACCATACAAAGGAAAAGGAAGACACATTTCACCAAGCTTTCAGATACGGCATCTGTCACCAGCTAATCACTCCTATCAACTATGTCCTTCAACAAGCTCCCCCTCAGGCCAGTGCAGAACATGTCTATCATAGCCATCGCCCCAACCCACATGGGGAGAAATGAGTGTAAATCCCAGGGGCCAATTTTTCCACTCACTAAGGTAACACAGAACAGAAACACAAGTATTTTCAATCCCTGCAGAGAGGCTTCTTAAATTCCTTGAAGTAACACCACTTGCCCTGTGCTCAGGGAAGCCTTGGGCTTCAGGAAGGGTCTACCTTTCACATTCCTAAAGCGCACGTGAAGCTCAGCTAAACACTGGTGAAGACAGTGGTAGCGATTAAGAGCTTTACATGCAAGTGTAGAATAAGGAGATGGCAGGTAGGTCAGTTGACTGCAAAAATTTTCAGCCATGTCTGTATAAAAGTATATTGCACCAAGCACCTCCAGGAGCTCCTAAGCACCACTCAAGTCTGGATGTACATGGCTCTGACAAGCTTTGAACCAGAGGTGAATCTACTGCCACTCATATGGAATAAATCTCGCAGGAGAGCCTTTACATACGTACCCTGAAACAGGGCAACAAAAATATTAAAGCTGAACATGACCTGACCCAGGTTTATCTGCTTTCCGGGACTGTGGAGTCAGTAGGGAACTTGGGGGAGCAGGGTAATCCATTGGAGTAGCAGGAGTCTTCCTCCTCTTTAAAACCCTGACATACGTTTTTCTCTACCTCTTACAAAGTAAATACAGTTTAATCTACCCCCAGACCTAGACAGCTGGAGACACAGGCACCTTTCACCTTGATCTTATTCAGCTCCTCCAGCTCAAAATCAGCTTCTAAATCTGCCTCTGACCGTTTCTTTCGAACAATTGCATTGACAATCTCGTGACAGCAGCTGCAAAGATGCAGAATGTCATCAGCTCTGCAGGAGTGCCCTCAAACGCTTAGAATCCTAGAATCATTTATGCTGCAGAAGATCCTTCAGTCAGGAGCCCATTGCCGTCAGCAAGGCACAGGAGCTATCTGTAGACCTGTGCACTAGAGAAGCCTTCAGAAGAGCAATCCTCACCTGCCCCACTCACACAGTGACAGCTTGTCCACACCAGTGCTGTTTTAACCCACAGAGGATGTGTGAGCACAGATCCTGCATCAGGTGGAGGCTTTGCTCCAGGTGACCTGGGCTGCAGACTCTGCCTGCACTGCCTGTGCATCCTCCACCGGGCAGCCTGAGAGGCATGGGCAGAGTCCATGCAGTCACCGATGCTAGTGTATTTTATAGCAGTACTAGGTATAAAGCAGGAACTGCCATTGTCTTTAGGTGTTCCTATCTTACTAGGCTCCCTAAAAATTCCACTAAGGCCATTTAAGACCTAGGATGATCCAAGGACAACCAAATTGATGGGATCTGTTGCCGTGATCAATCTCTCGGCACACTACACATTTTTTCTTGAGAAAACTCTGTCTGGGTTTCAGCTGGGATAGAGTTAATTTTCTTCTCAGTAGCTGGTACGATGCTGTGTATTGGATTTAGTATGAAAATAATGTTGATAACACACTGATGTTTTAGTTGTTGCCAAGTAGTGCTTACTGTAAATCAAGGACTGTTCAAGTTTCCCATGCTCTGCCAGCGAGACACAGCGCACGAGAAGCCGAGAAGGAGCAGAGCCAGCCCAGCTGACCTGCACTAGCCAAAGGGCTATTCCATACCACAGAACATCACGCTCGGTATATAAACCGGGGGGAGCTGGCTGGGGGCCACTGATTGCTGATCAGGGACTGGCTGGGCATCAGTCAGCAGGTGGTAAGCAACTGTATTGTGCATCACTTGGGGTTTTTTTCCTTTGGGTTTTATTCCTTTCCCTTTCTCCCTCCTTTTCATTACAATTTTTACATATTTCATTTTATTTCAACTATTAAATTATTCTTAACACACATCTTTTACCTGATTCTCCTCACCATCCTGCTGAGGGGGGGGAGAAGTGAGCGAGCAGCTGTGTGGTACTTAGTTGCCAGCTGGGGTTAAACCACGACAAAACCCCTTAGATTAAATTGAAAATGTCTGTTGCTACCTGATTATAGAACCAGCCAGTCTGCCATGTCCACAACCAGCTCTTCAGCTCGATGCTGAAGCTTATGAGACCTCAGAAGTCTGAGCTTCTCATCTGTCTCAGTGTCTGAGTCTTCTGGCTGGGGACGCTCATGGGACAAGCATTCTGCTGTCATGTGTCTCAGCCAATCCACCAGCCACAGGGTCAGGTTTCTGTGCAGTTCGATCACCTGCACAAAATATCAGAGCAAATGTAATAAATGACTGGTCTTGCCAAGCAGTCTGAAGTCAGTGTATTTCATGTAAGTCAATGTCCTCCCTAATTCAATTTGCAAACTGACCTAAAGACAGAAACACTTATTTGTACCATTTTTTCTCTCATATTGATTCCCGTTATGAACACATCTTTTTCTACTGTGGATCTATCCTTCTCCCAGTTCTTGTTTAGGATCATATGCTGTGTGGCACACTCTCGTGTCCAGAATTCAGTGACAAACCACAAATCGCACACCACGCTTAAGGAACATATAAAAAAAACGCATAGTGAGAGCTTCTAGTCTACAGTCCTGGGAGAAAGAACTAAAACCCGAGAGCCAGCAGCCACAGCCAGCTCTCTGAACAGGAAATATCACTGTTATTCCAGAGGAAATGCTTGCTAAAGATGAAACAACAAAATGGTGTTCATAGACTGTATGGAGACCTTACAGCTATATTTAGAGGAGTTCTCCTCTGCTCTGTTGGCTAGAAGACAAAAGCCACAACTCAAACAGGAAAGAAGGTGTCAAAAGAGAAAGAAGCATTCCTCACAACTGTGTTTTGGTGAGGTGGAAATTAAAGTGAAAGACTGAATACTAGATATAGTGCTTTTATCCCCAGCAGTTTCAGGCTTGTGCTTACGTTTTCATTAAGATGCATGATGTTCTTCTCAACCACATTATTCATGGACAGAACCCATTGCTGAATCATCTGAAAAAGTCCTCCAGGTACCACCCTGAAAAGAAAAACAAATCCAGAAACAGTGACCTCTAGTGCATCAGACCCGAGGATCTCCTGTCTCAAAGACATCTTTTGCTTCCCAGCTCGAGGAAAACAATATATTTTGGTACACCGTATGCTGGAAACCTGACGCAGGCTTGTTTGTTAATGCTGCAGTTGTGGGCAAATTTGGCATTTGCAAGTCATCTCTTACTTATACGTTATGCATGTGCTCTGCAAATGATTTATGTCTTGATGATATTTACCAAAGACAATGGAGCACCATGAAAAGGAACACACCCCCACAAATCTGACTGTAAATGAATCACATATTTTGGGTTTTCTTCAAATGTCAAGATTTCCCAAGCAGGTGGCAGTTCTGAGGGGACAGTGATGTTCCAGGAGCAATACTGAAGCCACCAACTGTTTCCACAGATATTGCCAAATCAAAGCAAATGAAAGGCAGTCACCAAGCATTTTTACACTTCAGATGATCGTATTTATCCCACTGCCAGTTTCCCATGCCAAAGTCCCCACAAAAGGACGTTTCTCTTTTTTTATGAGTGTAGTTTAATGTACAAGGCCAGCCCAGACACAATTAACACCTCTGTCCTTACAAGAAATGCAATTTCTTATCACGCTGAGCTTCACGCAACTGGCTGGAGCCTATACAGCTCATCACTGCATCCACCTGGGCCAGCCACGCAGGGATCTTGTGATAAAATGCCTGCAGCTCAGCTTCGTGCGTGCCAGAACCTCGCTTCAGCTTTTGCACCTTGAATAACCAATCTTCCATACTTCTCACCAAAGCTGTCAAAAACCTAGCTGTGCCTGCAGGGAAAGAAAATACAAACCTTTAATTATCGTTCTTTCAGCCAACTAAAACAGAGCTGGATCCAAAGAGGGATGCCAAGAGGGATGAACAGCCTACATGGGAAGTGGCTACACTTAGGACTAAGAATGAGCTGTTTAGTAAGCACTGAATTCAAAGCAAGCTGAAAGAAAATGAGTTTGATTTGAAGCCCTGATTTTCCTTCTTGTCTCTGCAGATTTGGATCTCTCATTGCGTAAAGGCTTAATATAACTCTTTTTAAAATGGCTTTGCAGTTACAATCCTGTTCTTCAAAGACGCAGGTGGTGCAGTATGCACAGATGTGCCAGGTGCCTGGACAAGGTAGTAAATTACTTGTTCATTCACTCCTCTGGCACATGCTGATGGATATTCTCCATTTGTTGGGGAATATGCTTGAAATGTAACAATGCTTGCTCTTGATATCCAATGTTTAAATTTTCTTTAAATCCTGCTGAGGTCCTGGCCTCCATGACATCTTCTAGCAAGGATGGCATGTTAAGATCATGGTGGTGGTGATGATTTTTTTTACTATTTCAATGATTTTGATGCATGGCTCCGTTTGAAGTGCAATGAAGCAGTGTTGGATTGTCCAGCCTGGTAAGAAGAGGAGGAGGTTACCCTCTGCAGGGTGAAGTCTTTTAGGGCACACGATGGGAGCTCCACAACCAGGCATTTGTTTTTAGCAACCAGGAGGGCAAGGACAAGTGACAGGAATGATATTAAATTTTCCTGCCATGTAGCATCAGCTTCAGAGGAAAGAAGAGGCCTCAGGAGGGCATGGGATGAAGGAGAACAGCCACTTCTCATCACTTATATGTCGTTTGGCTGTGTTAGCCTTTAGAGTATTCTGGATCATTATTAAATGGCAGCTTGCTTTGGGAAGGTTGGCTGTGTCATTGCCTTTATCTTACAAACATCATCAAATCCCCAGCAAAAGAGAAGACCTAACTGGAGCTCACTGGAGAAGTTGCTCTAGTCTCAAGTGCCAATTTCAGAGTCAAAACCATCTTGCTCTCACAAAAAAGTGAGTGCTTCACACTGTGAAGGCTTTAAGAAGTGATCAAGAAAGACTGAATAGCAAAGGCTTAAGCCAGACCTTATAAATCGCATATAAGTCCTTTCTTTTACCTCCTATCTAAAACAATCTCACATATTGTTCTCTCTCCATCTCTAATCCTTGTCATCAAATACCAAACCCTTTGTATTTCTGGCATACGCTTCTTGAGACCAGGTAATCAGATCTTAGAAGATAATAAATACTTCAGGTAACTGAATGCCATTGCCTTACAGGATAAAATTACCATGTTCTCAGTATTGTCTCTTACCTATTCATTATAATCTCTTTTATTTCCACTGTTTCTAACCAAAGATGCAATGTAAAGAGAATGTCTTTTCTACTGAAAGGCCATTACATTACAATACAAAAATGAATCCAAGCCATTCAAAATACGCCGCCTTGTATGGATCAAGGGAATACTTTTCCCATGCTCCAGTTCCCAAAGCCTTTGTTAAAATAATCTAAAATCGCTTTTTCTGGACTTTACTGGCTGAAGCAATTCTGGATCAGATGTCTGCTGTGCTGCCTAGCCCTCTGTTCTGATCACGATTATTGAGGCTTCTGACATCTGCTGTGAACTTTTTGCCATGCTGATGTCTGGCCAGTTATGGCCCCGCTCCTTCTTTCTCTCACTTCCTAATGAGAGCTACTGGGAATACTAATTTCCTTTAGCTGTCTTTTAAGGATGAACAGACTTATCATTCTATCTCAGCTGCTTCAGTAGGCTGAAATACAATATGTAGCATAAGAAAAGGTAGGGAAAAGCACAGAATAACCCCAAGTGAAAGAATAAAAGGACAGTGTGAGAAGCAGCTTAGCAAACATGAGTAGCAGTTCTGGACAGCACGTTTGGCTTAGTTTTAGTCTGCTAAAAGGAAATAAGCTGATCAAAAAAAATCAGAGATGAAACAATTCTGAAATCAGAAATTAGTCAAGGTCTTGCAGAGGCAAAGGTTGAGAAGGCTAGTTGCAAATTACCCAACAATTATTTGTTATCTTACACAGGACATGGTAACTTTATATCAGCACAGAAAACACTTGTTTACATATTTCATTATCAGGATAATTCGATATCTAGATTAAGATAACTTTGCATTAGTGATAAGGTAATAAAAACAAGTATTACCCTCTGAGACAGTGTTATCTGGTTAATGATCTTTGAAATGGTTTTACGTTACATTTTCAACACCCATTCTTTCCTTTTACATTTATTTTCTTTTCCATAAATTATCCACATAATCACAAACTGCCCACACTCCCTCTGAACATAACATATGATTTCCCTGTGTCATATCTGCATTGTGTGTTCTTTGCACTGTATTACATTTAAAATTTCAGATATTCTTTTTATGTGTGACTGTGGGTTGAGTTGCTTGGAGTTTATCCCTTGAACGCTCTTGATTCCCAGCACATATCTAGGGGTCAGACTTTAGCTTTGGAAAAGCCCAGTACAGATTATGTCAACTGGTCCTTTACTACCTGCTACTTTCCTGGCATCCCCAAGGAAAGACTGAACTGCAAAATCAGTGATTCCTTACCATTATCCCCATTTATCCTTATCTTGTACTGCTGGTAGTTCACATGCCCTTTGGTTTATTTCTTGCAGGCCAGTGTGCTGTGGAGGCAGTGCTCCAGCCAAGTCCCGGTGGCGATTCCGCATTGTCTGTCCCAGCTCCGTCCAGTGTTCCTGCAGGCTGGCAGCGCTCCTCAGACTTTCAGTCTTTCTTAGGTACGCCTCCCCTCCGTACTGCTCTAGGTCTCCTTTGAGCATCTGAAAGAAAAGGAGCAAACTTGCCCTGCCCCCAGAAGTTGGACCACCCCTTGGCTGTGACAGAAAGGTGATGGAAATCAAGTAAGAGAAGTGTGAGGAATCCATAAGCACAGAGTTATCACAGCGAGTAGACAGCACAATAAATTGGAAACTTACTGGTGACAATTCTGAGCACTTCTATGGATTAATATGATTTATCAGTCACCAGAGCTGTTGGGCAGATGGTGCTCAAATGCATGACTATGTTTAATGCACTGGCTGAACGATGGTATCGGTCAACGATAACTTCTCATGTGTAGACTCATAGCTTAAGCTTCAGCACAAATAATTTGAGCTCTTGCATTTCTGTTCACATTTGAGATGGGCATAGCTGCCCACTGGGGCTCAGCTAACACATGGTAATCTGCTAAGCAGATACCACTCAATAATATGTCCAACACCCCAAAATCTTACATTTATCAAGTTCTTGTTGTCTTGTAGGATTTCATCCAGTAGCTTTTCACTCATGAGAGAGGAGCTAAAGCAGAGGGAAAGAAGGGATGAGAGCTGAGAGAAAAAACTCCTTTAGTAGCCAAGGTAAAACTAAGAGTCAAGATACATACTCTAGGCATACCAAGTTTGTGATACAAATTGTAACTTGAAGTAAAAACCACAAGACCCTACTCAGCCAGGGATTCTTGTTCTCTCATGCAATGTAACATGAACACTGGGCATCAGTTAAGAAAATATGTTACTTCTAGCACATGAAAATCAAATTCAAGCACATATACAAAATTCAGACATTATTAACTCTATGACTGAAGTCTATAAAGTGATGTCTTCTGTTAATGCACACACTGTATATTTCTGCATTTTGTGTTTGTATTTATGCTTTGTTTTATTTAACATATCACAATGAACCAACAGAAACACCTTAACACGGAGAAAGACCGAGTCTGAGCCTCATGTGCCTCAGAGTCTTGTATCTGTACATGAAAGAAACTGTGTAACATTCAAGTTTAACTTGAATGCTCTGTGCCTGTGCATTCAAGTTAAAAGGAACCAAACAGAGGAATTCTGCAAAAAGGACACTCTGGTTTGCAGCAGGAAGGGACAATCCCTGCTCCACTGAATTCAACCACAAAGCCACAGCATCGCTTTAGAGTTGCTGTTGGGGACCTGATTACCAAAATAAACACGTCAAGCAGAAAAGTAGAGCAGCGAGGGGCATGCAAATTGCAGATCCTACCAAAACTCACTACACTTGGGAGCCAATGTGCACTTTGCATTGGTCCAGTCAGACCTACTGTCACAAGGCAAAGGTTGAGGGTGTTAACTGCTCCCTTTGGAGCCACTCACATGTCACTGCTATGGAAGTATTGAAGCTGCCTGTTGAAGCTACTGCAGACTATTTGCAGTTTTCCCTGGCTGGACTTCTCTGAACACTCTGTTTCTGCTCTGACGTGACCCAACCTCTCCCTGAACTGCTCGGTCTCTTCCTACAGATCAGCCAGGTCTCTCGTGTCCTGCAGGCGTTGGGCAAGAGGGTGGGAAAAGGGAACTGTTGTTGTGATTCTTTTGATCTGAGTCAGAGGAATTCTCCCTTTGCCCCAGCTATTTTGAGATACGTACATATCGGAGATCTGGGAAACATCTGTAGTTCCACAGCACAGCCCTCACAAACCCTTTGAGACAGGACTAGGGTGGCTCAGTGCCCCCGTGGACATGCCAGAACTGAGCACTCAACTCCTTGTTGCTTGGTTGCTACTGAGAGACCACGCAGGCAGCCCCATACCTATGAGGCCAAAATTACACTAGCCTGGACCTGTTTTGGTTTTGTGGGCATGGAATGGGGAGAGGGAAGAAAGCCACAGACAAAAAAAGGGAAACACAGGGAAAAAAGTAGTTTGAGGTAAAGGGGACAAGGAGTAAAGAGAGAAAAGCAGAGAGAGAGTGAAGGGGAGTATCTGGGCAGCATCCTCAGCCTCTTGTCACTTTATCTCTCCACTCTGAACAGCTGAGGAGAAACCCTTCTATGCCAGAAATCACTCACCCATCGAAGTACTTCAGGGGCAAAACTCCCCTGTTCTTCACAATGTGAAATTCCTCAGGAACCAGCCTACCTGCTAAGGTTGCTCATTGGGGGTGGAAAAGAGGGAGAGCACCAAACACCAACGTGAAAGATGTGCGCAGACTCTTGGTTCCTTCCCACAGAGGACACAGGTTTGGCAGCCAGGAGAGCGAAGCTCACGTAGCAGCTTTTCATGTTGCTCTTCCCTTTCCCGCTCCATGCATCCAGAGCCCGATGGAAACAATTTACATTCAAAAGCAGACTGAAACAACTAACACCAAACTGGGGCGGCGGGCTGGAGCCACAAGGAGAGCCGATGAGTTTGAGGGTCAGGGTAACACCGGGACACGTGTATGAGGACCTCCCTTCTCCAAACCAGTGATACACAGAGAAACACCTGAATGGCAGCACTCACAGGAGCATGTGGGACTCTACCGCGGCTGCTCCTCTGGTCCTGACGACCCTCAGAAAAAGAGCTTCTGCCAGGCATTGCTGTCTTAGCTTCTTGGCCAACTGCAATGTCACACAGGTAAGAGACATCTCTGAAACGGAGAAGAGCTCGTTCACTGACCCACCGCACAGGCAACCTGCTGTTCCCTTACTGCCAACTAAACTATGCGTGGGTTTGCTCTGCTCAGCCTGCGGCCAGGCCTCCTGCCTCTGGGCCAAAACAGACAGAGCAGATCGTGCGTTTTAGGCAGATCAACCTTCTGTTGCCTGTCCCTGGCCAAAGATCATTTTTCACATCTGCTGCCAACACCCTATCACGTACGTATCCAACGTCCGATAAAGAACAAAACATGTTTTGCTTCCTAGTGCCATTAAATGTTGTTTATTTACAACGAAGCATAAGTCTATTCCCTGCTAAGTCCATTAAAGCCAGAAGAGCTTCTTTTCTTAATCGTGGATCACAGAGCATCCCTGCGAGCCTGGCATCCTTTGGAAGGATGGCTCCAAGCACTGCTCATTTAGCAACTCTTCTATTTGTTATTCCCAAAATGCCTTTCCCTTGAACCTCTCCATCCCGAACTCGGATGGGACAGCCTGTCCATCCATCCAGCCGCATTATGCAGCACAGGGAGAGATCTCGCTCTATGTTCCCAGCTCTAACATCTTTCCATCGCCCTGGGCTCCTTATCCCTCCTCTGCTTACCTTCCAGCACCCGTCAAACTGACAGGGTGGTCTGTCAGGTGTCAGAACTTGCTCTGACGATTAGGATAATGCCAAAGCCGATCTGGGGTTTGCAGGCAGCCCTGAAGACAAGGCACACGTGGCCATCACCGCTTAATGAGAAATGTGCCAGGGGTGGGAGAGGTCAGGGTGGCTGCCTAAACAAGCTCCGCACCATTATTTTTGTCTGGAGGCTAAAGAAACCGGTGTGGACAAAGCAGCCTGGGCGAGGGCTCCGCAGCAGCCCCAGGGTGCAGGCATGTTTTGTTGGGACTGCAACGCAGCACTTTGGATCTGCACCAAATGGCGTGGTCAAAAAGGTGATGCAATGTAAGATTAAATTTATCTCAACAGGCTAGCAAACCTCCCTTTTGCCCAGGGAATGAGCACATGCCTCCAATGAAGAGATGATTCTGGACGGAAAAAGGCAGGAGATGGAAACACACTCGCCCTGCAGCCCATTGAGGTTTTGGTGGTTTGTGGGGACCGTAAGCGCTCTGGGCTGTAGAGAGAACTGCTGGTACAGGTCAGGCTTTGGAAAACCTCTTCTGGAACAAAACTATGCTCCAGGGAGGAAGAACCAGGCCTGATGGGGCCAAGCATCCTCGAGGTGCCCCTCACTTGGGGATCCCTGGAAAAGAGCCTGACACAACCGTTTCAACAGCATTTAGTCTGTTGGTGAAGGAGAAAGCAAACCTGAGGATGAAATACAGGGGTGAGAAAACCCGTGACTAGGTGTCTGCTCCCCTACCCGACCACCGGATCTAAACCACGGGCAGCTAATCCCACTTTGAGCCGCTGTTAGATCTGCGGCAAAGGCCAGGACACGTCACTTTCCACTGATGGGAGATAAAGCACCGGCTGCACAACCACGCCAAGCTGCCAGGCACAGACACCGAGGGATGCTGTGAACAACCGCAGTCTGCCTGTTTCTGTGAAGCCATTTCCCTTCCTGCGGGTCGCTAGCAGTCTGCTTCCTGCAATGATGTGAACGCCCTAAAATACCCACCACCACTAAATAAAGGCAAAACGTAACCAGAGAAGCATCCTGGTGTTAGGGGGAAGCTGGAAGGACAGACAGTGAGAGGTTCAGCCCCCCAGCCCCACCTGCCAGGCACCGCTCCGCTTCCTTCCACCAGCTTTTGGTCCAGGAACCTGCGCTCCGGTCGTGGGCACGGTGAACGCTTACTTTATTGTAACAGTCAGCCAAGGAAGTCTGCAGTAATGATCTAGAAACAGAATTAAACCTGCATTTGTACTTCACAGGGTTAACAGGGTTTTTTGTTATTATTTATAGGGAAAAACCCCTTGCACCTGACAGCAGGTACATCTGTTAGGAAGAAGCCCCCAGCGCTTTGCTCACCCTCCATAGGGTGCTCTGTTTTCCACCTACAAACTGCATTAGGAACAATTGCTTCTTTTATACATCTAACTGGGCCAGAGATTTATTTGTATCAGTCTCCAATTATTAATCTTCCTGCTTTTCCTTCTTTGCAATATCTTACCAATAATAATAAAAAAAAATCATATTCCCATTAGTTTTGTAATCTCCATGAATCCTCTTCTGAAGCCTTCCCCCCTGCCCAAGCCTTGCCAATATCTATTGTCCTTTATAAATGCTTTTGTTATTAAACCTCCTTATCAGCCATAACCTTGTGTACTGCGGTTCCTAATTAGTTTATCTACATTTCTTTGCCTCGAGACACACGTTTGTGGGTGTAGGTATAATGCAGGAGTAGTCTTGCCAGGTAGCTTCTTGCCTTGCTGTGCAAAATGGTTTCTTGGAAAGAAAATTAAAAAAAAGTTTGCTAAAAATTTCTGACAGAAGAAAACTTTTTTTTTCCTCTTTAACAGCTCTGTTTGGCAGTACATGCTATTCCCACCAGAAAGGATGGGAAGATTAATGGCACCGTTCTGCAGCAGCTCCAGTTTAAGGACACAGTCAAGACTTGACTTTAGAGCGTGTGGGACACAGCTGGAAAGTATCACATTCAGTTCTTGGCAGGCAAAGACTTTTCAGGCCCAAAATAAAGGCAGAAATCATTGACGTGATACGCATTTGTCAGTTGCTGCAATTTAACGTGCATTAAGGAGGGAGAGGTTAGACACTCTGGTCTGTTCCAAAAGCCACCAACTCCCTCCCCGTGCTCCTCGCCAGCACTTCCAAGGACATCCTTTCCTCTTGCTGGGTTGCCACAGCCAATACGCAGGTTATAAAACCCCAACTACCCCTCTCAGGTGGCATTTCACACCGGCATTTTCTGCTGCTTTTTAGGACCTGAAGAAGGGCTTGCGTAGGAGCTCCTGGGGAAGGGTTCCTTCCTACGCACCCAGCCAAGGAGACGCCCTCCCTGCCCACCACCTCCAGGCTCGGGCCCTCCCTCCCCCCCCCCTCCCCTCCCCCTGAGCCTCACGGCCCCTGCCCAGGGGTGGCTCTGCCAGGGGCTGCCCAGAGCTGCGGGCACAGGCACCTTCGGGCCGCTCCACACGTGCTGGCAACCAGCCCTAGCCCCCCAAGGCAGGCCAGCTCCCCCCTCCCCAGAGCAGAGGAGGTGGCCCCCATACCTGCCAGCACCCCCAGCTCCATCGCCATGGAAACACAGGGCTCTCCACGCACACCCACCCATCCCCACATCCACCCCTCCACACCCATCCCCCCCCCCACCACCCCCCATCCCCCCCCCCCCCCTCCACCACCCCCCCCAATCTGGAAGAAGCCCCCCCTCCCCAGCTGTACAAGGCTCTGACCCACATCATCTCCCCACAGCAGCCACCTTCCCCTGAGGGCACCCCCACAGATCTTGCTCTGCCCCCAACCCTGCTCCCCTCCGCCCTCTTGCAACTCCCCCCAAAATCAGGAGCCTCAGAGAAGAAACAGGCCAAGGCGATTTTTTTTCTTCCCCTAATAGCAAAATATATTTCAACTGCTGTAATACAGTAGATTATGAACAGCTCTTCTGCCTGACAGAACACGGTACAGGTTGCGTATGCGGGACCGCTGGTGCCAGGGCACATATGGCCCCATCCTCCCCCCTGCCACCACTGCTGAGGGGCAGCAATGGCTTCTTGGCCCTGCTCAAGTGCGGGGAGGAGAGGAGGGGAGGCTGAACACGCCGGCTCCGAGGTGCCGCGGGCAGCCAGCTCGTAACCCTGGTGCCGCAGAGCGTGTGGGCTCGCTCAGGCCCGCGCTGCTGTTCTTCCAGCCCATCGACACTGAAGGTGGGAGCTCAAAGCGTTCGGTTTGCCTTTAGCGGGTGGGCCAATGCGTGTAACCCATGCTGTTCCTTATTAAGAAAAAAACATCAGGATTTCCGCCCCCTCCCACTACAGCACTTCGCAAGTGCCTTACTGGGACGGCTGTCCCGGGACAGGAGACGGCAGCTCAGGTGCAGGACTGCTTCGCCTCTGAAGGCTGCAAGCAAAATTCCCCAACAGAAAGGACACACTGGGCACAGAGACTCTGCGGAGGTTCAGTCTTCCCAAGAACAAACCGTCACCAGCCTGACAAGTGGGACACACACCGTATTAACACTGATTCTTGTGATGTTACCGAGCAAGGAGCTGCAGCCGTACCGGCGGCCACTCCAAAGCTGGAGGCCTCCTGCCACAAAAATCAAGGGAGCCACCCTGGAAGCAAGCCGCACAAACCTCATGTAGGAGAGCGCCACAGAAACCAGTACAGATCATTACTAAGAACCTGGAAAGGGCAGGCGGTGAACCTTAGCGCCCTCACGATTGCTCAGACCACCATACTGCTAGCTCTGGCCCTCACAACCTAAGGAAACTCCAACAAACATGGTATAATTGACTAATTAAACAAGCAATGTGCAAAAGACTTAGCATTTCCCCTCCGGTCCTCTTGAGAAAAAAATGGAAATAAGCCCACATTCAAAAGCAATTTTAAACCCCCGTGAAATCAAAAGTAATCCCAATTGTCAATGCCCTGACAGCACGGTTGCCAGATGCCTTGATCTACAAGGCTAAAAACCTCAACCTGTCAAAAACTAAGACTAATTCCAACAGTCGAGTGTCCCTTTCTGGTTGCGTTTTGCTTGCCAGATGCTCAAGCCCTCAGGCTTCAAACAGCGGGGACGCTGACACAGTAAACACAGATACTCTTTATTAGGAATAGGCCAGCGCCAGCTGCGAGGGGAGCACCAAAACTTGGCACGAAGCACCATGATTTTAGCTCCTTTTTTTTAATCTCCTTTTGAGAACACCGAGACAGTGGCAAGACCCAACACAGGCACTGAAGTGACAAACCCGGTCCCTAACCCATCATACCCTACTTGAGTGCAGTTACATCCGTACGTAAGTTTTGAGCACCACAACCGAGAAGTACTGGGCTGAATTGCATCCTACACTAAGCAGGTGACAAAGCTGTTTGGCCAAAGGGTGGGAGGTTTTGTTTGTTTTTCTTCAAAAAGGAAGCTGAGTCACTCCAGCACTACTGTCCCTTCCTCCTACAAAAGGCATGGCTAAAGATTTAGGATTAAATCAAACTGAATGAGGATAAGGTAATCTGTTCTCAGGATTTTATACACGAATACTGCTGCGTTTGAGTACATACGTGAGCCCCTTCGCTGCAGTTACCCCAACTGCTTCAGCAGACAAGTTCCAATAGCAGGTCTGTTAAGAGGAGAGCCACACACGCAAACACTGGATTTGGCAAATCTGACCTGACACAATGTCCTTTCTGAGGGGCGGGGTTCCTTCCTACAGAAAACTGAAAGCCTGCAAGAGTTTCTGTATCACCTACCTTTCCCGAAATTACTTTTGACTCAGGTTAGTAAAAACAAAAGCTCAAAAGTCACCTTAAGTGGGTTGGGAGACAAGTCAATAGACAGTCCCAACACTGCTGGTATCAAATACCCAGCCTGCAGGTCAGCAAGGAAAAGCTGTTACCAGAAAGTGCCAATGAAGAACTTTTGAGTAACTCAGAAATCCCTGTGACCAAAGTTAAGGTACCTCCACCAGGTTTCTCTCTCTCCCCAGTACCAGGAGGTGCAGTTCCAGTAAAACTGGAGAGAGATGTATACCCAGCTACCATGGAAATTCACTTTTGTGCTTAGCATCTGACAGAACAAGGAAACCGACAGGGCTCTGCCCAAATGATAGATGTTGGAACACCAGATTCACGTAACGCTTCTGCCTTTATCACTGGGCATGGGAGGACGTCGTACCTCTTCAGAAAGGAGGGGGCAACCCCCAGGAAACTGACCTTCCCCCGAAGCCCCCACTGACGGAAGAGCAGGCAGAGGCAGATGGAAAAGCAGCTCCAACTCCAGATGCTGGCCAGCCCTCACCACCCACCGCCACGGCAGAAGATGCTGCAGCACACGTTGGCAAGCGGCACCAAGGCGCGCTGCCATACTGAAATGGACGAGCCGTTTCAAATGGGAACGCGCTACGTACCTGTAAAGTTGCTTGTGTTTTCTTACAGTTGGGTCATAGTATTTCAAATTTTCCCTCACTAAAGAAAGCCTTAACTTGTATACCTTAAAGCACCTGCCAAATTACAGCAAGTTAATTGTGTTAAAAGAATTGATTATCTGGAGCAAGAGAAAGGAAGAGCTAGAAGAAAAACTATTCCTCAAGTCGTGAGGGCCTTCAAAGAACAAAAATGCTGTAAGTCAGCTAAACTAAATGAATACAGAGGAAACATAAATTTTCAGTCTAAAAAGACATATAAAGACTGCAAACACTGTGCCCTGCGTTTGAACCCGATTCTTCAATGCAGCCACAAGTAAACTGACAATCCCCTCCTTCCTCTGCCCATTTTAAATCTGCAGGCAGCCAACATCCACAGAATGCGGTTCAGAGCCATCCAGGAATACTTTGGCTATCTTCAGAGCAAGGAGGCAGATATCCTGGTGCTCCGCTGCTTGTCCACATCATAGCAGCAGCCAGGATCACAAAGAACAGAAGTTTTGCAGACATCCCATTACCGAAAGGGAGAAAAAACATTGCAGAGGGATGGCTAAGGAAGATGGACGGATGCCAGCAACGAGCTACTAGCAAATCTGACTAGCCTATCTATCATCCAGAAGAGCAGCAACTTGGGGGAACCCCGGATGAGTAGGATTCCAGTAGACTCCACCTTCAGCTCAATGTTTTGCCAGCATGGAAATGGCTCAAAGTGGGACAGCACCTGGTAGATGCTGCCTATGAAGCCTGTTGCAATCCAGGTCAACTGGTTTGCCTCAGTAATGTTTAAAAAAATTACAGTTTCTCCCCAATAACCAGGAGGCACAACTTCCCTTAGAAAAAGTCCATAGCAAGCTAGGTCATTGGTCCAAATACTTGGAGGACAGCTCTGATTTTCTGCGAGGACACGGCCAGAATGTACCATTTTCACATCTTCATATGACATGACCATGAGCGTGGTTTTAAGTAGTCCAGGAACGTAAGCTGCAAAACAAGGAGAGGCAGTAAGTTAGTTACAGGCCAACAGTACCAGCTGTGGTGTGGTCTCCTGAAGTCAAATTTTCCCTCACAGAAAAGAATGGGCAAACCACATTCCTACACCCTGCAACCCTAGTCTCATCCTCACTAAACACTTTGTGGAAGTGTAGCTACAGCCGCAACAAGCCGTTTGCCTCCCACCCACCTTACATTCAGGTCTTATACATCAGGTGAATGCCGCATCTAGTAGCATATTGTATCAAGAAGCCAGTCATTTACAACGTAAACTCTTAACTAAGGAGGATCAAACTTACAGAGTTTGTCTGAGAATACCTTTGGTTAAAGCTGGAATCAACTAGGACAGCAAGAAGTTTTGTATCGAACAGAATCTGCTGCCAAGAAAATAAGTTACAAGTCACAGAAAGTAACACCAACAAAACTCCAGACTGGCCATTTACAGCAACCAGTTCTCACTGCCACGCGGCCTAGCCTGGGAGAGGCACAACGGGCTCAGTTTTTGCGAGCCTCATAGAAGTTTCTACTGACCTCGCTGGCCAAGGGCTGCGGTTCCATGCACGCAGCCTGAATGGCCTAGCGTACTCTTAAGTCGTGGCTTATGGCTGCAGAAGTGTGGGAAGAACACCCTCGGCTTCCAGTCATGAAATACCATCAGCATAGTAAGCACTAATGAAAGCAGTTTTATTAAGCAGTTTCTAAGCCTAAACCCTAATGAATGAGGCTCAGGCCATTGAACTTCTGCGCTGTCCCCAAAGCGAGAAAGGACAAGCTGCCCGCAGGGTCCGTTACCCCCTAGGAAAGGCCAGTCACTCACATTTTCCATAGGACAATACTGGCGGGCATACCACTCCTGGCTATAGAGGCAAATGATGACACCTTGGCCCAGGAAGAGGGAAGTCCACATGATCACATTCCAGATGGGCCCTTTCCGACTGTCATTAAGGATGAAGTTGAAGACCACTGGGGAAGAGGTGAAATGAGAAGCATCGTTCAGAAATGAGAGTCAGGATTCAAGAATCAAAGATCAACTGATTTCACTGGCTCCTTCCCTCCCTTCACTTCATCTCTGGAGCAACAAGACTGCTCTGTGAGTTCAATATAGTGCAAGAAAATCTGATTGTGCTTGGCAGCAGAGCAAATACTATGAGCCAGTGCTGACATTTACCTCCAGTAAGTGTGCCGACAAGCTGGCCCGGCTGTATGCCTCTGGGGATCAATATTGTTTGTGTTACACTGTTGGCCAAGATGTGCTGCCAGAGGAGGCTTAGTTTATTAGAGCTTTCTAACTCAAAATCCAAAATGAAACAATAGACCTCTGCCTTCTAAATAGGCTCTCTTCTTCACTGCAGTAGCAAAGCCATACTTGCCTTACACTATGACTTTAAAGAAGACTTCCAAACTGCTGACATACAGCAATTCAACTAAGGCTCAGCAAAGAGGAAGCAGTGCTATTAAAGCATGTACCATGTCACATAAACAGCAGTGTATCATATACAGCTCTCTTCCTCTCCATCAATACCTTGCTTGCCTAAGTCCTAAGCCTGCAAACCCAGTGTGCACGTATACATACATATATATGTAACTACTTGGCTGCAAAAATCCATTCATAAATTTTGGACTCACAGTTGCAACTCTTGGACAAAAAACAGTTCTGTGTGTTAGTGCCTAAAGAATAACTGGCATCATTAACAAAAGGGCAAAAGCATGCTTGTTTAAAAAAAAAAAAAGCCATAAAACCCACAAGCCACTCACATACTCTCTCCCTGGAACTTACTTCCAAAGCACATAAACAGGCAGAAGAGAACCGGATAGAAGTAGCCAAAGCAGACGCTCAGAACATATTCATGCACAGCAGCTGATACTGCAAAGACAGACAGCATAGCTGCTGCTTTGAACTTCTTACCAAAAAACTGGAAGAGAGAAGAATACCAAGTATTATAACCTGCTCTGCTGTGGGTTTAGTTCAGTTTTCTCATTTTTTTTTTTTTTTTTTTTTTTTTAAACCTTAGCTAGAAAGGGCTTCCTCCACCCAAGAAACATATGTGAAATGCTAAGTGCTTTACAGAGCAGCTTGGATTTTTGGTGGTTTTCTTCAGGCATATTTCTGGTCTCCTGCGTAAGTACTCAGGTTGGACCTACTCATGAAATATCTACCATAACTCATCAAAATAGTGCAACATGAGTTCACTGTTGAGTCAACCTTTACACTCAGACCCACATTTTGTACACATTAAGGTCTTGGAAATGAGCAACAAATCTCTAAAAAGCACAGTTTTCTACCCGCAACAGCTGAGGCAAGACATTTTTGTGCTTCTCAACACACAGTGATGCCGCATCTTTACAAACGTACTGTCTTGCCCAGCAGTTAAATGTTTAATTAACAAAACAGAAGAATATATCTGCTTGTTACTCACCCAAAGGAAGTCCCTGTAGGCATAGTAATAAAGCCAGTCGTGTACTACCACATTCCAGGTTCGGTAGTAGTTTGCATAGGAAGTGGAATTCCACCAGTCCTGAAAGCACAAGTGAAAGACTGTAAATCTAATTAAGCATAAAACGTTCTGTAGGCCTTTCCTGGGATATCAAGTTGAAAAATATCAATCAGAATAATAACCAAGCTAACATAAGTTATAACAAGCTGCACCATGAAATAATGCTTCCCATTGTATTTTCAACGTTCTACTCTGTATACCAAAGTTTGGTTTTGACCCAAACTGCAGTGACTGAGATGATAGAGGAATTAAATAGAGTGTTAACAGAGCTATTGGGTAGCTCTGGTGGCTAGTTCTCTTTGTGCACAGGGTATACTACTTTAAAACAATTCAGACTGCCAAATAGAACAGATCCAATTTCTACAGCACAGCAACAATCTTAAACCCTAACAGCGTAACACAAACAAAACCCTGTGGATGCTTTATTTGATAAGAATCTTCAGTTTCCTTCTCTTTCCTTTTCATTATATATTATTTATAAAGGAATATATATATAAAGTTATAACTCCCGCTTCTTACCTTGTAGAACATCCTGTCTGCAAAGCGTAGCATCTCAGCAAATGCGTTGAGCCAACAGTGAAGGAACGCAAAGAAAACCAGGAATAGAATCAGTACACCTAGAAATAAGGTAGATTCAGACCAGTTTTGTAGCATTTTGTCTCAGCTATAGGCAAGAGCCTGTAACGCAGTCAAGACTGTTCTTATAGGCATAGACACAGATGAGCTTTGTCCTACCTACACGAAAATGTCAAAGTATTTCAGTTTCTCACCACACCAGGTCATGCTTACCCCAGAAGGCAGTAGCAAGGCTGTCACACAGCCTAGGACTTGATTTTGAACACTGTTACATTTAAACCCAGGCTCTTTTGTGCTGCCGATTCTAAAGTTTAACAACATAATGCTGAAGACTGCCCACAAGACCTCCTTGGCTGGTACTTGCCTGTCATGAATGCTTCTCATATGAAGCACTTCCCCTCCCTCCTCCCTCTTCCATGAGGATAACAGTTACTCATGAATCCAGGTCTTACCTGGCAGAATGGAGTTGAAGATGCAGAGGACCAGCCCTCGAAGATTGAAGGTTTCTTGGCTGCTGTTGTGAAACAGAGGAATGCAGAGTCTCACAAAAATGTAGTAGGCATAGAAAAGTGAACCAAGCACCTGGAAAAAAAAAAAAAAAGAAAAGTCTGACTCCATATGAGAAATGCACAATTAACACATCACCACTTGACAGCTCTAGGAGAGCAATAGCAGCTGCCAACACTAGTCAAAATTTATTTTACATTGCTGCCAATAAACTTCCCTAAGGGTCCAGGCAAAAAGTAAGCTACAGCCATCTGTGTAGCATGTTGACATTGAGGAGCAAAATCAACTTGTCTTTTCTACTACAGCAGCTCTAAGTTTCTCCTAGTCCTATCAACTCAGAAGTTATGACAAATGATTTGTGCCAATGCCAAAGTGAGTGGGGAAAGTACCCTGTGATCTAGGTCCAAGACAAGGGCAGAAATAAGAAATACTTACTGTAGTTAAAGCTACTATTAAAGCTTAAGTTTCTTTTATCCCAAAAAAGAGCTATTTACAGGCCAAATCGCCTCAGGCCTTCTTTGGCTCATGAACCCACATTCTGGAAGTTTCAAAATGCAGGTCACTGCTTTACTGCAGTCACTCCAACTGCTGTAAGCCAGGTGTGGGCTTTGTCACCCTCTTTTGTCAGAGAGCAAGCAGCCAAAGGTCTTTTCATGCTTCATTTTTAATTTGGTTGGGTTTTTGGTTTGTTTTGTTGTTTGTTTTTTTTTTAATTGGCTGGTTTTTAAACCATGCATTGTGTGACAGTATAAATTTCAATCATGCAAAGCCACTACTCAGAAACAAAGCCATAAGAAGCTACTGAAGCTCACATCCAGAGACACAAAGATCAGGTCAACTTTCAGCTCAAATAAGTACTGAAGAGCCGGACTTCAGGCCTCACTATTTCAAAATCAGTCTGAATATCTGAAGACAGGTAGCTGTGCCAGTGCATAACAGAGCATCAGTGTAAAGAAAAGTGTCAGAGCATGGATATTGCTCTCCCCATACACACATGCAGCTTTTGTACAGAATAGAGTCTAAAGGCTTCTTTAAGCAAGGATTTATTTTTTTTATTTTGACACAGTCATCAGTGCAGCAAGATCACAGTTTCTTTTTTTTTAGTTCACTAAAAAGCATTCTTCACTTGGTGTAGGCTTACCAGGAAAAGAGTGATTTAACGCCAAAGGGAGAACTGTTCAGCAACACAGATCCCTGAAAGCATGTTCTTCAGAAAGCTGCACTACTCACCTGTGCAAATTTGGTAGCCACATAGCCCCATCTTATCATGGGATTCCTAGGAAAAAGAACACATGATGTCATATCCAAATAGGACCTCAAAGTGGCAAAACCCTCCCTTCAATTATTGATTTTATTGACCTATACTCTGAAAAAAATGGGTTTTTAATTCCAGAGTTCTTAATCTCCTGACATCCAAGAGACATCTGCCCAAATTGCTGTTCCTCACTTTCAACTGCAGCAGGGCAACTACAGCAATTCCATAAATGGAAAAGTATCTGGAGAGCAGCATTATGCAATTACGTAGGAGGTGGTGATCTGCCCAATAGTCACGTAAAGGACTGCTGACTTGACACTGTCAAAGTGCAACCCAGTAAAGTACAGAAAAGTTTGGCAGTTCCCAGTTTTAAAGGCTTCAGCCTGCCTCCTCAAACTCAAGAGACAGGGCTGCTTATTAGCACCACATAAACCACCACACAAGCCTACCGCAGGAGCTGTGTACCACTAGATATTCAGTAGCAAGTTCTTTATTTGTTTCACTTCCAAAGAAATAAAATCAGAACTGTAAAATCAAAATACTACTAGCATTAGAGTGAGTTTTCATGATCAAGCCCTGCCTTTTTTATCAACCAAGTTTCTGATTTAACCAGATCTTTACGACAGCTCTAACTCATGAATTGAACAGAGCACATCTAGGGTTGCTTAACATTGGCTTCAGCTTTTAGACTCATGTTCTATTGGTGTTGCTCACATTACCTGGGATAGTTGTCTCTGTAGATGAGGGTGGGAGCAAAGAGGAAGTACAGGTACTGAGAAATTCTGGGAATAGGTACTGTGCCTGGAAGAAGCGGGGAGGGGGGAAAAAAAAACACTCTGAAATCTCTTTGCTTACTGATGGTTCAGTTTCCCCAGTACCCTTTCACGACACAGAACACAGCAAAAAACCTCACTTGAACTAAAAAGTATGGGATTTGCAGAGAATTACATAAACTAGACCTATCATATGCAATTGCCCCACCACGAAGCATAGTTAACAAGTGAGGGTGACTAACAGGTAGCGCAGTGCTAACACCCTGATAGCACATTCCCTTTTCTCCCAGGGAAGATGAAGCTGTAAGGCCTGTATCAACATGTGGGTTCATGTTCAGCTCTGGCATGCCTTGCTGAAACGGCTTCTATGTTTTTATGATTGCTGTCATTTCAGCTAGAGCACTGGAGGCATGCAGGCAGATTCTGAACACCTTTTGCTCTTAAAAGCAGAAATAAGGAGTCCTGTTGAAGAAAGATCTAAGATACAGAGATGACTTAGACCTGAATAACAGTCTAGCTCATTGCTAATACCAGATGAAAAGGTTCAGGCTGAAATTATGATGCAGAAGGCCAGCCTAAGAGCCTCGTGACCTCCCCATCAAAAAACATCTATTCAAATCCTACCTCTCCAATTCACGAGGGCAGCTGAAAGCAATGGAGGGAAAACAAGAGTTGGTTATGCACTGCTGTCAAAATAGGCAAGTTACTCACTGGACTTGTCCTTTACAGAGGACAGGACTCTGGGTACGTTCTCCCGGATGAAGGAATAAGCCTTCATAACAAGACGAACCTGTAAAACCATGAGAATGTCAGTTTAACATTCTCAGTTTCCCAACTTTCCAGCAAAGACTGGATCAAGCATTTTAAGGCAACACCTTCAACATCTTGGGCTCTCTCCAATTTATCCCTTTTCAAGGAAAGGGCTGCTTCTGCCCACAAGCCTGTTTAACGGACATGAATTTAAGACACTGCAGGGTGAAACATACCATAACAATCATGGCTCAGGAGTGCCAAAACACATCTCATTCACATTCACAGGACCACAGCACACACGAGGACTCCAAATAACACCAGCAAGTCACTAACCAATTAACATTAACTTAAAATTGAAGGAAAAAAGCCCTATTCAATAAGCCAGTAGTTGAAAAAGCCATGAAACTGACTCCTTGAAGTTAGGCATGTTGACAGCAAGTATCACTACTTTGGAATAAGGTGGTGACCCACAAATAGTCCACAGCTACCCAGCAGGGTTTTTTGGGTTTTAATACTAAAGACCAAAAGGAAGGCTAGCCCAAAGTTAATTCTTCAGGCTCACACTCATCTCTGACCATCCTTGTTTTAATTTGATGGTCTGACCAGTCCCCCACACTCTTGCTCTTTTCTCCCTCTACCCCCAAAAAAGAAAATTCCACTTTCACTAAAGACTACAGGACAAAGATGGTTGCTTCTTAGGGACAAAAAGGGAAACAGGAACCACTTGTTGACTACCTACTTTCTCCTTTTAAAAAAAAAAAAGCATGTTACAGCTTCCTTGTGAAGTATGGCACAACAGCTTCTTAAAACTGGTTTTAACCATTTAACATCCACAAGACAACTAGAAGTAAATGGAATTTCAGCCTTGAAGTATGTTCAGAAAAAACCCACAGTAAAATCTTAAAAGGGCAAAACCTTAAAAAGGCAAAAAACCCCAAGTGGTTTCCAGGTCAAACTGAAGTTTACTATCTACTTTTTCTCATTAGAGTTGCTGCATGTAAGTCTGTCATCAAGTCAAAAGACAAACTCCATTCACAGCCCCGACTTAACTTAATGAATAAAAGCAACACATGACTCCTTATGAAAAAGGACCCTTTCCATTTTGAAAACAAGATTCATATCCAAAGATACCAAGTAGGGACCTACCTGTTCCAGTATTACAATAAAACGGGAAGCCGGGGGCAGGGCATATGATACAGCAACATAGGTTGGTCCAAATCCAAGCCCAGCTGTTTGGAACAGTGTGAACAACATCCCATAGAAGAGAGTGTGGATTACGCGATGGGAAGAACTGCAATAGCCTTGGGCCCACCAGACAAAAAGGTTGTAGGGAATGATAACTGTGGCACAGAACATGCACAGCCAAGTACAGAAGACAACCGGGAACTTTCCAAAAACAAAGACCAAGAGATCAAATCCCAGGACCAGCCTAGAACGCACAAGGAAAGAGACAATACTCAGCGTCCATTGTTTCATTAGAAATACTTCTACTCCACTAAGTGGATACAAAATGCAAAGCTTCCAGATTATAACTGACAACCCAGCTAGAAGCGACTGTGGCAATTTTCAGCTCAGAAACAGAGGGCTGTCTGTGGCAGATTTAAGCGACCACCCACAAACACATCAGAAAATAAAGAGATGAAGGACTCATGCCACCAACGCTGTCAGGCACAGCTTACCTTCAAATCCCAAAGGGCTTAAGCACATCTTTAAGATCAGCATGTGCTTTAAGAGCACGCTCAAGATCATCCCTGCTAAGAACAAGCATGTGACTAAATGATCTACTGCTGAACCAGGATCCAAAAGAGCTTTTGGAGAACACTCCCAAGACATCACCACTATCACATTAAGAATCAGTTCTTCCCAGGAGTTTAACACCTAAAGAGGCTTTTTCCCTACCTCTATAGTCACGAGGTATTTTAATATCTGACACTCAAACCTAATTTAATTTCTGCTTTCTGAAATCTATAGGCATTCCACATAGATTCAGTTTAGAAGTCACCCAAAAGGCTTCGGGTCATTGTATGGTCAGTCCAAGTATGTCCAACTGGTGTGCGCCAGGTACTTAGTTCACTAATCAAGCTTAAAACGTAACGACATAAATAAAAGGATGTTCAGCCTTACCGGCTATCAAAGTCACCAAAGCTTACTCCTACACATAAGCAGCTCTTCTGAACTAAGGTCAGAAGAAGGTGGTACAGAGTATACCAATTTATTTGTTCTCATGTGGAGGCTCACTTGTAAACTGCATCCAAGTTATCAGATCTAGCTCAGAACACAGCAATGATTTTTTTTTTAAGTAATCTGATAATTCTGCTCCTATTAGTTAATTTTAGAGGTAAATGCCTATTCTCCTTCAATTTCCATACACTATTAAGTCAGGATCAGCTAAACAATATTCAATAGCGCACGAGCCTCTTATACTCTTGGACAAGAAGGACAATGATTATTATCAAGATACAGCTCCAGTTTTGCACACTGAAAATCAGATAATTGGCAAGATAAACATGTAATCCTACTTGTGTACATGGGATACAGCTTGCCAAGATACTATTTATAGCAACAAGCAAGTGTGAGGAAAGCAGTCTTTCACAATCTTGTTCACAACTGGCTACCTGCAAAGCACAACCTTAACAGAGGCTGTGCCAATCCCCTTGACATTTTTTCCCCCAGGAAAACCAAAAAGTTCTACTTTTATTTAAGCACGAGTACAGCGTTCCAGGACCGTCATTTTTAAACAGCGGAAGTACTGCTCAAGTATTTAAAGTTTTTCTAAACACAGTTCCCCTTCAAACAACGCAAGCAGCTGAAAGCTACCATTTCATTAAAGATATTCAACTAAAGCAGTCTACATTCAATGATGACCCCTCCCTTTTGCCAGCCTTGTGATGAACTAAGCACGTGCTGGCCATAATTCTCACAGAACACACCAATCTGTATTTTTTTCCTAATATCTAGCTATCAGATTTGAAGGGACCATATCCCCCCTCAAGGGATTTGACGGGATCATTTCCCCCCCTTCAATGGACTTCACCACATATTTTAAGTATGCCCAATTGAAAACCCTCGCTTCCAACAACATCCCAAGGAAGGATTCCCCCTCCTTTCCGCACCATTCTGTGGTTTCATGTACCTCTGGTGCTTTGGAAGCGAGTATTTCCCAGCCCTGATCCCTGTCTTTCCAAAGCATTCTTACCTTCCTTCATCAATGAAGTCTACTAAAAGTGTGCTGAGGATGAAGACAATGAGAAGAGCGATGAACATGTGGTAGATCGTCCTGATGTGACTCACTTCAAACAGCTCACTGAGGGAGAGATCCAAATGCTATCAGGCCATTCACACAGCACATCACACCCCCAGTACTTGGCTTTCAACGTGTTTCACAGTAAGGCAAGATGACATCACTGCCACCCCAATTCAAGAGGCTGAAGTTAAGGTACAGTCTAGGTGCCAGTGTACACAAGACATTTCCCCCATTTATCTTCAGACAAAGGATAATTAGCCATTATCTCAGTGGTACTGAGAAGACTGTAATTAAGGTTTACATTTGGGGAAGCCTGCAAACTGCACTAGAGATGTTTTCGGAAGAAACAGAGAAGCTTAAACAGATTAGCCCACATGGGTTTGAACATAAGACCACAGGTGGTGGTGGGGAGAGTACCTCAAAGCAAAGGCTAGTTAGTATTTTCAATCAATTTCATGGAAAATCTGAAGTTAACTCACTCCAAAAGGGACCTGCGGGCAGTAAAGATCTTCCCATGTTCTGGAGGAGCCCTCGAGGTCCTGCAAACACAGATGAGAACATTTGAGACAAGAACGGAAATAAGGCTTCCAGGAAACATAACCTTGTTATACGAACAGCTTAAAACTGACTTACTTGGCTTTGTGCAGTTCCTTCTCTGCACAGGAAGCTGGGAAGAGGGAGGCTGAAGATGAGGAGTCCAGGAGCGCTGATTTAGCCACTAAACTGTTCACAAACTCTGTGAAGTGACTGTCCACTTCCTTCATGAAAGCTGGCTTCAATTGCTGACAGTAAAAACAGAGTAGAAGATTGTTTAATTCCCTGGATACATTTTCATAACATATTTATATTCCCTTTTATTCCAGAGCAGAACAGTGCAAGGCATCAAGAAGACATCCCTGTACCATCTGCCTACAGTTGGCGCCAACTTGGGCAAGATGAGGGGCTTATCCTGGCATGTTCATGTACCTCGGGTCAGAGGACTTTGAATAACATTCATCATCTCCATCAGACAAAACACTGAGGAGCAAAGTAAACATACTGCTCTTGGTATGCTTTTGGTCTGGAGTGGCAGGTATTTCACATTTTTCATGGTGCCAAGAAGGTTCAACTAAATTTAATACATGAGCCCCAGAAAAATTTCTCAATTTTAACTGGTTACATCCTTAGCATATGAAACAAGCACGAACAAGATTTACTTTTTAGTCCATATAGTATTATTAAGGGGAAAACAGATCTTTTCAGGCTTGTGGCTAAACAATCATCTTTGATGTTCTCATGCATTAATGCAGAAGTGATCTCAATGACATGACTGCAGGAAGAAGGACCAAATTTACCCTTCCACTGCTACCACTGTTTGGATGAAAACTTTCACATACGACTGAAGTTACAGAATGTACAGAAAATTTTCATGAAAGCAAAATACTAGGTAACTGTTAAGTGTTAAGACTGAGCAGTGAGAGACACAAAACTGGTAGGCAGCAAGACTGAAGTTCAAGAACTCATGGGGTCAAATATCCCACTTGAATCTCTTACACTCCCTTTTCTTCGGATAACTTTATACAAGTTATCTTCTCCATTAACAGCCAGTTGTGACAAAATTTCACCATTTTTAGCCTATTCATATTTTTCTTCTCTCATTTTTATAGACAAAGGCAACTTCTGAAGCATCTGGTTTACTAAACACCTTGACGTCTAGAGGGTTCATGAAAAATCAGAGATGAGCATTCCCCTCTACCATATTTTTGGAAAAATGCATTGATAGGGTGCAAAACAGGAGGTAATGAGTTGTGGATAAAGCATAGGTGACCCTAGTCAAAGACTGCTTGTTTCATCTGATAAAGTTTCTTTTCTAGAAAGGAAAACATTGCTTAACCCTCCCAATAATAAGTTATCCAGACAAGGGCTGTAATTCACCTGCAAAAGGCAGACTAAAATGCTATGATGTTTCCATATCCTTTTTGTCTTGCCTTAAGACTAGCATGTGTAATTCATTCCTGTATTTTCCTGTCTGCAATACAGTTGGATCTGCTATTCAGTCTCATAACATGAAATTTCAAAAACTTGATTTCCCACCCCCCAGGCAGTTTTAAAAAGTAGATACATTTAGAAGAAACTTGAAACATTTTATCATCAAGTTACTCGTTTCTGCAGAAAGTGCTACACTGAGCTCTGGATAGCATTATGTTGTGGTGCAATGTCTCTTCCTCTTTATATGCAGAGAGGATCCTGAGATTTGCACAGTGGCTTTTTAATCTTATGGCTAGAAAAAAAGCATTTAAAATTCCCTCAAGCAAAGAAAAATGCATCATGCATTCACTGTATTTCAGTGAGAACTTTGGGAATCTAAAGATCCTAAGACCTCTTAAGATCTCTACCACTTTAGAAGACAGTGATTTATGATACTTCTGAGAATACAGTTCCTTAACGTCAGGTCCTCAGACACCAAATGGTTTCCCCAACACTTGAGCCTAGTGATGAAGCATGGCTAAGGGCTAACCCCTCAGTTCCTAAACGATAACCCTTTTGAGAATGCTCTGCCAGATAGCCACCATCTTCAGCACAGGAGACAGGCAAGTTTCCAGAAACTACTTCAGATCTAATTGCATACTGTACTAACAACATTTGTCTGACCATCCTTTTGCCTGGGACTTTTCGTTTGCCTCCAGATTCAAGGTTCAAGTTTTCCTCCATGATATCTACATATTTCACTAGTCTTCCTACTGATACCTACTTAAGAAGCACTTCTGTTTCCCCAATAACCTTCAGAATTCCTGACTGCTACCTACTTTCTAATCTTTAAGGCTGACAAGTAACAAACCCAATAAATCAGTTTTTGAGGAGGGAAGGAAAGAGTCAGGAAGTTAGGCACAAAAATGATGCTTCCTCAAAAAGGCATTTGTGACGCTTGAGCTTATTTGTTAGTACATGTTTAAGTTTCAGTGCCTAACTATCATACCACAGCAAGCTGCAGCAGCATTGGTTTTGCTAAAAAAGAATAGGTACAAGGTATAAGAAGGAAAAGCCAGATAACCAAAATAAAATGTTAGCTAAAAGCTGCAGCAGTGATATATTTGCCTCTTACATAGACCTCCTTCCACAGCTATGTTTTAAGGAGTCTGTTTCCACTGATGGACACTTGTCATCCATGGTTATCTCCTTCATTTTCCAAGCATGCTTGAATTGATTTTATACGACAGATCACCCAAAAAACTAAGCTAAAAAGTCTTCTCTAGAAGCAAGACTTGTAGACTAACAAAATATATTAATAGAGGATATATTCTTAGAAAATGCTACTGTCTCATGTGACAACAGCCAAGTAAGCAAGTTTAACTCTCTGGCAGAACATACAAGACAATGTGAAGCGAGATCACATAAAAACAGAAGACCCTGAAGTCAAGGTGCCTCAGAACTTTACATTCCTCCTGTTTTGTAGCAGTCAGATCCAGAGAGATCTCTTGAAAGAGAAGTTGCACTAGGAGGAGCAGATTAATATTTAACTTAAAAATTTTTTCCCCCTATTTAGCAGTGGTCAGTGCAAAATAAACAAACTTCAACAGTGCTTAATGAAACAGAAGCTCTTAGGAGCTGGCTACTTTTCAATAGTGCTTTTCTGGGAGGCAGAGAAGATAGCCTCTGCAAGAAATGGAGACTTGTTAATTCAAGAACAGGATTAAAAAAACACCCCGCTGAGTGCTTTAGAACTAGAACCTGTAACCGAAGACACTGGTGCTCTCTGGCATGCACATATCGCTACTAAAAAAGTCAAGCAGAAATTCCTGCTCCTCTTGGAGCACTCAAATTTCCATGCCAAACAAAGCACTATTAATTCCCACCAAAACTCTTTTTTGGTTGTGGTTTGGTTTTGTATTATTATTATTTTTTTTTTAGTTTCTCCCCTTTTTTCAACCTAATCTCTCAGCATGAGTTCAACAGAAATTATTGCCTTAAACTACCTTTTCTCTGTAGTTAGCACTCTGCTGAGATTGCCTCCCCCTCATACAACCCCCCAAGGCTGATAGAAACATATGCATGTGTTTGGATTGGAAGAGCAGGGCATGAGTTCTCATTAGATTAAGTAAAATACAACCAGAGCATAGACCTTACAGTAACTGTAATTCTGTACAACAAAACTGCACAATATATCGCACTGTATTATCAACTATTACTACAACCATTCAAAGAGCAATCTAGTTCAGCAATTGACAAAGTAACTGTTAGTGCTTAGCAAGCCAAGCACCCTCCACCCAGTCACCAGAGAAATAAAAGTTATTAAGAGAAGCACCTCCCAGCAGCCTTCACTATGACAGGGCATGAATACACAAACAGCCTCATTGTAGCTTCCCCCAATGGAGAGCACTTAACCAAGAGCTTCCTAAAGCATGCTTGGAGCCTCAGACAAGGAACTGGACAGATGCACTCAGCTGTCAACATTCAGTTTTAAAAAAAAGAATCAGGTCATTACAAAACCACGAAGGGGGGCAAGTATGAAAAGAATGCTATGCTGTAAAAGGCAGAAGCTGACCAATAATTGATGAGAAGTCAGAAAGTTGAGGGAAGTAACCCTGTAGCTTGCTTATAAAGAGAAAGTTGCAAAAGTTCTCCAGCATTTTACTCATTAAAACAGATCAGCTAATTGCAGTCACTGAAACATGACAAAACCCAGCCCTGACCAAGTGACTTAACACACCATTCTCAACTGAGTTTAGGATGAACAAAAGGACTAGATTTTCAGACTGGACTGCAGATGCACAAAGGCAGCCTACGCATGACTTAACACCTAGCACCTACAAACCCCTTTTAATCAGTTTAAATCAGTGGGAAGTGTCAGTGACCAGCACTCTGCAGAAGTCAAACTACTGTCTAGACCTCAGATACCTATCACCTACAACATAAAACTGCAATCCAAGCTTTGTTCAGTGGTTCACACAACAAAAGGGTCAAGTATCCAGGAATTCTCAGGAGCTTTGCAGTAGATTGAGGTTTTTACTTAGCTTTATAGCTATTACTGTAGCTTTGAGGCACCTTAAACAAACTTGCCAGCTGCCTAACTTAAGGTTTAAAACCTGAACTCCCCATGGTTTGGGAGAAACTTCAGTAATTAAAGTGCCATTGACCTCGCTGGTTTTCTTCAATTCTCTTTGCAGATAAGATATTACTTTGTCTACAGACTAGCATTTCTCAAAGCCGGTGGCCAGGAAAACAAAATAAATTAGAAACAAGAGACATTCCTGAAGAAACAAATCCAAGATCAAGTTGTTCCCTTGAAACCAACTAGTATTCCCTGGAACTTACAAAGCTCCATGTGCTTAATAGTCAGAGTGTTCTCCTGCAAGCATTTATTGCCAACACAGTGATTTGCAGTAGCTGTTTTGTTTGCAGAGTAAAGATAACAGGCTTGTTCTATCATGTCCTCACTAAGAATTATTCAGAGAAGGCAATGTATGAAAAAATTCAGAGCTGAATTTTAGGAGTTTCAGCACAAAAAGCAGTACGCCCTTTGCAAAAGACATTTAAATACACTTTAGTTAAATCTGTTGTAAGTTACACACCACCTATAGAGGTAAAAAAAAAAAAAAAAAGAGACTTGAACAGGAAAACATCTCAAAGGTGCAAGATATTTTTCTCTACCTTGTACGTATATACTCCCTAATATTCACATAAGGCTGGCACAATTAGATTACTTCATCTTTACTATGGAATTAATTTTCTGCAATAAAATGAAGCAAGAGTGCAGAACGATTTGCCCTGAAGAACACGGACGCTACAAAACAATGGTTAACGAGGAGGGTGCAGTTCATTGTTAGCTAACTTCATTTAATTTAGGCATAAATCACCTTAACATAATTCAAAACAATGGCAGCTCAGACAGAGATTACATTAAGATAGCAGGACGCAGAGCATTTTAAAAACCAAATATGCCAGCATGCTAGCTGATAATCACACTGCCAAAAGTTAGGTAAGGGAAGTTCCATTTTATTTACAGGCCTCAAAGTTCATTCTTATCTTTGGACTTCAACCTATTGGGGTCAAGTGCAACAGAACGTATTTGATAATACTACCCCTCTCGTGCAAAGTAGAAGAGAAGGCAAGGAGAGAAAGAGGGCCGTATAAGAGTCACTGCACTCAAGCTATAACTGAATAGGGATTTGTGCTCCAAATACACGACTCTCCAGAAGACCTTCAGGGTCAATTATCCCACTCCCCCCCACAAGCAAGCATTAGAGTGTACTTACCTCAGCTTCTGCTATTAGCTGCATTTTCCTTGTTATCACATGGTCAACATCAACCCGGCCTAAGGAAAGAAAGCAAATATGTTAACACTTGCATTTTCAGCAATGTAAGCTGCATGTCTGAAAACACAGAGAGCATAACATACAGTAGCTCAGTCACTGATTTTTCATTAGTGCTTCTGGCTTCTAATAAGGGAGGTTCAAAACAAAGAAAGAAATTCATAAGCTATGATGAAGTATTTTCAACAGACATTTAGGATCCCAGCATAAGGCAGTCAACAGCTGATAACATGTTGGATTTTCGAAAGCTTTGTTTTCCATTAGCAACTCTGCAAATCTTCCCAAGGTCCCTAAACATATTCAGCCTTGAAACAGCAATTAGAACAACCCTTGGATATGACCTTCTAAGTGTGCTGATCTTTTATCAGAGCTTTATCTTATGCACAGTGAACTAGATGTTGTCTGTAGCTCTCTACATTGCCAATAGATGAGGCAGTCAAGTCCCAACTACCTGTAAAATACCATAACCAGCTCTGAAGAAACACTAAACGGCAAGTTGGAAGGTCCAAACCTGGCTATTCCCACACCTTTCACCCCCCAGAAGTGCTAGATATCAGTCTGAGTGTATTCTTCAATGTGTTTCATTGCTTAAGCAAACAGTCAGGTATAACCATGCCGTGAACATCATCTGACTTTCACCATTACTAATACCGCTGGCTAATATGTAAAGCCTCAAATATCACCTTTCTTTTGCATAAAGAACTACATACATCTGAGATGCCTCTGACATCAAGAGAAACAACATATACAAGTCAGACTTCAGACTAGTTGAGTTTTAAGACAAGGTTTGTCTGCAATGGTTACAGAGTGCTGGCAAGCCAGCTGGTGTTTCACTTCTTCAATAAGAACACCCCAAGATACTTTAAACAGACTCTTGCACGTGAAGGAAAAGCAAGATTAAAGCAGCAGTATCCACCCCCCAAAATACTAGTCAGGTTTAAAGATAGCAACAAACCTTGTGCTTGTCGTTTGGCAACTACAGCTACAACAGTACCTTACACATTAACACATGGTTAGCATTACAACTTGCACGCTCAGTTTCTAAGACAACATTACCACTTTTAGAAAAAGAAGGTTCTGAACTGATTCCCTAGTAACATTTCCAGGGAAGCATGAGCTAATGGATTTGCCATAGAAGTGCCAGTGTTGTGCTGCTGTGTGACAAGAAAAACAGATTTATAGGAATATCACACTTTATAATGCAGCCTCCTTGTCTTGTCCTCCTTTTATGTGCACAGCCTATGTACACAAAACATAGTGTGTTGCTCTAATAGAAGCAAGTGCTTCTATGATGCACACCGGTCTGAAGGTGCTCTCATGAGCAGTTATTAGAAGTTTGGGTAGATCTGCTTCAGAGATTACTCCAATTCCAATATTGGGGAAGAGTTAAATGAAACAAGAAAAGAAGAGACTATCTTCAATGAAACTACACTCAGTTGTTCAAATTAATTCCTCCCCCCCCACTCCCCCCCCCAGGAAGAAGATTGGGTTTTTTGTCCATAAAAACTGCTACACAAGCTATAGACTTAAGAACAGGCCAGCAACAACAGCCTATTACTTAGCAGCCTTGCAATGCAACAACAAACAAGGAAACTGCTTAACACTATGAATTTTTGGCTGCATGCAAAGATCCATTTTTACAAAAATAGAATTCCTGGTTGCTAAGCATCTCACCTCCAAGACAAATAAATTACCTCAGCACTTAAATTCATCATGCTGTTACACTTGCTGAACAGCAGCAGTTTGGAAAACAGTTTGAGTGTAAAACACCGCTAGAGGGTCCCTCGTCCCACTCAGTCCCACTCAGCTCGTCTCAGATTCTCCCCCAATAAATTAAAAAAAAATTTTTAAATCAGGTTTTTCCAGAAGCAGCAGAACTGTATCCTGTTCGTATCATCTCAATGGCTCTAATCCCTCACTGTGCCACTCCACAACTGTATTCACAGCTCCCTCTCCTACACCGAGAACCACTTTGCGCTTACCTGTTAGAAAGCGGACCAGACAGAGCTACTGAGCTCAAAGCACAACCAACCTTTTCCTGTAGAAAGGTAAGAATTTGTGTCTCTTATCCAGCTGTGAGCCTTCAAGACACTATCAAGTTTGCTTGAAGCTGTTCAACATGGCCAAAGAGGACAGGACATGAAACTTAAGGGGTTACACTATTTCCTTTGTAAGCTAAGCTAAAAATAAATAACCACTGCTCTGACCATTTATTTCCTGTCAGATCTTGCATTCAAAGCCTCAGTTATAATAACTACCCAGGAGTGGCTCACTTTGGAAATGAAACAACCTTTTTGATTTAAAATGCCTTAATGATGGATATACCAGTTTTACAGATACCTAATGGACAGCCCTAATGGTTGGAGGAAATGAGACCAGTCTCTGACCTGCTGACACTGCAATTGCTAAATGGTATGCAGTGTCCCTCCTATCACTTTATTCACCCACACGCCAGTGTGTATGCACAGCATCTTTCAAAAGGCTTTAAAATCAAGATCTCTGTGTCTTCAGTATACACATCACCTATAACAAAATAAAAGCACCTGCAAGCTTGTTGCTTCTTTCCCAGAACAGAGAGTCCCGTGTAGAAGAAAATCCACCCCAAAACAACAACTCATTCTGCTGTGTTGCATTGCCCCATAAACTCAAGCTGCTTCACAAGGCAGATACCAGAGAACACAAACTCATCATCTTCTTGCATCACTCATCTTCTGTTGTGCAAGCTGCTACTAATATTCTGTGAGGTCATTCACGAAAAGAACCATCACGTGATTTTGAGTCTAAAAGGAATTATGCACTACTGAGAAGTCCAAATCCTCATTTTTCTTTGACACTGAAAATGAAGTCTGGATCCCTCTGTGTCACTTTGGGATTGCAAAGGCAACACCATTACAAAAATGGACTCAAGGCTTCACAACACAAGCAATGTTATTAAAATACACATCTTAGCATTTAAAACAAGATGGGATACAACTTAAGAAAATGGGAAATATATTTAAAGTGATAAGGAAGAAAATCTTCTTTGAAGACTAGTATGAAATACTAGCAAGTTTCACAGGAGACTGTTTCACAGGCTTTGCTTTGGAAGAGCTTTACTCACAGGGAGAAGTTCTAGCTTAATGGGAGTCATGTTCCTTTCCCAAAGACATTGATAAGATCTTTCGCTGACCACTTGTTTTGGGCTTGTAGAAACTGATCTTGTAGGATGCAATAGCCCTGCACAGCCCGAATTCCAAGCAGGTTCAACAGGCAGAAGGGGGGTGGGGGGAGCGGGGGAGAAAAGAAAAGAAAAAGAAAGAGCAATTTAAGTGTAAGCTTTGTTTCCATAGGAAACCAGGATAACAAGAGATCACTTGAAGATTGAGAACCAACACTTATTGCTGAAAACTTGAGCATCTTAGGTTTCACAAAAGACTTACACACTATCTTTCTTAAAGGATACCATTGTCCTTTTTTCAGCCTACTCTAGCATATGTTACAGATAAGTGACATTTGAGATGACTAGAGAAGTCTCCCATTCGTATGATCTGTTAGTGCTGCAGCTGGGGATCCAACAAAAACAGCTTCTACATGAGACACTAACCAGCACTCTACTAAGCAAGCTCTCAAAAATTAACTGTGTTTAAAAGCATTCATTTTATTTAACCGCTACACTCTGCAATTACCACTGAGGGCACAAGTGGGAATAAGTCATTTGAGTAATGCTGTGGCTTGCGTGCAGTGTTACAGTTCCAGCCTGCAGCCCAGCACTCAAACCTGTTGCCACTCAAACTGTTCCTGCATTGTGGCAGTAAGCTCATTACTGAGCAGTCAGAACCACCCAGGGAGACTACTGCTATCTAAATCCCTGCACAGCATTCAAGACAAAAATGCCCTTCACAGAGAGGCTAGGAAAAGCACACAAACAGGCTTTAGTTTATTGACACTTTAAAAAAAAACAAAAAAAGACATGCTTCTCAAAACAACCAAGCACACCACCCAGTTCAGAAGCATTTTCCCCTAAGGATGTCAGGATCTGTTTAGCTTCAGGATCTTCATGGAAAATCACAGATACAAACTGTACCAACACTGTCCTTCTCTACAACAGTTTGAAAATACTATCTTCATTATTTCTTGATCAGACAACTTGCCATTCAAGATGTTAAATCAACATAGGCAGAAAGATTTCATTACTGTCAGATACCTGGATTGAACGGCTCCCTCCAAAAACACTGAAGATGTTATCTGAAGGAAAGCAATGCTAAAGCCAACCTAGTGTGTGGCTACAGCACGAAGAGGGAGTCTTCCATATACAACATATGCTAATAATTTAATGCTAATAAGACTTATTCTTACTTACAGTTATTTATTTGGCCATTCAGCAGATAAGATGCAAGTTATGACTAGATTGCTTCCAGAGCTCAGCTGATCTGCCTCAAGAATGCACAGGCCATAGGTCACTGCACCACAGTTGGGCAACAAATTCAGTTTAAAGTCATTTCTGCAGGGACATGGGACCCAAACAGCCTCTTCACTAGCAGGAAGAAACACCAGCGTTGTCTTAGGTCATGCCACCATGTCCACAGGCACTTCAGAAGTAACTGCTCAGCCTTCACCAAACCCCCAGGTTGCAAAACGTGAGATCACCTAGAATTACCAGAACCTAGCTAGTCTCAGACAAGACAGCTCTGTTTGATCCATCAGCCAGAAACACATCCAAGATACTCAATTCAAGTGGCTTTATGCCAAATTCGCTAATCTGTAAGAAATAGCCCGTTGATACAATGAACAATTACTGCTGTGAGTCAGACTGCAAACCCTAAAGCTTCCAAATTGCTCCCGGTTTCAGGGCTCCCTCCTCCTCCATCTATCACCAGGCACACACACAATTCATGCAGCGACATGAACTTTTGCACTGCAAATGATCAAAAGTAACCTCTTCACTGGAAGATAACAACCCCTTTCTAAGATCAGCATTACCAAACAGGCTTACTCACACCAAAGATGCCACACAGACTGTTTGCAGATTACTCTTCAGAGACACTTTTAATCCTTTTCTGATTTCTGAGGAAACAAGGGCAGACTCCAAAGGCAACAGTTCACTGTTTTGGATAGTCTCACCTTAGCATTTTGGAGGCGCTCAGAAGCACACTCAAGAGCCACATCCTCTCTAACTTTAGAAGGTCTGCCCATGCAGTTTCTATTATGCTCGTTCCAGGTACTTTTTCCTGAAACTGGTACTGCCTGATACCAATATCCCATTAAGCAGAAAAGTCTTATATTTTTTATGTATCTCCAGCTGAAAACGTATAAGCCTGATTATTTTTTTTTGGACAGGGGATTATTGCTGCCTAGATCACCTGTTGACTCTATGCCAGGACCAAATTAGTTGTTTAATTATGACACTGGAGACAATTCAAGAAGTGATATATGAGACCTGTCAAAGTGAAATTACAGAGTGAATAATTAGAAGATACAAACACACCAAGAGACAGAATTCTTCTGGCAATCTCAAAGCTATGAATATTTCCACATCGCTATAAAATTTTGGGGTACCAGAGTACAAACTATTCAGTCATAGAACTCAAGAAATGAGACAGCTTTCAGAAGCACTGATGAGGCAAGAAAAACAATAACCTAACCTATACAAAGAGTCAGACCTAATGTAGCTCTGAAGCCAATACATGCATTAAAATTACTCCTCTAAGCAGATCAGCCAATGCACTTGAGTTTTAATGAAGAAAGGATTAATGGCCTAGAAGTTTCTGTAGAATGTTCACACTTCTGGAAACAATTGGCCCTTGACACATTAACTCTTAAATTAAAAAGCAGATTGCATTTGCTAATCGGGGAGGATTAAGGGTGGGAAATCACATTAGTCATTTAGTTTTCCTGCAGAAATAATACTTGCATACAGGAGACCGTCTTGACCTGGTTAGAATCCCTTGACTGCAATACACATGCATCTTGTCTAAAATTCTACACAACACCCAGTGTTAAGATGCTATGGTATAAAAAGGAAGTTGCCAGACAGCAGATCATTAGCCTTACGCGGCCTTTGTACACATCAGGAGTAATGCCTTAGAAAGAGCTATTCAGAAGTGAATAACTAGGACAAAAGAAAGTGAGGAAAGTCTATGGCTACTGCTTTTGAGAAATTCTTCCACCTCAGCTGTGCTTTCACAGAAAGCCCTACCAAGTTATGCAAGCACACTGGACTACATCAAGAGGCCACTATCTGGAACATGGGAACACTTCAACTTTATAAGGCTTCAACCTTTGTTTCACAGAGGTCCTGATCTAACCCCCCTATACGGAGGAATTCCTGACCATCTTCCTCCTGGGCCTATAATGTGGTCAGGCAGGCTCATGCCTCCCACCTCCCCGCAGTATTCCTGTTGTGCCCATCACTGTGCTGAGCAAAAAGTCTGCAAAAACTTAACGCTTCAGTCCTTCTGACACTTCTGTTGAATTGGCAGCAACCCTGGAAGATAAGAGGGTACCTCATCTTCATTAATCAGGATTCCTCCCCACTGTCCTTGCTGTCCTTCACTGTAGTTTGTACTGTATTAAAACAAGACTGCACTGATCTGAGCCAACCCACCAGGCACGTGTACATGCATGAAAGCTCGGTACACTTTCAAGAGATGTTTACTTGCTGTGCACGCACAGTATCTTACCTGCAGTGACATTATGCCACATCTCTGAGGTATTACAATGAAAGGCTCTTAAAGACAAGCACACCCACCTATCAAGTCCTAATTAGCACAGCTATATTTGCTCTTTACCCACGAGCCTGAAAGAACTCAAACTCATGCAGAAAAGTTAAAGTGTTTCCATATGTAGAAAGGTAGAAGTCTGCTTCAAAACTCATCATAACTGTTTCCCAGTAGCCCTCAACTCCGTGCAATTTTCTAAAAGCAGCATTAATGGAACAGTCCCATTCGATTCAATTAAAATGATCATACCACCAACAGCTTAAAATCCCAGTTCTCTAAGCAGTTTGTGGGATGGCTTTCTCTCCAACGTGTTTTTTTGCAAGAAGAAATCTGACTTGTACCAAACTTAAATTTGCCCCAACTCCCATTTCAGCTGAAGGAAGTACTATGAAATAGTGACAGTATTCTGAAGCATACCAGTAAGAGTTACCTCCCTGAGTCACTGGCACTTTGGAACTTATACTGGGTTTGGAACTTATACTCATGTGGCACATTGCGATAAACCAGTTAAGCTTTTTACTTATTCTGTCTCCCAAAGAGAAAGGAAACAAGCTGTATTTCATCACTAACCTCCTTATCACTGGCTGGAATGTGGTATAGCATAACCCAGGAATTAGAGACAGTCACAATGTCCACAGGCAAACCCACGCATACTGCCACAACCATCCCTGCAGCTCAAAGGACAGGACAGAGGCAGCAGTGACCCTTCCACAAAGCCAACTATAAGCCACATATTTTTTTAAGGTAACCACAACAGACATGAATACAAACCTAAATGTTTTATTGTTCTATTTTATGGCATCCAACATTGAGACTGGATAGAAAGGAGCTGTTCTGACATTAACAGGGCCCACAGGAGCACAGAATCATCCTTTGTGCCATTCTACCTCCATCTGTCTGCCAGGACAGATACACCAGCTTAGCCTGGTATGTTAAAGACCATTTTATTCAATCTTGAAGGAGCCACATACTTTAAGCTTGTAAAGGAACAAAGATGAACTCCCCAGAAAAAGTGTTTGTCAGGATGACTCAGAATTGTTTTCAAGATGCATTTGCACCATTTACGGCATTAAAGCATCTCCTCCTCAAGACACACATTTGTCCTGTGACAATCACTTTCTTTAATCTAGATCCCTGTAAGCACTGCAGTGTGCAGCCCTGAGGGGAAGTTCTGCAGGACAGCACTCCAAACAACCTAAACCTGCTGAAGAGGTGCAGCTGGTACACAGGGAGCTCCACCTTGGCAGCCTTTCTATGAGCAGAAAAGCTGAAATGAAAGAGCAAAGAGGCAAGAGCCATAAGCTAGAGAGCACACCTTAGAGGAGATCACATGCCAGAGATGCAACTAATCCTGAGCAAAAAAGTCTCACCGTTGCTTGAGCTTTGAAATGATCTTTCAATCTCAGGTCTCCTCTGTGTTTCTTCATTCTCAGGGGTCTTGCAGGTTGTATTGGAGCCAGACTGGCGTTTTCTTACACAGTCTTCACCTGCCATTGTTGCCTAGCTAGACCAGAAAAGGACAGCAAATAATTAATGAAAAAAAATATTTACTCTTTACATTGTTCAAGAGTAAATTTACACAGCCTTCTAACACTGAAGTCAGACTTTCTTCCCTCCACATGACTTCAGAGCAAGGGTAAGGGAAATAAAGCACTTGTATTAGTCATTTACTGTAGATCACACTTCCTCTCCCTTACTACAAGCAGTAAAGGAACAAAGTAACCAGGCAAGATCCCCCACCACTACCAAAGTGACTCTCCACAGCTCCCTCTGTTACCTACAGACCCTCCAAGTATTTAAAATAACATAAGTCTTTGTGAAATCTTTAAAAGGCCCTCAACAAATCTTTTCTGACAGTCAGCTGGACAGCAAAATTTGTCTTTGGAGAGATCTGGTAGGTTTGCTTTGCAGAATCACCCGCATTATTTTGTCTGAGCCAAGCCCCTTCCTGTCAAGTTTTCAATTCTTACTGAAAGAGCAGCTTCCTCGTACTCTGCTTAGCCAGACAACAATTGCATTGCAAACCATGGAAAAACAGGAAGAGAATCAGGTTTGAACTACGCCTGATTCAATGACAAAGGTCACTGCTGGGGACAGAGCTGCTAGTAGGGAACACCTGAAGCACCACAGCCAGGCTGAAAGAAAAAAATTCTCCGTTAATGGAAAGGGGAGAAGACCAGAACTTGGTCACAAAGTGACATTCCAACATGCTCTCCATGAAGTTCAATAAGCTCTCAGAGATGTAACTACAACCAGGGACAATTTTCAGAACCAGACTTCCAGAAAATCACACAGGCATGTATGTAACCACATTTGCAAACTAACACTTTTCCTTTTTGATATATTTTTTCACCTTAGCACAAACTCTTAAATACACGTTTTGTGCTAGTGAACAGAATACATGCACCAGCACAGATAAACTATTAGAGTAGGCAAGGAAAATTCACATGCTTTTAGAGAAACTAAGAAAGCAGAACAATTATTTAAGGATGGATTTCCTCAGAATACTGAGACTGGCACTTCTGCAAAAGGGAAGTAAGACTATGATCAGGCATTTTCCTGAGTCTTCTTGTGCTTGTCCTTCTAGTAGAACAGTCTCCCATTCTCCTTTCAGGCATCACAGCACATAGGTGGGGAAAAACCTTCTGCAACACCAAACAACAAATCACTAATTCAATCACCAACACCATTTCTTGCAGCATTGCCTCTTGGCTCTGTCTCAAGAGATCACAGCAGGTCTACAATCTATTGAACAAAAAGACCACAAGTCACAAAGTTCTCAGCTGGCCTTGTGCAACACCTGATAGCTCATACTGTCAGAGTTTACATAATGCAAAAAGCATTCACGTGAATAAGAGAAAGAACCAGGGAAGAATATGGTAAATCTTCCTACAGTAACTACACTCAGCAGCACAGAAAGGTAGCTGGTGGGACATAGCTATTTCCTACCAGCTCTGTATACAGTTATTGCTGCAACCCTCCTGCCTTTAAACACAAATCAGTCACTGTCATGGAGACATTACTCCTTCCACCTCTCAGCCTTCCCACAAGCTTCTAGGTACAGACACAGCTGCATCATGCTAGAGCAAAGGATCATTTTGCCCACCTGGGTCTTACAACTACATAGAGATCCTGGACAGGCAAACATTTCAATCTTTCTGCTCTTACACAAAAGAGATGCCCAAAACCCTATCAAAGGATAAGAATGGATCACACTGATCACACAGTACGGTTTACGGAACAGCGGAGGGGGAAACGGAGCTGCCTTATAAAATCATGCACTAACAAGCTATTCCTCAGGTCACTAGCGAGCCTCTCCACTGCCTCCTGATCCAAGTTAAGCTGTTCTTGTGGGCCACATCTGTCCTTAAAGGTGCAGTTTTTCCAACTCTTAACAGAGTTTAACTCTTTTCTTAGTACACTTTTCAACTTCTTCAAGAGGTGAAGGTGGCACTCCTTCCTCTCCAGTGCAGAGTGGTTAAGCGTATCTCACTGAAGGGCTAACAGAAAGGAATTAAAAATAAAGTTTTAGGATGAGGGAAAGAAAAATCATGTGTGTGAGAAAAAAAAAGTTAAAAGCAATTAACTTAAAGACTTACTCAATTCAGATAGGCTAAATGATCACAACAAAGCATTTTCCACACTGAAACCAGAACTGTGCTAGGGGAAATCTTATGAAAACAAGCATTTTCCTAGTCTACCTCCCATATGAAGAGAGGTATAAGTTACAGTACCTAAGCAACTATCAGCACATCAGTGCACAGAAGGCATTAGACCCTCCCTCTAATCTCTGTTATAACTAAACCAATCACGACACAATGCCAGGGTAACTCCAAAATGCTCATCATCCCCTTCAAAAAAAGGAAATCGCTCCTTACAATTAATGAACAGTCATTCTGCTCACCCCACTCCAAGCACTTGGAGGACATCTGGAACCATAAACACATCCTGTTATCAGATTTCCCAGCAGAAACGCCCTGGTCCTACAGGCATGACCGCATTACGGTACTCATAAAATGTCTCAGAAACCTTGAATTTCTCTGTCTTCACTTCTGAAACATTGGTAATTATAAGCATGCCTTAGGAGAAAAGCAATATCCTATAGGAAGTACACCGCATTTCAAAAGGCTTGGAAGCACCGTGAGGGCACACTTTCTACCTCCAATACCGCGTACGCTAAATAACTTATCCCAAACACCTTTCCCATCTCCAAGGTTTTTCTTCAGCTCTTGGGGGTAACATTAAATAGCAAACTCTGCGGGCTACATCCTCGGTATCAGCAGAGCTCTTCACGAACTAGGCTGGTACCAAAACAAAGTTAAGGTCATTGCACAGCTCAACCGCAACGCGCCAAACACTCCGCAGGAAAAAAAAAAAAAAAAAAAAGAAAAAAAAGACGGAAAGCTGCAGATAACAATGGAAGCTGCTTAAAGCACTGCCGAGGCTCCAGCACACCCGAGACCACGAAGTCAGTTCCCTTCCTCACTAACTCCCTGGAAACAAGCACGGAAGTGTTACGCGGTGGTGGCCGCTGTCAGCAGAGAGACACCCCCCCTCCCCCCCAGCCCAGGCCCTGAGGGCGGCCGGTGGCCTGCGGAGCGCTGCCCGCCCCCCTCCAGCCGCCCGGCCCTCCGAAGGGCGCCGGGCACAGCCGCCCCCCCGCAGCCTCCCCGCGCCGGGGGGACGCCGGTGCCGCTGGGGGCGGGCCGGGCCTAAAGCCGGCGGCGGGACGGAGCGGAGCCGCTGCCGCGGAGCCGGGCGAACCGGTGCCGGTGCCGTAGGGGGAAGTGGCGGCCGCCCTCGCCCCGCGGGAGCGTCACCTCAGGGCGACCGAGCCGCTGCCTCCGCGCGCGCCGGCTCCCCGCGACCGCTTCCCGCCTCCGCCGCGCGCCCGCGCGCCAGGGCCTCTTCCCGGGGCTCGCGCACGTCACCGCGCAGGGGGGGAGGGGGGAGGGGAGGGGGGGGGGGAGAAAGCGGCGCCGCCGCCGCCTATTGGCTGGGAGGCGTTCCGCGGGGGAGGGGGCGCGCGGCGCGGGGGCGGCGGGAAGCCGGGTGGGAGGGCGCACGTGAGGCGCACGTGGGGCGCGCACCCCACCCTCCCTTCCGCCCCCCTCAGTGTCCCACCTCCTTCCCCCCCTCCCCACTTTCCTGTCTGGCGGCCGCCTCCTTATCCCGCTCCTCCAGAGGTGGAAGGTAAAGCGGCGGGAAGGTTGCGCCTCATCCCCGGGGGCGTGGGGGGGTCTCCACCCCCAGCCCAAGGTCCTGGGTGGGCTCCCTCGGCACCCACAGGGAGGCCTGCCCTCGCCCTGAGGAACCCACACCCCCCCAGCCCAAGGAAAACTTATTTCAAGGAACCCGGAGGACACCGAAGTCAAGGCTGGGAGGCCCGGAGGCTTTATCTGTCCTCGTCCTTCAGAGGGAACACAAGGGTTGCTCAACACGCGCTTCCTCCAGGCTTCGGTACGGGAGCGAGGGCAAATATTTGTAAAGGGAAATAAAAATGGAGAGCCTCCAGCCTGAGTAGCACCCCCTGTCCCCCCAAGAGTGGGGTCTTGTGGCAAGGGGGTGTTCACCCTCACAGGTTGTACCCCAGGGAGCACAAGCTGCAGCTCACCAGTAAGGCAAGGAGCTGAGAAGGGGCCTGGCTGGAGAGGTCTCCTGCTCTCCTTCCAGCCCCAGCCCGTACTTCCAGGGTCAAAAACTAGCAAAAGGCTGGGGTTTGTACCCTGGCTTTCTCTTTTTCTCGAGGCAGACACAGGCTCGTGACAGACGGTGAGTCACAGGAACACGTCACCACCAGCAAACAAACTCCAGTAACCTCTTGGTAGCTGCATTTCAGTGTAAATGGGAAAGTTTTCCCAAACTCGGGACAACTAAGCCACTAATTTCCTACTAGCAAGTATGCGTCAGGGCTATGTCTTCATGTGACTTCAGGACAGGTACCCAGACCTTGAAAGCTCATCCCAAACCAAGGTACAAAGCTACGATGGGATATTAAAACATTTCTATTACATTACACCTTATCAGACCTGTTAATAAAACAGATTTATTTTGACCAACATACACCCAAGACATACTCTTTTTACATGTGTAACTCTGTTGGAACTGTTCAGAAGTTGTTTTAAATAATCTGTGGGGACTCTGAGCAGAGCCACTCAGTGAGAAAATCTGAAACTGATGTAGTTTGCAAAGCGTGTTCACTCTATTATCCCATCACCCATCTTTCATGCTGCTTAATAGGAAAACTGTGGAAAAAAATAAGAGATAGAATAAAAAAGCTCTCATTGCTGAAATGCAAATAGCTGCATGGGTGATAGCACCAGGAATTTTCAGTTAACTTTGCCCCTGTTCTTAAGAAGTAGATTTTAACAATGCTGCTCAAGTCAGGCTATACATAATCACTGGTGCCCTCATGCTGAAAGTGCTGTGCTAGCTATTTACACTGAAGTGTCTTGTGGTGCCAGCATTGGCTCGGTGAGCAATTGGAAAAGCAGAAAAATAATAATTAAAAAAAGGACAAAAGACCCACGTTCAAAAGTTTCCTCAGGTTCAGCAAATTGTTGAGTTTACTATTTCATCAAATTAGTAAAACCCTAACTCTGGGTGGTAGAAAAATGAGATACCTTTAACAGAAAGCAAAGTGCACCTAACCTTTAGAGTGAGTCAGTTTGCTTTTCTTCTTAAAGAGGCTGTAGGTAGGTGCTACCAGACTTTATCAGCACCTCTTGACAAATCTCCCAGGCCAAAGCAGCACAGTGTGACGGGCACTGAGCTCCCTCCCTGCTCTCTCTGCTTCTCCCTAGCAGAGCTGTTTCACAGCCTACCTTACCTTCTGTTTAGAAGCTATTTACCTGCAGCTCACTGAGTGTGAAAAGCAAAGTGGCTGCTCTTGTTACCTTTCTTCCCACCGTTTACACAAGAAATGGGAAGAAGGCATTGCCGCCTCTGCTTCCTGCCACTCACGCCCATCACCTGCTGTTGTCTTTGCTGGTCCAAATCGCTGTGCTGTTTCATCAGATACATCATTTACTGTGCTTGTCACCACGGTGCTTGCAATCTTCTTTTTTCTAGAGTGTTGTACCTTAATCCTACAGGTTGCATTGCTCAACAATTGCCTAACCACAACTGTTCCTGAGCACTCCTGGCTGAATCACTGTGTGGTCGTTCCCATTTGTTGACGACGGAACCTGTGGCCCTGGCATCCCAACTTTTTGCTTCAGCTTCACTTGCTCTCAGCTACCGAGTGCCAGGCAGAAACTTGACTTCTGCAGCAGTGGTTGTTTTCTTCCTTTCTTCCTTCCTTCCTTCCTTTCTTCCTTCCTTCCTTTCTTCCTTCCTTCCTTCCTTTCCTCCTTCCTTCCTTGCTTCTTTCCTTCTTCTTTCTTCTTTCTTGCTTTCTCTTTCTTTTTCTCTCTTTCTCTTTCTTTCTCTCACTCTTTCTTTCTTTCTCTTTCTCTCTCTCTCTCTTCCTTTCTCTCTCTCTCTTCCTTTCCTTCCTTTTCCTCCCTTCCTTCCTTCTTTTCCTTCCTTCCTCCCTCTTTTCCTTTCTCCTTTCCTCCTTCCCTTTCCTCCCTTCCTTTTTCTTCCTTTTTCTTCTTTCCTCCCTTCCCTCCTCCTCCACTCCACGCCCCCCCCAGCAGTCTGCATTACACTGCACAGCCCTGGTGTGCACATTCCGTGTCATTACGTGGGCTGGTGGCTGTAGGTAGGCTTGATGAAGCGGCTGGTGGCTGAGCCTGCCTCACACCTGTCATGATGCCCAGGGGAGCATAAAGAAAAGCCTGTGCTGATAAGGCTGATGCACTGCCAGGGCAGACCGACACCTGCATGGTGCCTGAGAGGCTTGAGCAGCCCAGGGGAGGCACTGGGTAGGCAGCAGCAGGGCCTGTACCCGGCAGGTTAGGGAGAGGTGGGGACAGCAAGGGGGGTGAGGCAGAGGGTTGAGGCTTTCACAACCCCTCTGTAAAATCCATGTCTGGTCCTGTTCCTTTCTGTCATTTTTGGTAGTGCTGTAACTAGATGTGATTAATGCCTACTTTTAATCCTGTGTAACTCTGATTTATTTTCTATTTTAAGATTTTTGGTGTCAGTCAGCCTGGGGAGTAAGTAGCTATGGCTGCTTCTGATGCCTGCATTTATTGACCAGCATGATTAATTCCTTTAAAACTTCTATCTGGGATTTAAATTCAGTCACCCTAGCACCTCAGTACTTCCATGTATTACAGTAAAGTGTAGTATGTCCTATAATAAGCTGTTTAAAGGTAGGGGGTTTAATTTCCCAGTATGTATGCACAGTACCAAAATCCTAATGTGTAAATGAAAGAGCTCCCTCAAGTGGTTAAAAATATGGTTATGTTTCACTTATTTTTTTCCTTTAAAAAAAACCAAATGACTGTAATGTTAGATCTACAATGTAAAGCTGGTTCTAAATGTAGTAATGTAGGATCTTCCATTTTTGCATAATGAGAAAAAATGGTGTGGGTGTAAGAGGCCAAAACTCAGTCAGGCAAGTGCTGCAGCTAAAAAAAAAATATATATTTAGGAAACTGTAGAGGACTTCAGCCTGATCTGATAACAGATGATTGAATTTTGGCAGGAAAACAAAAAACTAGCTCCAGCAGATATCACGTTGTTGAGAATTCCTGAAGTGTTTATAAATCATAAAGATTGTTTTTTAAAAACTCCGGTTCAAGTTTTCACAGTTCCTGCTATCATCATGTCAAGATTTTCTGTGTAATCACCCTTGCTCCTCTTTACTTAAATGAGGCATAGAGTTTTCAAAATATTTGGTGAAAGAGATTCAGATCAGCAAACTTCAAAGGAAATACAGAAGCAGCCGGAATTAAACTCTGACTTCAGCGAGCAATCCCTCATGGAGTTACTTTCCAAGCAATGAAGTTGCTGGTTTCACTGGCAGATGACAGTTGGAAAGAAACAATTGCATCTCTCTCGGCAGAGGGCAGTGGTATCCTTACCCAAACATCACATCACTTTTTGCTACTGAACTGAAATCATCCTTTTAAAAAAATGAAGCTCTACTGCCAACCAGCAGGTTGCTGGCTTCCTCTCCAAGCTCAGAAATTCAAGTGTTGAACTTCTTGCCACGACCAAGCAGGAGGCATGACAGCCAGTGTAATTGCTGTGATTCCATTCCTGAAAAGGGAAACTCACATTATTTTTTGAGAAGCAAATAATTCTTCCTTTCCCTGCCATTTTGAAGTAATGGCACGAATCTTGCCAGTTGGGCTGGTGTAATAGTTGGGGTTTTGTTTGTTTAAAATGAGAAGGTTATTTCTTCAGTATATTTTAAAAGGAAAAGATCCTTCTCTTCTGGCTAAACATCAAATCACGAAAGGTATTGAATCTGTATAGGTATAACTACTGTCTAACCCTGCTAGGCTGAGCTGTGTTTTCTGAAACTGTTCTTTACCCTCTGCGACGTACCAGTTTTCTCATTCTGTTAGGCACAGAAACCATTTCGCCTGGGTCCCAACCACATTATATGTGACCATCATTCTTCCTGTGACACCAGCTCAAACCAATCTCAGACTTATTTTGCAGTATATTCTGCTGCTTATTAAAATTGCATGAAAATATTGAACTGCCTCAATGAGAGGGTTTCTGAAGTTGTTTCAGCAGGAACACATGGCATTAAATGTGCAGCCAGCCCTGGAAGAGTGACTTCAGAGAGATTAGTTCCAGAACAAACAGGTCTAATTACTAGTATTGACTCTCCTGCACGTAAGGACTTTCTAAATATTTTTGTGGAAACACAGCACTGAACTTGGCCAGTGTCTCCTTCCCTTTCCTACACCAGCAACTGTACATGTTCCTTGTGACTCCACAAATTGCCAGCTGTTTTAGAGAGCTGGCACCATTCCTCGTGAAGGTAAGACACAGCAGGTGGAAAAGTAGACATTTTACATCTAGTTTAATGACTGCTTGCTACTCTGTAGTAGTAATCTCTTCCTCTCCATATTTCATAAAAATGCACATCCTTTCTCTTTTCCCTAAGTAAATACGAAATGGTTTGCTGTTGCTCTCTCCATAGCTTCTAAGGTGCTTAGATGGAGGAAACAGTGCAAGCCAGTATTTTCTACTATTTCATTGTCTGCTATTTATCTGTTACAGTATAAACATGCTGACTGCTGACAGATGTGGAAGAGAGTGCTCATGGAATGACTGATCCAGGATGATTCCCAGGACAGTTGTTTGCAGGTAATCATACACCCCTACCTATTCCATACTTTGCAAAGTGCAGGTTATAGAGACTAGTAACTTTCTACTGCAGTAATCAATTTTTCCACTTGTCTAATGTGGGAGACTTCCACGGCTTTTCTACTCTCCAGCTATAAAAACAGAAGCATGTTCTTAGCACAGAGCTTGCATACACAAGCTGTAATATATATGTTTTTTGTAATCTTTTAGACTGTCTTCAAAAATAACATTATGAGGCTGTGGGAAAGGTATTTGACTTGAAAGGTGTGGGGAAAAACAACATTGAGGTGCTATGGTGAGAACAGATCAGCCTTTCCAGGGAGTATAAGATCCTTAGAGTCATCAAGGAGAGATCTTACAGAGAAATATCATGTAGGTAGCCAGTGTGCTTGTCCGACACACGGGGAGCACCATGGAGAAGTCTAGAAGCATCAAAACAGCAGCTATAATTATAATGCCAAAAGTGTAACGATCTCTGTAATGAAAGACATCCCCCCCCCCCCCCCCCCAAATAAGAGGACATGGGGAAAAATAACCCCTATCAAAACCAGGCCATATTTCTCAGAGACGAAAAAGTATCTTCATAAAGCCATGGAATATTGACTCTCCATTGTAAACCAAGAAAGAAAACACGTTTTCAGCTTTCAGTGTCAGACAGTTCCTCTTTTCACTCTTGTTTTTTAATTTCTGCAAAGACAGATGACATCTACCAAAAGCAGTCCCAAGCAGGAGACATCTCTGAATCTTTCCAGGCAGCTCTTTGGCTGTTTCCATGGCAATGAGGCAGCTCGATCTGCTGCTCTCACTTCTGCGAGAGCCTTTCCCGAGCTTGATATGGACCGACAACGCCATGCCTTTGCAGCTCCCTTGCCAAAAACTTCCCTCTTCTCTGCTCAAGGCCTTTCCCATCTGTTCCATTCTGCTTCTCCCTGATTTTGGAAATACCTGGCTAGAGAGGGAATCTATCCATGTGCTCCCTTCTCTGCTGCAATGATTCAGGCCAAGGAGAGACTGCTGCTGGTAATACAAGTTGAGAGACTGGAGAGGGCAGTGGCTTCCAGCCTTCCTGCCTTGGAAAGAGGTTTTGAGTGATAGTAATGGAGAACACTGCAGGGGCCAGGCGCATAAACAAAGCAGAGAGAAAGAAAATCCAGATTTCTGTCTAGTCTCCCAAAAGAATTGGACTGAAACTTGGCATTTCTGGCCATAGCAACAAGTAGAGCAGTAAAGAATGTACAGACAGTACAATGCAGTGCTTGCTTATTGAAGGAGATGACAAGCGTGAAGGAACACTTCCAAAACCCTGAATTCAGAGAGATCTATGTCACAGCTGAGTCTGCAGCAGCTCTCAACAGCATTTCACTGAAAGTGGAAACAATAAAAGTTAAAGTACAAAGCTGAAAGAAGAGCTTTTGCTATCAGCTGAGGACTAGCAAAAATGGGAGATTATAATGGAACTACACTGGGAGGTGAAGCAATCTGCAGGGTTTGCTGCAGTTGATCTGCATGGGGCTGAGTTGATGTGGTTACAAAAACATCTTTGTGCTCAGCACTATTCCGTTGTTGGCCTAGTGCCTTGAGGCTTACATGCTTTGGGAATATGGATGAGGAGATGAAAACTTGAGCTTGTTTAAAGGATTTAAATCTGAAGATGGCAGGCCCAGGAGAGGGATCCTGAGTTCAGGCATGTAGGTCATGCAAGAGAGGTATTGTCTTCACTAGCAAGTTAATATGAATTATAGTAAAAGTGTTCCTGTTAGTTCAACCCTTGCTCACACAAAAAAATCCCTCATTGTATAAAGTGGCTGGAGACCCATGCATTGACAAACCAATCAGAGAACAGGCTAAACCTCCTGTGCATTCACTTCATCCTTTACTGCTGCCATTTCTCTCCAGTAGGGACCCACATTAGCACCACCAAAACAAACAGCAGTGCTCACTCCCCACAGTTTTTTCCACTTGTGCTTTCCTCACCAGCCGCTTGCTCCTTACTTCCTATTTGTGAGCTTATTTACCCAGCTGCAACAGGCTTCCAGCGCCCACAACAATCACCTATCTTCAGCACAGGAATCTTTTGTTTTATTATTTTGAAATTGTGTCTAACAAGACCTCATGTTACTGTTGCCTGCTGATCAGACACCAAGTTATGGGAGAATCACTGGCATGATGCTACTGTAGTCTATGATTTTAGGAGGAAGGATCCAGGCTGAAAGCTTCCTGGTGATATTCCAGTTAAGGTGTCATGAGAAGAGAATCCAACGCACAAGACCTCAGTGCTGAGGGAAAATCAGAGGGTTTCATCTACTCAGAGGAAAAGTGTAGAACTATAAATGCTAACTCAGTAACTCCCCAGGAATGAGCATGTGCCATGCTGAGACTGAATGCATCATTAGCAAATCCCTGAGGCTGGATCTCTATTTCAGACTGCGCAGTATAACAGCTCCAGGGAACATACAAACAGAAGATGCTGATAATTTCACAGTTTCTGCTTCCCTGTGAGGCAGAAAATAGAAGTGCTCTGAAGCTCTTTCCCGAGAGCACAGAAGTAATGTTTTCCAGGGCCACCAAAAGCAGAGGAAGATAGGTGTGTTCTCTGCAAACTGGGAGAAAAGGAAACAAAATAATCTGCTGCCATGGCTGCTAAAGGAGTCTCTCAGCTGATCAGGCAAGCTTTGTGGACTGAAGCTATACAACTCGTCCCTTGCAGCAGAGAGGCTAGGGAGGGATGTGAACTCGGCTTAGGTAGACGGAAATCTCAGAAGCACATACAATCCACAGGGGATTCTCACCCTATCAGCATCTCCCCTAGCAGCACAGATCATTAATGTGCCTAGTACATCTGCCCTTTATCACAAGCAACCCATGGGAAAAACTTCCAGGACAGATGACTCAAGGTAATTTTGTAGTGTGACTGCATGCTAAGAAAGAGTAGACAAAAAGGGAAAGGCAGACAGCCAGGCGGTCTCTAGCATGCTGAGGTCAAATTCCCCTTTCTGTCACTCTCGGGTATGAGAAAGTTGAGGACAACACAGAGAGGTAACAGACACACTCCTTTGTCTGCTGGTAGAGACCGACAAGGCACCAGGCAGACTTAAACATACGCTTGTGTGAGCACAATGATATAATCTCTGACTATCAGAAAGAAGATGCCCGGGTTTCACTCCTAAATGTCTCAACTTCTCTGCATAGTTCAGATTGCACAGTAAATGCCTCAGCTGTATGAAATGTGCTGTTGGCTCTGGGGAGGTATTATTTCAGGTTGGCTGCAGATGGGAGTACGTAGCATGACTTCAGGCCTCATTAGATGCACACTTGACAAGTTTTCTGCACAAACATAAAGGGAAGAAAGGTTTTCTTAAGGAAACAAATCTTACACAGTTGTCCTATGTCTGTAGGGAAGGGAGTGTCTGTCTGTCTGCCCCAGCTGCCTTTTACCTCCCGGTAACTTTTGAGCCTGTTGGCCACTTTTGTGCACATCAGACGGAGAGACAGAGGTTCCAGGAATAGTCAGTTCCTATGAGTTTTGTGAAAAATTTGGCCTAATTAGAGGACAGAGTCTTAATTAATGCTCTGAATGGAGGAAACCTGCAGATGAACTCAGCTTTTATTAGAATAAGAATTCAGGTTGGCAGGGATCACTGGAGTTCATCCAGTCCAGTCTCTCGCCCAAAGCAAAGCCAGCTCCAAAGTTAGATGAGGCTGCTCAGGGCCTCATTTTGAAAACCTCCGAGGTGTCAGAGAATCCACTCTGGACCTCAGCTTCACAAAACAAATGCAGCGAGTGCAACTCCTCTGGCTCTGCTGATCAGGGAATTAACTTTCCCCTGTTCTAAGGAAGGCTTAGAAGTGGCAGCCGATGGTAAAGCCTGCAACAATCCCCATGCCAGGCAGTCCGTAGGACTCTGCTTACATTAAATACATTTAACCAGCAGCTAGTTACTTTATTTTGGCATTCTATGTTAGTTAATGATTACAAGTACAAAGGTCAGACTGAGAGACACAAGGCTTTGTATATCTCATTGTTTGATTTACCAGAAGCTACAAGGGAAGGAGCACTGTTCTGTATGAGTGGAAACTACAGGCTACATATCCAGCCTCACAAGCTAATGGGAACAAGTCATTCATTAACAGAAGACTTGCTGCTAGGCAAACACACACAGCTGGTATGGGAGAAGAATTTGGATGTGAAATGAGACAGTGTAGTTGTTTTTTATAAGACATTTCCTACTTCAGCAAGTTTATAGTCTAAATAAAGACCACACAAAACACACTAAGAGCCTGATCAGAGGAAGATTTGGGCTTGTGTCTTTTCTGAAAGGTTTGGTAATGAGCAGAGCAGCAGAATTTGCAAAGAGAATGGCAATATTTGCATGTTTAACAGAAGGAACGAGTTTTAAATTTAAGTAAGATTTGATTACAAATGTATATGCTGCTGTCTTGGGTACCAGTCTATTCTGTGCACACACACATACATACGTGTTCACAGAAATATCTTACAAAACCCTGATGCTTTCTCCTGCTTCAGTTGTACAATTTCATTTTTCTGTAGAGTCGTTTCACACTACTGAGCACTTTTTAAAGAAACAACATTAAAGCTGGAAGCTGAAAAGCATGGATATTTAATACTACATAACTGTGTGAGGAAAGAACACAATGTCACTTGAAAGACAGTAATCACTTACAAATCTTGCATAATTAAATAAAAAAGCCTGCCAAGGAAGAATCTATTTGGACTTTGCAGAATGAAACAATAATAGTATTTTAGATGAAAATCTGACTTTTAAAAGTGATTTAATTATTTAGGACCATTGCACAGAGCATGACACTATTCATGGCCAGGGCACGTGGGCATTTATCAAAGTGGTCCAGAGCAAGGCTGGATCCCTGCCATCCTTATTTTGCAATGCACAGAGCACCAATCCTGCAAGAAGCTGAACCCTTATGCTTCCTTACAAAATCAAAGACTGAATTCAGAAGTGTGTACAACTCGAAACAATACCGGGAGTGCAATCACAGAGAGATTAATTATTGTAACAAGGGCAACTTTTGGAGACATGGTTTTCAGTATGATTTAGAAAAAGGAAGTGAAGGAGTCAGGAAATCACTGGCTGGCAAAGTATTCTGAACACGAGCGGCAGTGTGAGCAGGCAGGAAGACAGGTGAAGGAGGTATAAGGGGAAACTAGCACATGAGGCAAAGAGCATGGAGAGGAAGCACTGCTGAGTCTGGAGTCTTAGTGGTCTGTTCCAACCTAAATGGTTCTATGATTTTGATTCTGTCTTATTTTAGCTGCGTGTCTTTGGAAAAAAAAAAAAAAAAAGATAAGGATTTTATTTTTTTTCTGGCTAATGTAGCCTTCATTCTGTTTTGGACTATCATGGTCGTTATTCTAATTCAAATACAGTGCAGTAGTCACCAGAGGAATGTAAGGTGGGGTAATGTCAGTCTCGTAGGCATTGATGGAGAGGCACTGCAGTATAATATTGTGCTCTGAAGCATTTGCTCTCCTTTATCTAAATGTCAGCTCTCTGGCTCCAAACCGTTCGGGGAGAGAAAACAAGAAAACACATGAAGAAGAGCTTCCATCTGCAAACTAGAGAATCCCTTTGCAGTCCAATGAGCTAGTAAGATTTCAAATTAGGAACCAAAAAAATTAGGCTCTTAAACATGAATTAAGGCAACCCTGGAACTCTGGTGGCAAAACACTCCTATTGACCCACCTGCAGACAAATGCCTAAAAGCCTGAATCATCACCAGTGCTGTCAAGGGACCTCATATTACCTCAGCAAATGTACTTCATCAGTGATCGCACTGTGCAAGCTGAGTACTAATTTGCAATTCCCAGCAGATGCAGAGACTTGTCATCATTTTTGTTTGGTAGAGGCAACATTTTCCATGGAAAAAGGCAAACAAACAACCTTCTTAATGTTCCTATTAGCATACTCTTCTACAACCTTTTGTGCCTTAAAACAGATGCTTGGGAAGGGTGGTGCAGCTGTAGTACTTACAGAAATATATCAGACAGGAAAACAATGACTGAATAAGTACTATAATCTTTTTATTCCATGTCTCTCCACCTCTGGCTTTACTCTGATGGAGGCTGTGACAAGGTTATGGGTTATACCATGATGGGTATACTTCCTGCAAAACCTCAGCGCAGTTAATGTGTTGCTTTTCGCGGTTAATAGATACATACACATGGACCAGCCACACAGTTACCATCTGTGACGATGGTGAATTACATAGTATACCTAATGCAAAAACATAGAAACACATCAAAGAAGAATCAGGCTCCTTGAGATGCTGTCGTGAGCTGGCTGTCTCTACACACAGACACACTCATCTCTTCTGCTACAACACTGTACACCCAGGCCCTTTCCTGCCTCCACACAGAGCCCTTCATTTGCTTGCTCTCCTGGTAGGCGTCAATGTTTAGACTAGTAGCTGGCAGCATCAGAAGGGTAGTTTGAATGAGGATAATGCTGAAGCAGCATCAAAGAGCTAAGAAAAGGTTGGTTGCACTGAGGGAAGGGCTGAGTTGGGTGGTGAGATGCAGTGTTTGGAGGAGTGTGTGTGTGTGTATAGTTTTTATTTTAGCTATGGTGGAAGAAAGAACAGTTATTGACAGGAAATTTCATCTGTCAGAGGCTGCACGTGAACCCTTCTGTGCTGTTGGGCAAAATCTGTTAGAAAGCCATACTTCCCCAGAAAGCTTTTATGTTCATAGACTCTTATTGAACAGGCATGTGAGTACCTCAAGCTATCTTGCTCGAGATTCTAATTTAAATCATAGTAATGATCTGAAATAACTTTTAAGACAAGACTGAAACACTACCTATTGTGCCATGAAAGATGGGTGCAGACAGTACATTTTAAGAGCTGTCAATTAGAGATGGAAGGGTGAGTGCTTGTACGGGTTGCACCAAGAAATGACACTCTCTTCTGAAATAGCTCAGAATTTAGAAGCTTTCAATGTTTATTGCAGAGTAATTAACTTTGTGCCACAAGCCTTTACCCGATTTTTAAATCTTTTTTTTTTTTTTTTTTTTTTTTTTTCCCCCCTAAAGTCTTTCATCAGAACCCTCAATTAAGGCTAAGAAGTGGCTGCCTGGTTTTCATGCAGGTTAAGTTGGGGGTGTTACAAGGAACTGAGCAGCAATGCTACGGGCCATCTAGTGGACATTACATATTGACTTTGCAGACATCCCAGGGGAATTGGAGCTGTCCTGAGCTTCACAACTTGTTCAGGTATTGCAATAAAAGCATAAAAATCCTGACATGTTACGCACACGCAGCCCCTGCTCTCGAGAACTCTGCAAATGCCTCGATCAGGCCTCTGTTGTACCAGGCACTTAACAAATACCTTAACTAATACCATCCGTATTCTAAATACCAACCAATGTTTAACACAAATCTGTTTCCCTGTGTAGCTGTGATACACAGAAGGTATATGAGCTGGAAGAAGAGCAAAGAATACTCCCATAATTAATTTTCAAGCCACCGACAGAATACTGCTGGGCAATTTTTCCTAAGTTATAAACAGAACCTACCCAGTTGACTCAACACTTAGACTTAGGAGCCTTCAACTTGTCCACAGGCTTCTTCTGGCACAGAACCTGTACCTCAGGCAGATGACAGCAGCACACTCATGACATGTAATGCTGGGCAAGTAAGACTGCTCAGCCAGCAATTATTTGTTTGTGTGATTTTTGGAGCACACAGTGGATGTGGAGCAATGCATTGTCAGTGCTTAGAAGAAGCTTCAAGAAATGGATATACGGTGAATATTTAAAGTCACTTCATAAGTGTTTCTAGAAATACCACATTTCACATCAGGTACATTACTGCAACCTCAGTGCTGCCTTTGTTCCTAGGTCCTTTTCATCCCTTACTCGAACAGCTCATGAGATGGCAGATTGACTGGAAGCCCAAAATCACCGTGAGGACAGTAACTGTTACTGACGCCTCATTAATGCACAGTGCCAGACCTCTTCAAAAGAAATTACCTTCTGAAAAACAACCTATTCCTGATACTAAGTGAAAGCTGATAACATCACAGCTGATAATAATAGGTAGCAATGAAACAGATTTTACCTCTCCAAAGCACTTTGTAATCTTTGCATGGTTAATAACCACGACACTTGGTGAAGTGAATACTTAGTAGCTCCTGTTTTAACAATAAGGAATGGTGTGGCTCAGTGTCATCAGTGACTCAGTAGCACAAGAGTAATTTTCAGTTTGGGGAGTTTCTTGTTTATATCCCCATTGCCCTTCTAGCAGGTGCTCTCGAAGAGCTGTCACCAACCAGGGCAGGGTATCCCCTGTTTCTGTGATACCATATAAAGGATGTTGTTGAGAGGACCAGCTGGGGTATACTCTCAGGGTATGGCTTGTTGAGCACACAACCAGAAATGCTGGGGCATTGGTTTTGATGCTTTTTTCATAGGGTACAGCATAATCTTAAAATACTATTATACAACAGCAAATGGTAACCACGCTGTAGCCCTCTTCCCCTTCTAACAGGCCTTTTAGAAAGCCCCTGCCTGACTCCTTGCCCAGTAAAGATGTTTCTGTGTGTCAGATAAGTTCCATGCTGTGAGACCCACAGCGAGCTGCTATATGCACACAAGCAGCTGGTAGAGAGAATGAGGGATTTCATGAGAACCGAGGAATCAGAACAGTGTTTAAACCCAATTCTCCTTAGTGCACTAAGTATAAGTCTCTTGACACTGGCATCTTCTTTTAAAATGCTAATGGCCTTCCTCTGGATAGTTCTTTAGCATCAGCAAGTAAAAGGCATTAGGAAAGAAAAATAGTATTTCTGTTGATTTTTAAAGAGTGTTCTATCTTACATGGCAACTGCAAATGGCACGAGGGAGTTTTGTTTGTTGTTTCTCTACCGTCTCCAGAGAACATATATTTTGTTTACAAGGCAAACCATTTATAAATGTCAAACCCTGCAAATTCTAGCTGGAATGAGACCAGAAAATATCTCCACTGAGGAGTTCATCCATGTGGGCCAGTTCTGCCCAAGACCATCCATCCTGCAGAGACACCCTCTGCTCACATCCATGTAACCATGCCCATATGAGGCCCCGGACTTGGCAATGTGTGCTCCATGCTACACCCCAGATGTTCCCGGCACTATTTTAAGAACTGTTTTGTTGTGTGCTATTAGCAAGTCTGTCTGTGATTCCTGATCTCCCCAATGTTTTTAGACCATTAATTTAGTGAGTTAAGGCCTTTCTGGCTCCACGTGCTGCTCTCTCCCATTTACTCCAGCCTGTGTCAGAGTGCACACCAGCCCAGCTGGATGAGCCACCCCTATTTTAGATGGAATTATTACTGCAGCAGTTTGAGTGCATGTGACAGTATGGATAGTATTTTGGTAGCACTTCATGACCCTGGGAAGGTAGAATATGACCTTACAGTTCTTGTCGCTAGGAATTTCATGTAAGGAAGCTGAATTTCATGGAGCTCAAGAGACGAGCTTCTCCTCACCTCCCCACCCTAGGACAGCCACACAAAGGTTAGTCCAGCCACAGGTTGCCATGGCTCCTTGGGAGCTGGCTGGCTCCTACCAAGCCAATTTGTCACCATCGTGTCAGTTCTCCGTGATGCAGTGAGGGCATCTGAGTGGTGGTGTGGCTCGTCCATGACGAAGCAACACAGCCAAAGCATTGCCGAAACAGTAGCTAGCATGGAGAGAGAAATACTTCTGAATGCCTAAGTCCTGTAAACTGCACCATGCACCATTATCCTTCACGACAAAACCTCCACCCTTCTGCTCTGACCCGGAGAGCTTTACGCTAGTATTAAAGAAACTGAAAGAAGAGAGTTTAGCAATTAGGTACGGAATAAAGCATACATGCAGCCACAGGATGACAGGCCACTGCTGCCAGCCATGCCTGGCCACCAACATGCCCATGTGCTCTCCTCTCCCCCCACAATCCAGGCCAGGAGAGCGGGCCCGGGGCCTGCCGACCCATGGCGAGGGCAAGGCGCACGGCCCGGGGCAGGCCCCCCACTGCCGGGCAGGCGGCCCCAGCCTCACACCCCGCGCCCCCTGGGCCTTCAGGTGACCGGCCCGGCCCCAGCCTCGCACCCCGCGTCCCCCGGGCCCGCGGGCCGGCCGGCCGGCCCCAGCCCAGGGGGGAGGCGCGCTCCGGGGCCGGCGCCTGGCCTCGCCAGGAGCGGTCCGGCCCTGGGTCCGCGGCCTGCCCTCGGGTGGCCCGCGCCTGGCCTCAACAGTGGCCGAGACTGGGCGGCCCCCCCCCGAGGGCGCAATCCGGCAAGCGAACTGGGGCCTTGCGCCTCAGCCCCCGCCAGCCCGGCCCCGCCGCCGCGCTGCGGGACAGTCCGTGCCGGGGGCGGGGTGGGCGGCCTCCCTCGGAGGACCGGAGGTGGCTGCGGGAGCCGCTCTGTCCCCGCTCTCCCGGCGCTCTGTGGTTTAAGATGGCGGCGGGGGCTGAGGGGGCGAGTCCGTGAGTCCCAGGCCGGAGCGCCGCGGGGGCCGGCGGGGGCGGCGAGGCGGGCGGGAGCCGCCGGGCCGCGCCGGTGGGAGGAGCGGGAGGCCGCCTGCCGGGCCGGGGAGCGGCGGCATGTGAGCGCGGGCCGCGGCCGGCAGCGCGGCGATGGGGCAGCAGGTGGGCCGCGTCGGGGAGCCGGGCGCCGGGCTCCAGCACCAGCCGCCGCCTCAGCAGCAGCAGCCGCCGCGGGGGCTGCGGGGCAGCAGCGCGGCCAGGCCGGCGGGCCGCCGGCGGGAGGCGGCCGGGCGCACGGCGGAGGGAGGCTTCAATATCTTCACCCAGCACGGTGAGGGGCCGGGCCGGGGCCGCGCCGCCGGGCGGGAGGGGCCGGGCCGAGGGGGCGCCCGTCGCCGACGGGCCGGGGGCGGCCGTCCTCCCCTCCCTGCCCTCCCTCTTTGTTGTTGTTGGTGTGACGGGGGGAGGGGAGAGCTGCGGGGGTGGGGGGTGGGGGGGGAGCGGGGCTCGGCCCAGCCCGCAGCCTGGCGGCGAGCGCGGGGCCGGGGAAGCTGCCCCCGGTGTGGGGACGGGGCCGCCATCCGCGGCAGGAGCCAGGTGGCACCTCCGGCAGCCAGAACTTGCGGTGCTGGGAAGCTGTCACTGCAGCGGTTCCTAGCTCCGGGTTTGTTTACCAGGGTAAGGGTTACATGTGCCTTGTCAGAAATTTCAGCTTACTGAGGCGCTTATAACTTGCCCTTCTACATGTGTGGGTCTCTGTCGCTGTATAGCTCCTGACAGAGCAAACGATTTTGTTTAGGCTGGGGGATTATAGCTGCCATCCGATTCTCGGTTGGAAGTTTTTGCCTGTCCACTTCTATTCTTACTGCTGCACACTGATACCGGAAATGTTTAATGCAACACGAATAGTTTCTGTAATCTCTCCTAGGAGGACCCCACAACTTCCAAGTTCCCCTTCGTGACTGTGTTTTGTCCTTTTTTTTTTTTGGTTTTTTTTTTTATTATTCTGTCTGTTTGGCAACGTCTTAATAAAAAGCATAGGTTTTGAAAGGTATGATCAACTGAAACCTGTCAGCCTTGACAAGCACGTTGAGAACAGATGCATGGATGCGCCTCTAATCCTAAACAACTGAATCTGTTATGGAGAGCTTGGCTGGTTTGGCTTGAGGTGGAGAGAGATGTCAGTGTATAGAGCAGGGTTGCTTCTGACAATACGTATTTTCTTTTGCTCAATAGAATGAGCGTAGGCAAAAAGATTAAGGAACATGCAACCAGCAGTCTAAATGTAAATATCATCTGCTGTGACTGCTGACACGTAAGTATCTATGAAAACAAGAGCACGGCGCTAAATCTGGTTCTTAAAATCTCGGTGTTATCAAAGCTTTTGAGTTCAGGGAGCAGTATCAACTTTAAAACCAAAACAAAACTCCATGCTTGCTGAAATGCCTGACCTGCTATTACTACAATTAAAACTAACGGTTACTATTTTACTGTATCTTTCAACCATAGTGTCATCAACTTCACGTTTTACTCAGTCATCTTTGTATTTTTGTACTTTAAAAGGCACTTTGGCAAAAACATTACTATAAAAGACTAAGTTCACAGTGTTAGGAGCAGATCTCAGAAGTTATGCACATACCCTGCTTCTTTCTGTATGCTGAAGACTGCTTAATGTGACTTAGCTGGCAACACCATGTCTGCTAATGACAAACTGTCGGTCTTTTCGTGTCTTGGTACCAAAATGACTACTTGGTTCTTGCTTTTACAAGGCAAGGACAGAAAGGACGTTTGTGAGAAGTGCGGTACAGCATTGTGAGGATGTGTAGTTACTTTAGAATAACACAGTTGGGACTGACTCAAGTGCATCTTTTAATTTATTGCTGCATGTTTTAGTAGTAATTTAATTCAGCATCCTACACAAATCCTTCTAGCTCCTCCCTACTACATTTTAAAGGTAGAAGGTAAGGAGAATTATTTAGATGTAGTGGCAGGGAAATGGAGAGGAAAAGCTTTCTTAAGCACGCATGCACACCAAGACGACAAATTATGTGCTCTGCCAGCCCTTCTGCTCTGTCTTCCATTGAACTAGAAAGAAGAATGAGCCTGGAAAGCCAACATGCTCTGAATAAAACTGTTCAGTGGCATGTAAAAAGAGCATTTCTCTGTGATGACGACTGTATCTTTTAAAATAATTTCACTACTATTTGTATGGCTTCGGTTATCTGCTTCAGTGGTAAGATGATGGATATAATTTTACTTAGGTTTTTGTTGCTTCTGTTATTTTCTTTGCAGACTGTAAAGGAAGATGTATCTATTGAAAGTAAGATACAGCTTTTTGTTCTGTTAGATTACGTGAAAGGGGTGGGGTTTTTTGGCAATCCAGTTTTTGAGAGTTTCAGGGCAGGCTTCAAACTCCTGTCCTGTCTTGGTGAATGCCTCAGCTGTGTTAAATTGTTCCCTGATTCCGTGCACATTGTACTAGAAATGAGCGAACAACTCACTATTAATAATCTATACCAAATGCTAGCCAAAGTTGGGTACCTATTTAAATACTTGTCCTGTGCAATAACCAAAGATTTTTGTCATGTTCCTGAATCCTTTCTTTCTCAGAGAAGTTGTTTTCTTGTGATCCTGACTCCCCTTGTCTGAGGGAGGGGTGTTTTGCCTCTCAACTTCTGTTCTTATTTTTCACTTACTGACCTTGTTCTCCTGTTTTACTTAATCTGGCTTTCTGCTAGTTTTCTTTAAGTGCTACGCTTCTTTTGCTGCGATGCTGTTGATACTATGTGATCCAGATTGCTCTTTTCTAGTCATTTCTTTCTGAACCTGACCATCCATCCTGTCTCTAGGACATGTATTCACAGTGTATGAAAAGTGGTGGAGAAAGCGCAGGGTTGTGGGTTAGCACTCTTGGACCAGTGACTAAGCCAGCCAGTCAAAGGATGAGCCTGGATTATCTACCTTCCTTGGCTTTCCTTGATACAGTCATTGACGCGAGGACGACAACCTGTTGACTCTGCTAGACTCTTACAGGTATAAATCCCTGTCTCAGTTCATGTTGGCAGATTTCATGCTATACCGTCCCGGGAGTGACGTGAATCCTATTAACTACTCTTGCCAAAGTTCATTTTGAGGGGGCTGGTGCTTCCAGATTGTTTACAGAAAGGATGGAAGTAAACAATGTTTTCAGCCTCAGACCTGTTTTTGTTTCAGGATTTTGAAGAACAGCTTGTGTCAAATCAAAAAAGTATAAGATCTGTTATGCTAGGCTACTGAAAACCTGCGGTGAGCAGTTCTATGCAACGAACTTGGAAGTGTAGTTGCCCTTGAAAAATTGAGAGATTGAGCTGAACCAGTTTGTCCCAAGTGTGTTTTGTGTGTTACAGTTGTGTAGGAGAAGCACTACAGCAGATATACAGGCACTACATACTTCAGGACAATTTTTTGGAAGAAGCAAAGAGATGTTTTGCATTCTTTCCTTATTCTTACAAGGAAATCTGTATTGTAGCACCCCGCTATCCCATCATGAGAACAGTCACCTAGACTCTTGGGGGGTTTCAGCTTACCATTATACTGAGTTCTGTGAGCACTGCTATGAAGTTGAGCAGAGAAGTCCTAAGCAAGCTGATATACTGGTGTGATTTGTTAGCCATGGAGCAGAGTTCTCCAAGATGCAAAAGACAGTAATGGATTTTGCAACTTTTGCAGTTAGCCCTTCAAAGCGCCCCTTTCGAGCATTCCTAGCACATAATCTGTGGCTTACAAAAGCAAGCAATGGATCATCAAGCATGTTGGTTGCTAGTAACATACTAGAAAGGAAGAGTGTAGTGAGAAAGATCATTCAAACATCAGTGTATGTTGCATCAGAATTAACTAGTACCACAGGGACAACTACTCAAGGAGAAGCTGTAGGGAACACTAGTTAGGATCAAATTCTTACAGTTCGGCACAACCAGAAAAGAAGTACTTGGGGCCAGTACAGGATGACCTTCCCTTTCAGAGAAGGAATGGGCGAGAGAGCAGGGAAATAGGTTGTCTACTTATCCTTTCAGTAGTTTCCGTGAGGGAAGGGGTACAACTGATGACAACCAGCAACTTCCAAGTTGCATGGGCTGTAGCCGGCTCCTCGTACGACCTTTGAACAGTGACATGCTCTAATATTCTTCCTGAAGAGCAGTGATAACTGCCTACCGTACCAAGATACTCTTTGGAATGGTGTTAGCATGCTTTTCATCTCTGAAAAGACTTGCTGAGTGTTGTAGAAAACATACTGCAGGAAAATCAGATTATTTAAATCCTGGCTGGGAAGACTTTGCAATACCTGTTTGCAATACTGCTACAGTTGCCTTGGTAATATATTTTGGGGTAGCGGAAGGCTCTGCCACACTTGAGCTTTTGATCCAGCAGGCGCAGGACATTTGTTCCCTGTTTTGTTTTCTAGAGGAGGAGTTTAGCAACCTTTTACTATGTGCATCAAGGTCAGGCAAGATAAGCCTATACTTTTAAAAATAAAATTATCATTAAAGCTCCCCTAAGGCAGTCAGAGTGCTATGCCACATGATAAAAACATTCTAAAATAGGAAGAAGCATAAATACACTACCCTTTGAAATTGAGTGAAACTGAAGGGCTGGATGCAGGAAAATGGAAAGAAAGAGAGAAAATAGGGTCAGTTTAACAACTGCACTTTGTGGGCCGCCTAAAATGTTCTTTATTTTTCATCCCAGTGAAATGCAGCAAGCTCGGGCCAGAGCTACTTGCCTGCAGACTTTCCTGTCAGTAAATGCCCTGTGCAGATGGAATATAATCACTGTATTCAGTGCCTGAGTCTTTGTACTGTAAATCAGAAATCTTCTGGGACCATAATGTATAAATAACTCTTAACTAATTATTTGGGGAATAAAGGATAGTTCAGCTAAGTGTCTAGAGGAACATCTCCTGCAGAACATGAAATTATAGGCGTGTTCTCTGTTGCATCATTCTCCGTGATATCTAAATTATTCCTGCAGATCCAGTTGCATTCAATACTTGTTTTATATATCTTGTCTTAAGTTGGGATTTTTGTGTACTGCATTTCGCAAACAAAAGGACTCTATCAGCTTGGTGGAAGGGACGATACAATAGACTACGGATCTGTTGTAATTCCTGGCGTATGTATATTTCCTGTGTACTTTTCACATAGTCTGAAGAAGGTAAGACTGAAATGAAGTTACTTCAAAAGATGTTAGCCAGAACTAACTCAAAAATCAAATTTCAAAGCCCAGACAGATCTCAGATTTCTCAGTTCTCCACATATAGCAGATGGTGTGGTACAAGTTGTTCTAGCAATATTTCACAAACTTGCTGTTGCTTGCGAGTGCAGTGTTTTGCAAAAAAAAAATTGTGGGATTTTTTTTTGGAAATAGGGACATGGCCAAGTGAACAAACCGGTGGAAAGTGAACGTGTAAGGTATTGGACACACAAGCAAATTGTCACAAGCAGCCTAAACTTTTTTAATCTAGCAGGACTGACAGCTCACATAATTAGAGTTGGAAGATAGTTGGACTATCTCCTAGAGATGCTGTAGCAGGGTTGGCTTCAGGAATATTTTACGGCTGGTAGTAATTACGGATTCTGGGACAGTAGGCTTGAAATCATGTTTTCACCGGTGTTCAGGAGAAGTGACCTGTTCTGTGACCCACTTATGTCAGCATATGTCATGTTCGTTTGTTCTTAAAGCAGGCCAGTCCTTGCTGAAGTCAAATAATACTTTTTGGACCTTTGTTTTATAGATAAAGCTAGATGATCGTTAGTGTGATTTATTCTAGTCCATTTCTCTTAGTTGTGACAACTTAATGTTTCCAGTATACTTATTGTCTGTAAACTGTCTTCTAAGTACTGCTGACAGCTGACTAGTTCACACTCATAAGAAATGTTAAAATCCAACTAATGTAAAACAAGAAACAGCAGTTTGTACGTACACCAGTAGGGATGCATATGATAGTTAACTGAAAGTAATGCAGTTAGGATTTGTTCAGTGACTTGCCAAGTTTCTTTTCACCTGGTTGTATTTCAAAAAGCCAAGGCTAGATGGCCACAGACTAAAGCTTCACCTACATTATAACTGTTTCAGAATCTGATGTCCTAAATCACTGCCGGCCAAATGCTTAGTCGTTCTTTCAACAGTGTGTGATTATGAGTGACACAAAGCTTGGTAGCTGTAGTGCAGATGGCCCCTTGAGTGGCTTTGCAGGTGAATATGCAAAGTAGGCGAACAGGTTCCTTCTTAACAGCATTGAGGAGAGTATTTACCAGTAGAGGAGTATTTCTTGTAGTTGTTTGGACCACCAGCAATCTCTCTTTCCCTCAACACAGCAGGAAAGAAAAAAAAGCTTGTGTTGAGTTGGGTAACACAGTTGACTTGCTGGGTCTGAAGTAATGGTTCTCTCACGGTTACTGCATCAGCCCTCACATTCATCTGGTTTTGTGGTTATGAAATACTTTATTTTAAAGGCTGGTCTTGGTATTATCCGTAGAGATTATTCTCTCTAGAATAAGTGACTGTTACAAAACCATTGAGGCTTCCTGTTGGTAACACTGTAAACCACAACAACAAAGCTGAGTTATATTACCCATATCTGCTTAGGAAGTTTCATGTGCTTTGTGGGCTTTCTATAAAGACATGCACATCTCCCAATAAGATTGCATTAACTTTTTAATAGGTGGCTTTCGTATCAGCTAAATCAGCAGAGAAATTTGAAAAAAATGTCTTTTTTTAAAATGACTTTGCCATTTTTGAGGGTGAGACAAAGATGCACAGAAATACTTCGCTAAGAATTGAATTGATTTTGTTTCAGTCTTCTAGTGCTCTTTAAAGGCTATTTAAACATATTTAAGACTGAAATTTTTCAAGAAATTCCTTTCTTCTTCTCCTGCCCTTTCCTCCCAAATGTTGTCCTTAGAATCTTAATCTTACTATGATACGTCCATTAAAAACAATTACAGGTGTTAGTGAACTTAGAGCTTCACTTATGTTGATTTTAAGGTATCCTATGACAATAGTGATATGAGAATTGGGACTACAGTTGCGTAAGAAAAGTAGCTCTTCAATGAAGGAAAACTAATTTTCTATAGGACAGTTCTGTATCTCCTCATCCTTTAATTTGACAGTGTTACTGGTTTGGATTTTGTGCTCTTCCCTGGCTCGTTGTTATTTAATACTAAAGTGAAACCGAAGTAGCTGCTTCTTGTTATAAGTGATATATGGCAAAGACACAGGAACCATCTCCTGCTGCTGTTGGGGTCAAATTAGGAATCAGCTCAGAGGATAGGAAAATGAGATCATTCTGGTTTTGTGACCCTGTGCACCTCCCAGTCTGTTTCTCCTTCCTTTCTCCTATAACAATCCCAACAACTAAGTATCGAGCATGTCTCTGCTGTTCCTATTTATCATCATCTCAACTAGAATATGTAAGATGAGCAACTGTGGAGGAGAGTGTCTCTAGAAAGACAGATAATGCTGGAGAAGAACTAATGGGAATAAGGGAAGACTGGAAAAAGAAAAGGGTAAAAGATGATGTTGCACCTTCTCCCTGACAGTGCATTTTGATACACTGGAGATGGTATTTTAAAACATTGTCTGCAAAGCTGAACACTCAAAATACAGTCATGGGCATATTTAATAATTGTTAAATGAGACAGGTGGGCCTTCTAAACCGATCTATGGTAAGTTAGAAGTGGTTTACTGACCGATGTCCTTGTAGTGGGCAGCATACCGGTTGGGGAGTTTCCCCACATAGAATAGAATGGAATAGACTATTTCAGTTGGAAGGGACCTGCAGCGATCATCTAGTCCAAGTGCCTGACCAGTTCAGGGCTGACAGAGCTGATGACTGGTATAAGGCACAAAAAGATGAGGAGTTCCAAGCTCCTTGAGCACAACCAAATGTTAATTTGCAGGACTGAAACAAACAGTCCTCCCAAAACAATGGGAAAGAAAAACCCACCAACAAGATCTCCTCATCATCATCCCTTCTTACCAGAGGTAGAATCAAGTACAATGGAATAGTGAATATGTATATCCATTCTTTAGAGTTCACGTGTGGGATTTACAGTGGGTTGGCACAAGATACCAATAATCGCTTTTGTTGCAGGCTAAATGTGCTTAGCACCATGGCCAATTTTGAAACAGGTGCCAAGCTTGCTTCTGGTTGAAAGAAATTATATTAATATTGGCTATTATGGTGGTAGTATGTAGCACAGGTCACAAAGTGTTGCTGTTTTTTCACATTCCGTGTTCAATTAGATGCATAGTTTTTGGAAAAGTTGATTGTAGAGTAGCGTGCCTTTACAGGAGACACACCAGAACACAGAGGAATTGCAAAGTGAAGAAACACTTCTTCATCGCAAATCTGTGTACACTCCAACATGGCCCAGCCTAGAAGTTTGTTTAAATGTTGTCATATCCAAGTAGATTAGTATTACCTTCTACATTTACCCTAAACATCAGGGGTCTGAAAGGTGTTTAAAGAACACGGATCTGGTTTCTAGGCGAAACACAAAAACATTTGTACATTCTAATTTTGTAGCCCCTGGATTGTGGAGATAACCCTTCAAACCCAAGCTGGAGTGTAAATTAATGTAATGAAGCCTTCCTTAGCTTACAGGGTCATCTCAGTTTCTCAAGATTATTTCAAAGCCTTTGCTGGTCAGGGTTTATTTTACTAACCAGAAGTGTCACAGAGTTAGCAAGACTGTTCAGTTTTACTGCTGCTATTCAGAAACCTGTGGGAGGCTGTGCAACTGATGAGAATATCAATTTTGAGTTGCTACTTAGAAAAGAGCAGAAGAAAAAAAGCAGAAGTAGAGGCAAGATACAGATACAGTAGTATCTCTGAAATTTACTTTATAATAAAACAGGAAAAAATATTTAATTAGCCTTGAAGTGATTTAAAAAGAAATAATTGTAAGTGTTACTTCCAGTCCAGCAATCTAGTATGTCGGAACTTGCCAATTAATGAAACTATGGTGACTGTTTAGCAACAAAAAAAGCCTGTTCGTGCAAACTTTTAAAAAATTAATACAAGTTATTCATCTAGGAAGAGTGAAACGGATTCTTCTTTGAGATCTGAATAACCTCGAAGATCTTTTGAAATAGTGGCATGGCTTCCTTCCTCCATTAAGTCACTGGGTGCAGCGGAGTCCAAGCTTATACTGGCCTGAGCTGGGTTGCGTAAGCATGGACTTACTCGCTGCTTGTGTTTAATGCAGTTTTTTCTTACAACGCAGGTTTTAATTGTAAAGCTTTCTTTATGTTCACTGCTCACTTCAGTAGAAGTGAAAGAGAAACAGTGTCCTTTGTCTGAGAGCCAATTCGTGGTTCCTTTTCTCCTATAGATTGTTTTTCATCTTCTCACCTATCAACTGGCAAATAAAAAATTCAGTCTAATAGTTCACAGCTCTTGGGCTCAGAGTTAATGTAAGAAAGTTAAAATAGCAAGTTCTTAAAACTTGAACTTTAAATTGCTAAATGTCCTACATGTGCTTTTTAGAATGTTGTTGATATTAATAGTGTCAAGTCTTAGTAAAGTTACTCTTGAAGCGGCACCTTGATCAAAGCATAAAGGCTGTGGTATAGGCAAGACCTTGAACAGATGCTCCAAGGTTGTTTCTTTGATCATTTTGTGGTGATACCACTCAGCTCTGGTTTCTTTTCAAACCTGCTTTTTCACTGACTGGATTGGCAGTAAGTAAGCCACTATGAGCTTTATAATTTGTGTCAGTAACGTATATAAATAGTGGGAGCCAGCTCTCTGCATGTCCCAGAGAATTCTTGTGCTTTCTCCTGACTAGGAAGTGAGGTTTTGGTAGGTTTTGTCATTTTTAGGCAGGGAGATTTGTACAACTTGGCGAGGGATGAACCAGTGTTTTTGTAATTGATATCAGTGTTAAACTTGTGCTCTGGCCCAGTTAGTTACCCAGTGAAGCACAGCAAAATACTTTTTCATTAATCATAAATTGTATGCTTGTTATTCAGGATGATATTTGTTCATTTTACTTAATTTTGATTTATGGCTTTGTTTTAAAAAAGCTAGGTAAACTGAGAAAGTTGAGATACTTTACCAGATTAAAAAGGCTTTGTCTAGAGAAGATCCTTAGAATAAATAGGAAATTAGTATATAGTGTCCTGTGGTGCTAGTATTCCAAATTGTATTTAGGGTTTTTTCTTCAGGATCTTAAAAAACTGTGGCTTTTAAGGTTTTCTACATAGCTGTGAGAAAGGAACTGATTTTTCATGTTAGAAGAAGCTGAGATCTATTTTTTTCATGAGTAATCTAATAAATTTTGATCTGATATGTACTACAGAAGAACAGTTAGCCCACATTTCGTAAGTTTTTCTTCCAGAGGTGCATTAGATAGCTTAGGATTGATGTGCAAAATCAGCAGATGCCTGAATGATGATTTGAGTAGCGTGCCATAGCTATACTGTGAAACAGAAGTCTAGCAGGTTTAAGTCTTGCTTTTGTCATAACAATACTAGATGTGTTTTGTCAGAAAACTTTTTCATTTTCTGTGTTTATAGGTCATCATAATAAAATATATTTAACTTCTTTAGGGGTAAAATGTTTAAAGAGGGCACTACCCTCTATATTAGAGTCATTTAGTTGTGTGATAATTCCTGCACTTTAGCACCTAGTTGGAAGTCCAGATATGCTTTGAGAAGCTGAAATAGGCCACGAGCTTAAGTCTGTCGAAGCTTATCTTGTCTGTAGTCTTGTAAGAAGTTCTAATTCTTTCTTATTCTGATGTGAATAAGTCTGTAGAGCTTCCATTCGCTTTTTTTGTCAAACGGTTAAGCTAAACTTGAATATTATTCTAGGTATGTGTCTTTCCATCAACACACAAGCTTGCGCCATGGTAGTAGAGGTGCAATTACTTTTTCTTGTCATTGTCTGCACCTTGTTACTGTTTCTGCTAAATTAAATGTTTTTCTCATTTTAGGGGTTGGTGACAAAGCATGTAACTACTGCGAGGTGCAGCCTAGCTCTAGGTAATGCTTAGCTATCCTCTCGGTACCTGCTCAGCCACAGGTGGATGGACTTAGCCCTGGTATTATATGCACTTGTGCTTTAGGCTGTGGAAACAGGTGTGCCTTAAGGCAACGTAATCCATAGTCTGTTTAGATTCAGGTGAGCTGTGCCAGTTCCCTTGCTTTACCCATGGGGACATGGTATCCCCAGGTGCTGATTTTAGCATGTTTTCTGTTGTGCATCAGCTGTGACAGAACTACAGTGCAGCTGATATGCTTGAGGCATTGCCATTAAGTATTTTGTTCCTGAACAAGAACAGCACTTGACTACGAGGAACCTCTTAAACAGCCTTTCTCCTTTCTTTAGCCTTCTTCTCTCCGCACAAAGCTCACCTTGCTCTGTTCAAGCAGGGAAGCAGGCTTTGAAACATGCACCGCATTGTCAGCGGGGAGCAGGTGAGTACGAATGAGTACAGACTCACGCTGGGCAGAACTACCACATGAACTGAGGAGCCTGGGCAGCACACAGGAGGCTGTGTGAATGTAAAGTAAGAAGGTAGAAGGATCAATTACATAGCTGCTTATGGAGAACATGATTTTCCAGCCTACCACGAGAGGGTGCTACAATGCTTCGACTTAATTTATCCATTGCAAAAAAGTTTTTCTGGTAGGAAAAGTTAAGGGTGTTTTTGAACATTACTGTGTTACAGTGAAGTTTTAAGTAACTGTTGGTTTATGAAAGCGTGCGAGATCCATGTATCAAAATGCAGATGTAGCTGTCTTAAAATTTAAGGAAATACATGTTCATGTTGCTTTTGCTTTTAAGAGCTGAACTGCTTCCTTTGTAGTTGTTTTGTTTCTGTTGGGCTTTATCCTAGATAACTTCATCTGCCAGTAAGAGAGGATTTCCAGCTTGTTTACGTGTAAGTGTGCAGGCAACCTTTTGTGCATGAAAAAGCATTAAATTGGATACTTCTGCTAGGTAATCTGAGCCCTCAAATTAAGAGGCACTTCTCATCTGTGAAATGGCAGTAATGCTTGCTTGCTTTTATGGAGATGTTTAGAATTAACTTTTGCAGAAGCAAACACAGAAAAGCTGTCTGCAGGCTAAATGTTCAGTCATGCACTCTTGTCTCATCCTGTAGGCTGGTTAGAGAAATGTGTTTGTTGTGGTTCTAGCCTGTATTTCAAAACACTTGTGGCATGGTAATGGGTCTGAAAGAAGTTTAGTGTTTGTGTAAATTGTTTAACTTGCCTTGAAATGGAAGCTCAAAGCACTGTGCTTTGCTGAATGTTATTTATTAAACATCCATAAAGAGGCTGAAGCTACAGAGAATTAGCAACAGATAGAGAACTTTAGTATACTGTCTTTGGTTGTTCAGCAGTAGAGCAATACAAACAAGAGAGTGAATTGCACTAAGTGTTCATGCAGTTAGGTGGGCTGGCAAAGAGATCCCAAACCTGGTGTTTAGGGTTGAGGCATGTAATTACTAAGAAATAAGATCACTTGACATTACTGTGGTGTAGTTCATCATTGACTGCTCAACTGTGGGGTAGTTGTTAAACTGAGGTGCATTTGTGTTTTTCTAAGTCACTTATCATTCCCTTCAATACTAGTCAGAAAATGAAAGACCACATTGAAAGAAACACATTAATCAGTCCCAAAACAGACTACTAGAAAGGAGATAAGAAAATCTGTTTAAAATGCAACCAAGACAGACTGCCTGGCTTGCATACTATAGTGTAAGAGCAAAGGCATGACTTCTGGTATGCTGTAGCTGTCCTTTTTTTCTCTCCTCCACACTTCCCTAATTCGTTAGGAGGTTGAGATCTTGCCTGCATTTCAGGCCCAGGCACCTGGCTTTGTTTCATCCATCCATCTGTTATTTCCTCATACAGAAAGATTAAAACACTCTTTATCACATGGTTACCCCCTGTACTTCACCCCCTGAACCTACAAGGAAGTGGGCTAGTGATTTTTGAAACCATAAAAGCTACTATAGAAGCAGCATCTTGGCGTTAGTATGTAGTATAAACTGCTCTGCTGCAGCAGTGTTCATATCACCAAGGTGAAGGTTACCCTTCCAGGGGATTGCTCTTGTGCTTTTAGAAGTTAGATAATGATCCTGTGCGGTGAGAACAAGTATCATTCCACGGTGAATACTGTGTGCAAAAGAGGTTGTCTGAGGCTTAAGGGGAAACAGAACTGAATGTCCAGGAATTGGTGCTGGTGACAAATTAGGAAGAACGGTTTCCTTTCCTATGAGCATTTAGCATTCTTACTCATCTGCCTGTATCTTTATTTGGAGTCATGTCTGTTCTGAAAATGAGACAGGTGATGCACAGTCTATCTGACTGTGTCTGCTCCTGGGGAAACTGTTCCCAAATTCCTTGCCTTTGCTGACAGACACAGTATGCTAGCTCTAAAACAAGGAATACAGATAAGCAGGAATAGAAGAAAATGGTTTCTGCTCGTGAAGGTACTATCTTTGTTTAAATATTAAAAAAAAATGAGATAGTGTCATGAGTAAAAATCCCTGCAGTTAAGAAACTATTTTCTGTAGTAGTTAGCTATTTAGTCTTGCCCCCCTACACACTAGAAGAGTAGTAAGTTTATAAAAGGAAGACAGTGTTTTAAGTGAGAGGCATGAGTACACAAAATGGTTTATGCAGCAGGTCTCTAGCAGAGCTACTGATACAGCACCCTTTCCTCAGGACCATGTTTTCCTTTTCCAAGTTGGACAGTAGAGGCTTTCTATTATGCTGTGACAGATTTTCTTCCCTTTTTTGATGCTTGAATGTAAAGCTACTTGTTTTATTGCTACTTCATTAGTGTGATGAAGCGTAGGAGTTTTTGTTTAGAGAACATCAGTAGTTGAGGCAGTAGCTGTTTTCAGTGTTGCATGTCTCTAATTGAAAGTGTTACTCATTAGGGAGATACTGAAAGGATTTTGTAAGGAAAGCTCCAAGTATTGCACTTCAGGAAGGATAGCTAATCAACACCAGTTTGAGTCCTGCTCTGCCCTAGTCTGATATTTAGCAAATGACTTTGTTTCCTTGCTTTAGACCTTCTGCGTAGTACAAATTTTACCCTACTCTGTAGGACTGTCAAGAGAATAAAATACCAAAACTGTGAAGCACTCTATGTATCAAGTGCAACAAAAATATCTCATGTAGTATCAAGTCATAATATTAGCATGCCCTGACTTGAGAATGTTCTGTAGGCTGTGAATTTAATGCGTGTGAGAGCCAGCATTTACTGCTGGTGAAGGGTACAGCATAATTAGCACTGGTGAGGGTAGTCGCCAACAAAACATGTACAGCCTCAGCAGAAGCCTGGGATCTGGTACATAGTCTTTCTCTCTTCTTCTTAAATTATTAAGAAAGTGTTTCAGCAAAAATTGTGGATCTTATTGTTTAGTTGTAGATGTCTGAGCAGGCTAGATGGTTACCTACTAGAGGGTTTGGAATAAATCTTACTAGAACTCATATTCTCATTGGGAAAATATTGCATCTTGTCGGGATAACAAGTCTGGATAACAATTATCTAGATTTAGGAAGACTTCACTGCTTGGGATGAGATCCTCATGCTGCTGTTCCCTGATTGCCTCTTGTATAAAAGAACAGGCACATCACTGGATGTCTTAACTCTCAACATTGTATGTTAGCACTCATGCAGTGTGAAATCTGATAAAAATATGACTGTGCATCTCAGGCCTGAGCTCTGAGGAGGAATGCCGAGTCCTTTCAGCAGCGTGCCTCCAAAGACAGCTGCGCAGTTAGCATTTGTGTCTGCCAGGGTCTGTGCTCTCCACAACGATCCCCGCCCCAAACCTCCGGACAAAAACAGGAGATGAATCTCAACAGCTGCAGAAAGCTCAGTTTATGAATCTTAATTAGGGTAAGGAGTTATTTGAAGTGCTTCTTTTTGTAAATCTCTAATGATGGTTGTAAGGGCTACGTATCCCCATTGAAGTTGTCAGGATAATGCTAACCTTTTTATTGAAGTGGAGTTCTGGTGGTCTGAGCTGCATGGATGCCACATCTCTCTAAACATAAATAATGCTCACATAGACTATAGTGTTTTTCTGTACTCCACTGGTGTGCTCTCAGTTCTCCTTCCTCTTCTCCCCTGTCCAGGTTGCACCATTTTTTGCGCGTGCTGATTTTTCCAGTTGTACTTTTTGCCTTGAGTAGGCTACCACCCTTACATGATATACTGCTTTCATAACATTGGCAAAGTGCCCAATAAAACTGGTTTGAGACCTCCACACCCAGACCTGAATATTTTTCCTCCCCAGTTTAAAGGAATGACCTGCATTTTATGTATTTGTCTTAGATTACAGCAGCCACCTTCATGTATTAAGAACAAAGCCAAGACTGTCCATTTCCCCATAATTATATTGTACCTGTCATTATGTAGGAAGCCCTGCCCTTGCTTTAGAAGTCAAGTCATTAGATTCCATATATTTTAATTGGGTGAGTCATTTAGTTTCAGTCCTGCTGCTAGAGCATGCATCTGTTGTGTCTAATGTAATTTCCCCCTAATGGGGCCAACAGTAGCCGTACCAGTAGTGTTAAGTCTGTTACAAATAATCTGTCTACAATATTCACAGTGCGTAATTTCTAAAAGGTTCACTAGGAATTTTCAAATTAAGAATAGCTGCATTATTATTTTTTTTCTGTTATGGAGAGGGTTATAACTTGATCTAGGAAATACTTAATCTTGAAGTAAACTTTTAAAGGATACAGCCTGTTTATATCCTGGTTGTCTGAATTACAATATGATAAGGCTTAACTGATGAAAACATGTCAAAAGAGAAGCTTGTCCCCACCACCACTGTGCTCTGTCTTTACCAGGACTGGTTCTTGTCTGACCCTGTGGTGAGCCAGTCCAGGGAGCTAAACCAACAGAAAACTCTGAAGTGCTGGTTTGGTTTCCCGACCCAGGTCGCTGCACAGCAGATGAACGCGGCAGGTACGAGCACATGGGAAGCAGCCAAGGAGGCAGCTGGGAGCAGGGGAAACAGCCACAGACCTGGCAGCAGCTGCTTGCTGGGTTCATTTAGCCACATGCTCAGTCTGCACCCTCAAGACCTTAGCGAAATATTTCAGTGGTTTTGTTTTTATGTCTGGGGAGGGCTTTGATGAATCTGGTTTAGGATTACTAAAAAAAAATAATCTAATAGGTTATACACATACACTTTGCATTGTATTTCTTTAGCAAGGCTGCTATCTGAAATAAGACCCTGAAATTTGTTCTTTTAGAAATCTTTGAAATTCAGAAATGTGTTAACTCAGATATGCTTAAAGAGTCAAAGGCAGTTATCTCTTCATAAGAGGTTACTTCTCTAATTTTCTAAGAATAGGATCACCTCTTATCTAATTTAAGGGTGGGGATTTTGTAACCGTTATTTTACTTCAGTGGTCACAGAGTTCTTGGCATTAATGGCCATACGTGTATGTCTTGAATGAAAAGCTGATTATTACCCCGTGGCCGTAACAGCAGCTCTTCATTGCAGTCCTTGCGTTGGTGAGACTGACAGCTAGAGGAAAAGGCTGGCTGTCCTTCAGGCTGCTGACCTAGGTGTGAACTTAGAGTTGGATAATCAAATGGATTATTTGACTGCTGTTTCTGCCAAAAGAGGCTCAGTTCTGTGAATAAATCTGTTAGTCTAGTTTCTCTAGTAATTAGGAATTAAGTTCTTACAGCGGTTATTTGCTGCATTTTAGTTACACCCAATTCTCAATATACAAGTTTTTACTAAACAGTCACATTTGGCGTCACAAGAGAATATGACAACCTAGATTAGTCAGCCCTTTTGAGGGCTGATTCTGCTTGATGTATTTGATCATGATAATTTGATGTTTGCTATTACTCAGCTTTTCCGGCTTTAGAACCTGAGGTTTGACCCTGCATGTTTAGTTTACTGGTATTTTAGTGAAGGAAAAAAACCCCACAAAATTCATGCTTTTTGTAGGTCTGTGCTGGATATTCTCCAGGCTCTCATCTTCTGTATTTCAGTCACTAATTTGTGTGCTGTTCACCTTCATGGATTCACCTCCATTGGTCTCTTTGGGTGCTTCAGAGGTTTTGTTTTTGGGGGGACACAGGCAATCTGCTGTTCATGATGAAAGCACGACCTTAAAGGGTGTTTGCCCCAGAATCTCTGCTGATGCTTCATGCAGGAGCTTCAGCATCCTTGCTGGAGGAGTTTAAATGTGCTGTGTGTTTCCAGGTTTCTGAATTTCAGCTCTTGCTTCAGTTTTTCAGGGACTGACCATCAGGCTTTATAAAAATTTAACATTGTTATGCTTGTATGGTTTATTTTAGATTGCAAGAGACTTAGATCTTGAAGCAGTAATGTGTCCATATAAACATCTTTCCTTGCCTCACTTCCCTCACTGTTTTTAACAGTTTTGGCATCTGCTCAGTTCTATAACCTATCCAGGATCTTTTTACTTCCAAGCAGCCCATGCAGCACACTTACATTGGCTTTAAGTAGCTTGAAAGCAATGGTAAGATTGTTTCTGGCAATGATGTAGATTGTGCAGGTAACATGTCATTAATTCTAAAGACCCTTCAAATACTTTCAAATATTCATTAGCTTCTGGTTCTGTAAAGTTCTTCTGAGCTGAAAGACCCATTTTAAACCAACATGGTGTAGCGCCTTTCAGTCTGAAGTTATTTGTAACTGCTTCTGGATGCTCTGTTGCTTGCAGAGTAGTAACTCTTCCTTTTTCAAAGAAATTTGAGAGTTAAGTAACATGTCACAACAGCATGGAATTCCAATAGGGAAATGCCCCAAAAGGCAGGGTTTAGTGGCACCTCAGGAAGCTGGCAGCAATTGACCGTCTTGCAGTAGCGCTAAATAAGATGTCTCCATAAGGATGGGACAGAGAAGCCCTAGGCTGGAAGCAGTGTCTGCATGGGATGGTAAGTGTATTGCTTTCCAACTACTGCACTGAGAGCTACAGTTATTTTGAAAACATTCAAGTACAGGATGGCCATAGGTAACTGCTGTAAATAGTATTAATGTAACCGGGAAATCTTCTGCCAAGCTACCAAAAGCCAGGGCTTCTTTAGTTTCCAGTACCTGGACAAAAGGCAGGAGATGGCATTCTGCCCCTTTGCTTTAAGAGGCTAAGCCAGAATGGAGTACAAGTTCACCATGTTTTTGGTTATTTGGGTATCTAATTGGGAGTAGATTTGTACTGTAAGAGGCTCAAGAGAGAATGATTTTGAGAGGAGCATTTGCAGGACTGCCTGTTGTCTTGGGATTTCCAACTGCAAGACAGCACCTGGTGTGTTGGCACAGCCCAGTAGTGAGCCCTGGTCCCAGAGAAAGTACTTAGTGTGGCTGGTTCTTGAAGGGATACAATATAGCCCTGTGTAATCCAAGCAGTCAGCTGTCCCCACAACCTATATAAGCCAGCAACAACTGGGAATGTTTTTCTGTGGAGTAGGAGGAAGAAGGAATGAGGTGGAACTCTGTCAATTTAGGAGAAAAAAAATTTACCTTAATTTAACAAGATAAAGGGACCTTTCTTGGCCTTTCAAACCGGAAGACATGGGGACGCTGCAAGCAAGGTCCCTTCTGGGTGTCACAGTTAGGCTTCGGTTTCAATCTCAGTTCAAAATTTCCATTTCATAAAACAACACTCCTGGACTCAGAAGCAGTTTCACATACCTCCCTCAAAGCAAGCTGTACGGCACAACTGGCAAAAATCTTGCCAAGAAACCGAGTGCAGCTAATGTTCTTTTGTCAGAGACCTTATTTTCTAGCTTAGGTTAAGTCATCTTGCACTTAATCTTCATTAATTTCCCTATTCTTTGATTAATAGTGATAGTAGAGTACAGATACCATTCCTCCTGTAGCTGCAAGTATCCTGTACACCATATGAATGGATTGATTTCTCCAATTTGTATGACCTAAGAACATATTTTTGCCTTGTTCACCCGTTATGTATCAGCGATAACTCGTATCAACTTGAATGGCAGTTCTCTGTGCATTTCTACTTGTCACTGCTACCATTGCAGGCGTAAAAACTATCAGTGCCGCAGGAGGCAAGGTAATACTGAAGTGTCCTCCCATTCTGTGGTGTGCTGTACTCCTTGTCTCTATAGAAAAATGTTACCATGCACAGTAAAATCCATAAAACCTGATGATGTAGATGGATGCAATTTAGGAGCTAACCAGTACTTTACAGAGCGAGAGGAAACGAATTGCTGAGTGAGCTGCAATGTTAGACCTCCCACTGGGAATTTCCAGCCCTTTCCCTCTTCCTTCCTCCCTGAGAATATATATAGTAAATGGAGTAAATTAAGCACTGGGGGAGGTGGCACCCAAAGGCAGAAGCAGTAATAGAGGCTAGAGTAACCTTTGGTTAAAACCAGCTGACAATATATCGACCAACCTACTCTGAGCATCCCAGTCGTACCACCACAAATACTGGCAGCAGGAGAGATGTCTCAGACAGCTATGCCAGTATTAAGTGGGAGGAAGGCTCTTTAAATAACTGGTAGTGGGTTATTATTCCCTGACTGTCAACATTGTTTCACCCTCTGAACAGGAAAAAATTAGTTAAATAATTGTGTGGCAAGCAACTGACAATTTTTTTTTTTCTAGTTGCTGGATCTGTTTTAGAAGATAGCAGATACTTTGTCATTTTGTATTTCAATCCAAAAACCTATAAACAACAGATGGAAAATCAGAACAAGAGACGAATAGATTGGTTGGAACTGAGGGAGTAGCACTCTGTTGTATTTCATTCAGTTGTACACTGAAGTAGTCCAAAAGAACACTTGTCTATGTGTTGGTTTTGGAATATTTGCATTTTGAGAGGGCTAAAGGTGGCATTCATCCCTTCCTCTCTCACTGTTAATTTTAGCTTGCTTTTAAGTTAGTGTGCATAATCCTGTCTTGAGAAGCCTGCCTGACTCTTACAATATAGCTTATGTTGTCTGTCTCTTCTTATGCCAGGTGAATAGATGGTTTTGTGGTACCAATTCAATAAAATAGGATTTCATTTCATTAGCATTGCCTCAAAGCCCTTTACAATCCTAGATAAATCCATACAACTGTTTTCCTCTTCCATATTTCCCCAGCGCAAGGGGGGGAATGTTTGAAGTGTTATTTTGAAGTGTTATAGAAAGACAAACTGTTAGTGTTCAGGTTAGCATTGTAGGTTGGCAACAGAGCTTGGTTCTGGTGGGGATTTGTCTTTTGATGAGTTATTAGGTGAGTCTGGAATTGCAGCTACCTCTTTTTATGATGTTTATTCATCTATAGATCAGAATCTGACCTTGCTATCCTAATTTAAGGTTAATCTAAGCATTTTCCATGCGGTTTCTGGTTTTGAAATGGCAGTCTAACTTAGTCAAAAGATGTGGGCTAACATTTCTGGGGAATTAAGTCACTCATTTCCATGCTGTTGTACATTGTTTGCTTTTCTTTACTGCTCTGAAAACAAATTAGTAGAAAAAACATTATCTATGGGATGTTTCTGCTCTGTTTGCATGCAGGCATATTCAGGTTTCCCATCTCCTGGAATATTTCTCCCTGGAGCCAATTACACCTTCTTTAACCAGTCTTCTAGTTCAGCAGTTTCCCTTGCAAAGTAATTTTTGTCTTTTTTTTTTTTTTTTTTTTCAAGTGCGCCTCACCATAAGACAGCAGTATCTGATGATACTTAACCAGGTCATTCACTGTACTAAACACTGATTGTAGCATATAACTTGCTGGAACACATTATTGGTTTTTGTTTAGTGAAATGGTGCTAGAAGTGAAGCAGCTATCAAACAGGAATAAAGAAAATGTCTTTCACTCAACTTTCTAACTGTTCATCAATTCAACTGTTTAATTAAAATCTGCTATGAGACTAGGACAAATGATGCCAAGAGGAAGAAAACAAATAGCAAGGTGGTAAAGTTGCTAATATTATTAACTTATTAAAGACACTAGAGGCAAAAACTGACTGAAGAATTGGAGAAGGTTCCAGGCTGAAGAAGTGGTACAAGACTCAGTGTAACCACATGGAAGGTGGTACTTAGAGGAAAACGGCTCTAGCTTTGCATGTGAGGTATTTAGCTCAGAGCTGACTACTATAACAATAAAAATAAATCTTACAGTCATATTCCAGCTTAATCGTGACAACATTTAGAATGATAGTCCAGAAACCAGGGCATTGGGAATAGAAAAATAGATCGTTCTGTCACTGCACAAAGTTATGATTTGAATGCTGCATGTAATACTGATCTAGTTATCTGGAGGGGGGCGGGTATGGTAGAACTAGAAAAAACTCAAAAGGAGGACTGTTTAAAGGTGACCAAAGGCAACATCATCAGACTGCCTAAGACAAACTCTTTAGCCTGGTAGAATGGTAGCTTAGGTAGAATTAAGATAAAGGCCTATAAAAATCACAAGTGACAAGGGAAGCACCAACAGGTAGTGATTGTTCAGGGTTCATCACTGTAGGGACTGAAGATCGTCAAACGAAACTAGCAGATGTGTTCAAAACAAGTAAGAGCCTTTGTTCCACATTATTCCACGATGTGCAGTTGAGCTATTAACAACACTGCAGCAGGATACCATTTGTGATGAGTGTAGTTTGCATCACTTCAGACAGTAACTGGACAAAATAGTGGAAGAAGCCTATCAGGAAGTTTAACTACAACGCCAGCTCTGGCTCAGAAAGACCTTGAGCTGCAACATGTTGGAGGCTTGGACAATATTCTGGAATAATATCATTATCCTTTCCCCAGGCAACTTCTATTGGCAATGGTGACAGCAGGATGCTGGGCTGTAAGTGACCCAGTACGGTGATGTTACATGCCTGAGGAATCCCAGTTGTCAGCTAGCTGACTTGCTTGTGACATTCTGAAGTGTTCTGCTGAGTTCAAGAGGCAGGACTTGTTTTTCCTATCATACTTCCCTTAAATGTTCTAGAGTTTTGATGTTAACAAGAAGTACTTGTACTTCCTAAAAAGAAAAACTTATCTCAATGCCTAACTTCATAGTAGATGCTACCACTTTAGTAGCAGGCATACATATAATGAATGTTTCTATCTTAGCTGCATAAAATTCCTTCCATTGAATATATGGGCTAGTCTTACCTCCCTTCAATTAATTATTTTAAAAACACTGGGTTTCTTTTATTATTTTGTCCAAAAATATCAGATCTACTGAGTAATATCCATCACAAACCTACAGAATTACATAAGCATTTTCAATCCAGATCCACTTATTCATAATCTTTGTCTACTCATTTCTAGCTATCCTTGTTCAATAAAACTGGCTTTACTACGACACCAGCAAGTCAAACAGTGACTTTTTGTAGCTTTGATTACCTTTAGAATAGGAATATTGAACTTTCTCAGTCTGACTGTAGTTTCTGTTCCTTCAAAGCTGTATTAATTCTGCCATAACCCGGAAAGGGTTTTCCAAAAATGTTATTTCAGTGAGTACATTCTCGTCTTAATACTGGCCTCAGACACACGAGGGCTTAGCACTGCTGTTAGATTTGTAAAAGCAAATGCAGTGACACAGCCTAAAACTGCAAAGCTGTCGGTGCTGGGCTAGGAATTCTCCTTCTGCCGTGGCCAGGATTCGTGTTACCCTGGTTATTTAGCAGCTGTTGGACACGGCGCTGGTGAATGGAGGCCCTTGTCTGCTCAGCCGAGCCAATGACAAGTGCCTGGCGTTTGCCAACAGGCAGCAGCACAGAACCAGTAACTAAGTTTAGTGCAACAGACGTGTTTCTTGGACTTCATACGTGCATATTTACACTGCCCCCCCCAAGTGAATCAGCCTGCAGGGCTGAGAAGGAGCAAGACAAGTTAAGACGCCGTCAGCCAGGGCTCAGGCAGATGTCAGACTCTGGGGATCTCCTGATAAGCATCCATATTAAGAGTTTTCCCTGGTTCTGACGTTAACAAGATGGCATACAATTTTGGGGCAAGTATTCATGCTAAAGCTTGGCTTTTCTTGGAGGAAAGGAAATGCTGGTTTATTTTCTAAGACAAATATATTTCAAAGGAGGCAAGATCACGAGAGTATTTTAGTCAAACGAAGTAAATACCTCAAAAAGGAAACCCCTTCTTTGTTCAAGAGAAGAAAATGGCTGTGGACAATGCTTGAACAGCATATTGGTTGCTGACAAATGAGGTTGACAGTTTCGTGATTTATTTTTAGCTAGAGATTTTTTTAAAAAAAAAACAACCAGAAGTACTGTGTAGCATTGGCAGTTGCTGCATATTCAGCGTGGGTGGATGGAACTGAGAAGTCGCATCTGTGCTAACAAGCATTTTGGGATTCCATTAAAAAATTAACTCATGTACTGGAAACTGAAGCTATATCAGCTCACCTGGGGAGCGCTGCCCTCCGAATATCCTCCAGAAGGTAAGCAGTGCTGCCTGTCCAAGGCACTTGTAAAAATAATTACTTGGGCCTCACGATGTGACATCAACTCAAATTTGGGCAGTTAGATCGACGTTTTCTTTCACTCCCGAGATTACAAGTCAGTGAGGTCGTCTCTACCCTCTCCTTCCAAGTTTTAGTTTTTAACTAGAAAGGCTAAAAATAAACTTCAAAAAGCCAGCTGAGGAACAGTTTAATGTGGTCATTGTTCAGGTGCCGAGTCTAAGGAGAGTACCTAACACTGGAAGACTTCCAATAAGATGTAACTATGTTACTTGGAGAGCAGTTTGGACATTTATGTCATATTAACTCAAAAGTCTGATAAGTTGGTGCTTTACATCTGCAAAATAAACCTCTTGCCAGCTAGACTTTGTTAATGTAGGTATTTCTGGCTTGCTTAGAGGTTGGTTGAGCCATGATTTTTCAAGTAGTCTTTTTGCAGAAGAGCTCTTACTTCAAATGTTTTTCTTAACACTGTGAGTAAATGACTATTAATTCGATTTGCTAAGAAGCAGATAGTATCTTGACTTTGATCTGGCTGGTATTAACAACTCATCAGAAATTCTGTCTGAGTGAAGCGTAATCCACATTAAGCAACTTTTCTCCCAAAGTGCCGATTAAAAAAAGTGCTAAATGACTTGCTGTAAGCTGTCATAATGTTTGGCCATCCCACCTTTCCTGGAGAAGGACTGGGTGACCTAATCTTCCTTACCCTTCACAGTAGAGAGGTTTACTGGAACTTACTATGACAGAGGAAGGATGTCAAATAGACTTTTGATCTACATGTATACAGTTTCCCAGTTACCTTTGAATTCCGGTTGTCCCTTCGTAGCACTCCTTTCCCCAAAACTGTCGTTGTGAGAATTGTTACTCTACTATAGGCAGGATTCAGAGGAACAAAGCCTACAACTTCATCACCTCGGCGCTCAATGGAAAGAGGTATGTAATATAGAACATCTAAAGTTGGTGGTCTCACTACTTGTTTCTAGATACCAGCAACTGCAAAGCTGAGTAGCTTCATAGGAGCTGAATAAAACCTTAGTAATTAAGGTAAACACTTTGATACAGTACTCAAGTTTTTGCAAAGAAGTTACATTTGTAGCTTTTTGTTCTAAAATCCTTTTTGTATATAATTGTACCTGCCTTAGAATCTCTCATTTCAGGGAGTGTTTTTCTTTGTTGTGCTGTTGGGTTTTGGTTCCTCACCTAGAGGCCCATTCAAGTAGTCATACTGGTAACTTGAGTGAATACTGGCCCTTCCCGGTACCGGTGACAGGAAATGTCCATTGTACCTTTTAATAGCTTAGGCCCAGCTCTCCTGGGTTTACATGAGTCCCTCACCCTAAAGGGTTCTTTAAATGCATGTAAAACCAGCATCATTTTGCTAGCTGCATATATCCCAGCGCTACTTTCCTGCCAGAGTTCTATGAGGACACAGAATCTTAAAAGGTAGTGAGAGCCAGTCTATTGAGTTAGCAGCATTCGTACTGAAGATGCTCAATACTTAGTCTACTTTGAATTCTCTCTTAAAACAGCAACACTACCGTATGCTTTGATAGAAGGTTTGGTCACTTACAGCCTAGACAGTTGTTGATCTATGAAGAGATTTATGCTTCTTGGATTCAGAAAGGAATGAATGAAGGTTTTCACATGAATACTTTGGAGCTTAAGCTTGATTTATTTTATACTGGATTCTGTGCCAAAAAGATACTTGTTTACCAGAAATTAGTTGATGAAAAAGGTAGGGAGGTGCTGCATTGGGTTGATACTGGGAGAAGTGGTATAAGTGTGTGTCACTGACATCTGAGCAAAGGAACGAGCTGAGGGATGCCTCTCTCTGTCTGATATTATTAATAAAAATGGTGAGCCTAACTGGAACCAGTGAAACAGAAGGCAGGCGGTTCCTTCTGTCAACACTGGTTTGTGTGGGTTTTGTTTTTGTTTATTTTAAATCTTAACATAGCTAATCTCTTGTAATGTTCAGGTAGACAGACAATGTCTTGAATTCTTCATACGTTGGTGTAACTAAATCGAGATCAATTTGTCTCCCTCCTCCTACCAAGTAAAATTCAGTAACACAAAAACCCAGACCTTGTCTTCCCTTGGAATTTTATTTCAGGCTAGCCAAAAAATCACGTCTTCTAGGTAAAGTCCCACCACTTTAACCATTAAATAAGTGCAGAGAAATATCATATGCAGCAGTTTGTCATGTTGCAAAATAAATCTGCTCCTAAGAGGTGAGGTGTACGGAGAGCTTTTAAGTTTCTCCATATATTTGTCTCTGATACCAAAGATCCCTTTTATTAACCTTTTCTATGTAAGATATATTTTGATAACTGAGGCAAGGCATTGCCACCAGCTTGGCTTGAAATGTTTCTTTTTATATGATGTGAGCTGTTCATGATGCAATTTTGTCACTGATTCTGAAGCCTCCTCCCATTCAGTCTGTCCCAGCATGGTACCATAAATAGAAACCTATTCCTTGCCCATCCCAAGTTCTTGGCTTGGAGCTGTATTTCTTGGCTTTATTCAGTGGGTTGTTTACACTGCTTAAACCTTGCACCACTCTGTGGGAGGCCCAAAGGCTAACTATGGATCTGTGCTTAGCTCAAGCAAACCACGTTATTAAGAGTCTGGTTGCTTGCAGGAGAGGAACACCTAGGAATGGCATTTAGTTAGGTTGCCTGCATTTTACCAGAGCTGTATGTGAGCTGTCTGTCCCATTTAAACTGGTGTTTTTCATGGCCACATGTATGTCAGCAGAAAGACTAGGTGGTCCATTTAGGTAAGGGCCGAAGTCTGTTACGGGGTAAAGAAAGTTCATCGGTCTGCTTCTGTGCTACCACATTATTAGACAGCAGGAACTTGGCCTTTTCAGCATTGGTTTGCTTTTTAGTATGTAGTTTGCCTTGAGTATTTTTGGTTAGTAGGAAACGCTGAGACTTGGCTTCAGAAACAAAGCTACTGTAGAACTTGATACTTTTCCAATCGTGTCAGCAAAATAGGAAACCCGCTTGCTGCTGTGTTATCAATTTTGTTTCCTTGTATTCATTAAGGCAGAAATCCTCCCAGTAACAAGCTGGGTAAAGATCTTGAAGTCTTTTAAAAGTCATGTAAAGGGATACATGTTTTGAAGATGCAGTGGAAAATACCAATTGTACTAGCCGTCATTAGTTACTTGATGGTCTACGTTCTATGCTTTTAAGTTGACCAGTACCTGTTCTTTGGTAGTCTTAAAAGCAAGCATATAAAATGAGCCTGTGTGTAAAATAGCATCATGGATATTTATATAGGTATTTAGTTTAAAAACTCAAAGTGAAAATAAAGATGTGGTACATGCAGGAATCCTGGTGGGCTTGTGTTCAAGTGCCCCTTTGTGGAAAAAGGACTGTAAGAAGCCAGGAGACAGAATACCGTGCGTGTGTATATACACACCCACCCCCATGCTTTTTGATGTAAAATGCTAAGATACCAGGTTGAGACTGTATGCAATAACCAGGATTTACCCACCCTATAACCCTTACTTTGTCTGTCTTCCTTCCATTGACAAACCAGTCACTTTGGCCTACTCCAAGCAACACCAAGTCCTTTTCAGAGCTGTATTTCCATTTACACGTTCTTTTGTTTAAAAGACATCAACAGTTGGTTCAGAAATTCAGAGTACAGCAGATTTGTTAGAAGCTTTAGAAGCTCCCTGAACTATATATTTTTCAAAGTAGCATAGTCAGCAAGATTTCCTTTTATTCAACTTCTTCCCACTGCTGGAAGAACAGAGAAATGTTTCTAAGTGGATGATTTAAGTTGTACAGGAAGGGTAACCACTCTCAGGAAACTGCTTTGAAGGACACCACAGGGAATAGTCTAAAGAGCTGGGAAGAGCTGCTGTGCCTGAAAGGTGGATTCTTCCACTGAGGAAGTTAAGTACACCAGAATTAAGATTTTTATATTGTGCACTTACTGCGAAGGGAATAGGAACAGGATGCAGATGTGGTGGATGCAGATGTCAAGGTGATGGCCTACAGTACAAAATAACTGTCTAGGAAAATCAGTTGTAAAAGAAATGATGCTCAGGTAGAAAGATGCCTGATTTTGTTCTGCCTGAGTGCATTTGACAGGACCTTCTGAACTGCTACACACTGTGCAGGGACACTCCGTATCCTGCCCATGGAGGAATGCCTTCAGGAGGGTGGCTGGAAGGATGCAGCCAGAGAATTGCCCTGTTAGAGGAAACTTCCAGCTAGGGTATTACTCATCCACAATGCCAGTGCTGGCTATGACTTGGTTCCCATCAGGAGCTCGTTAACAGACCAGCCACCCATTAGGCTTTGCCTGAGGATACTCTTCTGACAGAGGCTAAAATTGATAGGGTCAGTAGATGTATTTGCAAGTTATGTTCTTAATCCAACCTAACTTTCTGCTAATCCTTTTTTGTTCCAAATACCAATTACTCATCTGTTTGATTTTAGCTAAGAAGTAAATCTGTGATTTTAGCTAAGGTTATTAACTATTACAGCTAAGACTAATTTAGCCACAGATCCACATGTAGCTTGCCATTTCCTGGTACCATTTCAGCAGTGTGTTTGTCACAAAGTTCATCCATGTGTTTATGAGGCTGCATTGTCTTTCTCTGCAAATTCTGCTTATTCTTTGTGTATTAATAGAAACACTAAGGTTAGTACTAATACCAGTGTAGTTAGGAGTACTTGGAGCAAATAAGGGGAGAAAACAATAAACTGCAAGAGACAAAACCAAAGATGAAAATGGATAAAATAAACCCTAGGCATCTCAACCTGTAACTACTGGCTAGCACGCTGCAGGATTCACTCAGCTTGGTTTTGGAGAAGGAAGGAAAGAGGTCACCCACTTGTCAGAACTTTAGGAAGACAACAGTATGTAGGTATCCCAAGGTATTTTGTCTAGTTATTTTTTCCACATACGTTAGGCGATGGTGGTAGAGGAAATAACTTATATCGCAGGCCATACAGGGAAAAGCAACTCCTCACCACCACAAGCATACCCATAGTTACACAGTGTTTTTCCGCATCCACAAAACGCAAACATTTGGAATAAGGCAGGTTGCTTGTTTCTTACCTTTAGCCTGATCCGAGGCCTCATCACGTGGCGCAGCAGTCTTTCTTACAGAATGGTGGGTTACAGAAATGCCGCTTCTTTTGTACTTCTTCCTCCTTGGTGGGCTGCAGCAGCTCCTCTCCCCTTACAAAGGCCAAACCATTGACTTTCCTTTCCCTGCTCCCTTTTATACCCCTCTGCAGCAGCCCCCACCCACCCCCCAGGTGTGATACTGCCATGGTGATTGCTTGTTCTTTAACCCTTCCTTGTCCACGTGTTAGGAGGAGCTTGTCCTGCTAGAAACTATACAGCCTTTGCTAGACAGCTATGGCTTTTAAAGAACTCATCCTATAAATCTTATGTTTTTTGAGTGATAATTTGATCATGCCCTTTTAGAGAGCTGTCCTGAGTCTTACTAAATCAGCAAATATTCAGCTCAGATTGGGAGTGCTGTATTGCCCTTGCTCTCTGTTTCTTTCTGAAATGCTCAAGAGAGTTTGCTTGCTCAGTGCTTGTACATCTTAGATGTATGTTTTCATTAACATCATCCTGTGCCGATTCATGTAAATAGTGGTCCCTCAATGGTATGTGGAGTAGAAAAATGAATCAGTCTGGGCTGTCCCCTTAATGGGTGATCTGTTTTGTAATTTGCCAAGGAAACTGTTTGCTTTCTTCGCAAACACTTTGTTGCCCAACTTTTAGCCGAACAAAACTCTGTCTTCATAGCTTATCTCAAATTTGTTTCAACTTGCAGTCCATTCCCCACATCCTCTGTTTAGCGTTCCCTGGGAAGCTCCACCCTCACTTCCAGCTAATAACCACGTTAACCCGCAGCTCGATTTCCACAGTTTCTCCTTCGCCCGCTGGCAGCACTTGGTTTTTCATTGGCGCCAGCCTTGTCAGCAGTGATCCTCTGCACGTTTGTGCTGGCAGTAGCAGTCCAGGACTTCTCGTGTCAAGCAGCCTCTTCTGCTTGCTGCAGAGCACAGCATGATTGTGGGGACGGTCCTCTTCCAGTCCAGCAGCTATGGCAAAGAGGGTAAGCTGCTCTGCTGCCTTGGTGAGGAAACTTCTGAGCCTGGCGTGAGTTTCACAGGTATGATGCTCAGGGATGTAATGCTGTGCTATCCCTTTCCTGTATTTCTCCAAGTGTTTCAAAAGGAAGATATGGGACTGTTCAAGTCCTATCTTTGTCTTGTAGAATGGGACCAGCCATGGGCAGGACTGAGATTCCCTGCTTTTATCTGGGTTTGGGGATTATTGAAATGCTGCATCCTTATGAGCATTTACACAGTTAGCATTTCAGAAATAGAGACCTCTTCAGCACGTAACGTGACTCTAAAATTTAAGAGTTAGCGTATACTACCTCCTGCTCTTGGACCAAAGAGGTTGGTAGTTGCAGTGTTGGCAGCACAGGGTGGGGGACAAAACACCCCTTACATGTTGGCTGAATAGGAAAAGCATTCGTATCCGGAGAGAAGCAAATTGTATTGTGGGAATAAAGAAAAGGAAGGAGATGGGTGAAGCATAACCTTCTCGCATGACCATGTATTACTCTTACTAAATGATGATGTAAGTTTTCCATTGTATAGGAAATGAAAGTGGTAATATGTGATTTATGGCTAGCCTTTAAAAGGAACTGATATGAAACAGAACTTCCCAGCTCATTTCCTCACTCTTGGTGCAGACAGAGCTTGCAGGCTATTCAGTTGGAGGGGTATCAATTGTGATATGCTTTGGGTTTCTTAGTTTCCTTAATAAGGCCTATGCGATTATCATGTTTCCCTGACCTTCCATATCCTTACTTATTGGATGGTATAGATTGCACACCATATTGAGCAGCATAGGTTATTATGTAATAACAACCTGCAATAGGTACTCGTATGTCCTGGTAGATTTCCCGTAAATACATATTGGGTAAACTTCAGTTACTTAAGCATCCGAGCCACTCTAGAAATGAAAGTAGAGGAAGTTAGTGAGACATGAACTCTTAAAAGCTTTTGATTTTTAGGTGATGTGATTTTTAGGTAAGCACTATAGCTAAGAGATTGAAGCTCCTCATCGAACATTAACTTCTGCTGGCTTTTTTGGTACATAAAGTGGGTGTTAAGAACATGCGCCAGCCTCCCCGGTGCTCCCAAGGAAGTGGTGGTAGTCCCACACCTGCTTTGAATCCTTGCTGGCAATCCAGGACAGCACCAGAAATGGTTTCATGTGGGCAGAGCTGCTCAGCACGTGGCAGCAGGTGGCATTTCTGCTGGTTTTGCCTTGGCTGAGGTGCCTGCTGCTGGGCTCCCCATGGGCAGGCTTAGCTGGTCATGGCATTTGCTGCAGCAGCTCTAAGCTAAGCTGATACTAGGCTGCTTCAGGCTTACCCATCCAGTGCGTGGTTAAATGCTTCACTGTGCTGTCTGTTAAGTAAGGGTTGAGTGGTGCTCAGTTCATGAGCTTTTCTGGCTTGAGAAAGAGACTTGAAGTATGCTTTGATTTAGAACAAATGCATGTAATTTTGTAATGCATGTAATTACAGCAGACATGTAATTGAAAATAAGCAAGTTATTTAAACACCAATTAACACATTTTGGAGCTGAAAGTTTGAATGGTTTTTGGAAATGCTGCCTACTTTTGCGTTTGCTCCTCAGCAGACATGCGTAAGTCAGATTCCTTCTACAGCACATTTGCTGAGTGACTTTGCTTAAGGCACTGAAACACTCTAACGCAAGTCACTGTAGGAGTATAAAGAATGTATTATTTAATTAAAGATGTATTTTTACTCCATAAAGATAGATGGATTTAGGAACCAGTGTTCTTTCCTTTTGCTTAAAAACTGGACATGCATATGCACACACTCAGCCCTAAAAAATTAGAGTGGGATGTTGGCAGCCATGCTGTAATGTAGGTAGCAGAGCAGGCATTGGGATTTCCTCTCTTTTCCATGATAGCATCCAGTCTGATGGGTTAGTATATTGTAAAAATAGTTGCAGTTAATAGTTAGGAACAAGAACCATGTGTCAATATTGCATCTGCAGACAATGAAGTCAAAGAAGTGACATTTTGGTAGCTTACTTTCTAGTCACTTCTGTTCTTGCCAGGAGAACCTTGATAGAGAGCAACTTTGGCAAGGCTTGGCAAGATGCAAGCAGTGTAACTGAGTAAGTACCAGAAATGCAGTCAAAAGCCACTTAGCTAACGTGTTTAAAAACAAAACAGAACAAACCTCAACTATTTACTTTCTCATGTACTACAATAGGGTCAAAAAATTGCATATAGATGCTGGGAAACCCCTTACAATATCATTTTCCAGGCTTGAGCTCCGTCCTGTGACACAGATTTGGCATATGTTTGCCTGTTACTTGGCACAGGCCTCTTCCTGTTTTGTGTCTCACTGACTTCCCAGTTTTCCCATCCTGTATTGCGTTTGAGCTCTTTGTTCTCTTTTAAAGTGCCTTATAGACTAGCTCACGAATGTTGATCTCATGGGAGCATGGGGAGGGAGTAGTCAGACACGTGTTCTCTGGCAGTGGTCTGCTTAAAAACATCCTGAGCCTGACTCTCAGTCCCTCAGAAATGGGCCAAAGCAATGATTGTAAAGCAAAGAAATCCTCAGTTTTTTTAAGGAGGACTCTTTATATGTAATACACTTAATGAAATCTCTTTTACAGTGTACGTTTCCATAAGTAAGTTCAGCAAGAGAATTCAGTAATATATATTGGGACGGGAACTTAATGTCAGTTGTGCCATCAGAGAAAATATTTATATTTTTACACCTTCATTTTTTTTGCTTCCTTGAGCAGCCCAAATGTATGAAGCCACATCATTGCTCTTTCTCTTGTCTTAATATTGAAATTTATTCTGCTACATGTTCCTGGAAAACCTCTCTTCACTACAGTTCTTTCCAAAACCCTGTTTATTTAGATTGTTTTTCATCATCACAGGAACTGTAGGGACTTTCTTCTTTTGTCTATAAAACAAGTCTGATTCCTCCCCCCCACTCCCTTGTACTATCAAGATTGCATCAGTTGTCCTTTGAAACAGCAAAATAGAACTGGCGGGGTATTCAGAAACACTGCTGCTAAATACCTAGCATCGCCCTTACTACTTTCTGTCCCTGTCAGTTTTCCACCTCTTATTTACATAGTCTTGTATGTATTACAGACACCATAATTCTTGCTAATACTGAATTGGTTACTGTCCCAACCTATGGATCTCATTTGTGTCATAATTTGGTCTGGTTTACCTGTATTTGTAATGTCAGTTTCAGATCCAGGCTACCTACTTCAAACACAGAAACAGTAAAGACATGAAACAGCGTTGAAAGGTTTCCTTCACTACTTCACATAGTCAAAAAAAGCGCTTTTAATTTCTCACCTATTTCTTATCTATGAATGCTTAAATACTTTCAGAGAGAGGTGTCTATAAATAGAAGTAAATCTAATAAAATAAATATAAAAGGTGTATACATAGCTTGCTGCTTGATATATAGGCAGTTAATCACCTTCTGCAGCCCCTGTTAGAAGTAACCTATAGAATGAAGAGGCAGCACAGTGGGGATTGAGAACCACTGATCTAAGATGTGTAGCTGTGGTGTTCCCCCGCCATAAAGAGCACATTATGCAGCAGGAGCTTTGCTGTGCTGTATGCTGGGTTTTGATCTATTAGACAATCATACACAAATTTCCTCTTCTGCTCTTTCTTCAGAGGCCCTGCACCGCCCCTATGGTTGTGATGTTGAACCCCAGGCACTGAATGAAGCCATCAGATGGAGCTCCAAGGAGAACCTGCTTGGAGCCACTGAGAGCGATCCCAATCTCTTTGTTGCACTTTACGATTTTGTAGCAAGCGGTGACAACACGCTCAGCATCACCAAAGGTAAGGCTGCAAATCGCAGAGCAGCTACTAGGTTGAAAACTTAGCAACAGAAAATAGGAAGCAGAATCCTTCCCCGGATAGGAATAGGAGTGCAATTAGAGAAAGTTATTCTCTGAACTGATGATTTTAAGCAGACGGCCTGTGTCTCACTTGGGCTGGAGGGCCACCTGCCGGGCAGTTCTCCTAGTACGGAGACAGGCTTGTGTGACACTGCTGAACAGTCCAGCCCAGCTACGGTTGTTCCTGTTCTAGGCTGCCCAAATCACTGGTCCTGCAAGACGCCTATTTTAGGGAGGGCCAGAGGAAACACGTTACATTATGGATGATAACAGAATTCAGCACTTTCAACTGGAGCAAAACTAAGAATTAAGAATTGCAGAGTGATTTTTTTCTATTTCTGTTCAGTACGTACATCAGAACGGCCTGCGGCAGAACTGTTTTAAATCACATGCCATTTCAGGCTTCAAGAAGGAGACAAACCTCATCCCTCCAAGAAAAAAGAAGTCTTTCTAGTCTAAAAAGCTGGATTACGGGAAGCTTTTTGAGTTCATCACTCACACTGCAATAAATTAGGGAACAGTACCGTAGGTATTCTGTCTGAAACTTTACTTTGTACTTTATGTATAGCAGTTTAGTTACAAGACCACTGCTGCAGACTTTTATCGTTAAGCTACAAACCCAGGCTTAGTTGTGATGAGTTTGTCCCTCAAAGAAACCCAAGAGATTGCACTGTGCTTATTTTGTTTTTTTCTTTCTGGTCATAGGTGAGAAGTTGCGAGTCCTGGGTTACAACCAGAATGGTGAATGGAGTGAGGTACGTTCGAAGAATGGGCAGGGCTGGGTACCGAGCAACTACATCACACCAGTGAACAGCCTAGAAAAGCATTCATGGTACCATGGGCCAGTGTCACGCAGTGCAGCGGAGTATCTGTTGAGCAGTCTCATCAATGGCAGCTTCCTGGTTCGTGAAAGCGAGAGCAGCCCAGGGCAGCTATCCATCTCGCTCAGGTACGAAGGACGTGTTTACCACTACAGGATCAATACCACCTCAGATGGAAAGGTAAGGATCTCTGCACAATGCTGTGGGAGAGGAAATAAAGATAGTAATTAGGAGCGGTACAGAATCTCAAGTTGCAGGCTGTTAAGGGAGGGGTGTGTATGAGACAAAATGGATCTACTGGCTGGTTAATTAAAAAAAAAAAAAAAAAGAGAGAACATGTATGCCAAGAGTTTGGTGGTAACTCACCAAACACCTCTTTGGAAGAAGTACAGACAGTACTTACCCTGGCTGAAAGCAGCTAGGGAGCAAAGCAGCTGTGGTTTGGTGTGGTGAGGTCTTTCCATTGGTTCACTTGGAATGTGCAGAGCTTGGTAAGTCACCATTTTTAACCTTGATGAAATTGCAATACATTGCATTGAGAGACGCAGCAACAGGCCTAGTGCTTGGCCACAAGAATTCCAGTTTCTAGTCCTGTGAAGTACAAGGCAGGAGGCAGTACTGCTCTCAAGAGATAGCTTATATGTAGCTGCCTTCCGCAGGTAAAAATATCCCACATTTGCCCAGCAAGATGAGAACAAATACTCTAAAATCTGGTTGTTTGTTGGGTGTTTTTTTAAAGATGTTAGAATGTTTTTACTGAACCTGTTTTCCAGTGTTAGTGAAAGCTTCCAGCTGCCTTCATTTAAGTAGATTCCTGGTTCTTTTCTAACAGGTATATGTGACAGCAGAAAGCCGTTTCAGCACTCTAGCAGAACTGGTGCACCATCACTCAACAGTAGCAGATGGACTTGTGACAACTCTGCATTACCCAGCACCCAAGTGCAATAAGCCCACTGTCTATGGAGTGTCCCCCATCCACGACAAGTGGGAGATGGAGCGGACTGATATCACCATGAAGCACAAACTTGGGGGAGGGCAGTATGGCGAGGTGTATGTTGGTGTCTGGAAGAAATACAATCTCACAGTTGCTGTGAAAACATTAAAGGTGAGTTTTCAGATTGTTAGGCACTGTTCATTCAGTCACCATTTACAAGGGTAAGGAAATTGTAATGTTCTCAATTATACCACCTAATGGTAGAAATATCAGAAAGTGGAGTGTGCTATCTGAAAAAAAAAAAAAAAAAAAAAAAAAAAGTAGCTTTGCAGAACAAAATGAGCTTATGAAGCTTGTTTCTAAGCCACATGCACCGGTGCAATTTCTAACTTTGGCCCAGCACACACCTGCATGTCCAAGTCAGATCTGTAGAAATGGTTACCAAGTCTGCTTCCCTTCCCTCAGAAGAGCTGTGGAATCTTTCAGAAGTCAAAGGTGTTGGAAATATCTTCTACAACCTCTCCTCTATTCCTGGAAAAATTCAGCTTCCTGAAAAATTTCAAACCTTTTTGTTTGTTTCAACGGTTACAAATTCTGTGTCCTCTCTGAGTAAGGTAGCTTTCAAGCCTAATTTTAACACAAGGCAGGGAAACTAAGAAGCAGATAGTCCTGAGTGTCTTCCTCTCACCAGCCACAACTGCTTTGGTAGCCACAACAGCTACCAGACGAGAAAGCCTAGAACTCCCTGGGTGCTGCAGGTCTGTCACTTAGCCATGCTGCAGGCCAGTCAGGCAGCTTCTCAGGGCTGTTGTATTTTGCTTTGGTAAAAGCCAAACTGGCAGAATGGAGACAAGGTTACTATTATTTCTATTCAGCTAGGATATGTGGTGTTAAGCAGACCTTGGTCATGAATATAAATTTTCCCTTCTTTTGTCTCTGTTTATCTAGGAAGATACCATGGAGGTGGAAGAGTTCTTGAAAGAAGCTGCTGTGATGAAGGAGATCAAGCACCCAAATCTAGTGCAGTTGTTAGGTTAGTGAAATACCTTGCTCTTTCTGTCTTGAGTTTCCACCAAAATGAAATCTGTCTTGTTCAAAAGCAGTGGCAGATTTTCTGTATTTATTTAACTTTTTGAATCAGGTTGGTTATGGGGCGGTATTTCTGACAGCTTACTCCTTTATGTCGTATTGGAGCCGGGAGACACTAATTTTAAATAAAACATCAAATATAGTCACTTACATCAGCAGACAGCTTTGCTGTTGAGGCATGACTATGCATTATATAAAAGTGTGCAATATCAGCCTCCTGTTAGTTTGTACCCTTGGCCTTAGACATACTCCAGGGTTCAGTTACCAGGGTCACATTACTTTTCTGTGTTAAATCGGGTTTACAGAATTATTTTCTGTGACTTATTTTTCTGTTAGAACAGAACAAAACTACAAGAAAATTCAAAGCGAAAGAAAAAAATTATATTGGAAGCACAACAAATACCATTCTTTATACTTCTCAGATCAGAGACATTTCTAGAAAAAGCTCCACTGAATAGAAAAATTAGTCTATAATTAAGCAGAACACAACCAGATCGCTGCTGCTATAAGGGACACTTGGTATCACCAAATAAGTACACGAGAATAAGGCAGCAGAGATGCAAGTCAGATCAAACAACACGTGACTGGAAGAAATCTGCAGGCTTTACAGGTTGGCTGTGCCCTGTTTGTCTCACTGGCAAACGCATGATATGCTGATCGCTATTAAATAGTCTGCATAGCAGTTAATTCTACGCGTACAAAGATTCTTAAGGAGACACCCTAAACCTTTACTAGTGTTTAATTGCCTCTGGACTTGCTGCTTTCAGGAGCAAAGCTGTCAAGCCAAGCCTAGGATAAAAGGAGAAATGTGAAGAATGTGAAGGCTTTTAAGAATGGCAACTATTCTGTACCCATTTAAAAAATGAGCACAGATGAAGTGTCTGCCCAGCCCAGTCTGGTTCCAGGTGTAGAGACTAAAAGATTTCTCATCAGAGAGATGCATTTTTGCTCTTTCTGATGCACAGTGTAGTTAACGTTTTACTGCTGTATGTGCGTAATGGTATGAGCAGGCATTCAGCAGTGCTGCAGTGGGAGTTCACAGAGATTTGACGTGAGTATCCCGTTGCCCTCCTCCTCCGCTAATACATGCTTTGTACATAATTGCAATGACTGTAGCGAGTAGTCATCTGAGGAATGTGTGAGACTACTTCGTTAGGAGCAGGTCCCACCATGCTGATCACTTACCCTGCTAGCACACATGGGAGTGCTTCACATTGCTCTGTAGTGACATTTCACTCTGGAGATCTTGCCAGTTGACAGGTACCTGCTTCCAGTTGGCCACTCTTTAGCTTTACGAAGGAAGAGAGGGAAAGAAAAGTAAATCGTATGTTTCAAAATAGCTCCTGTTTCATTCTGTAGCCCTCTAAAGAAAAGAACTGCTCCTTCACATTTATTGTATAGGAACAGTGGTGCTTTGATGGACGTGTTTCTCTCTGTCCATAAAGTGGATGGACAGATAAATAGACAGAAGCACTGAGTTTTAAGTTGGGCTGCATTGGTCTGAATCTTGTAGAGGGAAGTCTTCACTTTTCAGAGAAACACTCACCAGTAGAAAACTTGACAAATGGTTATTAAATCAGGAATAGTTGTAAGCTAGGGAAGAAATGGAAGCTTTGTTCACATGCTCCCTCCTCTCACTGCTAGGTGTATGTACCCTGGAGCCCCCCTTTTACATTGTGACAGAATACATGCCGTACGGGAACCTGCTAGATTATTTACGGGAATGCAACCGGGAGGAAGTGAGTGCTGTTGTGCTACTCTACATGGCTACTCAGATCTCCTCTGCCATGGAGTACCTGGAGAAGAAGAACTTCATTCACAGGTGGGCGAAGTCACATTGAGCTGGTACAGTTTCAGGTTGCAATGAACAGGGCACCAGCATGGTGGCCCAGGAATTCCTCCTTTTGGGGAGGTTTCTTCCAGAGTTAGGTTTCACTCTGGCTTATCCATTGGCTGTTTTGGTTTCAATACTGTCTTGCAGTACCTTCTCCCCATGACTTTTATAGAAGACTGACAATCCGATGCACAACTGTTCTGACAGCTGTGAAAGTTGGTGCTGTCCTGTTCTGAGGTATCCCCTATGTGCAGGACATTGTCAACCCCAAGTCCTATTTTAATCCAGTCAGATAAAGTCAGGCCATAATGCTGTTAACAGCATGTGATGAGCTGCTGATCTCATCCTGTTCTCAGGAAACATAAACTGTGCGTCGTAACAGCTGTCATTGCTGGAAATTTAATAGAGTTTAAAGAATGAACGCTAACCCTGATTCACCTTCTTGCTCCTAAGAACAAGCAACTCAGTTGCTGACACTGTTCAGAGCAAAGCTCACATTGCCTTTACTGATGTATAAAGGGAGTGCTTCCCAGTTCAGAAGAGAGGGACAGGCTATGCAACCACAAGACTGTATTCAAAAGCCCTGCTCTTGCTCCAGTAATGGAGTGTGCTTTTTTCCTTTGTACAGAGACCTGGCAGCACGTAACTGCTTAGTTGGAGAAAATCACGTGGTGAAGGTGGCTGACTTTGGCTTAAGTCGACTCATGACTGGAGATACCTACACAGCTCATGCTGGAGCCAAGTTCCCAATCAAATGGACAGCTCCTGAGAGCCTGGCCTATAACACCTTTTCAATCAAATCAGATGTATGGGGTAAGAAAACTCCACTTCCATGTTCTTTTTTCTTTTTCATTTTGTTTTTCTTTGCCAGCCTAGACAGTAACTTGCTTTCTGGCCTGGGCAGAAACATGGGGATGAGATGGCCACATGCCAGGCCACAACTTCATTAATCAATAGCATTTTTATCATGTAATGTCTTCACCTAGACTGGCCTGAAATATCTGCAAGAAAACGATGCTACCTCAAGCTGCAATAAAGGCCCCAATGTAATGGGCAACACAAAAGGAGGGCAGATTTATGACCAGGAATTTTGTTTTCCTCCTTTTGCAGCCTTTGGGGTGCTGTTGTGGGAAATTGCTACCTATGGGATGTCACCATACCCAGGCATTGACCTCTCTCAGGTGTATGATCTGCTGGAAAAGGGCTATCGGATGGAACAACCGGAGGGGTGCCCTCCAAAGGTTTACGAACTGATGAGGGCATGTGAGTATCTTCTTCCAGTTTGGGGGACAAAGCATGGGAGGGGTGGGAGAAATCTGTAGTTAACTCTGGAGTCTTTGCTTCTTATGGCCGTTCCATTTGCTAACGTGGAAAAGGCCCTGTCACCTGAGACATACCTGGTTACTGACGCAAAATGATCTCTAGGGAACAAGAATTCACTCTCATTGTAGCAAATCGTACTGGTGTTTTGTCAGTAGGGCTCTTTACTATGGAATCACCAAATTAGAAGGAAATTTAGTTCCCTGCAAATACAGCATCTGTGCAGGAGAACGTAGTTGATGAGATTGCACAAAACAAATCCTCCAAGCACGCCATGAAAAGCTCCCTCATGCTCCATAACGAATTGAAAATTTACTAATAAAAGGCCAAAAGATACAGTTTGCTAACAGAAGAGAGCAACAATGTTTAAGAGCACTGTGAATCTCCTTCAGTCCAGCAAGAGCAGGGAATACACCGGGCAAAATGCTGAAGATCCCAGGGAGCAAAGTAGGCCATGCTGTTTAAGTAAGGCAAGCAGCTCTGAGCAGAGACCCTGTCAGTGTGACCAGGGTGGGAAGAGAGTCCTTGGTGCTAACTCAGGCAGTCTGTGTGGCCCTCAAGGTTAAACCATGACAAGGTACAAGACAGACAAACCAGGGCTTAAGAGACCATTCAACCTGACTCCAGCAATGCCTGATCCCCAACATGTCAAAGAAAGTCAGGGCAAATTTCAGTTATGGAACAAAGAAGCTGGGTAATGATGAAGGATATTGCTTTAGAAAACTTTCAGGAAGCTGATAAAAGCCCAAAAGCAGGGAATTCATATGATACTAACGCAACCCAAAATGAGCAGAAGACCAGGCACTTTCCAGACGCTATGGTAATATCGGCAGATAGTGCTTCCAGCATACATTCCCCTAGTGCAGATGTCTAACTATAGAAATTACACTTTTTGTGATGATACCCTTCTAAACTTTCCAAGATCCAACTTAGATCAATGCACTCTCTTGTACCTTCCCCCACAGGGGTGCATACATTCTCCTTTTGGAAGGCTCTGCCTGAATTTCAGTATTAGGAGCACGTGAGCAGAATGTTGCCTGGAGCTTTGCACACACAGTTATGTGTGACTGGGCTAGATGTGTTCGGTCCAGACTGAACCAGCCAGGGTAGCAAACGTGGAATTCTCCTTTGCCCAAAAAATTCAGAAGGAGGGATAGAGAGATCAGAAAAACCTGTGGAGTTGACAGAGAGCTGGGATTTTCAGAATTGATTCCTTCCTCTCAAGATCTGTTTGTTAGGATATGGCAGAGTGACTGACTGCTGCTATGAGTTACTATCTGTGGATGAATCTAAAGCCTGTTTAATAGTAGGAGATCAGAGTCTGACTACAGTTGAGAAAGCTTAGGTATTTTCTGTCTCCTTGGACAAAATAAAAATTTATCTCCTGCCTGTTTCAGGCACTGCGACTTATCCTGCTTTCTCACATTGCAGGCTGGAAGTGGAACCCACCAGACCGACCTTCCTTTGCCGAGACCCACCAGGCTTTTGAAACCATGTTCCACGACTCGAGCATCTCAGAGGGTGAGACCCTGTTGCTTTCTGAAACAGTACTGGAGGTTATCCCCTGGCGTGCTGTGTCTTACGCACAGGCCCTTAAGTCTTGCCTGCTAGCAGTGGAGGTTGTGATGAAGCTTCATCTCTTACTTAATTTCTTAAACACAAGTGGGTAGATACGTTCTCTTACTTGCTGCGCAAATACTGAATAACCTTTAGACATATATCAGCGCAGGGGACAGTATGGTTTCATTTGAGCACTAAGGTGCCAAAGACTTAATTGAAAAAATACGAATTCCTCTGTTAGAGGCAGACTGAAGAGTATGGAACAGTGAGTGATGCTGAGAGAAAGATATATGCATATCACAGTCCCTTGCTGACTGAAGCAATTAGGTCATGAAATATTATTCTACCAGCCTTCACTTTTACAAAGTGCCTTAATCTCTGGATTTTCTACTTAGCTACTTCTAGGAGTGAATCCGTGCAACTCAGCTCTCAAATATAACTGGCTAGGAGGTAAATACTGGTGAGAAGTGTGATACTAGACAGCAGACAAGCAGAAGTGTCTGTGCATCTTCTACATTTTAATATTAAATATGAAGCTGATCCATCCACTTCCCTACTACAGAAAAAACACACCAGGTCGAATTCTATCAGGGAGGATCTAGAATAGGCACAGCAAGTGACCCACACAAATGCCACCCTGGGTGTGACCAGGAGGTTACAGGTTTTTTCCCGTTTTTTTTCCCAATCACATACCTTGTGTTGATGTTGGGAAGGAAACATGCAGTCTTCATCTCTGACAGGGATGTGCAGTGCTTTTCCTTAAGCAAAGCAGCTTAAATCCAGATCCAGAGAGGACACAACTTTGAGGGGATCCCAGGAGCATCAACTGGAGGCACCTTAATTAAAAACAGAGGCAAATGCTTTCAGGGCTGGCTTTAGCTCTTGAGCAACCCTCAACCCTGCAGAGAGCTAGATTCATACTAGACCTCTTGTACAGATCCTACCACTGGGTTTTTTTCGCTGAATTATGAAGATGTAAATGAGTTTGAAAGCATTATGATAAACAACTGACCCTGAATACCTCTAGACTTGAGCAAAAACTAAATCTGTAAGTGTGTATTTCTCAGTCGTGTATCTCTTCTTGCCAGTCTGCGTTTGTAGTAAAGACCAAGATTTTCTTTTCTTCTGCTGGTCTCTGTTCTAACTATTCCCTTTTTGCTTGTTTTGTTTGGGTTTTTTTCCCTTACAGAGGTAGCAGAGGAGCTTGGAAGAACAGCCTCCTCCTCATCCATAGTACCTTACTTGCCCCGGTTACCCATGCTTCCCTCCAAGACTAGAATGCTGAAGAAACAGGCAGAGAACAAGGAGAACATTGAAGGAACACAAGATAGTGTGGAGCACTCAGCTTCCAGCTCAGCACCAGGTATGGGCACTGGGCCAGTGGCAATGAGGCCATGTATTCTGGGCTAGGATTGCTGCTGGTGTAAATTGCCAGAGGAACAGAAGACAGAAAAACGTGACATGAGAAGGGGCTTTGTGCTGCTACCATTAGGGCTGTTGGCCTCCTCAGCAGCCCCACTATTCACTAGCAAATAGAAAACACTGTAGTTTTTTCAATGTTCTTTTAGTAAATCCAGTTGTATTTTCTTATTTTAAATTTAGTTCTGCTGCTTCTTTTAAATGACAGCTTCAAAATTAAAGTTGACAATGCAATGAGATTTTCTATTATGCTTGTGGTATTTGGGGAAAGAGGAAAAACTACAGGAAGGGAATAAGAAACTGGAAGAAAAGAGCAACTTCACTTTTTCCTGAACCCTCTCCTAAGTGGCCTCCTCAGTATAGACAACAGACAAATCACACATGCAGAAGCGGAAAAAAAGTTCTTAAAAAACTCACAATCACACCAGCCTCGCACAAGAATAAAAGTGCTGACTTCCTCTTTCAATTTATCTCTGCAGAACCTGTGCAGCTAAATACGCCAGGCGCACAAGGCCCACTGCAGGATAGGGAAGTGGGAATGGAAATTGATTTTGCAGATTCACACTTGTTTCTTCTGCCTAGGTTTTATCAGAAGCACACAGCTGACAAGCGGGTCTCCCGCGCTGCCTCGCAAGCAGAGGGACAAGTCACCCAGCAGCCTGTTGGAGGATGCCAAAGAGACCACTTTCACCAGGGACAGAAAAGGTGGCTTCTTCAGCTCCTTTATGAAGAAGAGGAACGCTCCCACACCTCCCAAGCGCAGCAGTTCCTTCCGGGAGATGGAGAATCAGCCCCATAAGAAATATGAGCTGACGGGTAACTTTTCATCTGTTGCTTCCTTGCAACACGTGGACGGGTTCTCTTTTGCTCCCACACAGCAGGATGCAAGCCTGGCGCCACCCAAGTGCTATGGTGGGGGCTTTGTGCAGAGGACCTTCTACAACGATGACGGCACTGGTACCAGCAGTGGTGGGGGCGTAAGCACTGGTGGTGGGTGGTCGGGCATCACTGGTTTCTTTACACCACGTTTGATTAAAAAGACACTGGGTTTACGAGCAGGAAAACCCACTGGCAATGAAGAAGCTTCAAAGCCTTTTCCAAGGTCAAACTCTACATCTTCCATGTCCTCAGGGCTTCCAGAGCAGGATAGGATGGCAATGACCCTTCCCAGAAATTCCCAGAGGTCAAAAATCCAGCTGGAACGGACAGTGTCCACCTCCTCTCAGCCCGATGAAAGCACGGGGAGGGCCAATGACCTGCTTCCCAAAAGGTTTGAAGAAGGCCCTGCTTTGACCAGAGAGAGACCAAAAGCAAAACTCTTGCCGAGGGGTGCCACGGCACTCCCTTTCCGAACCCCCTCCGGATCAGAAGAAAAGGAGGGTCCAGGGCTAGCAGCAGCTCCTAAGGGCAAAGAAAAAAACAGTGGCGCACGGCCAGGGGCCCTTGAGGACGGTGAGAGACCGGGGTGGTCGTCTCCAGTAAAGGCTGCAGCAATACTTCCAACCACTCATAACCACAAAGTGCCAGTCCTCATCTCACCCACTCTAAAACACACTCCAGCAGATGTGCAGCTCATTGGCACAGACTCTCAGGGTAATAAATTTAAGCTCTTATCTGAGCATCAGGTCACTTCTTCCGGCGACAGGGACCGGCCCAGACGGGTAAAACCAAAGTGTGCTCCACCTCCACCACCAGTGATGAGGCTCCTACAGCAGCCAGCTGCCTGCTCCGATGCAGCAGAAGAGCTGAGCAACACGGCGGGAGCGCAGCACGGACTGGAATCAAGCGAAGGGAGTAAGAAGGCAGCAGCAGCAGCACCTGTTGGTGGAAAATCTGGGAGGCCTGTGATGCCTCCACCTCAAGTGCCTCTGTCATCGTCTTCCACCTCCCCAGTGAAAATGGCCAATGGCACAGCTGGTGCAAAAGTAGCACTAAGAAAGACCAAACAGGCAGCTGAGAAAATCTCCGCAGACAAAATCAGCAAGGAAGCACTGCTGGAGTGTGCAGATCTTCTCTCGAGTGCCATCGCCGAGCCAACACCAAACAGCCAGCTGGTGGACACAGGGCACCAGCTGTTGGATTACTGCTCAGGCTATGTGGACTGCATCCCGCATACACGCAACAAATTTGCCTTCCGGGAAGCCGTGAGCAAACTGGAACTCAGCCTGCAGGAACTGCAGGTGTCTTCAACAGCTGCTAGTGTCCCTGGGGCAAACCCCGTCCTTAATAACTTATTGTCATGTGTCCAAGAAATCAGCGATGTGGTGCAAAGGTAGCTACTGTCAATCTGGGTAAGAGAAATACACACGGGGAGGGGGGGACTTTTTTCTGTACTGATGCTTTCAAAAGGAAAGACTGATACTTGAGTATGTGAAGTACCTCAGATCACTGAGTTCTCCTCACGTTTACAGGTTCATCTCAAAAAAATGGGGATGGAGAGGGTAGATTAAAGCTGTAAGGGGCAGAACATCAAGTATTTGTCCCTACCTAGTCAGGCTGATCTGCTTGGTATGGCAGGGGAAGGAAGTTCCTCGTTCCTCCCCTGGAGAGGCAGGAGAATCGATGGCAGGTTCTCGCTCTGGGAAGGATGATTTGATGTGTGATAGCCGGAGTACTGGAGCAGCTGCAGGCTACTTGGCTGTACGGATCCTCCCCGTCTGCACTAACGCGTGCTTTGGTCTCCTGACAGGGCAGAGGACTGGCACGGGGGCTGCGCTGGGACCACCGGCCGAGCAGCCTGAGCTGGGGTAGCTCGGAAGCGGGAGGGCGCGTGCAGCTGGGGGAAGGTCTAATGCACTGACAGTATTCAGAGCTGCTGGAGGTGGATGCACTAGCCCAGACGGCTTACTTCCACAGCGCTGCTGCTGCTGCTGTAATGAGAACTGCAAAATTAGTTAATATATGAAACTATCCCTTTTTCCCTCCTGTCCACCTCATCTACCACATGTTCTCATCTTCGTTGTATTGGAAGCGTCAGGGATGCTGGGCAGACTTACCACTGGAATACCCCCTTCCCCACCACACAGCCTTCACTTAGCTGATACTGATTTCTAGTGGTCTAGCACGAGTGCTGCTTGATGGTCCTTTGTGGGTAGTTCGGGGCTCTTGCGCAACTCGCCAGTGTTGTTAGTGGGGTGGGTGGGTTGTTTTTTGGTTGGTTTTTTTTAAGCTCTAGTTTTTAACTTGCTACCAGGTTGACTCCCCAGTTCAGTTTCATCACTTTAATGGACCCACGATAGGTAAGGCAGAGCCTCTGCCACCCCTGGCTGTTCCCCGCTTTCCTTTAGCAGTCACGGCACTGCAGGGCCAGCTGGAGAGAGCCAGAAAGCACAGCCTGGCCTGCCCACCACGCACCCTTGCTGCTGCGGGATTCCCTGGAGCGGTCCCTACTCTTGGCCTAACACTAACACTTCCCTCCGACAGCTTCCTGGGATTTGTTCAGGTGCTTGCGGGTGCTTTCAGCTTCCCTGCGTATGGAGGCGACTAGGTGTGTCAGCACACAGGGGAACCATAGCTATCTTTTTTTATTTATTCCTGTATTTTAAAGGCTATGCCGGAATCTCACGCAGTGGCATAGGGAACATGCACAGACTGCATGCTCCTCCGCCTGAGACAACAGATGTTACAGCTCTGCCTTGGGGAGCTCCCACTGGGTTACGGTCTTCTGATGCCTACCAACAATCCCAGAATGAAAGCAGTCACGTGGTTGAAATTGTTTTCCTTGGTCCTAGTGCTGTTTGTAGACTGCTGTGGCCTCGAAAAGCTGGTCTTCTGTGTATACGCACAACTCCCTGAGATTTAAATGTACTGGCAAGCAGGAAGACCTCAGCCAACTGTTGCTTTGCAAGAGGAAAAAAACCAGGCCTGATACCTAGCTCCAAATACACGTTACCCTGCGTGCTGCTGCTCACTTCACACTTTTGGTGATGATAGAAGATCTCGCTTGCTTTGCACCTTAAATCTTTTATTTTTGGCTAAAACGCTTTTTAAACTGGTTTTTAAAGTGTGACTGTGCTGCTTTTAGTTTGAGCATTTAGAGTTGAGCTGGGGCACAGGTGTGAATTTGGAAGATGGGCACTTCCATTTCTGTCTAGAAGTGTTGCCCTATTGGTGCTGTCTCAACGAGCGTTCCCATTTTTTCCATGGAGCATAGTGAGACTGGGCCTGAAAAAGTCTTTATAAATGGGCTGGTGTCTGAGAATCCTCATTTTATTACTGGTCTGTGGTAAACAAAGTTGTGTCACGATGCATGAATGCACACCAGTGGAGCAGTATGTGAGATAAAATGGACCACGTGAGCTTTACTGTCAAAGCGAGTGAAATGGTGACGAAAAAAAGAAAAGCAACCCCTCCACCACAACTGGCAAGCATTCAAGTGAATTAATTATTTCTATGAGTCAGTTTTACTCTAGTGAGCTGGTACGTAAGTGGAGACAAATGAAAGTACAGCGTGGGTTACTCAGCTTACCCAACAAAGCTGGCTGTCCAGTTCTGCAGTAGGATCTGCAGCTTGCCCAGGCTGTCCTGCAGCCCGCCCAGGCTGTCCTGCAGCCCTCGGGCCAGCCGGCCGGGGGAGGCTGTGCTGGGGCTCTTTCACGAGCACCAAACCGTTATCTTGTAGACTTTACTGAGGGCTTTTGTGGTTTACCTTATCTCTTTCAGTCATCTTTATCGAAGGTGTGCATCGCTGCACACCAAACTAACTGCCTTTGGAAAGGTGACCTGCGAAGGGAAGAAGGCTCGTGGTATTGCTTCACACGGCCTTTCGAACAATCAAAAGGATTTAAAAGCTATGGGAGCTTTCTTTGGGGCAGAAGGGTAGGTCTTGTTTGGCAGACAATCGTGAGGTTTCATCATTGTACTACTACTCAGCCTAGGACAGACGGACCGAAACTGAAGTGATTCTCAGGGGAAAGGTATTTTAACCAGAAAATTTTAAAGCTGTTAGTCCGGTTCTGATGAGTATTTTGAAAGAAGCCTTTTTTTTTTTTTTTTTTCTTCCCTGAATGCCAGTCTTCCAGAAAAGCTCCAACAAAAGTGATGAAATAGCAAGCAATTCCTGGAATTCCTAACTACTAAAACTCCCCTTTTGGCCCTTTCTGAAGAAACTAACTGTGCCCCAAGGAAGGACTGGTTCCCCCCGACTGGTCACCCCCACTTTCCTTCAGGTGCCACCTGGTTTCTCCTCCCCCACGGCAGAGATGCCATAGCCATCATCTGCTTTCACAGTCACGGGGTGGCTGAGGTTGAAGGGACCTTTGGGGATGGCCAGGTCCAACCCCTCCTCTCAAGCAGGGCCATCCCCAGCCGCGGCAAGACAGATTTTGAATGGCTCCAAGGATGGAGACTCCACAACCTCTGTGCGCAACACAGAAGCCAGTTCAGTTCTTATCCCTATGTGGTGGATAAACACAGAACAGTGGGATCTGGGAATGTGCCCACCATAAACCCTGTGGAGAGTGTTTCCTCTGCTCTTCCTTGTTGTCCCACATCAGGTACGTAGATGGTGGCAGAGGCAGTGCTGACTTGAGCCTATTTTTTTTTTTTCCCCTCAAGCAGGGGCTGCAGACTTGTTGCTGCTTCTGCTACCCAACAGCGTTCTTCCTAAACTGGAATTTTCCCCTGCCCCCCTGGCAGGATAGCAAAAGGATTGTATGTGGGAGAGCTGGTTCTGCTGTACATCACCATTCAGTTGTTCTTCCTTCCGCAGCTATTCTAAAATTGTTACTGTTCCTTCTCCCTTTTGCTAGGTTTGGCTTTCTGTTCAGCCTTAAAGGTCTCTACCGTAGCAGTTTCTCTGCTTTCAGCCTTGCACAGTATGTTCAGAGGAACGTAAGGATGGTGAAGCCCCGTTGTTTGTCCCAGCAAAGAGCACTTCTCGCTCCGCTGTTTAGGGAAACAAGGCACAAACTCCTGTCGCGTTTCCTCACCACTGTCAGGCGGCCTTGGGGGGTAAGGATGCAATTGCAGCCGGGCTCTCTCACTTGCACTAGTAAGAGCTAGAATTTAACGTAGTCTTTGCAACAGGGGGTGGGGCATCACGTAGGGCCTGGTAATGCCAAGCACAAAGCATGCGCTCACACGAGTGAGTTGATGTGGGGCACTTTCTCTTCCTGCACTGTACACCCTTTTTAACCCCAGAGGTGGTGCACGTGGCTGGCTGACAGGCAGCACTTGGATTTAATCGTATTTTCATTAGTGTGGACGGGGGTGAAGCTGAATTAGGAGTCTGGGTCTTGGGACTGGATCAAATGTAGCCACTGGGAAAACGGAATTGAATGGGGCGGCGCTGCTGATGCAGAACACGATGGGAAAGGGGTGCAGGGGGGGCTGTCTGTTCCGGTCCTCCTCACAGGGGCATTTCTCCTGAGCACCGCTGGCCTTGTGGCAGTGAGACACGGCCAAACACACGCATGTTGACATTCCCATCAGCTGTGCTTTTGCAAGAGTTTTATGGCACACCACTCTGCAGGCAGCAGGAACTAAACCCCACAGCGTGGGGCGGCAGCTGCACTAACAGAGCAGCCCCTCGCCCAGAGGCAGCAGGTGTGTGAGCAGGTAGGATGGGTTACACCATGGTGCAGTCAGAGAGGAGAGAAATCCAGACCCTGATGTCTGTACACTTACCTACAGCAGGCTTCCCCCGCAGCTGAGGCGCTCTGCCTTTTGCTCATGGGTGCTCTTGGGCATCAGCAGCCACGACAAGCACCAATGAATCCAGGAGATCGGTTTTGCAACCCAACAGGCTGCTCTCTTCTCTTATAAAACGCCCAACCCAGCCCTGCCGCTGATCAATAGCTGGCAGGAGAGCCGGAGGGGAGCGACTACAGCATGCTCGGAGACCTCTCGCTCCAGTGAGTGGCACCATCCAGCACAGATGGGCACTGGGCTCGCGCTCCGGTTCCCTGCAGTGGGCAACAAAACGTTCAGCCTATTCCCTGGTGGTAGGAAATAAGAGGTTATGGGACACCTGATGTATTAGTAATGCCTACACAATAAGAAATGTCTGTACCAAAGGAGGTCACTCTTCCAAATGTGTCTGTTGTGCATGGGAGGGAAAGCCCAATCGGCTCAGCACGCTGTTTGTATCAGTAGTGAACTCATTGAGAGCAGGAATGGATTAAAATGAAACACGTTAATCACCAATCACTCTACCAGTGTTGTCAACTGTTTTTGTTTTTAATTGTTATTGTAATATATTTTGGTTGTTTTTCTAATTTAATTCTCTCACTATCGTCTGACTGTGAACTGCGAACAGTGTTAAACTTGATGTAAATAAGGCCCTTTGAAGGGCCTCTTTGCCTGTCGTTCCACAAAGTTTTGCCAATTTGCATTTTGTTTTAAATAAAGGTTGCAATATTTTATTGGCAAAAACCACTTTGAATATATCGTGCTTTTTTTTTTCTTGAAGGAATATTTCAAGCTGCTCCTTACTAACCTGAAGTTGGTTATTTTGGGTAGAGAAGACAAGATTATTATAAGCTTGTTAAAAGAGAAATAATTTAATTCTGTTGGATCTCAAAGAAAAGCAGTATATTTATGCCTTAAATTAAACTTAATGTTGTCATGGTGGGGGGTCAGAGGAGAGCGGTTCTTGCTGCTGGGGTTGCGTAATCAAATGCTCACTTAATTCTGAAACATACACCTGTGACCCGACAGCGTGCAGGGTCTCGCATCATCCGTTTGACGGTTGCCCTCATTAGTGACACCACCTCTTTAATCAGTGACAGAGCGAGAACCGCTCAACACGCCAACTTCATACCAGCTGGTGAAACGGCCGACAGCGGCACCCTGCCACGCCAGGCAGCACCAGCCTCGCCTGGGCATAGATACTTCTCTAGTTAAAAAAAGTAAGTCTAAAAGTCATCTAAAGTAAGTCTAAGGTCATCCTGGCTTATAGACCCTTCAAAGCAAATAACCTTCAACCAAATAACTAACAACTGTCCGAACTGCCTGCCCAGGTCACAGAGCACACCCCGCGCAGTGCCCTGCGGGGCCGCATCCTGACCCCACGGGCGCAGCGCCCGCCAAGGGGTGCAGCGCCCGCCGACCTGTTTCGGGCTGGAGCTTTAGGCCTGACGCTTGTGGTGAAGAGATTAACCATCAGCCCAGGCTGGCACAGGCCCCGGGGCCAGGCTGGAGACAAGGGGTCAGTCCGGGCTGACCGCAGCCGCCGGTGCCCGCAGGGAGCGGAGCTCAGAGCCGGCACGCCTGGGCAGTGTGCCCGGTCAGCGCTTTGCCAGGGGCTCTGCTGCACCGCTGAGAGGTACAAAGCCTAAAATAGACCCAAGGTCCGCGGGTGGGAGCCCAGCCTGGCCTTGGCATGTGCGGCCTCCCCTCGCCGCCCTGCACCGCCGTGTTGGAAGGGAGTTTTGACCCAGAGGTCACAGAGCCGTTCCCGTAAGACAGCAGGACCAAAACATCCTGCAGCAACGCGCTTATCGCCTGGCAAGTACCCAGACAGCAAACAGCCCTGCAGTGGGGTAACGCTGACACCAGCCAGACAACCGCAGCGTGCAACACAGAGAGGGAAAAGGAAGAGAGAGGGGGGGAAGGGGAAAAAAAAAGACAGGGAGAGGGGAAAGGGAAGGGGAGGGAAAAGGAAGGGGAAAAGGAGGGAAAAAAAGAGAAGGGAAAAGCAAAAGGTAAGAGGAAAAGAAAAAGAAGGGAAAGAGGGAAAAGGGGAGGGGAAGGAGAGAGAGAAAAGGGGAAAGGAAAGAGGGGGAAGAGGGAAGGAGAGAGAAAAGGGGAAGGAAAGAGAAGGGAAAAGGAGAGAGAGAGAAAAGGGGAAAGGTGAAGGTAAAGAGAGAACCCCAAGTTTACCACATCCCCAAAAATCTGAATTCAACTGCAACCTGTTCCTTCAGCCAGCATGCTCCTCAACTACCCTTTGGCCTTGAAAGGGGAATTAGTGTCTGCTTTTTTCATTTTGCAGTGAAGCAAACAGACTTTTCACCAAACTGCTTAGAAAAATAATTTTGGCAGAAGTTCAGCTCATCCCCGCAGCTGCTTCCATACAATGAAAGACTCCAGTGAGAAGGGACACTGAAGCGAGGGGCTACGGAGCTGACATCTCCCGAGGAGATCGTTCCATCATTTTCTCTACGCAAGGGCCTCCCCGCACAAACCGTGACCCTGGCGTGCGCATCCCTGAGCAGCAGCAGGCACCTTGCGAAGGCGGGAGAGCAACAGAGAAAAACCCTCAACTCCAGCAAAACAGTTCTGTGCAATCATGTGAAGAGACAGAGAAAACCGGGGACAGGGATGAGGATGTGGCTTCTGCTGGACTGCCCCAGCAGGACCGGCCTGTCCAAGGGCCACCTTCATGACGTGCTAACGAACCAAGGATTTGGGCATCCCCACTCACACCAAACGAAGTGTCAGCACAACCGCTTCAGGCTGCTACCTGCTAAAAGAAGGGCCTTGAACACTGGATGGGCTTCCAAGGCAGCCAAGTGCAGGCTGTCCTGTGTCCCAGGGGTGTGCCTCCTTCCCTGCAGACAGCCCTCGGAGTAACAAGGGGTTAAGTCTGTGTCCCTGTGCAAGCCACGGCTGGGTAACCCACTGGCTGGGTAACCCACTGTGCGGCACCACCTTCACCACTGGTGCAGTCCCACCTGGTGGTATTCAAGGAAGGAAGTAATTGATGCGCTGGGATATAGATTTGCAGCCCTGTGCGGAGAAAAGCTTCACCTCTTTGGGGACAAACACCATCATCCTGGCCACCTCATCCAGGGCTGCCTCGGTGTATGGAAGTCCACGGGCCAGGAAAGCATCCCGTGCGCAGAGCTTCACGTGGTGGTACTCCAGGGGCAGAAACGGCACGAAGAAATCAATGAGGTTCTCTTTGATGAGGTGGCTGTGGGCGTAACTGTTCTCTGTAGCAAAACACAAGACAAAAAACTTCAGAAGCTTCATCTGAGGGCTGTCATCGCTCTGCCAGGCCACGCTTGGCTCTTCCAGCCCTATGTGGTGGGAGAGAGACACCGCTTGTAAAGGGCTGGCCAGCACCTAGTCCGGACACAGAGCATCGCTGCGGCTTGCCCATCTCAGGCCAAAAGAAGCCTCGATACTTCCCTGTGGTGTTCGGCTGCCGCCCACAGCCTGGCCATTTCCAGGGCTGAAGGGGCCACAGGGGACTTGCAGCCCCCTCCTCGTGTGCCGCGGTGCTACGCTCGTGGGGCTGTGCCAGTGGGGACGAAGGAAGGGGCTCACACTGCAAATAACCCTGGGGTGGGGGCTGGGACGAAGGCTCGTCCCACAGTGCACACACTTGTGCAGCACAAGGTGGATGGGGCCGCGTAAGCAGCGCCCCGCAGGTTTGGGGGCAGCCTGGCCACCGCGTCCCGCCAGCGAGCCCGGCTCTTACCTGCAGGCTCCTGCAGCTCCAGCCGCAGCCGCTGCTCCAGGAACTCCACGGAGATCTCCTCCCGCGCCCGGCCCGCTCGCCAGAAGTCCAGGGCTACCTCGTTGATGGTGTTCCCACCGAGATTGCTGCGGACACAGAAGGGAAGGCACTCAACGTGCGCGCCCCCAGAGAGGGGCTGCCAGCAGCCCCCCCCCCCCATGACAGGCCTCAGCAGTTCTGCCAGCCAGGCAAGGTGTGCTGTGCAGGATCAGCACCTGAAACATCAGCCCATGGAGGAACCAGCTTCCATCCCAAAGCCCCTTTCTACAGGCGCCTACACAGCCATCTTCCACCCCGCCAGCTCAGCCTCCGGGGCAGCTGCTTTCTCCCCCCGGGGGGGATCAGGAGCCAGCAGAATCCTCCATCCCCGACAGCCCCCTGTCCTGGCTGGGATGCCATTGACCTCGCAGGTGACACTTGGCTCCACACCAAACTCTCAGCAAGCCACCACTGCAAATCCAGGTTAGAGGGCAGAGCACATGGCAGGAGTCCCACCAGCAGCAAAGGTCCAGGGCAAGGATTCAAGTGGCAGCCCAGGACCTGGCAGAACATCCCCTGCCCGAGGGACAAAGCAGCAAAACTGACCATGGAGGCAACCGCCTCTTGGAGGAGCCAGACATCTTCCCCTCCCCTGCAGCCTGAGCCCCTCCTGTCACACACCTCTGGAGATAAATCCCATCACCTTGTTCCTCCCCATCCCTTTGGGGACCCAGAAATCACCTGAGGAATAGGAAGATGGATCTCCGGTAATCCACCTGGCCCTTGTGGTCGTAGTGAGCCATGAAGGGCTTGATGGCGTCCAGGAGGCTGAAATGAAGTTTCTCTGCCTCGTCGAAGATGAAGAGGGGCTGCCTGCAGAGCTGCACAGTCTCACGTATCTGCTTCTCCAGCTGAGCCTGCAGAGCAGCGGGCAGGGGTCAGTCACGGCCGTCAGATCATCGCCCAGGGGCTGAGCCTGGGTGCTGGGGGCTAATCCTGCCGGCAGCTCAGCACCACACAGCCGCCTGCTTGTCACCTCCCACCCAGCAGGACAGGGCACAGAGCAGGAAGAGTTAAAACAAGTGAGTCAAATTAGAGATAGTAAGTGAAGGGGAAGAAGAAAGGGACAAAAGAGAGCAAGTGACACAGAGGCAGCCGCTCACACCAACCGCAAACAGACTGATGCCCAGCCACTCTCTGAGCCATGGCCCCCTACCCCAAAACACCCTCCCCTCAGTTTTATTGCTAAGGACGATGGTAAACGGTGTGAAATATCCCTTTGGTCAGCTGGGGTCACCCGTTTGGTGTCCCCCCTCCCAACTTCTCGTGCACCCCCAACCCACTGACCACAGGGGCAGAGGGGGAGAGGGAGAAAGCCTTGAGGCTGCGGGAGCACTGCTCAGCAGTAGCCGGAACATCGCTGGGTTATCAGTTGTCAACGCTGCTTTACTCGCAGATCCTAAACACTGCCCCGGACAGGCTGCTGCGAAGAAAACAAATCCCACCCCAGCCAGACCCAGCGCTCTGGACCATCCCCAGGGGCACATCATGCTGCTGGCTCTCACCTTGTACGAGTCCATGTACGTGTGATGGGGGAAGTGGAAAAGCGAGATGAACGTCTTGACGCACGTGCTCTTCAGCCCATCCCGGTACAGGTGACTGGCCACCATCCGCGCCACAAAATTCTTGCCTGTGCCGGACCAGCCATGGAAGGAGAGGACCAGCGCCTTCTCCGGCCGCGGGCTCTGCAGGAACCCTTGCACTGCCCGCACCACCACTTCTTTGGCCACGTGCTGCCCGTGGAGCTGCCCGGCGAGGTCTGCTTCCAGCCCTGGGGGGGAGAGAGCAAGAGCTCGGCCTTATTGCAAGCCCAGCTGGGGCTGAAGGTGGGGGAGGAGGTGTAGCAGGGCAGTAAGCCCACACCGCTCTGCTGGCAGGGCTGCCTGCCCGCAGGGACTCAGTGGTGGCACGAAAGCCACCGGGTCAGTGAGACAGGCTGCCTGCACCCTGCCTGCAGCAGCTGCTGGCCGCAAAAAGACACGGATCTCCCACTGACTCCTTGTTCCCTTTGGGAAGCGGAGGAGGTATCTGGCAGCTGCAGAGAGCGCTGAAGCCCAAAGGCCCTCGTGAGCTGCTGGCAGAGGGAACGGACACCAGAAGTCTCAGGGCCAGCAAAACGCAGTGACACCCATGCAGGGCTCAGCCAGGCTCAGTGCGCCCTCCCGACTGGGGGCTGGATACTGGGCCAGTTTGGATCTCCCTGCGTATGCCTGGGAGCTATGGGATGAAGGCAGGGTTTGTGGCAAACCGGGGATCTGCTGGACTGGAAGGAACAAACTCAGCCTCAGAACTACAAATGAATAACAGGGAATAGGACTCGGCTCAGCCCCTCGCCCTCCCACCAGCTCAGCACCCTGCTCAGAGATGCCATTTGCTTACATCACTTGCTAAAGCACACTGGTTTTAAAAGAAAAAAAACCAAAAAAACTGCAAAACAACACCACCACAAACAACAAAAGAGACAACAGGGAAAGGCAGCAAAGGCAAGCACTGCTCAGCATCTCCCAAGCACAGCACAGCACCCACCTGTGACGTTGTTGACTATCCTGCAGTCTCCCGTCTTGCAGCACTCGCTGAAGCTGCAGTACCAGGCAGAGAGGATGGCCAGGTAATCCTGACCCACCAGAGGCAAGCTCCAGCCTAAAAAAGGCAGCGCTCTGAGCAGAGATGTTCCAGCAAATACCTTTTTGCATTCCGGGTGGAGGCTGAGCCGAGCCCGGTTCGGCGCTGCCCTCCCGCCAGGGGACCGGCCGCAGGGGCTCGGAGCTGCCGTGCCGGGCAGCTCGGGATGCGGGGAGGGGGATAAGCCCCTGCGGGCAGCGCCGGCTCCCGAAGGCGAGCAGAGCCGCACCAGGTGCCCGCACGCTCCCCCCCCCCCCCCCCCCCCCCGGTGTTTGTGGCAAGCCGGGGCACGGCGAGTGAGGGGGGAGACGGCCCGGGCAGTGCCCTGGGGAGGGGGCGGGGGGCACAGAGCCCGTGCCGGGGCACGCAGGGCGTTCGGAGCCGCCGCTGCTCTGGCCAGAGGGAGAGAAAGGAGGAAGGTGCTTACCGGGGCTGGGGCCGGGCTCTCCCTCCTCCTCCTCGCAGCCCTCCTGCCACACCTTGCACGCCAGGTACTGCCAATACCGCTCGGAGAGAGCCCCCACGGCTCCCAAGTGCCGCTTCACGGCTTCGTACCTCGCCGCGCCCCACGCTCCCCCCGCCGCCGCGGGCCCCTGCTCCCCTGCCCGGGCAGCCCCCCGGCCCCCCCAGCCCCCCAGCAGCAGCAGCAGGCAGCAGGCCAGCCCCGGGTGCCGGCACATGGCTGCGGCGGGCGCTAACCCTGCCCAGCGCGCCGGGGGGCCGCAGGCTCGGGCCGCCCCAGCCGTGAGCTCACTTCCCGAGCGGGGGCGTCACCGCCGCGCCGCGGCCTCCGCCGCCCGTCCCCGGCGCCACCGACGGGCACTCCGCCAGGCCCCGCTACGAGCCACGCCGCGAAACCCACCCCGGCTGCCAAGGGGGGGCAGCCCGCACCCCCCCCGGTCTGGCCGGTGCGGAACCGCGCCCCCGTCCCGAGCCCAGCTCCTGCCGACCCTCGCCGGGAGCGGGCTGGAGGGACGCCCGAGGGAGCCCCCCGACACCGCTGCCAGCCCGCTCCACGGCCCCGCACCACCGCAGCCCCCCTCTGCCCCCGCGCCGCCCCACAGCACCGGCAACAAACACCGGGGTGTCGGAAACGGTCCAGCAATTCGTGGCAATAGAGGGTTTCGAAGGTAAACGTCGGGACCCGGATCTAGGGGACCGGAGAACAAAGGAGTTTCCAAACGACGGTTAACTATTGCACGGGACGCGCTCTGCAATTTTTTTGCAGTTGCAAGGGACAAGTCTCTGACATCCAGCCAAGAGATTGCCAAAGAAGGAAGAAAAGGAAACTGAAGGGCGACTGGAGGACAAAGCCTGGGAGGAAGACTGCGAGCCTTCAGCCCAAGAAACTAATTGTAATAACCCTGCCTTTCTTAGAAGTAGTGACGGATATGTATTAGCTCCGGAACATAAAAAACCAGCTGCCCGGTGTAACACGTGTGTGTGTCACAGGAGCCCTGACTCCCCGCGCTCCCAGCGCTGTTTACTTGCCTTTTATTAACCCCATAAATATATAAAACTAAAAATTGACTCGGAATTTCTAACAGGGGGAAGGCAAATAACCTGGGTTTTAAGCAGCCCAGGGGCCCAGCTGAAGCTTTGCTGCCACATATGCAAGAGGTGGTGGCAGTTGTTGTTCAGCAGGGTCGTTTCCAAGGGGACGCAAAACCACAAGGGAGCAGGAGGCAGGGGATGAGGCAGAGCAGCAGCACAGGGAGCTGCCCTGCACTGCCTGCGCGCATCTGCTGCCAGGCCAGTTTAGCAGTTGGATCAAAGCTCCAGGACGAAGGGGGTTGCTGCTGGCTCTGGGCCAGGCTTGCTGTGTGACACAGGTGTGTGGGGTTCCTCACCGACTCCCCAAAATGCTACTGTTTCCTTTTACATCGGCACACCTTCACGTGCCACGCACCCAAACACCGGGGCTGGCAGGGTAGGCTCCGCTCAAGCAGCCAGGGGAAAAAAATAATAAATTCAGATCAGCACAGAACTACCACGGAATCGCGTACAAGAACCGAGGTATCCCCTGCGAAGCCTGGCTCCGATTCTGCAAACAGGCACATACACCAACTCAGCCCCGGGGGGAGATGACAAGTGGATAAGCCCCATCTAACTTGCACTTTACCTTAAGCCATACCTACTGGTGGCTTCCGACAGGAGACAAACACCTCTACAAGTTACTGAGCATCAGGACAAGTCCACCCATAACTTATCCTAACCGAGATGAGGACACAATGCTTTGGACATTGAAAAAAAATTTCCAAGGTTATCCCACATGTTCAGAACAATAAAAATAAGAAGCATACTAAATGCAATTCGTCCAGCTTGGCAACTCACCCGTCCAGGTGGGTGGGGAGCAGGATCCCACACGGCCAAGGCATGGAGCAGAGTGGATCTCCATCAACAGGTGGTTGTAAATATTATACATCAGCATTACAGATACTGGTATTAACATGACTGCCCTCTCCAGCTTCAAAAATAATGAAGCTAAAACCTTAACACCAATTGCAATAACTTAAAACAGAACTAAAGCCAGCCCATGTTAAAAAAAAAAAAAAAATCAATTAAAGATCGAACTCACTGTAGCCACAGCAAATAAAACTGCCATCAGCCTTTCTGAAAACTAGCTGAAGCACCTGAATTGAAGCATTTATATATATTTATAAAAAAATGCATAGCTGTAACATTCAAGCTCTACCCTCCTGGGAATAGGTGCTTTAGCTGAACAGAACTTATCAAAAGGGACAGACTTCATAAAAAATAGGTGTTTCTATGTGCCAAAGGAAAAAAGAAAATTTTAAAAGATAAAACGACTGACTGTCCAACACCACACCAGCTCCATGGTACTATGGTGTAACTCCTAGGGCGTCAGCTTTGCTCACGTGCATAAAAGCTAGAAGGGAAAATAAAACCAGTTGTTCAGTAACCTGCCAACTATGCCCTGCAGTTATCGAGGCACTGAAGTGCTGAGGGGGTGGGAATCACCCCCTTTGAAGAATTCAATTCCCTTCGTGGGACCTCAGGGGTGAAATTATCCCCATGGATTAGAAGGGATGCTGCAGGAGACTGGAAGAGATCCTAACGCACTACATGGAGGTGAACTCGCCTACACGCGGCTTGGGAAGGATGGGGCTAGGAAGCACAGCAGTCAGTGCCCTAGTACCGCTCGCTGGGGTTGTATCTCCCCCCCCCAGCCTCCAGTGTCGGGTTGGTTTTTTTTTTGCTTCCTCTGCTGAAGCAGCACTCACTGTGGTATCTGCTCCTCCAGCTGCCAGCCTGGCAGTAAGAGGCAGCTGCAGGGCCCGGACGATGCTAGGATGCACAGCTTTTCACCTCACGGCTGGTTGTTCCAAGGTAGTCCTGGTGAGCTGCAACCACCTGATTAAAAATCCATCATCTTGGGTCAAGTCAGGTTTTACAGTGAAAGCGTCATCTAAAAAGGAAGGAAAAACAGCACCACAAAAACGGCGTTATGCCTGGCTTACTCAGCACCCCTAACACAACGTATTACAAGCAAACAGGCAGAGGGAACCTCGTAATCCACAATTTTATACTCCAGGGTGTATCTGCTGGACAGTCCAGAGATGCCATGCATCCATCCTTTTGTGTTTTTTTCCAGTTTCCACATAGCAATGCCTTCTGCACATCCACAGATGAACTCTGACAGAAGGCAGGAGGAGGAGGAGGAGAGTCTCCTTCCAGAGCTCAGTACAACACAGCTACAGATTAGATCACTAAATAAAACGAAGATTGGGAATAAAGGATGTAGGGGCAGTCCTTTCCCCGCAACAAAGTCGTATCCCCAGTCTCCTAAAAGTATAAAGACTCCACAAAGAAAAAGCAACAGAGCACCAGTCCCAGACTTGGAGTATAGGAACTAAGATCTTATTTTAATTTCTAATTTTTAGAATCAATAAAAATTCGTAAGGAAAGATTTGAGAGAAATTCAGGGAAAAGGGCTAATTCTCAAAACCCTTCGGATCTCCACTGGCTCCAAGTTGTTCATAATCAGAAACACTCTTAACATCTTCCAGTTATCCAAATTCTCCCCCTGCTACTAAGACCAGCAGTAACACAAGGGGCTTCTAAAAACAGCTCTCCAGCTAGCAGTCTCAGCCTTTCAAAGCTTAAAAGCATCTGTAGTTTCTGCAAGTTGCTGAACTGCTTCTACACAAGAGAATCCCGTCCTGCCCCCTGAGCAAACTGGCACCTCCGAAGCAGAGATGGAGAACATGAAAAATCATCACCACACAACGCCAAGAGACACCCCCCACCCCTCAGAACATCCTCCCCCCCCCAAACCAGTTCTTCCACAATTCAGCTATGCAAAGTTTCAACTGAGAAACTCTAGTCGGGGAAATAAATAAAATTAAAAAAAAAAAAAGAAAAGAAAAGCAGGTTGCTTCGGTTGTTTGCCAACACGGTGCTGACGCCACAGAGCAGGTCACAGACCCCCCCCCGCACCTCCCGGAGCAGCACGGCTCCGTGGTGCCCTGTCCTCGGTGCCGTACGGGCGCTGGCAGCAGCTCACCGTCCTCCTGAGCACACAGCAGCTCTCAGCACCTCCCAGATGCCCAACGTTCCAAACTGCGGGCATCGCCTCCCACCTCCGAACCACTCCTGCAGGGGGTTAAGAAAACCAGCCAGATTCAGCCCTCGCACTCTGCGGGCACAGGTTCTGATGCCTGTTTACTTGGCCAGTCTCATACAAGGGCTTCAATAAAAGCTTGGAAAAGCCAGCTGTGAACACCTGCCAACCTACAGAACAAAGCCAACCTACTGGGGCACAACCAAGAAATCAGCCCAGGCGCTTGGGAGATGCGGGGCCATGGGATGTGGTTTCAAAAAGTGTCGGAAGAGTCTCCTGTTGTTCTGCATCGCTCTGGGACGCTCTTCTTACAACACATCTCTCCTCACCAACAAGGCTCTCGCACACAACCTGCACATTTGACTCCGTTCTCGGATATATGTGACCGGAATAAATGGCATTGATATTAGCAAATGAGTAAGTATGGAACACCAGCAGCAAAACACTTTGAACATTCAGTCCACCACATGTCAGAACAAGAGAGACAGACAGACAGGGGAGAGAGAGAGAGAGAGAGAGAGAGAGACTTAAACAATCTATCAATGTTGCTTTATTAAAATCTTTATTCACACAATGTTGCTTTATGCAGAATCTGACCCTGGGGGATACAAGTAGAACGTCATGATTGCGTTCTGTTTTCTTATTAGCAACCTCCATTTGTGCAGCTGCTCCCAGGGGCGATCCTCCGACAGCTCCAGGAGGGGTGTCTGTTTCGAGCATCTTGCTCCAGCTGCCACAGCAAATAAATTACCTTCTTAATAAATTAGTATTTTTCAGCTGAAGTTTGTTTGGCAAGACACACTCCAGTTCATTAGCTGCTGGAAGAGGAGCTGACTTCAGTGCCTCCTCCAGCTTGACTGCTGACTTAGGAAGGAGGAGATAAATAGCAGATGGCTGATGATGCTCTCTTTTTAATTAGTTCTTGATTTCTGTGCTTCAAGCACTCCGATATTACTAATTTCCACAACACAACCATTTTGTAACATCTGGAGCCAGTGGATTACAGCGTGCGCAGTGAACGAGAATTAGAAGGTGTCACAAAAACCTCATCAGCAGAGCTCAGCACCTGCCTCACAAATGATGCTGTTTTTCAGAGATTCACGCAGACCCTGTTCGCATGTGGATGCTGCTTCTTATTTCTTTTGCAATGGTTACAATCTAAATTTTCTCAGGGCTCTGTATTCAAGCAAAACAACAATCGCTGCCAAAATGCCAGAGTTTATCACAAGGCCAAAATCAGATCTTCCCGATTTTGGGTAAGAGAGAAATTTATTCTTCTTTCCTGCTGCAGAACACCAAGCTCCAGTGGTGTTTACAATGACCAGAAGCATCAATATGAAAAAAAAAAAAAAAAGAAGAAGAAGAAGAAAAAAGCAACTCTTTGTTCCTTACTTCCTTTTGCTAACAATGCTGGACTTCAACGCCCTTTGCTCACAAGTAAACCAATACACTGCTGTAAACCTCTGATTGTACCGGGGAAGAACTTATCCCCAGGCTCCATCTGATGGCAAAACCTTCAGCTTAGAGCCCCATGAACAAGCAATACTAAGTCCTGAATGCTCATTGAATTTCCTAAAGACAGAAAGACTTTTTTGGGAATCCATTATTAAACCAAACATAATTGATCAAGTGATTGTATGGAAATCAAAACATCAAATTTTGGTAGATCCTTCCCAAAATATTAAGTGCTTATGATTAAGCTCAAAGAGAAGAACATGCTTTTAAAAATACTACAAGCTGCTACCATGTGCTTCGCCCTCTTGCCTTTCTGTAAATCATCTTAAATTTCCTGGGAAACATTTTACACCAAAATGCCTCAGTATGAGCCTATTCTGCTTTCGAATAAAAGCACTCACTAACCACCCAGCTGTGGCCCACAGTACTTCCCAAAACTGCCCTGCTCAAGCGCCAGGCTGGCTCAGGCGGGGGCAACCCCTGCGCCGCTCCTGCCCATGCTCCCGCCGCCCCGGGGGACCCCAGGCACAATCACGCCGGTGGGCGAAGCTCACCGAAGGACCGTGGCTTCTAAAGCACGCGTTACATATCAAGTGCAGCAATAAAGAGGCGCTAGCTTACCAGTGGCCTAAAAGCTGGCTGCGCATTGCAGTTCTGACCAGTGACACCAGTAACTAACTCCAGATCCTATCCTGGCTCAGGGGTGGGTGTGTGACGTGGCCAAGTCCAGAAGAGGTCTAGCAGAACATAAAATTCAATTTCAGATAAACACTGGCTTTCAAGATACTCTGCTCATGCAATGACAAAAGGACTGCAACAAAATAAACCCGCGTTTTTAGAATAAGCTCTCACTAACTCCTCTTTGATCAGGTCCCTTTGAGCAGGCAGGTGCAAGAACAGGAACAGCACTTTATCTGCCCACCGCACTACAGCACAGCTAGAAAGATTTTGACGGACAAATCATGGAAAAGGTCTTAAAGTGACATTTTGCTGCTCTTGCTCACAAGTCCAGTAATACACAATCGCTTTGGGAAGTCAGCTCTTATCCTGCTTCTAAGGACCACACTGTCCAAACCGAAAATTAATGCGAAGCTGTTCAATTTGGAAACGTAACCATGAAGCTGCTTCCCTTCTAGACATGGATTCAGACCAACAAGTGTGACAAGTCCTACGGCCACAAGCTCACCTGCAGCACAGGCAGACGGTGCCGAAGGGTGACAGGACTAACACAAAGTAAGTGCTACAAGTCTGCCCTGAAAAGCCAACTTACACCAACTCTCCCCTATCTATGGCAAAACCGCTAGGAGCGAGAACCCCGAATGCCCACCCCAGTCAGAACATGGCAGCGGGGGTTAGGGGAAGCAGCTGGGGAAGGCAGAAAACTTACTGGAAGCTCTGGCAGCAGCCAAGCTCAGCCACAAGCCACCAGGTAAACCCGTGGGACTGAAAAACCTGCCGGTGCCCCACTAACAGCAGCACGGAGCTGCGGGGACGACAGCGCGCTCTCTGCGTACGAGATGAAGCCAGACCACAGCTCAGGGTTCCCTCCACTCCCCAGCGCCTGGCCCACAGCTGTGGGTTACTGGGAAGCCCAGCAATACACCTCTCCCCCCACAGTGCAATGCCCCCAGACCCCCCACCTTAAAGCAGGCCCACAGTAAGCAGCATGACTTCGCGAAACGGAACCTGCTTCCACGGACAGATTCTGTCCTCCTCCTCCTCAGCTACAAGATAATGAAAGTTTGGTTAATACGGACACAGGACTGCAAGGGTATTTTCTCTACTCAGACCTTGCCAGATTCCTTATACATGGAAAACAGTAACGGAAACACATGGAAACATACTTTAACTCCTTAGATGCCAAGTGCTGTATAACCACCCTGTCCTCCCCTGAATCTCCAACCCTGTGGATCAATCTTTGATAGGCCTTCAGCAATAACTCTGAAGCATTACCACGTACAAGGCAAACCCCTTTCCCAGCCTTTTATCGAGGAAAAGACAACCGAGCAGCAGAGGTCCTCTCTCCCACCCCTAATGGCATTTAGAAGAACATCCCACCCCCAGGGGGGTGGCACAACTCTTCAGTCTAATAATTGTTTTATTCACCACTTCCTCTCTCTCTAAAGAAGCAGTAAAATGCCTAACCAGCTCACAGCTGATTATGCACAGCCCTGAATCAGACAAAAACTCGCCAGAGTGTACGTGGGGAAGAGAAGGGGAGAGGATCGTACTGTTCGCCAACATTTGTCCCCTCTAGATTCAGTCCACAAATTGGCGTCTACGTTCCGCACGCTTCCAACGACACCAAGAGCCGTTTTTATCCAGTGCAACGTCCACTGCCGGCAATGGACACAGCACAACGGCCAAGATGCCGTTACGGGTACTGAGCCGCCCGAGGCTCCAACTTGCCACCTCTCACCGCTGTCAGCCCAAGGTAAAAGCCAGTGCCACCTCTGTTTCTCCGGCTCGGAAGCTTTCCTGTTCATTTCAGTCCATCTTGGCCACAGCCTTTCTGAACCGATTGTGCTGTTTTTCTATCACTTTGTTTTGTTTGTTTTTAAAAAGGGAGTTTCATCTGTGTTCCACTACAATTACAAATGAGACAGAGTCATCCTGTCTTCCACCAGCACAACATCTGGCCCAAACTGGTCTGTGCACTGCTTCACTGTGGCCAGAATGCTGAGAAGCCGCTGGTCTAGGGCATCCAGATGCGGGTCAGAAAGCACTGGTGAGATGGGGTCATGCGACATAGCAGTTTTTAAGGCAGACTTCAGTACTCCATTCTTCAGGTAATTAAGTCTGTTCCAGGTAGAAACCCGGATGCTGCAAAAGAAAGACAAACACAGTCATCATACCACTGTCCAGCTGAATTCTCACCAGCAAAGCCAGAGCCAGCCTGTCAAGGGAGCCTGCTACATCAGGATCGGAGTATTATTCCCCGGCAGTTTGGGGATGAGATGTCCAGGTACAACTGCATTACATGCAAGACCTAAGTGAAGCCTGAGAACTGAAGGTGAAGAGGAGGAATCTAGTATGACGTAATTCCTGCGTTATACAGGGCCACTTCCAACTGCTAGCAAGGAAGTTCTTCGGTCCTGAAGATTTTCAGTTTGAAAAGGAAGGAAAATTAACAGTCTGGCTGTTAATTCAAACACAAAACTGGCGTCACCTCAGAAAGAGCATCGCTGACCAACAAATGATCACAAAGGACCAAAGTCAGAGGACTGAACTTCCAAGAAGGTGAACGCAGCAGCGATCTTCCCGCTTCACTGGTCACCGAACTTGTTCGTGCCAGCTCATCTGAGCTGTCTTGTTCCGTGAAGTCTCTTGGGATTCTCCCTCAAATTTTTGTGGTTTAGCACCACTGGTCTACACTCTTGGCTTTTGATGATCTCTAAGGAAACCAGAAATATAAGCAAGTGTCGTAACAAACCTATAGTTAAAACAATTATGCATACGAATCGGTATGTGGCATTTGCCTGGTATGAGAAACAAAGATGAGAAAGACTCCAAAAGATCCTCATAAAGCAGGAAATTAAATATGCATTTAAAATTAATGCAGGAAAAGTAAAGAACTGGAAAGTAACTTTAGTTTAAATGTTCTCCACATGGTTTCTAAGGGAATCTGGTAGAATGTAGGCCAGGTATACCACAGCACGCATAGAGCCTTGCTTAGTTCAAGCAGGAAGTGACAGCTCAGGCTTTCCGCATAGTTCCCAGGTTCCCTGAGGAATTTGGGAGACAGAACCTTCCAAGCACAGGCTCCAGGAACTCTCAACTAAATGGTTATTTTGGAAGCCTTAAAGGAGTTAATGTTATTTTGAAACAACACAGGCAGGAAATATATACCAGCATTTTTCTCCCTGGAACTTTTATCTATTTGTTAGCGAGAAGAAGCAACGGCCTGGTGAGGGAGCGAACATGGAGAACAGATAGCAAGTCAGTGTCTCGAAAAATAAAACGAACACAGCTCAAAAGGCCCAAGTAGAAATGAAATCCTGCAAGAAAACTACAAACTTCATTTTGAAAGGAGCACGCTGAGCAGTACTGCGGTCTTGTTTAGAAAGACCCTTTGGAAATGAAGGTAGTTAAGTTGCCAGACACGTTGAGTCCTTAGCTTCTGTCAGGGAGAACTCAAACTGTGATGTGAACTTTTATTCAGCAGGAGCTGGATGGAGACAGCTGCAGAGGCAAAGGACCTGTCATACTGACTAAGGAGAGAGCTGAACCAGTGACCTGGAGGCGAGACTACTTCCTACAGCCCACCGTCTGATTTACTACCTTAATGAAAACTTATTTCTCGGCTTCTTAAGCAGTGATAACACATCAAACGAACGTCGTGCCTCAGAAAAAATAAAACACTATGTGCCCAAGTGAACATTTTCAGGTTGCCAGAAGGCTTCAAACTTAATTATATTGCAAACCTAAGGATCGCATAAGTGAACAGCATTCCCTGCGTTTCACTTACATGCAGCACTGATAAAGAGGAGCCAAGATGCTTCTTTCATCCAGGGCAGGGTTTCCAAAGCTGAAAAACAAAATTAAAACCAAGTGAACCAGCTGAACTCCTAATGCTGTTCTCAACATCAATGGCATTTGTGAATAATTAAACAAATAAAAATAAAAATCAATACTAGGCAATTTCACGCTCCAACAGATCAAATAATTTAAATTAAAATATAAACAGGCCATGCCCAATTACAGATATAACTCTCAACGGCATCAGCTAACACACCAAGTAAACGGAAGCAACAACAGTGTACCTAGTTCTTTATCAGACCAAGGCACCTTAGAAATGAACTTCAGAGGAGTTTAGAAATTGAGCTCATCTTGCAAAGCAGGGGAAAAGAGTAATTGGTATTCCGGACACAGAGAGTGGGAGCTTTGCCTGCCTGACACAGCTGGACAGGGAATGAAGGAAACAGCAGCCACGTGCTGTTTTAGACGGCCAGGCTTAGATCAACAGTTCAACTAACAAGGTGATCAACTTTAACATTTCATGATCATGCTCTCTAAGGAAGGCCTGTCAAAAGGGTTTCATAGTATTTCAAGCCTCACCTAAACATTTCTTTAAAAAAAAAAAAAGTTTCAACCTGCTCATAATGCTGTTTTCAACAAAAAGCTTTCCCCTCAATGAAGATAACTTATTCTAGGAGTCTGGCATTACGCTGCTCAAATAGCTATTAGTAGCCTTAAAACTGGAACAGGGTCCCCAGATCATGGCACCAAGGAGTGTCTGGACAATGCTCTTAGTCATATGGTTGAGTTTTAGGTAGTCCTGTGAGGAGCAGGGAGTTGGACTTGATGATCCTTATGGGTCCCTTCCAACTTGAGATCTTCTGTGATTCTATGAAAAAAAAGTCCCCCTGCCTCTTATCTCAAAGCAGCTAAAAGCACTTAACTTAAGCTTTCAAAAAAACAATTAACTTCTGGCCCTGCAAAGCTCCATCAGAAATGTTTTCATACCGCCATAAGCACGTACCATAATGAAAGGTATTACGACATTATGACAAAAACAAATGAATGACCTTCAACTACCACAGTCACTTCCAGTGACTTAACACATCAACTTCCTCCTAGCCCATTGCCAGAGCATTACAGAAAGACAATTTTTTGCCAAATTAATCTAAAACGGTCTGAAAGCAGCAATAATTAAGCAGCCCCAAGGTGGAACACATCCTGCTGACATAACTGAAGGTGCGTTACTGAACAGGCTGATGCATAAAGACAAAACAACTCAGCCACTGCAGGCAAATTAGAAACAAAGGAAAGAAGGAAGGAAGGAATCCACTATAGGAAAGGCAAAAGGGGGAAGAGAAATGGTAACTCCAAGCCTTGCAAGGATCTGTCTAGAGGTCTCGACTGCTGTGCAGGCTTCGTACAAGTGGTACGCAGAACCACAGCAGAACACAGCCCTGCGCAGGAGCTGCCAGCGCTACCCATCAGAGGCTGCCCCATCTGCAGCAGGGGAAATTCACTGACGCTGCAGATGGCAGCACCCGTCAGGGAAACAAACTGGCGTCTCTGGACTAAATTGTGAGGAAGTGGAATAGGTTATCTGTGTCTTTAAGAAAAATTCAGCAAATTGTTGTGATTTAAACAAGGCTGTATATTCAACAGGATTTTTAACTTAAACTATTCCAGCCACTGTACAAAAAACATAGCAAAGACAGAACAGCTTACTTTTAAAACACATACACATCCTAGTCTGGCCACAAGAAGGACTTCTCATCAGTTCCTCCCAGTTACTACATGCTCCATTTTTGTTTCAGTAATAGTTAATATCCACGCTCAGAACATCATCATATTTTCCTCTCATATCAGTTTTATCTCCATTTTAAACTTCTAACCTTTTAAAGCCAGAGCAGACATATCCAGAAGGCAGGGAATGCCAAATTATTCAGAGACACTTTTCGAAAAGATCTGCTTTCACTACGGCACTCACTAATACTTACTGGGAAATAATAAACCATAAGTTTCTAATCTTCCATTAATTAAAAGCATAAAAGGAAGGGGCTTTTCTGGGGATAGGAGGAAAGACACAAGCAAACTCTTGAAAGTTGCCTGCGGAAAAAAAGGTCATACTGTGCTAATTTGTGGGTTGCTGTAGTTGGGGTACGACTTTGCCGAAAGCAGCCACGGTATCTAGAGCACAGACTGAGCACCACAGCCTTTGAAGGACCCCAGCACTTGGCGAAGTTATTTCTGGTAAGAAGGAAAGCTTTAGGTTTTTAGCACAAAAGGTAATAATGAAAAAATCAGAGAGAAAGAAAACAGAGACACAGAAAGCAGATAAACGTGTGCCCTTGTGCTCGCCACTACCTGGCCACCAGATTTCCCTCACCCTCACCTTTTGGCGTTATCCAGGAGGATGAGCATACTGGCTCCTTCATCATCCTGGAAACTCTCGTAGTGATGCCGGTCAGCATTCCCAATCAAATAGTCAAAGACGGCGGTGTCAATGATGTCAAGGAGACGAGGGCCCGAGTCATATGGTGAAGTCTTTTTCACAGCATCACAATAGCTTTCGTCATACTCCCACCTGCGGGCCACCAAGAGAAACCAAGTCAGATCCTCAAGGAACGCTCCATCATCGCACACCAACACTATTTATAGCTGTCCCTTTATTCACTTATGAGTGCATAAGGAAAAGGTGAGTGCAGCAGTCAAGGCTATATAAAGAAGAAAGAGTTAAACAAAAGTGTTTTCTTGAAAGAGTAAGCCCTGTACTAGCACCCTAGCGTAAGGGGCAAGCTGTAGTTTCAGTGCAAGGTTACACATCACCTTCCTACAGAAAACAAGGTCAGAGATTGCTTCCTCGCTGCTCACAATGCAGCAGTGGCTGGGCTGCCTCATGGCACGCTTACTGTCGCGACTTGCCTGCCTTAACTTCCTAACGAAGGACTCCAAGGCCGGTCTCTGTTTCTATTGCACTGACCTGCTTCCATCAGTCTTGCCTTCCAGCGACCCTCTTCATTTTGTCTAATGCAAATAGCCTCATCACGGTTACTAATGACCTCCCGTGCCCTGAACAGAAGGGCCTCACGTACATTCGTTCTCTTTCACTCGCAGTTGTCCTTTCCTCCCTACTTTCCTTTCAGGGTGTCTCACCTTCTTCTCCACCGGCAGGATTTCAGCTTCCCTTTTCTCTCCTCTCCTTCTACAGGTAACCTAGGCATGTACTTCTGGTCTTTAACATGGATGTCATGTCTCAGTTCTCCAAAGCTGGAGAAATTTCTCATTTTCTTCTTTACAGTTTTCAAAGCTATTCAACACCACCACCGAAACAGCCAAATCTCTGGTGGATATCCATTCCATCTGTCAACCTAGATAACAAGTACATCTATAACATCTTCCATGCAAGGACTGAAACAATCCTTCACAAAATAGCGGTTAAGTTGGAAATGCCTTAAACCATCTGTGACTTGGAAACAGAAATGGAGGAAACACAAGCTGGAGAGGCTCACTGACATACTCAAAATTACAAAGTTGTAAAAGCGTGGAGAAGATCAGAATTTAACTATCAGAACAGCCACATACCCCACACCATCTTCTGGAGGTCTGGAGCCTAAGCTCTCGATATCCCATCTTTGCTCCAGTTATCCAAATCAGAGCAGCCAAAAATTTATCTTCTCAATGCTTCCGTTAACACATCACACACACTCCCTCAAATGCTGTCACTAGTTCCCTTTTTCTTTTGCATCAAGGTCCAACTCACATTCAACTTATAGCACAAATCCACAAAGCTACATTATCAGAATGTACCCCTCCTTGTACTGGATACATTTCTTTTATGCTACATCCCTCTCTCCCTCAAGTCTTTCCCTTTCCCTCGTTTTACTTTAGATCAGTATTTGAACTCCTTCCAACAATTTTTCAGACATACTATGCTCTCTCCTCTCATTTTCCATTCAGTCTTTCAAGGCAGACCTTTCTCCCACATTTATTTCTGATAATTTATATTGTACTAGCACACGACTTCGAAGGTCGGGGATTTTATCTATTACACGTCCATTAAAAATCATGTACACTAATGTGACTATATGGATTATGTTCCAAAGGTTAACTCAGGACAGAGTAGAAGCAGCTAGATCAGGAAAAAAGAAAATCCCACAAGAGTTATTTTTCCATAATTACCAGACACAGAAAAAGGAGAGCACGACATCTAGAACGTTTAATCACCCTGCTGCTCTCAAAGTGAAAAGCGCGACATGACAAAGTGCAAAAGAACAGAACCATGTAACCCCATCTGAACCAGGCAGGAGCAAGCAAGTTTTAAATACAGTGAATGTCAAATTAGCATAAGTATCAGGGTAAACTCCAGTGTAAGCAGGCAGTTTATGCCGCAAAAGTCTCCCCAAAAAACCCCACACCTCCAAGAAAGAGTCCGTTCATTACTGCAATTCACCAGGCACTAAATACAGCTGATGTTGACCTGTTGGAAAGGAGATAACACCTGCTGCTAAAAAAATCAGACGTTGCACTTAACACTCTAAAACAATTCAATGAAGCCTTTGGATGAGATTCTTTCCGAGAACAATCACATCATTGGAAATCAACGGGTATTTTAGATCAAGAGCTAAAAAAAAAAATAAAATAAAAAAATCTTTTTAATGACTTGTTCAGGGGACAGACTTGGAAAAATTTGCTAAGAAAAAAACATTTGCTCTGGTCATGGCAAAAATATCTCCAACCCAAATACTCAGACATGTTACGTCTATCGTACAAGACTACCAGATCCCATGTTTGCTCTTCTCTAAAAGCATTCTTTAGATGCTGAGCATGGTCACCAAACGCTGACGGTATTCAAAGCAAAGAACTTTTCAGCGCCTACCTACTTAAGCTAAAACAGCTCCACAACTCCTGAAGCTGGCTACAAGGACCATGAAATCAGGTCTGGCAGAAAATAGCACAGCGCTACTGTATTTTAGTGGGCCACAGAGAGGTGCAGGGTCAAAAGAAGGTCTAGTGGCACAAGAGAAGAGTCTCTGCTTGCCCAGAGCCGGGACTTTCAGAGCCTGGAGCGACTGCATGGGGAAGTTTTGTTCCAGCCAAGAAGCAGGAAAAGGACAGCACTTAGTATCATGGAAAAGCAGATTTCTTTCTTGTTCCTTTTAATTTAAATCTCATCCTAGAATTCTTGACTTTTATTGTCATATCAAGAAAGCTGTCAGGAAAACGCTAGGTTTTGAAAGCACATGCTCCTTAATTAGCCACTGTACTGCAAGGGTATTTCTAGTACAAATTACCATGTGTAAAGAACAACCTTATCATGCTCTCATACCTGGCCAGTTTGCCTTCACGGTAAGTCCTACCCCATGGGTGTCGATGTTTCTGAAGAGGCCAGACATCGGGCAGCCACAGAGTCACTGACCCCTCCATGATGTCCCCATCTGCACAAGCTGGTTCTGTTTCCCGACAATAGTAGCACTTCCCATAGAAGCAAGTGTTATTACCTTAAAAAATAAATAATACATATCAAAAGAGCAGAACTTAATGCAAGGGATGCCAACTGAAATTCAGGAGCATATTGTTGCAGCAGAGCCTTCCTTGCAACAGGATCTCCTCGCACTTGACGTCATGCTTCCCATCGCGGAGAGGGAGAGGCTCAAGGGAGGTTAAACAGACATCTATTAATTCAAAGGAACATGAAGGATTAATATTCAAAAGACAGTAAATCTATTTTCTAATGTTTCTGTCACTCAGAGTTAATACAACACTGCACAATCAACAGGTTTTTGTGACCCCTCCCTAGTCTTTAGGACCTTGACTTCGCAACCTTAGCACTGCTTGCTTTTTAAACCTCACGCTTCGTGTGTCAGTTTTCCCACTTTTTCGAAAAAGTTGACCAAAAAGAGACAAGTGAAAAAAATACTAAGCAGAACTCAGATGGATTTGGAGCCCTGACACCTGCCACACGCCTCAGTTACTTGAGCTGACTCAGCAGGGGAAATTCAAACAAGCTGTCATCCCTGTATGATCTAGGAATGCAGAGCTGTCAGCATTTTCATGAGTGTCTTCTGACAAGGGAGGAACAATGAAATCCTGCCACCTTTAGTCTGTTAAGGCCTACACAGCCTGCAGCGTAAAGTAACCTACGTAGCCTAGATTAACATTTTCAGCTTTTCTGTTTCACCCTTCTAACCTGCCTTGGCTTGACGCTTGCCAAGTTAATTCCAGTTCCATATTCACAGATGTTCTTACAAAGTTCAACTGTGTCTCACTTCCTTGTCATTCCTCTTATTCCCTGCCCTTTCTTCCTTTGTCTCTGCATCCAACGCCCTCCTCAAACCAGGCCCAGCTCACCGAAAAAATAAAAGCATTTCTCACTTTCCACCCTTGCACCCACGATCCCTCAGCCAGCCAGCACTCCTTTGCTGTCCTCCATCCAGCCCCGGCTCCTGTGCTCCCACTAGCCCAGTCAGACAACTTGAGGGCATCAGAGAGATCATTACCAACGACATGGAGCTTGCAGCAGACCAGACCTCTTACCTGCGTGGAAAGCCCTGCAAGCCCCTCTTCCTACCCGCAGCCTGCAGCAGGTCTAGCCAGAGGCAGAATTCTTTGAGATTCTAGCTGCAACTCAAGCAAATCTGCACCGAGTATGCACGAATCATCTTTTCTTCAAAAAACTCAGAAACCTGGTCAAACGGGGGTTGACAAGAGATCACAACCTTGTCCCCAGATCCACCCGTTTCTTTGGTTCATGCTCTATACAGCAGGCGGTTCCAAGGAATCTATCTATGGGAAGGCACTGAAGTTTTGTGGAGCCATACTTTTCCAGTCAGCATTTCTGCTAGAAAACTGCTTAGTTATCTTGGCTGAAATTTGAAAAAGTAAAGTCTGCCTGAGGCAGACACCCAATCTGAATGCAAAAAGAGTTTGGCAAGGCAGAGCTACTCTCATCTGAAAGTTACACCTTATAACTGAAAGTGTTAGGCAAACTTAGTAGGTGAGAGTACCAACAGTGCTTGTAATAGAAATAAACACAGGCACACATATTTACCAGCTGTAATGAACAACCACCTCTACGGTCTTCTTATTGGGGGGGGGGTGGTGGGAAAAGAAAAAAGTAATAACTGGGTATTTTATAAAAGCCTGAAGAACTTAAAGGCTGCTGCATAAGTCATTTCTTGGTGCTTAATGACCACCTGGTAGGAGTTCACATTAAGAATTCCCATTAGGTGCCCTTCACAGCATTACTGCTGCAAACAACGTACGGAAGTTCTGACACATGTAGTTACGAATTCTCAGCAGACTCTGATGGAGCACAAACAACATCTAACACCAACCAACGCATCAGCCCTAAAAATCATCCCAAATCACCACTGTGTTCGTCTTACATACAATTCTGTATTTTTTTTTTCCTTTCAGGTCTCATCACAGACTTTTCTAACCACCTCTGACAGCAGAGAGAAAATTCTTAATCAGAAAAATTCCCACCTGTAACAGCAGCATGAGGGAACACAGAGAAGTTACAGAGGAAAAACTATTTGGAGAAAATGGAGCCCTCCTTCCCCACCAAATGGGGTTATACAAGCGTTAAGATCACTCTTGGCAGAGGAAGAGACTCAGCAGCTTCCAGCATCCCAGTTAACTGTTCTGTCGCTGTACCAGAGTCCCACGGCTCCTTCTCCCCATTAAACAAATTTGTCTTACTGGGCTGCACAATCCACAGCCTCCACTTACCCACAGTCATGAAGGTGCCCAGAAGCTGCTCCGTGGCTACCGGTTTGATCTCTGTACGTAGATTCACAAACCTCCCAACCACCAGCGGAGCTCGTCGGAAACCCAGAATTCTGATTTGGGGGGAAAAAAAACGCATCATGAGAATGTGCAACATAGGCAGCAGTTCTAAATTCAAACAAAACCAAACCACAGTCTCTGTGCCGTTGTCTGACATCGAGATGACAGACCAAAGAATGACGTTGGAGAAGGGAGAAGGTTGCTGCAGGGCTCCAAGGTGAAGTAAGGAAACTAATTTTTCTTAAGTGCCTGGATGTTAAACTTGCTTTATAAGCCATCAGTGACACTATTAAAGCATTTGCAGCAGAGCAACAGAGGATGCACCATGCTCCAACTCAGAAATCAGACCCCATACCAGAAATATCCATCATCTGTCTTGGGTGCAGGCTGAAGCAGTAACCATATGGCCTCTGAGCCGGTCACCTGGAAAGATCATTTATAATTTGTGGGAATTACCATCTATTACGATGTTATGTTTAAGCCCAGTTCAATTACACTTGAATGTAAACAATCAAGGAGTTATCTCATTTGACATGAGGGGAGAGAAGGGAAGAGAGAATGGTAGAACAAAACTGAATGCCTGAAAAACGTCTGGAAAAAAAAAAGGTGGGAAGAATAATTATAAAACTTGCAGACACAAGATCCAGGTTCCACTCCCACGTCTGCCACAGCCTTTGGTCTGTGACCACAAATGACTTGAGTATTTGTAATGGTATTTTAAAAGTGCTTAAAGGAGGAGTACAAACATCAGTATATCAGCCCCAACTCTCCCAACGTACTTTTGACATCCTTTTGGTAGCCTTTGCATCTCAGAAAAAGAGCCTGAAAAGGGAATGATCTGCATTCCACAGACATACTGGGACAGCCACTCTAATAGCAGGGGTTTTAGATATTCAACAAGTCCACTCCCTTCCATAAGAATAAAATACCTCAAAGAAAGGGCAACACCAAACATCTGCCTGAACAAATCAGGTATGCATAAAGACAAAACTCATAGCAAATACAGAGTTACGTACAGCTTGAGAAAAACACAAGTGTTCCAAGTAAACAGGCACAGAGCTTAGATCTGAAAAACTTGTCCCTGTATTTTCAGACCAACGGCTGAAAGGCCACTATCCCGGCTAGCACAGCCTCCCCGTTAGCTGTGAACATACAATAGGATGCAGATCCCTCTTGAAACTATGGCATCCTTGGACAAAATGTGTCACTGTCACCATTCAAACCAAAGGTACATGCTGAAGTTCTGAGGGCAGGTGTTGCTAGGTGTTCTTGAAGAATACAGAGGTGCAGACCCACAAAGCGAGGAGAACGGCCAAAGAAACAAGCACAAACCCAAAACTGAACAGACAGCAAGGAAGAGCTAAGAACAAGGGGGCTGGACACCATGAAGAGTTTGAGTTGGTGCTTTACCATGTTTGATTGCTGCTTTTTCAGGGGAAGTGAAGTCTAGGTGTTTCTTGACAGACAAATGGACAACAGCCATCTGGCTACATCACCTTTGTCTGGGCTTAAAAGAACCTGATTCTGGCCAACCGCCTCAAGATTGCAACAGCAGCAGTGGCTATTACACAAGTAGTTAGCACCAAACCTCCCTACAATTACTAACGTCCACTGCCTGTGCAATCCCACAGATGAACCAGGACTAACAGACCTACCCTTTACCACCTATAAATTCAGTCACGGTGATGAGCCTCCTATTTGTGTGCTGAGAAACCTCACTTTAAGTGCAGCCATTCTATTCTTTATTGTATTTGTCCCTCCTTACTCCTTTCCCCAAGATTTTAAGTCTCTTCCCGTAAATTTTTTTTGCATCTTCAATTCTCTACTGAAATCTTCTCCCATGTGCCACCATAGTCCTCTTACCACGAGCAGACCAAGACTGCACTCACTTATTCTAGATGATACTGCAACTCTAGCAGTATTGTTACCGAAATCTCAGAATGAAGAACTTATCGACACCAATGTGATGCAGATAAGCAGACACTTCTTTATTGACAGCCGGGTGCGTGAGTGAGTCCTCTCACGATCAACGCACACCAAGCTTCAAAATCATACACCATATATAGAACTTATTCATGCATATTCATTAAATATTCATGCAGAATCATAATATTTCTCCAAAATCATTAACATACCCTCCTCCCAAATCCGATTCTGCACAGTAAAGGTTAGAAAAGTCTAGAAATGGGTCTGGGGTACGATTTGGGTAGGTGGTACATAAGTCGGTGGTCGCGATCTCCCCCCTGCCGGAATTACCTTTTACTAAAGCTCACGGTTTCTTGGCAGGTAACTACAAGCTGTTCCAGTCGACTCTCCCCAGTTCCCATTAATTCTACATTCTGACATTTCAAAGCATTCTCCCAGTCTACCTGTAAATACTGTATCCAATTATCTTCAATCATCTTGAATCTTAAGTCCATTGTCTAAGTATTAATCATTCCTACTAGGTGATTCTGACCTATTCCTCTGGCCTTGGTACAGGGCTGTACAGAGGATTTCATAGCAGCTTTTGCTGTGCAACTACAAGTTTCATTAAAATATATTTCTTATTCCAAATGATTTTATAAAATCAAATAAAATCAATTAACTCTAACTTATTAGCAGATCTGTAACAGTATTTCACAGCTATCAACATGCAGCGTTCGTATTTTCTGTCCCATTCTTTGTACTCCCTGTAACTTTGTTTTTTCTTCTGGTAATTGCACCTCCAGCTCAGGCCCACACACCCACCTGGGTACCTGTATATGAAGAGCTGTTTCTCCTCTAGGATGCACTGATTCATAGTTAGTCTAGACATTAGGCTTAACTTCTTAGTGTACTGGACATTAACTCAGCACATATGTGCAGCATTTCACACTCTTCCACAGCATTTGGCCAAGTTATTTCTTCCAAATAACGTGTCAGTCCTTTCAGTGCTCACTCTCCTTTTCAAAATTTTCGCAAAAATCTCAAATGTTAGAATCTCACACAGATCTTTGAAAAGAAGTTTCACGAAAAAGCTGATCCTTGGCTTCAGTGTGGTATATCGGCAGGTTAGAAACAGCTCGCATCTGAGAAGTATTCAAGGAGCTCCTTTTTCCCCAACTCCGATAAAGCATTTAACCCAACACAATAAAACCGGGTAACCCAGTAATTCCATACCTGTCCAAGTGAAAGGCTGCCACTTCTGCGTTGTGTCTGTCATAGCCAGCGTATGGTTCTCCTTCCACTACATAATCCCTGGCATATCTGTAATTGAAATAAGTCAAACAAAGTGATTCACGCAGGATTTCCATCAATTTCGCTGTTCAGAGTAACAAATGCAATAGCAGCGCTACATTAAATAGACTCTGGGTCACTTTGAAAATGATTGCCAATAGGAGAGGGGAAAAAATATTAATGAGATTAAATAGTGTACCAACTGTTGAAGTAGTAAATAAGGAGGAAAGGTCAGTAATGTACTCAAGAGTTTGGGAAGCGCTGCCCATTCAGACTAATGGGTTTTAATTCAACCATATGCCAAGTCACATCTAAGAACAAAGAGCACAGACCCAGCTACAGAACAGAGGGCTATTTATACTGGAAAGCAGCAACTGCGCAAACGATTTTGGGGTTAGAATGGATCGTAGATTAACATGAAAATACAATCTGATATTGTGGAAGAAATGCCAAATGCAATCTTTAGTAGCTAGATGATCAGCAAACATGAACCCGAGGACAATACTGGATATAAAAAGACCCTTTATTCTGGTGGAGAAAAGGCATAATGGACAGCAAGAAACAGAAAGTTGACACTCATTACAACAACCATGGTATATTTTGGTGAAGTGTTGGGCTTTTCCCCCCCCCCCCCTTTTTAAAAAAAAATAAAATGTTACATAAATAGTCAAGGCAAACACAAATTTCCAAGATTCATGACATTTGAATCAGGTGTAGATACTGTTTAAGAAGCGTGCTTCAGATGAGCATGAAATACCACAATCAATACCAAGCAAATGCGTGACATGCAATAACATTTTCAAATAAAGGAAGGCCAAATTAGATTACCTATTTTCTTATTTTTATCTGTGTCTCAAACTGTGTCAACCGGATTATTTCCAACAGGCCTGCGGTTCAAGCAGTAGCACCAACAGTGTAAGAGAAGCCACAGTACTCTACTCTGATGTTTTAACCCTGCTCAAAGAAGATGTGGGGCAAGATGACAGTCCATTTCATCAGTCTGAGCAAATGCTTTAGCTTCTCTGCACGGCAGCTCAAAATGGCATTAACCAGTGGCAGGACGGTACAGAGTTTTTGGGTAGAGCATCTGACAGACTCCTGCCAAACTGGAACTTCACACCAAACCAGCATCTTATTTCACATACACCACTGGCATGCGATGGTAGCAACTGTTAATCATCAGCGATTTCAGCTGGATTTTAAGTCATTTTGAAATGAGACAGCTAAACCTCAGAGCATGCCCTCCAAGGCAGGTCTTTTGTACATACTTAGAGCAGGCTTTGGAAAACACGGCCACATGCTGAAAGCTGCAGAGCTGAAACTTAGTGGTAAAACAACCAAATTCTTGCTTCCATGCACAGTAGGCACCTAGTCCTTTCTAAAGCAAAGGCAACAAGAGAATTCGTTCTTCCCCAACCAGTAATTTTTCTCAGAACGTTTTTTAGTAGTAACTTCGATATACCGTTCAGGTCAAAACCGAGTTCAATAGACTATCTTTCAATGCCAGAACAAGTCTCTACCTACAAGCCTAACTATTTAGCAGTCACAAACACAACACTGGTCTACCAGTATGGCTAGGGCCATACTGCCTAGCACTCCCATAAACACTCCCCGCTGCACACGTCCTTGATGGAGCACAGTCACGGTGTTCGCCTGCACAGACATTCTATTATGGGAATGTAATTTAATGCTTGGTGAAACGCTTTATGGCACTCAGTTATACAGAAAACACTATAGAAATGCCATGTCTTGTTCCTGCATTTACTGGATGCACCACCTGTCACACCGCTGAGACCGCTGCCTGAAAGGTTCACACTGTTCAAACACAGCCCAGCCCCACAGCAAAGCTCCAGCCAGACCAGTAATTGACCATACAGAAACAGGACTGTGAATTCAAGAAGTGGAGAGCAGATTATTTTTCCTCATTCTCTGATCATTTATTAACATGACAGGAAAAGTTCATGCTTGCTCAACCCAATATCCTTTGGAGAGAGATGTACTCATCCTGTGATGACACCACTTACATCTGTACTCCAATAAAACACACCTGCCTTACTTCTTTCCCATCTTTCTTTCTTCTACTTTTCCCTGAAGGCAAACAGTTCAAAAAACTCGCAGGCATGCACAAGATTCTTCATAAATGTTCAATCATACCAAATTTCCCGGTGGATCACTGTAAGCGGAGGCAGTATCACCACTCACCCATTCTTACATTGCTCCTTCAGTATTCACTATCGCCAGAGAGAAAAATCAGGGGCTTTCACTCACCTACCAAGCCATCTTTACAGCCTTTATGCAGCTATACCAGACACCCAGGTCTACATTTATGACTACTGTCAACTATCACTCCTTCCCTGTTCTCCAACTGCATCCCCTCGTGGCAGTTTGACACGACCCTTTCTCAGAAAGGGTACCGAGACTTGCCTCCACACTGCCAGAACCTGCACTTCGCAGTGCTTCCGCAGTGCTTCCAAACATCAGGTTGCACCAACACTCCCTCAGGACTAAACACGGTGATTATTCTTTTAACCTAAAGGCAGGCAGTTCCACACATCAAAGCTATACAGCCTGAGCGGCAGCTGGCACAGCAACCTAATGTTACTAGAGCAAGGCTCTATCCTGTCCGCCTCACAAATAACAGAACAGACTTTCTATTTGCATGTAAATTTGTAGCTTAAATATTAATGCAACAACACGGAGATAAAAAAAAAAAAGTATACACAAAACAGTTATTGATCCAGTCACCGAAGGCAGTATTTACCTCTTGGGTTTGAAGACAACCTTCTGTCCTCCTTCAAGTATTAGCAAAGCTTTCAGTTGGGTCCCTTTGTATCCCACATCAGCTTTTATTATTTTCTTTGTTGTCATGGCATGCATAACAGCCCCCAACTCGGGGGTCTCCTCGGGATACACCTCCCGGGGCACCACCCACTGGGCTGCAATCTCCCAAGGGGACTGCAGCGTATGGTCGAGCCGGGGGTCCAGTTCCACGTGGAGGCTCGCCATCATACGGTGAAAGGCGCGCTGGTCCTCCCGGTTGGCAGCTGAGGTGTCCAAGTTGTCAATGAGGAAAACTTTTGTGAAAATGAAGATGACAAGGAGGATGGCCAACAGCACAACTCGCTGCTTTAGCTTCATGGTGACCTTCAACCCTTCTCCCCTGACCCTTTCTTCCAAGCGTTACAGGAAGTCTATGGGAGATCAGGGTGAGGAAGGGGACGTTAGTTAATGGATTTCATTCATAACTTGCATTGTGAAAGAGGTATGACCACTGAAGCATCTTCTGGCACCCCTAAAAATAAACAAAACACAAACTTACAAAACTGCATTCCTGCAGATCCCACCAAACTCAAAGTCCAGTTTATGCTTGGAACATAAGTCTGCATTTACGTACACTTGTATCCTAAAGCCCAAACATTTCTGCTAAAGCACATGGGGTTTGCTGTCTTCCTGTAGCCTTTCAGTGATCTGCACAAAAGGGGAAATTGTCTGACAGCATCTCTATACAGCTGGAATCACAACAGCTGCAACTACCCCAGGCAAGACTTTTGCAGAGAATTAATTGTAGTACGAGCTGATGGCTCCAACTTCACAAACACTTTTCCATTAGTAAGAGAACCCACGAAACTCTGGTTTTTCCTAAAGATCTGTCCCTCAAGAGAAAGCTCCCAGGTAGATTCTCTGGCATCCAGCAACCAGCGACAACAGCTGCAGCCTAGTTTCCTGAAGGTATAAGACAGAAGGAAAGAACATGCTTAATGTCTTTATTGTCTTTCATTTGCCGCCACTAGAATTTACTCAGCTTTTTTTCCCATTTAAAAAAGAAAAAAAAAAAAGAGGGGGATGAGAACATCTTTGCTTCCTTGCAGTTAACCACGTATCTTCTGCAGTCAACCGTAAAACCAATAACCACAAAACCCATACAAAATATCTGTAATCTCAACACCAAATTAACAACAACAAAACCCCCCAAAACCCAGAATACTAATAGTGCCTCTTCTCAGAAACCTCACCTCCGCCACAGTGCCATGGTTTAACCCCAGCCAGCAGCTAATCCCCAGGCAGCCGCTCGCTCGCTCCCCCCCGGTGGGATGGGGAGAGGATGGGAAGGGTAAAAGCAAGAGAACTCGTGGGTTGAGATAAAGGCAGCGTGATGGGTACAGAGAAAGTCACATGCACAAGCAAAGCAAACCCAGGAGCTCATTCACAACTGCCCACGGCAGGCGGGTGTTCGGCCATCCCCAGGGGAGCAGGGCTCCGGCACGTGGAACGGCGACTTGGGAAGACCAATGCCATAATGCTGAATGTCCTCCCCTTCCTTCTTCTTCCCCCAACTTGATATACAGAGCATGACACCATACGGTATGGAATATCCCTCCGGCAGTCGGGGTCACCTGTCCCAGCTGTGTCCCCTCAGCTTCTTGTGCCCCTGCTCGCTGGCAGAGCATGGGAAACTTGAACTGTCCTTGATTTAGAGTAAGCACTACTTAACAACAACTAAAACATCAGTGTGTTACCAACATCATTCTCATACCAAATCCAAAACACAGCATTGTACCAGCTACTCAGAAGAAAGTTAACTCTGTCCCAGCCAAAATCAGGACACGGAGTTAAAAGCCACATCTGTGTTTCTGCATTTCTGTAAGGTGGCAAGACGTGTCTCACCCCTCAAGCCTTGGCCGGTACAGGTTCAGCAACGTGCTCGCAGCCCAGAGAGCCACCCGTGCCCTGGGCTGCGTCCCCTGCAGCGTGGCCGGCAGGGCGAGGGGGGGGATTCTCCCCCTCTGCTCCGCTCCGGTGAGACCCCCCTGCAGCGCTGCCTTCAGCTCTGGGGCCACCAACGCGAGAAGGGCACGGACCTGTCGGAGCGGGTCTGGGGGAGGCCACGAAGATGCTCAGGGGGCTGGAGCCCCCCTGCTATGGAGACGGGCTGGGAGAGCTGGGGTTGCTCGGCCTGGGGAAGGGAAGGCTCCGGGGAGACCTTCCAGCAGCACCAGTGCCTGGCAGGGCCGGCGGGGCAGCTGGGGACGGGCTTTGACATGGGCACGGAGTGATGGGACATGGGGAATGGTTTCAAACTGAAAGGACAGATTTAAATTAGATACTAGTAAGAAATTCTTTACTGTGAGGTTGGTGAGGCACTGGCAGAGGTTGCCCAGAGCATCCCTGGCAGTGCTCAAGGCCAGGCTGGATGGAGCTTGGATCAGCCTGGTCTGGTGGGAGGTGTCCCTGCCCAGGGCAGGGGGTGGAACTAGGGGATCTCTGAGCTCCCTTCCAACCCAGACCCTTCTGTGAGTCTATGCTGTAAGGACCACATTAAGACACAAACAATTGTATTTCAGTTATGAGGACAGATATTATCTTCGCAGTATTAGCTGAACATAGTCAAAACCCAAATGGAAACTGATACTAAGGCAGATCTGAGGAACACTCAGAGGCAACAGATTTCTCTCTGCACAAGTGACGTTAATCATGAAACCCACAAAAGGCATCCTGAGCTGTGGCAGGACCAATATAGAAAAGCCTTCTCGTGCAATTTAATATTGAGCGTATAAACCGGTCATTATTAATCATGACACTGGAAAAACAAGCTGCTAAGCTAACTCACCAGCAGCACCCACAGGACAGCCAGACTATGCCTGACTAGCCAAACACAGACCACGGCCACCTTCAGCGTCTGTGTGGACGCGGTGCCTGCAGAGGTCACGGCTGGTATGATGGATACAAGGAGCACATTGTTGAGGTCCATCTCCACCAAAGACTAAGGCTGCGGCAAACAGCAGATGACAGTAAGGCACATCCTTTGAGCAAGCCATGAGTGCAGAACCAGGTTTGGTGCAGTATAAGAGTACTAGTACAGTAGGACATGCAAACCCATCCACATTAAGCGTACAGCAGACCCACCCTACCTCCCGGCTCCATGGCTCTCCCACCTTCCCGTGCATCGGGGCAGCATTCATACAACCCAGCTGCAAGGTAGCTCAACGATCCAGGCTGCCAACCCACCCAAACATTAACCACTTTCTCCAATTTGTGTGTGAACCACCTATTAGTAGCAGTCCTTTGAGCCAACAGCACAGGTTTCATCTGACCACAAAACACCACTACCCGTGCAAGCCAGAGCCAAGGGAGGGTGGCACAGCAGCTCCGACAGTGGGGGATGACCCATCATGTACCTACCTACAGAGGGGCACCTTAACTTACTCAGGTCAGCACTGTCACCCAAAGAGCGGCCCTGCCCTCCACGTACTTCTTACCCTCATGGAACGAACTCCATGAAAGACCTGATCAGTGCTAAAGCTTTACTGTTTTTATTCATTTATTTCTTCCCTCAGCCCTCCTCCCCCCCAATCTGGTGTCCAACACAGTTTCAAAAGCATCTGAGGGCACGCAACCAGGCCAAGAACATGTGTTTCTCCTGGCAGCAGCACGAGTGTTTATACATGTAGGTAAAACCATGGCCCAGGCCAGCCCAACAAATAAGAAGCAGCTGAACCACTTGGGAACAGCCACAAAGAGCCCAACCAACAGGGATGAGGAAATCTGGTAACAAACTGCCACATCTTCCTGTTTTCAAAACCACTCTTTTCAGCATAGCGACAGAGCCAAGCGCCACTCAACTCGCAGGTGACAACGCTGTGACGACGCAGAAGCGTGCCTTTTAGCCCAGCTTAGCAGCTGAACTGTTTTGCTGTCATTGTCCCGCTTCAGGTGACAGCTCAGTTCAGTTTGGCCCTTCCCAAGCTATGCATTTTGCCTCTTAAATACCTCCTATAAAACCTGTTCACTGAAGCAGTAGAGAAAGTGAAAGTCTCCTAAGGACAAGGAGTTAAAACTGAAATACAAACCATTAATAGCAGCTACTTAACAACAATACAGAAATCTCCACGAAGGGTAGAGGGTAGGACAAAAGCAGGCTACCAAGTCCCAGGGATGCTTCAAAGTAGTATTATGGTCCCCTGTTAACTGCGTAATACTGATTTTAATCTACTGGAAAATAAGCGCTTGTGCTAACAGCAAAAGAACAAACCACGCATTTATATGGAAATTAAAACATATCATCGTTCATCTCAGTTCTGTTTAGGCAGCCTCCGTTTCTCCAAACAGCAGGTCAATCTGCCTATCACACACGGCAAGCGTGAGAATGAGAAGCACAGACAACCAAGATGCACCCCACCTGAAAGCCCTTGTCCTTGCAAATACAGACTCACCCAGCAGGAGAGCCCTAAATAATAATATTATTCTTAAATTTAAGAAAGTGAGCAAAGGAGATCAGGCTGTAACTTCATAATTTCACTTCCTTAAAACTAGTAATTCTAAATCACTTTGAACATTGCTGTTCTAAAGATCTGCTTTCATTCATTTTTAAAATCCATTAAGAGTTTGTAAGAAGTTACACAGAAGAACACAGTTCATTTCAGAACGGTTACTCCTCATTATGAGATAGGTATATAGGAGATACGTATACGTGTACACACATTTTAAGAAAGCCTCACAGCCCAGTGTTAGCCAGCTAAAGCACAGGACAGAAATGTTCCGTATCTCTGGAGCTCAGGCTGGGCACCCACTTTCCTAGACTGATCTTCAAGAACACGGAGTCTGTCTAGAGGTGTTCTTCCTAGGGGTGTGGGGTGGAGAATATAACCAGAGCCACTGCTGAAATTAAAGGTCATTTACTTAGTTTATCTTTTGCGACAGCTTTGAAACTAATTTTGGCTGAAAACCTCCAATGATACAGATAGAATTTGCCAAAAAATTTAAATATTTGCTATTAAGACATTTCAGCGATTCCCTTAACTGAACAACCTATCCTCACCAAACATTTCTCAAGTCACACAATTCCTCCCGACATCCCAACTAACCCCCTACCCCGATTTTGCTCTCTCTAGCTTTCAGCAGGTGACTCGGCTCTGACTTTTTACTGACATCTGCTGAAATGAGTCATGAGCTGCTCTCCTCCAACAAACAACAAACCACCCCTGAGGTTGCCATGCCATCGATTTCACAGGCTACCTGCGGAGCCTGTACATCACGCCTTCGGCGCCAGCATTATGCTCACTGCTGTGCAAGCCACCAAAAATGAAGCCCCTCGTGAAGAAGTTTACTGTGGGAAGAACTTAAGCTTTATCGTTTTCAAATGAAGATGGCAAGAGTGACAGTGTTGAGGTGCAAGAAAATATTTACAGTTATGGAAGAAAGTAATTTGAAGAAAAAGACAAGTCTTTGGAAAAGCCTCAGATTGGAAAAGAGGATTGTGAAAGCTCAGGAAGCATGAAGCTGATCCTGGAACGAGGACAGAGATGGGAAAGGTGACCACAGAAACAAATGAAATAATAATAAACCCCCAAAATTTTAAAAAACGGAAAACCAGGGTGAGCTGTGAACAGGACTCTGTGGAACAAAGGGCAAAAGGGTCCAGGACAACAACAAAAATAAACCCGGGGAAAATCTCAGAAGGAGACCCAAAAACGAAACAGTTCCAGAAACTGGCAGGGGTGAGAGAATAGGGCAAGGGTCTTCACACTTGACCAAAAGAAGAAAAGGGACAGAGTAGCTGCTTACTTCTACATGAGTCATGGGAACATGGGATGTGCAAAATGACAGCAGATGCTCTTGGAACCAGAAGGCATCAGAGAAGGAAAAACCCTGACAAAGTTTTCAAAAGTACATTTTAAGTGTCTGACCCGAGCTAACACGACAGAATGACAGAGTAATCCCCGTGTACCTGCAGTCCCAGAACAACACACATTCCCTCCTGCTGCTCGACGGCAGCTGCTGATCTCTTACCAAGGTCAGGTAACTCCAAACGTTTTGTTTGGTTGGGTTTTTCAGGTTTTATTTTATTAGTTTGGTGGTTTGGTTTTTTTTCCCTTTTTCCCAAGCTTCTGCTTAGCATTATCTCCAGCTACCATTACTAAATGGAAGACATAGTCCAAAGAGTTTCGCTGCTCTACCACCCAAACTCCATCTCCATGTTACACAAATACAGAAAACTTAAATTCCCTCTGTACCATTTTCTGATACTCCTGATCAACCAGGAAAAGAAAATGGTCAAGAAATAAACGACCACACCAGCTTTTTAATAGTGGAGTCAACTGGCCGGTTTGCATAAGAAATGCTTCTTGTTTTTCACTACCTCTTCGGGATATTTCCTGATCAATTTTGCCTCTCATTACCACCAGGTCTGTATTCTCAGCAAGTAAAAAGTCTTCCAAGTCAATATCCAAATAACAGCATCTTTTATATAGCACAGTGGGGTCACTGTGCACACAAACGTCCGAACTAAAGCATGCCTACTGGCATTATATACCAACATCATACCGCTTTATGCCCAGATCAAAAAACAGCGTGAAACTCGCCTGTTACAAACAACAGTAAAATCACAGATACTGTAAGCAGCCTGCAAAGTTAGCAGAGGACCACACCCCAGAAAACCATTTTTATTGGAGTCACAAGATCCAGGCTATGCCACGAACCATGAAGCTAGAAAACTACTATCTCAAAAACACTTGTGTACAATTTGCAAGGATTTTGCCATGCTCCAAGTAACAAATAAGGTATGAGGGCAGGCAAAGGTTTGGTTTGTCAGCACAAGTACACAAAAAATCATCGCTCAGACAGATGCCAATGTGAAATAAATATGATTAAGTATGCTCTAATTCCTGTTTAAACGCACGTTTTCTCTTTCCAAATACACTGTGCCTTTTGGGATCTCCTATCAAAAGGTCTTTAAAAGTCCTCCAGTAAATCCTGGAAAATGCCTTGCAGAAACAGTGCATACAGTAGTGCCATTTTCCTCTTCCCAAAGTGTACTTCAGTCTCACTAGATCAATCTTTCTCCCTATCCTCCCCTCTCTGGCCAACTCGTCGGTAGCTCATGCTTTCCCTCTCTGTGTAAGCCTCGTTATTTGAGTTTTCACAGGCAGGCTCCTACAGACCTTTGTTTAGATTTTTCAGACTCATTCTGTCACTTCCACTCTCCGTATGCTGCCTGGTTTGTGTATGAGTTCGGTAATCCAGCGCATGAGGCTTCACACGTATTTCCTTGTCTGCTATTCCTCCATCTCTCTTTCCGTTAAAACCCCCGCTATCTATAGGCAAAATCTTTGCAACAGTCTCTGCTCAAACTTTCCGCACACACAACTATATCCCCAGTTGAGACCCAGAATATAGATAAATATAAAAGCTCACAAGCATTTTAACCACTGCATTATCTATACTTGCAACTGCAAAGGTCAGTAACTGCCTGATACATTCTCCCATGTCTCCTGAGAGAAATGAAAGAATTTCGTCCATCTGTCTGTCCGCCTTGCCCCGTTATATTCCTTAGTAACTTTAGAATCCATTACCGACATTTCTGCCAGATTCAGCAGAGGAATACTTGCACGGCCTTAACAACCACCACCGCCAGATGGAGGGCAGAAGCCTCAGGAAGCCAAGGACAACTGGATATATATCCTCAGCCCTTCCCCGCGGCCGGCTGGCCGCTCGGCAAACAGGAACACCTGACTCAGCCGGCTGCACAAATACAGATGGGGCACATCAGGACACAGGCAGCACCTGGGCGCAGTCCTGGGGGAAGAGAAGCTACAGGGGGGACGGAGGGCGGTAGAAGACAGACAAGAGTTACTACAGCAGGAGGTGGCAAAACAAGTCCTCAGGAAACCAGGTTTCATTTTCTCCTCACAGAAAAACTTTCTTTCAAGCACAGTTTCCTATGGAAACAAAGTTTATATAATCACACTTTTCACTGGTAAGCTTCTGGATCCATCCGAGGGAACAGTAGATGTTTTGAAGACAGGGTTTCTGAGTTTATTGGAAATTGGCAGCTGGGGAGCGCTGTGGGAAAGGCTGCAGCATTAGCTCAACAGTTGTCTGTTCGCCTTGGCCATCTGGGCAACCAGCGTGCGCACAGCTGGTACAAGGAGGGAGCTGGAAACGCTGCACGGGAAGGAAGGAACGGAAAGTACTGTGAAGTGGAACGGTATGAGACGCGGGCAGGAGCCAGGGGTACCGAAGCTGGAGGGAACCTGGTCAAAAACAACCAAAACCATGCTAGTTGAGCTATGAGAACAACTGCCCCTTGTTCCTATCCCAGTTAACGAAGCTCCACCTGACCATCACAGGCAGATAAGCCACAACAACAAAGCGAGCTGGAAATGTTTTAGGGGACCTTGTTCAACTTGGAAGCGAAGCCAAAGCAGTGAAAAAAATCAGTAGTTTTCCTTCTGAACCTGACATTTTTATGTTAGTTCAGCTCAGCCATAGGAAGGGCACCAAATATTTAAGCAGGGCCCGTATACCTACCTGACATTTAGCAGCGACGAGCCTGTCTCTGCCGCAAAATAGTGCCAATCAGCCTCCCCCGCTCCCAAGAAATGAGGCTGTGGACCACGAGGCAAAGGACAAAAAATCCGGGGGAATCAGAATTGAGCTGCCAACTTTGTTACTGTGTGAGGAAACAAAACCCACCTCGCCCTCCTGAGATGCTGTACTGCGAACGGAGAAAGATGTAGGTCAGGCTTAAGGACATAAGGGGTACAGGGAGTAATTTTCGAATTAAAATAAGACCAGGGTATTAACGTGCTGTTGCTGGTAAGTACCAGGTGGAATCTATTCATACGGTATTTGCTGCAAGACTAGAATGTACGTGTTGCAGTTTTCCCTGCTTGCTCAGCCCCTAAAGCCTGTACGTGTACGGTGGGGCCCGGGCCGCTGCTCGCAGACAGCAAAGCAGCCGCACTGCTTACGGGCATCTGCATCGAGAAGGATTTAAAGGCAGATGGCAACTAAAAACGATTAAACCTACGGTAAACCCGCGGCTTTTGACGATGGCGGCGGCACTCCCGCCGCACGGCGAACACCCCACGGCCCCCGGGCGGGCAGTGCCCTCAGCCGCGCTGCCGGCGGGGCCGGGGGGGGCAGCCCGGCCTGCGGGGGGGCTGGCTGGCAGAGGGGCACCGCGCACCCCGGCTACGGGCACCCCGGCTGGCAGGGGGACTGCGGGCACCGCGGCTGGCAGAGCGGCACCGGGCACCCCGGCTGCAACACGGGGCCGGGGGGAGCAGACGGGAGAGCGCCGGTAACCGGCCAGCTCTGCCCCAGCCAGGCCCAAAGCGCCCGCCCGGGCGGGGCACCGGGCCTCCCGCACACCGACACCGCGGCGGGACCCGCAGCGCGGCCGCCCCGTTCCCGCCCGGCGCGGAGCCGCGGGGCGCAGCACAGGACCGCCCCGCCCGCCCCGGCAGGCCCAGGCCCGAGCCCGGCGGAGCCGCTGCGCACCTGCGCGGCGCGCCCCGGCCAACGGCCGTAACGGTTCTAACGGCTCCTCCCCCCCGCGCCGCGGGGCTCCTCAGCCGATACCCGGCAGCCAGCCCCCCGCCGCGGGACCCCCGCCGCCCCCCCAGAAGCGGGCCCGATGCCCCGCCGGCAGGCTGGCCCCGGCACCCCCCGCTCCCGGGCCGCTGCCCCGGGCAGGGCGAGGCGGCAGGGGCGTGCCCGCCCCTCAGGTGCCGCCGCCCCGCCGAGCCACGCAGGCAGGCGCGGGAGCGGCCTCCCCCCCGGCCCCGCGGGCCCCCCCCGCGGTTCCCCCGCGGCCGCCGCCGCCGCCCCCCCGCGCCGCCCCGCACTCACCGCGCCCGGCAGCCCCGCTCCATGCCCCCGGCCGGCGCCGCCGCCGGCCCCCGCCAGCTCCCCAACATGGTGCCGCCCGGCCGCCGGCCCCCGCCCCGCCGCCAATGGGCGCCCGCCCCGCGCCGCCGGCCGCCCGCCAGCCGGCCAATGAGCCGCCCGCCGACGGGCCGCGGCGCGCCCTGCCATAGGCCGGCTGCCAGCGCCCCCGCCCGGCCGCCTCCAATAGGAGCGGCGCAGGGAGCGGCGCCGCCGGGCGGCCAATGGGGGCGGAGCGCGGGTTAACCCCGTCCTGCCCGGCGGGGCCCGCCGAGCGCTGGCGCGGCGGGGGCGGCTTTGGGGTGAAATCACGGGAAAGCGGCTCTTCCGACGGGGCAGTAAAAATCCTCAGGCCTGACTGCGCGCAGCAGCGCAACGCCTGCTGTCGCGACACGCAGCGCCCCGAGGAAGGCGGGTATCCCAGCACCGCCGTTACCTGCGCTGTACGCCGCGGCGATGCTGCGCAGCCCCCGCTACTCCGGGTATTAGCACCACATTACAGCCCTAAACAATACATGTCCCCCCCCCCGCACGAGCAGACTTTGCGCACCTATGCGCAGGCGATTGCAAACAACATAAAATTTCATTTCCCCCCCCCGCTGTTCACAGGCCGGTAGCAGCCGCTGTGATCCGGCAGGCGTCACTCGGAGCGTGGCAGCTGGTGCGACACCAAGCTGCCCCGGCGGGAGGCACCGTGGAAGGGCACGGAAGCGTCCCCGGAACAATATTACGGCAGGGAGGGCGGCGGAGCGGGGGGACAAGGCCCCGCTATTCTGGCCACACGCACCCCCGGGCACACCGGCACCGCACGCGCTCCCGCCCTGGAGCCTGCCCGTCCCGTTCCTCCATGGTTCCTCACTGCCCAGAACATTTTCTCCATCCCGTGCTCACTTCCCGTGCTGATCCTGCGTGGTTTTTTCTCCCTTTTGCCCACCCTGTTTCCACCTCCCCCGGGACTCAGTCCGTCAAGCGATGGAAGGTCCCTTCCCTCCCTTTCTTCAGACCTCCTGAGGGCACCTCCCGTAGTTCTTCACCAACCCAGCACCCTCCATCCACCTCCTCCCCGCCTGCACCTTGCATTCTATCATGCAAAGCCAAGACATCACATGTTTTTCTTTCATTTAGGTGGGGGAAAGGGAGAAGTCCTGTCAGCTGGGAAGATGGTCTCCTATAGAAACCACTCCTAGACCCTTGGATGAGAGGTGCCAAGGAAGCAGGTCTGAAAGCCGAGCCAGGAACAGGGAGCACCAGCTCTCACCTAGGGAACAGTGGGAAGCAGCACACTGCCACTGCCAGGACACGGTGGCACCGGCCATCAGGAAAGTTGCATCCTGATCCATCTGGCTTCCACCACCTCCTTCCAAGCCAAAGAAAGTTTCTTTCTCTGGTGCTGGAAAGCAGTCCCTTGTGGAGAGACAGGCAGAATGGGGTGGGGAATGTTTCATCTTGCATGTGGATCTAACATGTCCCGCGCAGAGCATCCCCAACGTGTTTGGTACCACGCATCCCAACAGCACTATCTTCATTACCATGGCTTTGCCCTGACTTTACAAACAGTTGAATGCAATATCTTTGGTTACTTCAATACTGCAACAAATACTGCCATTGCAGACTGGCCTGTCTGAAATGGAAAATAAATAAATTTCTTTCCAGGAATTTTCCCTTCCCCTCCTCCATTTTTAAGCCTCAGAATGAAAACCTTTTCTAACAGGACTTTTTAAAACCCCTTTGAAAAAAAATCCTACCTAGTGCTTTATGACTTCCTGCTCCAAGCTTCCAAGCGTTGCAAGCAAACATCTTCACAGCCGTCCAGAGGCAGGATACTTGGGCAATGTTATTACTAGAGCAAAAGATACTTTAAAAAAAAATAAAAAAATATATTAATAGCGCAGTTTCATTGTTATGGACTGCATCTCTGCTAACTCCTCACCAAATTAAAATTTTATACCTAACTACAATTACTGTTTTCATTATTAATTAGAATGTTAATATTTAATATTTAAGTGCCAAGCACTTGACTACAGCTAAAGAAACATCAGGAGCTGGAAGCAGCCAGATGGATTAGGTTATGGACAAGCCAAGGAGCTGGGGATGGTGGATGGCAGAGGGACCAGGAGGAGGCAGGGTAGTCATGATGGGCCAGTATCTTCCAAAGCTGACAGGCAGAGGAGCTCCATTATCCCTTGCCAAGGAGACAGAGGAGTCCAGGAAAATCAAGGAAAAGCTGATAGAGCTGCCTACAAAAACCTGTAGGTCTTGGGAACAAGGACTGTCTCAGGCTGGAGAACAAGGTCTGACTGGGGAACAGCAGTCAAAGAGCCGTCTCAAAGGCTGGGGCTGGTGTGGGAAGGAAGCCAGAGAGGCTGTTAAATAATTCTATCTGCTCCAGGAAAATCTCTGCGTGCTCAGAAGGAGAAAGCTTTAAATCAACATACACACTGTCACCAGATGCTGCACAGATCTTCCTATTCAAAGAGGTGTATGGTCCTGGCAACAGACCGAAATCGGATTATGCAACACAAAAGAAATTCCTGAGTCAAGAACAGCACTTAGACCCAGCGAGCGATGTGAAGTGTTGCTTTGCAGAAGATATCTACATAAAATAAAATCATGTGCCAATGGAAACAATAGGCTGAAGTTACAGAAATCATTTCAGACAGGGTGACGCTGAGGTCAGGTATCAAGCACAGGCTCTCGGATGGAAACTCTTCAACTAAATAGCTGCTACCCCCAACCCCATCCATTTCTCCCTGCTAGGTGGTGGTGAGAAGAGCAGGTACTGATGCCTTCACTTACCTCTGAAGATGAGTTCTTGGATACTGTGAACCGGGAATGGTGAAAGAACCTGAAACAGTGGGACCAGCAGAGATGAGACAGAGCCTGGGGAAGGATGGGGCAGGTGGGCTGAGGAGCACTTAGGTGCATGGGGTCTTCTTCACCTTGCCAGGCTTGGCTGCATCCCACCACGTTACTGTGGTGCTTAGTGCGACCCAGCAGCCACCCTCTTGCCTTCCCTGGGGTGCTACCTTTAGGCAAAAGGAAGGGCCACAAGGTCACTGCTCAGTGGAAAGGTGCCACAAGAAAGCCTTCACCTCGACTAGGAAGCAGCAAAGGGCTCCCTCAGTATACGGTCAAAAAGGTCAGATCCTTAGCACTGGGATTAGGGGGATGGGATCTGGGCTTCGGGCAACGTGTAGACACGCAGGAGTCTCCCAGGCGAGCAGGAAAAGCAAGCGTGATGCATGATGACTCAGTCAAGGTGACCTGATCAGTTGACAGCAGGTTTGCTGGCACCCGAGGGGCAGATGGGCCAGGCAGGGCTTGCTCTCCTTGCCTGGACCCATCCAGAGGGAAGGATGGCACCAGACCTCCCTTTCCAGCCCCAGGCCCCACCACCGCACCCTCCGGCTGCTGGTCACCACCAGCAGGTGAAGTCACTAGCACCAAATTTCTGCCCGCAGAGAAGTTCTGCATCATCACCCCCTGATCTCCTCCAGGGAAAAAATCAGCCGGGTTCATTTGTAGCAGCACTTTGAGCCACCTCGGGTGATTCTGCCTGCAGCAGATTCGGGAACGCACACCCCAACTGCTCCCCAGACAACGCTGGGTAGAAGCGTTACAGTAAGAAACTACACATGGTAGTATTTTAATGGAGCACTGCACCCTGAAGCGTGAAGTTAAAGCACTTATACAAGAGATTAAAAATCTTTTTATAGTGGTGTCAGACTTATTTCTACAATTAGAATGTAATTTTTGTAATTAAATACTTGGGCTGTTTGCTGGTGTTCGTTTTTGGTTTTTTTTGTTTTTTTTTCTCTCCAAACCGGTGTTTAACTGGAAAGACAAAAGCATACGTTTAACATTTAAACTTCCTTAATCGCTTTTAAATGTCACTACAAATTAAACAGTGTTTATCTGCAGCGTAACTGACAGGCAGTGCTAAGATGTCACCCCTCCACCTGAGCTGGAAGGCTGGCAAGGGAATAGCGCAGCAATGCAATTGTGCATCGCACAGGCTGATTTTATACCCCCTGCCTCCCCACCGGCCCCTCCGCGCATGTGTGTGCCTACCTCCGACGGACCCGTCCCCAGTTCTCCCAGTTTTCCTGCCAAATCCCAGCCTCGTCCCCCCTGTGCAGCAGCAGCCAGCTCAATACAGATCGAACCTGCTCGTGGCGAGGGGGAAGAAGCTTGGGTCCTGGGGAAGAAGAAAACAAAGAGCAGTCAAACGAAGGGCAGGCATCGGCTGGCGTGGGTTTCCCGTGGAGCACAAGGGCATCCTTCCCACCGGAGGCTGCGCCGGGAGAAGAAAGAGAACGTGGGGATCAGTAAAAATCTCATCAGAGCTGCACGCACACAGAAAACCTGGTTGCAGCACTGGAGAGACCATTTCAAATCGGTCAGTCCAGTCACAGCAAAAAAACAATCCAGGGAGTTCAAGGCAGTTTTCTAGGTTTTCATGTTTTGCATGAAAGAAGTGAGAGATAGATTAATTTTTTTTTTTTTTTTAAACTCAGAGTATTTTTAAATTACACTGCAAGTCCACTTTGCTCGTTTCGTGAAGCATCGGTGGCCAAAATTAATTTTTGGAAGGTAGAATCCAGTGAATAAAAGCTGTGCACGTCATTCTGAACCTTTTAAGAATTTAAGGGATTAGGGTTCAGCACAGCCTGGGAAAAAGCAAGGGAGAAGCAGGGCTGCCTTGCTTGGAAAACAAACTCCACAGAGCAAGGCAGTGCCAAAGAAAAGAAGTAATACCTACAGCACGGAGATTTTTCCCTTTCTCACTAGAAATAATGGAAGTGTTAGAGATATTGGAATAAAATGGTATTCTCAAGCTTCTCATAGCAAGTGAAGAGGCTGGAACAAGTCCCTGTGCCATGACAACACGCCAGTCAGGCTTTTGTATACCTTTCTTCTTCTCTTGTGTGCCTGTTACCCTGAAATCATGCAAAATGATTTCAATCACACCTAGCTGACTTCAGAGCAAGCCAAGCCAGCCGTGCAGAGGATCTTAGGGTTCTCCCCATCACTTTTTCAGGCTGTCAGCAGCGTCACGTGGGTGTTTCTCCTCTGCGTGACTGTTTTACCCGATCCCCAGGATGGAAGCCCTCCATTCCTCACGTGAGCCTTCTGAAAGCGCGCTCAGCTGTTTTGAGAGAGGTCAGGGCAAGGATCCTAAGCGCAGGCTTGAGAATCGGCTGGGGAAACTTGTCTTTCTCAGTTACTTAATCTTGACCCCAACTTGGCTTGCTTACCCGACAGCCGTGGTTCCAGGGCTGAGAGAGTTGCTTTCATGAAAAAGGTTTCCACAATTCCTCTCCTGGTGAGACGGGACACCACCCAAACTTACCCAACCTTTATTTAAAAGGAGCGATTGATGCCGTTTGTCCCCCAGGGCTACAAGCTGACCCCCTTCCTTACAGATCACCCCCTTGATGGTTTCCCTTCAGGGCTGTAGGCAGCTGCGGCAGAACACAGAGTGAATTCCTCTCTCCCCTGTGGTTCAGAAGGTGGCCGTGACACCGTTCGGTGGCCGTAAATTCAGGAGACCACCAAAAGGAGGAACATCTCCGCGACTGGCAGCCCTCATCACCCCACCTGCAGCTGGCAGGGCGGCCATGGGTGTTGCAGCTGGAGCACAACCAGGAGGGGTTTTGGGCGCATGGGGATGGGGGGGAGAGAGCAAGCCCAGCCATTTCGGGGCTAAGCTATTCACATGTTGAGTCTAATCCTATTTCCATGAGCGTTTCCAGTCTTGGAAGCTAGATCAGTCCGTAAGATATTTTTTTTTTTTTTTTTAAGTGTCTATAAATACTTTTCATCTCAAAGCGTTCTACAGACAGACACGCTGGATCTGCGCAGAAATGCCTTCCCGATGGCTGAGATAGGGCTCAACTGCTTGGCCAGCTTACTGCTCCCCCACGCAGCGGCTTTGCACAGCATATTCAATATTGATCTCGGCAGGGATGGAAGTATGGAGCTCGGGGGAGGGTTGACAGAGCTAGTAAGTTAAGTAAAACCATACCGTAATTTGGCCACAGTCCTCAAGGATCCGTTATTTTGAGAAGTGAGACGGTATCTTTAAAGCCTTCGACACGCTAGAGCTTGAACCTCCTCCAGGATGGAAGGCATCTCCAAAGACGGAGTGAGGGTCTAGCGCTATGGCCGACTGACCAACATCATTCCTGCAGTGGGGAAGTGATTCCTGGACATGGCGTAGCGCTAAGGGTATCCAGCCTCGCTTACCCACAAAACCAAAGATCAACTTCTCGCAAACAGCTCTAGCAGCCGTCGAGTTTATACCACAACTCGTTTCTCCTGCATATTCTGTCCTCACTCAGCGCCGTCTAGCTCACTCTTCCCTTCTGCAGATGATGTAAACACGAGAGAATTAAACACGTTATCATCCTCGGAGGAAATTACTTAGACCAGGCAATTCTCGAGGTGAATAATGCACTTCCAGCGCTCAGGTTCACTGCGTTTCAGACAGCGTAGGAGAAAAGGGAAACGCTCTCAGACTGCCAGCAGCTCCCGTGCAACGCCTGGCTGCACTCACATCACCGGGAGCCTCCTCGATAACCGTCCTCCTATTTCTGATCTTTAGCCCTGCACGTAAACGGGGGTCCTGTGCTCAACTAGAGTGAAAAGGGAAACTCACCCTTTTATTTCGGATGCCCTCTGCCCAGATGTAAACACAAAACGGCACCTCAAGAGCCAGACAGTCAACCCAGCGACTTGCAGCAAGAACATGCGAAACACAAAGCTGTTGCTCTGCTTATCCGAAATGCGTGTTTACAATCAGACAAACCTTATTTGCTCCTGTGTTTTTAAATAGCAGCCCAGGCTGGGAGGAAAATTCTTAGCATCCTGACTTCACCTAGGCATGGAATTCCCTCCAATGCTTCTCGCTGTGCAGAAGAAAGTCCTTTGGGAAACAACCCATTACAGGTAACTTCTTCAGATCTTGTAGAATATTCCTCCTCCTCCTCCTCCTCTTTGGCAAATGAGCTTTTGTGGGTTTAGCTACAAGATTAAAGAAAAATTAATGAATTAGTTCTAATAGAAAAGATAGAAAGGATTTTTATTTTTTTAATTGGACTTAGAAAAAGATGAAACTTTCCACTGGAAAGTAATTAAAGTTTTCTCTAAGAGAGGACACAAAGGAATCCAATTACTGGCCTAAGGAACAAGGATCAGCAAGACCTGCAGGACTCTCCTCACATCTCCACAGGGTGTCAGTCTTATTTCAAATTTGGGTCATTTTACACTGGAATCAGACTAATTTTCTCACCACATTATTTTTATGAGTCTGCTCCTCAGAGAGCTGCTGCCACCACAGCCTGCTTGTTACAGAGCTCCCCCTTTCCTCCCACAGCCAGCATTAAAATGAAACCTCTTAAAATGGGGGGACAGAAAAGCGTAGTCACGGTGGTCTGGGGACCATGAGAGGATTTCAGAGGGATTTGAGACAGGGTTGACGTTCACCACTCCAAACCTACCACCAGCTCGCTGGTGGGATTCCCAGCTCCTGCTGGGGGATGATCTTCCAGCAGGTGATCCAGGGCTCTCTCCCATGCACCCAGCCAGGGCTGCGCGCCCTTTCCCTGACGGACCCATAGCCACAGCGAGCATCTCTGGCACTCCACGCGACTGCTGCAACCCATTCTGTGTTTTAAAGCTGTTGGAGAGCTGACTCCGAGGCAGAATAAAGCTGTTTAAGTTGACCCTTGCCAAAAATTATTTTCCAGACACGTTACTAATATGGCTGTGCTGAAACAAGGTCCCACTGTACTCTGGCAGCTGTGGCAGATGTGTGGTGCGACACACAATATCCCCACCGACGGGCGAACTCCGAGGGACTGCACAAGCCGGCTTCAGTCCTTCCGCGGGGGCTCTGCGAGGATGGACACCCCCTGAACCAACGCTCCCCCTCTCAGCAGCTGCCTTCGGTTCCCCTTGGGCCAGCCTACCTTCTACAGTACTTCTACTCCTACAATAGCTCCCCTCCGAACCTGTAATTTTGGGAATTATTGTAGGCACGCCACTGTTGAACGTGCAACAGGGATGAATCCCGGGTCACGAAGTTTCAACAATTATTAACTACTCAGCATTTCAGTTCTTCATCATATTATTCTTCAGTGGGCCGGTTCTCATCAATATTAAGGTCACCATTCCAAAGAAGCTTTCCTGAAAGCAATGCTCGAGCATGTGCTTGTACAGGGACAGGCAGCAAACAGGCAGCATGTTGTGTGCTTAGCCCTGCAGAGGACATGCTCTGCCTTAGGTATCAGGCACAGTTTGATGGGCAGCAGTATTTTTTCAGCAGAAGCACCAGTTTAAGTTGCCCATGCCATGCTTCTCACCATTTATCCTCCCACCCCTACGCTAGCCCTCTGCTTGCACCGACACAGTAGCCTGCACGGCCGTGCAGTAAACTGAACTGCAGAATTGACCTCGATTAAAAGTGATCTGGCAACAAAGTCAGTAAGCATACGTTTAACCCAGATTAATTATCCCATCTCATTCACCAGCTGGCTGCACAGTAGCTGTGCCACCAGGAACAAGCACAGGAGGAGCGGCGGGTGGGAAGGACGTGCCGGACACCCCCATCAGCACTGCTGACCACAGCCACATTCAATCCATACAGCCTTGGAGTTTGAGCTGCATTAGAGTAACAAAGACATGTAACCCCAGGTCTCCAAAAATACCCAGGGGTCCGCTTTCCTATAGGTTTCAAGGTTTTCGTGATCCTCCTACACCAGCAACCAGCTTGCTTTCTCCAAGGAATCTGCCCCAAGCTCTGCAAGCAGCCAGGCTCGGAGGTCGGGATGGGGTGGGAGGACTCCTCATCTTCACCCGACACTCGCTTCCAAAGCTCAGCCGCTCCAGACGGTCCTTCGCCAGGTTACGGTTAGTCAGAAGCTGGTCAGTGGCCCCTCCACTCAGTGGCCAACCCTCCTTGCCATGGCCCTTTGCAAAGGCTGTTCTACACGATGACCACTACCTCTACCGAGTTACAACAACTTTTTCGGTTTGAAGGAAGCTGGAGGAGTTGGGACGTTATGGTGGCAGGTCACGCAAGGGGATAAGGCCCTCGTGTTGGACAGGTGACCCGCTGGAAGGTCAGGCTCTGGGATCAATGCCAACACTTCCAGCACAGAGACGGCAGAGGAGGAGATCTCCTCTAGCTGCAGTTCTCAAGGGGAAAGCAAGGATGATCACACACCCCAAAGAAACTCCGAAACAAAAAGTTATTTTGTTTTGGTTGCAGACCTTTGCCAAGACTCCAGAGCAGCCGTCACACTGTGGGTTTGTCCCCTAGACTGGGAGAGCTGGTCCTTGCCACCCGCCCCCAGCACAGCCCAGCAGGGCACCAGGCAGGCTACCAGCCACACAGCGAGCCCTGCTCCAGCTCCAACCCACCTGGTGGTCTGCAGAACATCAAAGGAGTTTGGAACAGCTGCACTACATGATGGTAGAGAAGGAATATTGACTGGGACTGCTGTGGTGATTTCTTAAGTCTTTAAAAAAGAAACATCATGGCAGCTATTTAGTACGGGGTTTGAAAATTCAAATATTGACAGAAGGAAGTTTTCCAAAGGATGCCAGCAGCTTTTGCAGCAACCCCAGTAGTAGAAACACACTGCGGCGTCAGATGTGGGCTGTAGCATGGACCAAACCCACAAGCTCCACACGGCGGGCGGCAGAGCTACCGGCGGAGCAAGAGCAGCGCTTCACCCCTCCGCAAGAGCGTGCGCTGGAGCAGGGGTGCCGGCGGTGGAGGGTGGAAGGGAGAAGCTCAAATGCCCTGAGGAACTACAGTCGCACTTGCCAAATTCTGCATTTTACTGGGAAAGGGAGAGAGTGACTTCACTTCTTACCTCCCCTTCCCCACTTCCCCTGCCCCAAACAGACAGATGTGGCTTTGCAAGAAATTAATTACAGATGGAGGCTGAAAAAAGCATGTGTGTGTGTGGGGAAACCTCAACCACAAGGCTTTTTCCTCTGCAGACTTGAGGATGGATGGGGCGACCTGGGAAAACTGGCAGATGGAAAACCCATTACAGACGTGAGGTTTGGAGAATAAGGCCGAGGGACAATTTGAGAGTTGTAAATTTTAAGTTTGAGGGTATAAATGCATTGCTTAGCAACAAAAAACAAATAGGAAACAAGAAGCCTCACGAGAGAGACGCTTAAATATTTTAGAATCCCTATTTGAGGTGAAGACTACATTACCAGAGACCTGAGGGGCTGCTATTCTCAACAGTTAGAGTCAAGATAGAAAGAAAATTAGGACTTTAATCTCATTTCCACACAGAAATGTATATAACTTATTTTGGGCAAAAAAACCCCAGTTATTTGTTTGTTCCCATACGTGTTTTGCACGGTGCGTACCTGGTAAGATCAGAATACACTGTGTATCTGCAAGCAGTTTTCTACCTGGGAAAGATTTCTCATAATGTGTTCAAATAAATGCAGGAAAGCTGCTTTACTGGGATGTGCAATCATTGCTACCATATGTCTGACCCTCGCTACGTGGTCCAATGCCTTTTTATGCTGCTGCATAAATCTTCTAAAATTCCTGACATCTCAAAGGATGGCAGGGGCCTCCATCTCCAGGGAGAGAAGGAGAAGGGTGAAAAAGAACAGATCACCTGGAAACAAATGCTGAATGTTTTACAGTTTCTTCGCCATGAAAAGACAAGGATAAAGGGGAAGGGGGGGGAAGACATTACCAGCTTTGGAAGGTCAAATGTTAACTGCTTTTGCTTTTTTTGATTCATTGAAACACTAGACATACAAAGTAAAGCAAAGCACAAAGCTTCCAAACAAGCCTGTGACCAAAGCCTCACCTTCTGCAGCAAAACACAAAGGGAACTTCTTAAAGATTAAAGAAGAAATCAACAAGAAAGCAAAACTCCCTTTTAAAATTCTTTTCTTCTAAGACCCCGTAAGAGCAGCTCCTCAAATACATATACACACACATATATGCATGCACACACTGAAATACAAAAAAAATATGTAAGCACCAGGTAGTTCTTTGCCTTATTATGGGGTATTAGCCCACCGTGTTACCTCTGGGATATGCTGAATCAGTGGCAGCTCGCTCCAGTTCTCTCTTGCACTGCTGCACATGACATCATTCTGTTTCCTTCATGAAGGAGGTCTGTCCACATGAGTGGAGTTCAGAAATAACCCAGACATTCCCATTTGGTTTTGCTGCTTGAGCTAAAAGGGATGCTCCAGACCTACTTTTTATTTTCCTTTCCTTTTTTTTTTTTTTTTTCCTATCTGAAAAAAAACCAAGCAGACAAGCCCAAACGAATAACAACTCTGGAAATATCTAAAGCTTGCAAGAGTTAAAATCAATAGGAAAGTTCCTTGGCAGCTTCGAACTTCAGGTCAGTAAAACCAGCTGTTCGTTTTTAAAAATTAATGAAAAAAAACCCAGAAGCATCACGGACATATCTTGTTTAATCTACTTGGTACTTAAGTACTTTAAGTACTTAGAGAAAAGGCACTCTGACAAGAGACAAAAAGTTTGTCACTCTCACACTTCTCCTAATTTGCAGAACTAGAAGACTTTTATAATTCTCTAGAAAGAGAAGACAGAGTCCAGTATCAAAGGCAACTGATATTTTTGCCTAGAAATGCATTCAACTGCAGTCTTTGGTATACTAACGAAACCAGTTCAGAGTTTTGGCTCGTTTTGTTGCTGGTTCGGCTGGTGGTTTTTGTGGTTTTTTTTTTCTAAAAAAGGTAGGAGGTTTAGATACTGATTTTTCTTTACCTCAATACAAGATAGAACGCCTGGAAGGGCTACCCTGGATCAGTGCCTCCTGTCCTCTTGCCTGCCTTGGGATCACATCATTCTTCTAAGGGGTGCATTTGGCTTTGTTGTTAATAAAACAGTGAAGTAACACCACATAGGCCACCTGAAAATGAAAATGTGATGAGCTTACATGACAAACATCAATAAATGTTGAAGAGCTATCAGAATATTACAGGCCAGGGTTACCTTTAAAGACAAGGGAAGTAAGTATTACTATATAGATCCTCAACAGTTTTATGAGTAACACTACGTCAGCTGAAACTACCAGATGCAAATACCATGGACAAGAATCAAAGAACCAACTCCAACCGTGGTTATCCTCCCAGCATTAAGAGATGTTCAAAAGACCAATTTGCAGGCGTGCTATGAAGACAGTGTAAGTCAGAAAACAGTGTCTGCGGCTCAGTATCCGTACACCTGCCCGAAAGCCAACATTGAGCCATTCCTGGAAGGCAGCCTTTTGGGAAACGGCTTGATCTTTGGCCAAAAGTGTCATGTAAGAAAAGCTCATACAGGGAAGATCTCAGATAGGTGGTTTTAGCTTGGCCTGGGACAGCAGCAGAGACCATAAGCAGGCTGATGGTGGGAACACAGCGTGCTGAAGGCACACAGGCTCATGTTCCCCTTTCCCATCTCCCTGGCTAAACCCACGCCGGCAGGACTATCAAAACTTCTTTCCTCCCCTGCCCTTGCAAGATGTTTTTTTGCTTTGCGGACCAAAGAAATGAAGAAGCATCCTTCCAGTCCCTGAATTAAAGACTAAGTTATTAAATTACCCACATATTTCATTTACCAGACTCAATTTGAGAAAACGCCTGCTGCAGCAATCACTGGATAGATCAGCACCAGCAGATGACCTTCACAAACAAGCACCTTCACCTTCACAAGCAGCTCCCAGTAGAATTTTTTTCTACAATTGGTTAAAACTATTTGACAAGATGGTAAATACGCCCCAGAAACTGATGGTCTCATCTAAGCACAGGCTCCCCGCTGCTGCTAATGCTTAATAACGCCACTAACCCAGGGTAATGTTAGCTGGAAAGTTTTACAGAGTTCCCTCAGATAGCCAGGGGTCTCGATTTCTGGGATTAAAAAGGCAAGAAAGCCTGGGATATTACACACACACACAGAGACACAAAGCCCCTATAATTTCCTCTGTTTTCTTCTCTCCAAAATTCATACGGATCCTCACTGCACAATGCAAGAAAGCAAAATAAAACACAAACTCATTATTCCACCTTTGCCAGCTGCTTTTCCTCACGAGGAAGCTTTTTCCATAATGTTCCCATCACAGACGTGTCGTGAGACTGGGCTGCTGCAGCACTGCTTCCCAGCCTGGCTCGCATTTATTTTTTTTTTTGGAAGAGAGTGGCATAGTGAGAAACAAGCCTCGCTTAGTTGGATTCTTTCCTGGATAAAGGTAGGAACTCCTACCAAACCCCACGTGCTGGCGGCCAAAAGCATTGCCGGGCCGATGATGTGACACCAGGTCACTTGACACAGGGAGCTTAACAAAGGGAGAAAAAAACCAACCAACCAAACAACAAACCCTTAGAGTTGAATCGTGCTCTTGAGTGAAAACAGGCTGCTAAAAATTGCACTCGAATTAAAGAGCATTATAGTGTGGAAACTGAAATCTCATCAGATATTCCACTGGAAAAGAGCAGGAGTGGCTTCTCCAAGCGCGAGACAGCACTGCTGCTCTTGGAGAGCCAGAGGCAGCGAGCAGCCAAGGGGCCGGGCAGGCTCGCCCAGCTGAACAAGCCTCGGTTTTTTGGATGCTGCTGAAACTTGCCACTGTTGCTGAAACCCTGGCTTTGATATGCGCTTCACGCAGAGGAGATAGATGTGGGGCAGGAGAGACGACGGGGAAAAGGGCACACAGAGAGATAGGAAGGGAAAGGGGCTGCTCTGTTCCCGAAACCCCTGCCTGCCCCATCCCTCGTGAAAAGGCTCCTTCAGCCAGACCTATCTGTCAGTCTCCGATCCGCCTTTCAAGATTATGATGCTCTTTGATTTTATTCATTCCTGCTGGAGGCTTTGCTTAAACATAAACAGCAGAGCATTTCAGCAGGAATCAAAAAAAAAATAATACAAATAAAAGAAATAAGAAATTCCCCAAACCTCCAGGCGCATTTTAAAACACATTAAAAAAGACACAACAGTAACAGCTTCATACATAGCACAGCTGCAGTGATCTGGAGCAAAAGTAAGGGACACTGAATGCGCTAGTGTTTTGTTTTAAAATACGGCCTATAGACCTCACATTCGGGCAGGAGCTCTCTACCACGCTGGAATCTCCCCTTCTTTCCCCTGAAGGAGCGAGAAATCCAGCGATTCCCACTTTTCCCACCTTCATTTCTGCTCCTCCACGTGCCGGGCAGGCTGGACTCCAGGAGAGCAGAGGCTTTCGTGCGGTCCCCCGGACTCCGGGAAACACAGGCAGCTTTACACTAGGATTTACAACCAGTAGGTAAAGAACAACTCAAGAGGTGTTTTATTACTTGTGATGAGGGACTATCAAAGAAGCCACAGGGTACTTTGCCAACCGTTTGGTGGTGTTTCTTCAGTTCTTATTGGCAGCGCTCTTGGTTATTGCTCTGTTTTTCTTTCCCCTCCTGCTTGCTTATCTTTCATCTTGCTGGCCCCAATGTTGACTTCATTGCAACGCACCATATCTTGGAAATAAATCCACACAAACGCTGAAGAAATTTCGGCTGCTAAGAAGCAAAAAAAAAAAAAAAAAAAAAAAAAAAAAAAAAAGACAGCAGCTCAAGCTCCTGACACACACAGGGCAAGATACCACTCCAGAAAACAGAAAATAAAATATTGGCCTTGAACTTCAGGGCTCCCAGTAATCCTGAGCCCAGGACGCTCAGCTCAGCAGCACCTCTTTTCAATTCTGCCCTGCCAGCACCAGGGCTACAGTGAGACGAAAGAGGAACCAGAGACATGACCCTTTGGTTGACCAACCCGATCAAGAAACTCCCCCTGTAAGAGATGAGGAATGACCACAAACCTATGAGCTGTTTTCCTTTCCAGCCTTACCCCAGATCCTTTTCTGCTTCCCCTGTTCAGAAAGGAAAGCGTACTGCCTTTGCCTGAAGTCAGCTCTGCCAGTCCCCCGGGCTACCAGTAAAGGCAGAAGGGTCTTTTGCCCAGATTTTGACATTTTGACATTTCTATTTTCTAGCGTGAAACACGGCCGAAGGATGAACAGCTTCTCCTTCAGCAAGCGCAGGGCTTTAACGATGTGTCCCACCTTGCAATTAACAGTCACATCTTGGTTTCTCGACTCCTTTGACATGAAGAACGGAACTAGATAACCAGCCAAACACCATGTGGAAACAATAAGCATTTACCATATTCGTTTAGCCTTTCTCAAAGACTGCCCCAAATAAAAGCTCAGCCTTGCGCTGCGAGTGGCCCGTGTACGACTGCTGTGACAGACAAAGCAATCTGCCAGGTTAAGAAATACAGGTGAATATCTACTGACACTCATTTGCACTGTGTGCAAATAAAAGGGCCCACACCAGGGCAGTTATGTTTTATAGCATCACAAATGTCAATTGAGATGGACTAGCTGCCGGTGCAACTTAAACAAAAACGACGAGAGAGGTGGCGTACGCTGGGAATCTATGCTGGCGGATTTAGAAGCAAATAAACCTCTATCAATCTTTTCTGGCTCGTATGTACAGATGTTTTGCTTTTTGTAACACTATTTCAAGTTGGACGCAGATGTTGTAAATCAAACTGTAATACTCATTAAATATATATATAAAAGAACATGAATTCCATCTCTCCGGCATGCCGGGCAGTTTGGCAGGGCAGAGCAGAGCACCTACCCTCCGCAGGGAGCGCAGAGGGCATACGTGACCCTGGCAATGAAAGCAGTTCAAGCAGCAGATCCTTTTGTAAACTGCTCCTCCTCGAGCCAAGACTGAGCCTTCCAGACCAGTGTCTCTCTGGAACAGAAGGCACTGGTTTATAAAATGCACCTACTTTCTCAGCTGACAATAAACACAAGTATTGGACTGTGTATGCAGTTCTTTTTAGAACCAGATTTATTTATTTATTTTTCTCTCTCGAGAGCTACAAGGCATCTTCAATACCAAAACTGAATTTAAAGAGTGCTAACAATTTTTCTTTATTTTTTTTGTAAATTCTGCCTTTGCCAAGAGCCCTACATGTTCATGAAATTCCCTATTCACCTTTTTCACATTTTGCACTGTTTGGTGGCGACTGTTCAATTCTATACAGACTGCTGTGTAAATGGCCAGCTGAGCTCAAGCAAACATTCACCTTCTTTTTCTAATCCCACCATTACTTTTGTATTTACTCCTCTTTGTTTTCTGTTTTGCGGTTCCTTTTCTTGGCCTTGCAACCATATTTACTCACTACTACAATCCTTTCTATTACCAAATTGTTTAAAAGCAACATCTATGCTTTTTTGTAATAAAACTTTAAAAAAAACCCCAAAATAGAAAACTGCAGTCCAAAGTAAATCACAACGGGACACTGATAATAAATGAACCTTATTCATGCCAGATAAAGCAACACATCCTCATTTAACACACCAAATAATTTATCCTTAGCCAGAAAGACACTCGGTCCGACATTCAAACAGCCGTCTTTGTACGTACAGAGAAGCTGCCAAGTCTCCATACTGGAATGATCTCATAGACTCCGGGGGAAAAAAAAAAAAAAAAAAAAAAAAAACCAAACCAAAACATTTTACCATACAAGTTGAATACACAGGGGCATGAAAGGATCAACTTTAAAGCATTTTAGTGGTTTGGGTCCTAATACAGATCTGCAGACAAGCTTTGGGAAAAATTATGACCACAAAGTCACAGAAAAATAAAAGATCTAAGCAAAACCTCCTTTAAGTTTTCTTGCCTACGACAGTGCTATCAATGAAGAATAACCACTCCTAAATACCTGTTGCTGTTCTCTCCCCTACTCACACCAAGCCCAGCTCATCCTGGTTTTGCAAACAAGGGAAAGGTACGCAACAAATGATAACCCCTGTGGGAGAAGTTAAAGGCAGTAATGTTTTTCTCAGAATCACCAGAAAAAGGTGATCAGTTTTCATCTACGATGCCTTTTTGCCTTCTGGTGCCAGTGAGGCATCGCTTGGTTGAGAGGGAAAGGAGAAGGGGGGAAGACATGGATACAAGCGAACAAGAGGACATTGATCCGTGCTGCTACCTGGGAGAAATACCTGCGTGCAGCCCAGCTGGCTTGGGCTTAGGACGGAGCACAGATCGCTACTGAGCTCAGCTTGGTGCCCAGCTGTGTACACTGGACCCGACTCCCTACTTGGGTAAATTTCCGTAGTTCAATTAGGCTGTGAACGATGACAATTTTACCAGCTGGAGACTGGCTACATTTGGGGTTTCTAAAAACACTGCGGTGCCTTTCATCGTGCGGCTGCACATGTGAAACCGGCTCTGAAAGAGCACACGAGGTACACCTTACCCTGTCCAGATGAGACAAAGGCAAGCAGAAATCTCAGGTTTAAATAACAACCCGTAGGGTTTGGATTTCTCCTTTGCCAATTGCTGGGTCAGGATGGGCTGAATTTCCAAATGTGCCGCATACTCAAACTCCCAGTTGACAAGAGAGACTCAAACAGTCCATTATACCACTGAATATTACGTCCCTTGAAGTGTTAAGCCAAATATGCATAATCAATCTTAAAAAAAACCCCAATAAACAGGCGTAAGTCACTTTGCCTGATGTAGCGCACCAACTGCACATGAAAAAATAACAGGGAACCCTTCGGAGGGAGCACGTGGATTTCCTTCACGCCTTACCTACTGGTAGCTAGTGTTTAACTCAGCATTTCACCGTGCTGTTTCGCTGCTGCTCACACGTGAGGAAAGTGACATCAGATGCGAGAATCAACTCTGTCTCAGCATCCCTCACTCCACCTTAGCCTCTCCGTGCTGCTCCCACGCAGCCAGCTCTCCAGCGTTCCACCAGATTCATTTGCACGACCGAAACGGCACCAACGCTGCTGGGTTTTGTGCATTTGAAGATGCGGGGTGTAACCTCAGCGCTGCTTGCCTGCGTGCAGGGCCAGCCAGCTTTTAGCCGCGTAGGCACGGACCGAGCTGCGCCGGGCTATCGCGCCCTGCTGCACACCTGCAGGTAGTTCACACTCAGCATCCAGCTCTGGAATCTCTCTCTCTAGTCCTTTCTGCATAAATCAAGCAGCAGGGAGGCTCAGCAACATGACGAATACGTTGGCTAGAATATCTCCTGCTGTAAAGACACAGGGAGGAAGGGGGATACTAAACTAACCTTGCCTTGGATGGAAAAGCAGCTGGAATTTAATGTTCTTGGAAGCTGGCCCTGGCTGTTCAGACATGGATCTGCCAGGGAAGTCCCCAGCGGAGGCATTGCTCATTCCCCAAAACTCAAATGTCAAAAGAAAGCACTGGAAATCATTAAGCACTCCGTTCAGCATTACTTGAACAATCTCAGGCGGGGTGGGGGGAAGGAAAAAAGGCTTCTCAACCAGAAACAAAACAGAAACAAATTCTTAGTGTTAATGCAAAACGAGGTTGCGTGTGTGCGTGTGGGTGTCTCATCAGGAATCTGAAGTGGGATTTCGCTTAATTGTGTCAATCTGATACAACATCAAGCCAGCCTTAAAAAAAAAAAAAAAAAAAAATGACAAGAAGGAAGAGAGCAGCAAGCAGAAAAAGCAGGAAAGATAACCAGCACTGTGTTTGGTCTGGGTTTTCAGGGACATCACTGTTCCAGCCCACCTTGTGCCACTGCCCTGCACCAGCTACGCCACCCGCACACAGCAAGCTCCGCTCCGGCACCAGGAACTCACCGTGGGACAGAAATGGTGCTCACATAGAAGGCAGCAAAGTCAGCCTTCCCCCGGGAAGGGCAAGCAGATCCCCCAAAAGCTGTATCTCACTGACAGAAACCCCGTTTGGAAGTACGTCACCACTTTTCCTAGAGTTCAAATTAAGAAAAAACAGGAGGTGACTTTGCCATCTGCCACAAAAGTGCAGCTCTAGAGAAAGCACATCTGAGTTTTAATCCTACACCAATTTAGACACCAGTACCAACCGGCTATTACGGAAATACGTTCCCAGAGTTCGTACCTCCCAGCCCCTCCAGGGTGAGGGATGATTTTCTTACAGATGTTGCCTCTTCTCCAAACACTTTGCTAGGGAGGTACCTTCTAAATCACCGGCAGAAAGGCATAATCAGCACTGAATTTTGATGCCGTGCTATGGAAACACGCACCATGGGAACCACCACCTTTCAGTAGGAATATAAATAACACAGTCGTGCCCGCTGAAATAGCTAAAAACCCACTGGCCATTTTTGCAAAAACAGAGACAAACTTGGTAAGTGGCAGGTTAAACTGAATAGGTCTTTTTGTTTGATGTCAGAAAGATTTGTATGTTCTAACAAAATAAGGTTCTATATTTTATGAGTGGGGTAAACCGGTTGCTTACTTGATTGGCTGATCCAATCGGTGCCAGAAACTACTTCTTTTTCTGTACGATCTGTAAAGCATTTGGCAATCCCTTTTGGAAGAAAGCTGTATCAAGGAAAAAAAATATAAATAAATCACACTATTGTACGCAACTGAAGTGTTAAATTCTCAGGAACTGACTGAGAAAGTGCTCCACATTAGCTAAACTTTATTATTGTTTTCCAGTTAGGATTATTTCTTACAATGCTGGAAAACACAGGGAACAACTTTTTTTGGAATGGTCTTACTGAGGACCACTGCAGATTGATGAAGCATCTAGTCTTACAGCAATGGAAATTAATGGAATAAATGGAAAAAAAATTATGGAAAAACGGACTTTATCCTATTCCCTGAATGCCTGGTGAGGTTCTGGCTCAAGCTGTGCTCTGGGGCAGCGGAAGGGGCAGGTTTTGAAGCAGGCTAGAAGAAGGGTGCTTCTGCTTAACACGGTGGAAAAACTCCTAAAGACAGAGCACAAGGTATAGGTGAATCCAGGAGCTGCTCATATGGAGCAGCTGACGGGGACCAAAAAGGATCCCCCCAAAGCAGCCCCGAGGGGAGCCTGGCACTGCCGCGCAACTTCTTTGAGGGCTGGAGAAGGAAACAAGAAAAGCAGAAATCTGAGGTACACGGGAGGATTTCTCAGATTTGTTTATATACATGTATTAATGGACACATTCCAGCAGAAAAGACAGATATTGCTTAAAAAAATAAATAATAAAAATCAACAAAATGAGAAACAGCCTTTGTGCATTGGGATGAGACATGCCTTCCCAGAACAGGCTTCCAAGCAGAAATAAACCACATTTATTCCAATATCTAGCAGTGTACATTGGATTTAAATTGACAGGGGTGGGGGAAAAAAGCAAAAGAAGTTTTATCCTCCCACAAGCTGGCTGGTATAGCAATTTTCATCTAAAGCTGCAGCAGATCACCAAGACAAACATATTCATAGGGATTTCCTGTCAAAAGTCACTCTAATGCAAACATATTTTAGTGGGAGAAAATAAAGCTCACTAGTGACACCAGCAGAACGCTATTTCCATTTAAAATGAGGAGCGTGGCAACTTCAGTTTTAATGGAAATTAAAGCATGCTGGCACCGTCAACTAACTGTAAAGCCACTTGCGGGTTTTCTTTCATTTTTAATTTCAAAAAAATAATACTCCTGAATAGGACATACTGTCAATACTTTTACAGCTCCGATCCCACTTTCCATGTGTGCTAATGGAACACTTACAGTTCTCAGCTCACATGACTTAAATTTGAGAAACCACAAGAAACGTCTTATGACTTCAAACCTTTAGCCTGATCTTTTAGGGAAAATTAAAAGAATATTTTTCCATAGCTTGTAATTACTTATGTACAAAATATGTTTATCCTTTGTTCCAATTAATCTTCTAATACTAACAAAGGAACCAGAGTCCATCTGCAGAGAAGTTGCATCAGTTAAACTCATATTTTTCAAGTAGCTGAGACCCCCACCATTTAAATTAGGACAGGCAGAGGCTCATAGGTATTTGAAACCTCAAATTCTTTGATGTTCAGATATAAGAACTTGAAAATTTTCATCTTAGAAACCTGAATTTCAATAGAAGGCATAATCTCAGGAAATTCTGGGCTACCCTGTGAGCTCCCAGAAAGTGGCAGATTTAGAGTTGTGCCATTCCAGCCAGGGATACTTGTCCCTGGAGTACAATTGGGCTCAAATTAATATTTTGTACTGCCTACAAACTAGAACTAATACGGTATTTTAAAAAGCACCTTTAGAAGATGACATCTCCTTCACCACTGAGAATATTCATAAGAGACCCCAGCCCAGAAGAGGCCTCCTAAATCACTACGTGCTGTCTCGTGGTGCTGCAGACATCTAACAGTAGTACAATTTCTTTCATGATCTGATTAAGCCCCACAAAAAACCCCACAGGTAGGGACCTGCTCCCCACGGTTCCTTTGAGAAGCTGCAACAGAAACTTCCCCTCCTTGACGGTGTGAAACCTATCAGTTATTTACTGCAAGTTTATGCACATTCGTTCATGTGAGCATCTTCTCTTACTTTAGATGTTTCTTCCCTATTTCTTGGGTTCCAGGATAAGGGTAAAGAGCCTCTTCAGGTTTCACAAGTGTAGGAATAATACATTTTTTAAGTAGTAAAGTGAATTCTGAACTAGATTTAAAACAGCAACATAGCTTTAAAATATGGAGTGTTGGGTGCCTGAATAGCTCTTTAAAACAAACCATGAGAAATTAAAATTCATCCAGCTACCAACATTCAAAACAGCATTGACTTAATCCAATTTGTTATTTCCTTGCCAGCAGCAGAGTTTTGCTTTAATCTAACCGCCTATTACATTTTCATTGCATATCCTTGACACTGAAGGCACAAATACTGGGTTGATATCATCAGAGCATTCAATGTCATTATCTAACTCGAAATGACAGGCAGAACAGCGTATTAAAGAACTCATGCTTAACTGAAGGACTTGATGAGCTCAAGGTGAACCAGCCTGATGCATCACAAAAGCCTGCTTTGGAAGCTCTTCATACATGCACAGCAGGAGGAAAAAAATCCCACTGTATTTGCTGGTTTACATTCAGCACTGAAAAAAGCAGCACTTCAAGGATCAAAAGGCAACACAAAGCACCGAGTTACAGAAAATAATGAATGTGTAAGCCTTGCAGGATTTTTTTTACCTCCTCTTACTCTTGAAAAGGACCCTAATATGGGGGTGAATTAAGATGTTTGCGTACTTTCCTTTTTATACTTGGACCTAATTAATATTTTTTTCATTACCTTTTTAATTTGAAGGTACTGTTTTACTCATGTTTTCCCTGGTCACTTTTTGCAAACCAAATGGCAAAAGGGCCGGTGGCTTACCCATCCTGAGACCGGCAGAAGGCTGAACAGGAGCAGCATCCAAATCCATTACTAACCTTAAGTAACCACTTCTTGGGAGCATTGCTTGACACGCTATTGGAAAGTCTTCAGCTCAGTAAGCTTTGTCTAGAGACTATTTTCTTATAGCGGTTTTGATATTATGAGCTTCTTCGAGTGCAAGAGATCATTCTGTCTGCATGGAGCCCCACCGAAATCCCTGAGGCTGCGCTTCCACGTACACCCACCTACAGCCCTGGCAGTACCAGGATTTAAATGATTTAGCTTGCCCAACGTTTTTCTTGGTCTGACTGCCTGGGAGACACCGCCAGCCCACTGATGGGCTTTACCTCCACACATCATCAGTGTCAAAAATAATGATTTAAATCAGGATAAGGGATATACTTTTGCCAGAAACACTGGAGCAGATGTGCTCTGACAAGTTCTTGCTTGATTCTTTTATGTGTTTAAGACCCATCGGAAAATGCACTGGATATAATCTCAGCAGAGCTGGCTTAATCTCCAGCCTGGCACCATTACTGCTGCACACCGAAAACAACACTTACTACTATTACTCTGCTGTGCCTCAGTTTCTCCATCTGTAGCACAAGGACAGTATGGTACCAGTTTCCTCTGCAAGGCATTCCGAGACCAACTGATGAATCCCATGGGAAGAGCAGACATAGTGACCGCTTCCCGATAATAAGATTCGGGCAGTGAGGCATCACCACGCTCTTGAGGAACGGCTTTCCCTGAAATCTTATAACCACCGGGTCACTTAATTTGACAGCTTTCATTCAGCCAAAAGTGAGTGGAAGAACAGCAGCACAAGGAATACGATTTAAGCAAGATGGTGTTTAGTAAATATTTACTAGACACCATAGTAGCGAGCACGATACGTCTCTACAGAATGGCTAGCAGGTACTCTCAGATAACCAAATGGCTAATGCATTTATCCTGAAATAGTTTCCTTATTCCAACACCTCACAAATTAAATGCAAAGCTGTGCACAAGAATCTTATGCGGAGACATTACATGAAGTATTTTGACTCCTAAAAATAAGTAATACTATACAGATGTCTCTGTCAGGATGTAAACCAAGATTTAACACAAAGCCTCAGGCGTATTTCATGTTGGCTTTCAGCTGGTGCATTCATGCCACACTGGTTCTGCTCTTTATCATCTTACATGCACAGCTTCAATCCCTTTTTGAAAAACATTCTTTCTAGAACAGAGGCTCAATGCACCACATCTCCCCTCCCCCTATCCACTCCCCAAACACACTTTGGGATTTATAAAAAAAAGTAGGCTTCATACAAAGGGCTTTATTTACAACCTTGCTTCCAGCTGACAGTCAGAAACCTCTCGCACGGCTGCAGTGGTGCACTGCGCTGCAGGCAAGAGGTGTCAGGAACGGATTTTCCTTCCTCTATAGCTGTGGTACTCAGAGACTACTAGAAGCAAGAGTCTAGGCTAACTTCCAACTGAGCAAGTCTATGGAGAACACGAGTGTCAAAAACATAAAACAAAAGAATGCCAAACGTGCTGTGAACGTGCTCTCTCCAAGCCATTATATGCCTGATGCATTTCAGGGATGCTATACAACAGCCATGAAGCATCTCTGTGTGTGTGACTCCTCACAAACATGCAAAGACTGGATCCTTCCTGGAAGGACCAAGACGATTCCTGAGCCTTTCAATTGCTATCCAGTTTTAAGAGATCCATTCTGCAATGGAAGGTGGGGCTGTTGTACGCTCCCATGTAATCCCTTGTGCTGTCAAAACTCAAGGTTAGAAATGGTGCTGGTATAAACTAATTTTTTAATTATTATTTAATCTTACCTGAGAAGTCCCTTACAGCTCTCAACTGTGCTGGCTGTGAGTCTGTTCGGTAATCCAGATTACTGAAATAGTCCAACATTTAAAAGTAAACTTCTAGAGAGGGGTTATTTTCAACATAGAGCTCAAATATTTTTATTATCAGAAGTGTTTTCTGAATCTTCATTAACATACATTTTGATGGATTACACCAAGGAAACAGAGATTAGCAGAAACATTTTCATTATTGCAGCCATCATCATATTGGATGAAATTAAGAAAATGAAAGTATTAAGTTTTCAATACATAAGCCAGTCATTAAGTGTTAGAAGTTGCTTACCTTGCTAAAAGTTCATTCCTCATCTACGCGCTGTAGGTTTATTCTTTCCTGCGGGCCTCTGATACAGGTATTGGAACAAAAGCAGCGCTGGTGTAACATTATGGATTTCATACTGTTGGGAACTGATTACTGCGGCAAGAGCAACCCAGGTTTAGGAACTGCCCACACACAGTATTTGGGATATGCAGCAGAAGTCAAGAATTCATAAAATGCTTGCCAATAGCAAATAGCCCCAAGAAATATAACAGATCACAATTATCCCATTGAGACTGTCTTGTTTTGGATAAATCTTAGATACATGTTTATACTCATTAATGAGCATACTGCTGTTTCAGCATTGGGAACTCAATTTGCATACTTTCCCCAGTTCTATCATATAACGCGACGGAGCTATTCACAATACCATAAATTCTTCTCTAAGCCACTGCTTTGGGATTGCTCCTGTATGAGGCAATGGCTCCCTCTTCTCATGTTTGCTCGCTGTATTTCTATATATCTTCGCCTACAGAATAAGCTGCTTTCTATATTCCAGACAGTTGTTCTAAAACATTAAAGAAAATCTGCAGTCAGGTAGTGAGCCACACAAGCCGCAGTTTAACCTTGGCTGTAATCTTCAACAAGAAATGAATTATTTAAATGTTTAGCTGTATTATTTGACCTTAAAACAGTTCAGCTCCTTATCCCTTTTCCATAAGTGAAACATTTTCCTACCTGAAAAGAAAACGAAAGACACATTAGCACTTTGTTGCTGGCTGTATTCTTGTACAAGGTCAGTCTTTAACTTAAAAAACTGGCTTGGAGTCATTTTGTGTTTTGCTACGGACAAAAAGACCCCAGTTTTTTAATCTGGAAAAACCGTGCTTTCACTTTTCCCTCTGCAGGTTTCCTTTGAGCAGACCATTTTAAAATGTTTCAGAATAAATACTGCAACATCTTACATGCCAGAACTTTTTGTCAAGTCAGTCCCTGACATGCTCGGTTCATGTTATACACATCACATACAAACTGCGTCTGTTAAAGAGCGAGGCAGAAATGTTCAGTAACTAGTTTTGCACAGCAGCAACTGACAGTCTCCTGTACTGGTTCAGGGAGACAAGCAGGCAGTTTTCCTTTGGGATCTGTGTTTTGTCCTCAAGTACCAAACTGAATTAAAAATGTGGAACTGAAAGAGGCAAGTACCAGTGCAAAGATAAATATTACCTATGTAAGGAAGTATGTTTCAGTAATACTGCTCAGCTGAGGTGAAAGCTAATAAAACTACTACTTACAAGTTAGAGCAGGGATTTGGTCTCCTGTATTCAATTTATCTGCTGTTATAAAAAAGCACATTTCCCCACTGTTCAATCAAGACATACAGTTCATGCCAAAATGGTACCATCTGCTTACAACTGGATATCATCCACTTACATTTTTGTTACCCATCATTCTCACTTCCAAAAACTAAGCTTAATACAAAAAGAGGGAGAAGACCACCGCCTCTTTGCAGCTTATTTCATGCTCTGTGGTTTGGTTTCTGTTTCTCCCCCAGATACAAAGCCCCCTCTTGTCCCACTGCTGTTCCTTCACACACAAAAAGACAAAAAGCCAAACCAAAGGCGAAGATACAAAACCAAGGCAGTAGTTTGTATTTTTTTTACAGTTTCAAAAGGAACATTCGTTGATGGACTCAGTAGCATATGCACCTGGTGAAAGACAGCAGGAAGCATACCCACAACAAAAAGCATTCCAGTTGGGCAGCAAGGAAGGGGTTTGGTGCCCTTTAACAGGCACTGCAGAAAGGTGCTGTAGCCCTGAAGTATTAAACGGCAAGAAAGCATATGAAAGACAGAACTCACAGATAAAATGATGGAGGTAACAGCAGAGAGGGCCAGACTTGCAATCACTAGCACTGTTGTATAGACAGAGATGCAGTTGAAACAGGGGAGAAAAAAAACCCAATCTCTTCCGAGAAAGAGGCATCTGACCCCAGAATCACTTTACTCTGCTTGTGTCTCTCCACCTCAGGCTCCCACCTGAGAGCATGCAGTCAGCGTTTGAATTAGTAAAGCAGCTCATCAGAAAAATCTGTTTGCCAGAAACTGATGAGTAACAAAAAGAGCTTTGAAAAGGAACAAAAAAAAAAAAAAAAAAGAGAAGAGAAAAACAGAAATCACCAGCTAATTAATTCTGTGTTTCTTTTTACACTATTGAGCACAAAGCATTTCCTCAAACAGTAATCTGGAACTAAGAAAAAGGGGGTTTACCAAAATCTACTTTATTTCCCTCTCTGTAAATCCATTTGCAATGAATTTTTCCATTAAGAGGGGGAAAAAAAAAAACCAAAACAAAGGAGGAAAAAAGAGAAGGACCCCAAGGCTTACAATCTGACAGGCATTTCCCAGCCTGACCCCACAGCATTTCCCACAGAGGGCTACATGACCCCGTTCCGTAAGGCTTACCGATTTTAAAAGGCACAGAAAGTAGAGGAGCACCACCAAACAAAACGCCAGTGCAGTACAAAGCTTTGCAAGCTCTTAATTCGTTCTTCGGTTTTACTTCATCTTCCATGCAGTCGCTTCTTAAGTTTAGAACCAATCTGCCTGATGACTGCTTTCAGCGAGTTTAAATTTATTACATCTGTAAGTGTAGTGACGGCAGACAAAAAACAACTGGTAAACTACCATGGAGAGAAAAAACCCACATCATTTAACAGAATATCTGCAACCAAATATAAATCTCATCTGATTTGAAAAACGAACTGTATTTTCCAGCTAGTTTTTGCATTTCTTTTGTACCAACAGACAATGGTATATTTACATACCACATTTCAGAGGTTCATTGAAAAAAGCTACTAAAATTCCAGCTGATGCCAGCATCATTCTGACAGACAGTCACAGACTGTGTTTCAAAACCTGGATGCAGTATCAATGCAGCTTTCTGACGAGAAATCAAAACTTCAGACGCAGGCCATCTTTTAAATCATTTATTTCAGTAGGAAAGATTTTTGAAACCTGTACTTAAATTCATTTAAACTAGCTTATGCAAACACACAATTTTCACACGCACACACAGAATAAAGTATTAAAAAAGTTGAAGAAAAAGGCTAGAGGACAGCCAAATTGCACATCACTCAACGAGATCATGGTGCAATCCCTCTATCCCTAGAAAGCCTCACGCCAGCAGGGAATATTAAAAATGGCTTGTGTTTACTGCATGACAACTTTGATCCCCCCTTCCAGTGATGGTTGGTCCTCACAGGATTATTATAAAACACTGTCTACGATTTCCTGGTGCTTTTCACACTTCAGTACAGTAGTAATTGAATGGATATGCTCCTGTACCCGAGGAGCTAGAAGTGCCTGTAAACAAGGCACCCTAGAAACCTTTATTTCAACATTTAATCGATTTATACTGCTTTTCAGTTTCATCCGTGAACAGCTTTGGAATGGTAAGAAATACCTTCAGGAAACACGTGTGAAGGCCAGAACCTACCCAAATAAAGAGAAATAATATGCTAATCAAACACACAAAGGAAGCAGAATATTTACGATGCTTTTAGTCACTGGAGCAAGATCAGGTTAACAGCCACAACCTGCATTTCATTACATTTCATACACCTTTTTTTCTTAGCAACGTAACTTCAAAAGAAAACTTGTCAGCTCTGTTCTGCAACAGGCACGGCTAAACTAAGTAACTGGTCTTTCCCCCTCTGACCTAACTCTTCTATTGTCTTTCAAGATTCTTAAAAAGAGTAAGATGAATTTTCAACCTATCCTTCCCATTCTGACACCTGGATTTATAAGAACTACAGTAAAACCGCTATGTTTTTATAAGGATGTGTTCCAGGAAAACAGATGTTTAATTGCTGAAGAACAACACATTCCTTCTCTCATTTCCCCATGCGAAGCTTATAAAGTCTTGCTACTAAAACTATCTCTAGCAGTTGTTTCAGTGAAGGACAGTACTCTCTACAGTGTTGGCACGAGAAATACAATATACATAACTGAGCTTATGGGATATTAAGAAAGAATAAGATTTATCCAAGCCTTCTCTTTCCCCAAACAGTTTTTTTCCTGTAGCATTTTTTTTATGTTAACAAAAAGCTTGTAAGAAATAAATCTCCTAAGAATGTTCTCCAATGTTCAAATCAAAAAGGGAGAGAGGAAAGCAAGCTCCTTTCTAATAATGTGAGGTCTTAAGTTCATGTGGTCTAGACCACGACTTGGACTAACCTCTTCAATTTTTCTCTCCTACTAAATCCATTTAGAGACATACCAGAATAGAAATAAATTAATTTTGAAGAAGTCTGAGCTAGGTCTGATAAAAGCTGAGCAAGCCCAAGCTACCAAATACCTCTGCATTTTTCCTAAAAAGAGGCTATTCAAACAGAAAAAAGCCACAAACAACTAAAGCAACTCAAGCCACAACTATTTTACATTGACCAAAACAACCAACTGCCGCAGAAATGCAACGACTGCAAGGAACACTGCCCCTTGGTACATCAAGGACATGGTACACAGGTCTGCCACCGTGGTACTCTCAGCACTGAAATAAAGGAATTGGTCTTCAAGTTAATAATAAGGCACTGACAAAAGCCTCCTTAAATCCAAGCACTCACTCTCTCGATGCATTACAAATTAGAATGATGGTTTTAAAAATAGGATAACGGTCTACAGGCAAATTCAATGTCCACTCGTACAGATTCTTCTAATGACACCTGTCCCAAGCCAAATCACCTTATGCACAAGCCACTTTTAGAGAAAAAATGAAAGAAAAAGCACAATACTTAAGTAATAACAGAACTTTTAAAACTTGTCCTTGTAGGGAGAATGAGGAATTAACTGATGTGATTTAGTACCAGCCCTGGTGTCTTGATGCTTGCAACAGGCAGCATACTGCAGCCAGCCATGGAAAAGATTGGAACTAGTAATGCTGTTGAATTAGCATACCGAAAAAAAGGACAAAGAATGAAGAAAAATGCCACTGAAAGAGCCAGAAGCAGCAACATCCCACGATTTATCTTATCTTGATTTAGACAGGATTTGCCAGAGTTAACCAAGACCACAAAATCAATTTGCCTTCTATCAAAAGGGACCTCACCTCCTCCAGTGCCTTAGCAGCACAAAAACCTGCAATTACTTCTGCTGGAAAGCAAAGCATTTCCTTTTAACATTTGTTATGTCTGATGCCAAAAGAGGAAGACTTATTGTTGAAATTGTATAAACGCAAATACAGGAGGCTGATATTGCAAGCAAAATTAGATTAGATGCATTTACTTCTAGTGAGGAAAAAACAACTAATAGAATCCTGCTGGGTTTTTTATGCTTTCTTTTGTTCCCAAGATGTTTTCAAATATGCATGCTTCTAGAAACGCTTTTCTTGGTAGAAGTTCAAGTGCTCTGTAGTAGCGTTTTGAGGAGGAAAGTTAATCAACTGATTCCCCAAAAGAGACACCGACTCCTCGGGCAGCGGGCTAAAACATCTGCGTAACTAGGGGGCTGCTTAATGCAGCTGCAGAGCTGACAGTAAGGTCTGCCACTGCAGTATTCTCCTTTTCAGATCTTTCTTAAGTAGGATATGCTTTTCACAGTAATTTAAAAGAGCTAACTAACACAATTTAAAGCTGGGTGCTAAAGCTCATTCATTTAAGTATTTATGACCATTCATTTATTAGTATTTGTCATTTTAATACCTGTAACTTGCACCTAAATATTTAATGAATCATAATATCCTGAGTAATATCCCTCTAGCATGAAATGTCTGCAAAATGAAATACGTGTCTGGGATGAGCTGTGTTTACTCAAATTATCAGAATTTTTCAAAAATAAATCTCCTTACTTGCTTTCTGAGAACACTGGAAGGGAAGTCAGGTTTTGAAAAACCTAGCCAAAAGCAGGATGGAGTAAGTTAGAAAGATAAAAGTTAGCAGTAAGTATTCAATAATCAGTGCAATGTTACATATTTCTAATGCGCTGCACCAGTTCCATAAACCAGACATTCCCTGGTGTCCAGTCTTTCCCAAGACTGCTTGGCTAACAAAAAGGTTAGCAGGCAGCAGACGATTAACATTTGCATGTGAAGTCTTGCTAGGAAGATCTACTCGGAAAACTTTTTGCTCACACGCCTCCAAAACAGGGAACTGTAAAGGGGCATCTTTAGTTTCAATATCAAAACTTTAAGAAATGAAAGTGACAAACATAAGCTGAAGTATTTCAGCAATTATTAACAAGGTAAAGAATTCGAGCAATATATTAAAAATAAAAGTCAAAAGAGAAACTGCCAACTATCTGAAGTAGTCTGGATGACAGTCTTACCTGAAATACGAGAGCTTGTTGCTGTCCTTGTTTTCTCAGCACTGGTTTTAATTATTTCAGTCTTTTTTTTTGTTTGGTTTTTTTTTGCATTTTTTTGAAAGAGCATTACTATGTTCTTTACAGTGTATTTGACTTGTCAGAGTCTTTCCAAGGTTAGCTGAGGCAGCTTTCCCTCGGGGAACAAATCCACCACCTCTTCCTGAGCACCAATTATCTCAAAATATGTAACATTTCAGTCTTTCTGTGTTGCCTTGTAGGACTAGGTGGCTAAATAGGAGATCAACAACAGGAAAGTAGGGAACTACTCATTGTAACAAGTGCCAATAATGTTTTCCACATTGTCATTACTCACTCCAGTTACACTGGCTACACATTTTAAGAAACTCCTCCCACAACACTCAATTTCTCCCACGAAAAACAGCATATCTGTGGGCAGAAAAACAGCATATCTGTGGGTAGAAAAACAAGGAAAAGTGGAGGCTGAAGAACAATGAAAGCTGGTAAGAGCAACAATTCACTAGATGATTTGTGAGCTGTTTCCCTCACCATCTTCCTACCATAAAAACCTAACTCAAAACAGCTGGAAAAATAAAAAAAATAATAAAAAAATATAAATGACACCTTGTGACCTGGCTCTGTCTTTAGCAAAGCTGGGTGATGTCAGGCTGTGGCTCCCAGGTGCACGTTTCCTTTCACTAACAGAAGAACAAATACAGTTACACTGCAATGAACCTATAATAGCTTATTTAAAAATTCAAAATCCACAGGCTATTATCCACAACGCTTAAAAAAGTACACACACTGTTAAAAAAACACTTAGTCATTGAGAAGAAACACACGTTAAGTCATTTCTAACATAAAAAAACCCAAAACTAAAGTTGTGCAAAGTCTACTCCAGTAACACCGCTGGCTATGAAGATGTTGCCTTTGCTACACACCCAACATGGGTAAACTTGGGAGATACGTGAATTGCAGAGGGATCCAGCACCAGTAACCCCTTCCCAAAATACATGACTTCAGGATCAGAACAGACTATTCATTCCCCATCAAAACAACAACAAAGAAAAATTGCAAAGGGACACAAATTCCCACGGTGCTTGTGGTGCAGTTCTGACAGAAGCATCCTTCTACTGTTTTCTTTCTACCAAGTGCCAATTTGCAAGAACAATTCTTGGAAACATAAACCAGCCTATTACCCTTTACATCACCAAGAAGTGGTTGGGGGTTTTGTGTTTTGGTTTTTTACTGTGAGATTGGATTATTCTTCTTTTTTTGCCCCCCAGTCATCAGAAATCAATCGTTTCCATTAAGAGATTAATTTGACTCTGGAAAACAACCAAAACGTGAATTTATAGGCTTCTACTTCGGTGCAATAAACAAACTGTACATTTTCAAACTAATAACTGCTAGTAGAAACCTTTATTAGATAGTCAGAGAACTCTGCCACAGACTGGTAGGTAGCTTGTTCGTTTTTTAAAAAAGGAGTATTCATGGTGGAATCTGCAAGCGTATTTACGGCCACTAAACCACAATGTCATGGAACAGTTACTACTTTTTCACAGACTTCAAAGTTTTGATATCGGAGTCATATTTTGGACAATGTTTCCTTGCTTTACAAAGATAATATTTTTGAAGATTAAAGAAAGACTAATCAACCAGGAAACTATATCTAGGTGACGTCAAAGAAATCCAAATAAAGCAAGAATCAAAGTCTTAAGCATAAAACACGCACAGAAAGCATGGCTCCCTTTTTACAACCATAATGTTTTTCTCTGTGAGTAACTTCAGTGACCAAGAATTACTCCTGTCAAGGATGGAATTTTGGTAGTCCCACACCTTTTCTCTCCTTAGGTTATCCTACTTATCTTACCTTCTAATGAATTAATTATTTGTCTGAAGATCAAAAGAGCTTCTGTACGTAAGGTCTGCTTTAGGCCGTGTTATCAATACCACACAACGTCAACTATTTTGACCAAGACAGATACTAAAATCAATTATTGCCAAATAAGAACATGAAAGCTTGAAATTGTGCCTCTATCTTTTTAAATGCAGATCTTCAGTGATAATACGAAACACCATACACTGTCAGTGGTCCCTAACTGATAATTAACAGATACCCAGAGAAGTAAAACATCTCCGTGAGCTATACCCCCGTGTTGGGTTTTCTGCCTTCGTACGCAGGAGAATAACACGTGTAGAATCACATGGGAAGAAAACACTCAGTTCTGACCCGACAGTGCTTTCAGTTTTCTCTTCCACACACAGCCCCTGACCACCCAAACCCATGTGAACTATGTTTTTTAACCAGGAATTAGGTAACAACATACCAAAAAAATTTTTGGCGTCTAAGTGCTCAGCCTTTGTGCCACTCACAGGGAATACGGCTCCCATACAGTACTAAGGTTTGCAAGCTTACTGCTATTTTAAACTTGCAGTTGTTAACATTTCTTATACTTGTAGATCTGAGAGAAATAACATTGCTCCAGGCTAAGTGTGCCTGGGATAAGCTTCCATCAAGAATTCCTGGTATAGTATAGTCTAAACAACATCTTTCAAACGCGTAGTACCTCTTTTACCCGGTCCATACATAGCTTTTATACAACTCTCAAATACCAGGTTCACTTGTTTTCTTAAGAATGCCTAAAAAGGTGAGTTATATTCAAAATTAGTATAAAGTTAAAAGAAACTCAAACTAGCTACAATCTATTTTACTCAAGCACAGCACCGCCAGAAGTTTCACACACACTGTTTGGTGTTTCATGTTGTTTTTCCTTTCATTCTTTAAGGCAGTGGTTTCCACAGGTCAGTTCAGAGAATATAACGAAGCATGGTCCATGGCAATTCATGTTGCAACTCCATTTTTAATTTGGGGGACTCTGCTCCCCAATCATTAGTGGTTTTGTTCAGGGCTCCAGAGTTCAGAGATCGAGTTGATGGGCTCTGTTCTGGCACAGAATACAGCTGGCACATTTTTCATCAGGACCTCGTTCTCAGTTATGAGATGGTTCTTTTTTTGTTTTGAATTAGCCTATTATTCAAATGTCATCAAGTTGGCAGGAACCTGAAAACAAAAATATAAACGATAACAGATTTTACTGCAGGTAGTAGCTACTTACACTCCACTGTTTCACAGACTAGCCACCTGTTTAAACGCACATCGTTTAACTCATTCTGTTTCAAAAAACAGGGAGGAGGATTGCAACTAGTGTTCAACAAATAAACTTAAGAGCTGTAGAATCTGCTATCGTTTCTGTAGAAGACGCAGGTATAACCAAAATATTAAGCTGCTGGATCTCATTAATTCTGATGAGATTTACGTTGTCAGCAAAACAACCTTAACATGATAAGTCTCAGCACCAAACTACACAAGCAGAAGCTTCTCACTTCAGTCCCAGCTAGAGAATTCTTGACACACAGGTCAGTGATTGATGTAGGCCCTCTAGTATTTTTAAGACTAATTTAAAAAAAATGAGGCATAAACACTTGCCTGGGCTTTTCCCATAGGAAACCTGAATGCCTGCTGCAGACGTCACTCCCTTTTATGAAGATTAAAGCTAATTTGCATTACATTAGTTTATACCCCCATTTTCTCCCCATCAGGAATTTGCCTGACAACAACATCTCTTGTTCACTCAGATTATTAAAGAGCCCCCACATTCCTGATGACTGTCAATAAATGCCCAGTTTGGACAGACTGGAAACAAGCATTTCTTGCTTTGCATTTACCAGCTGCTTGTAGAAGCAAGAATAATGAACTGGGCTAAAGTTCCACCATTACAATTAACAACAGTATCTATTATAATACTTCCGAATATTATTGACACCTACCGAATATTCTATTGAAAATACATTTAAACATCCAGTCTTTCTTAGGCAGTCATACTGTTAACAAACAAGATCTTCCATTTTGAACAGTACCATAAGGCATCTCTCTACTGAAAGCACTGTTCAGGAGTCAAATCACAATCAAAAGAAAAATTTTAGAGGATTTTCTTGTAACTCATTTGGTAAACCAACCTTTGTAACCCAACGTTTGCGTAAAGCACTGCTTCCTCTATGGCAGCAGCTATGCTGCAAGAACCCATATAGTACGACTACGCAACATGCCAGGAAACAGAAAATATGCAACAAATTATGGTAGCAGGGTTTTGGCCTTTCAGTGGTAGGTTTTTTTTCATTAATGCTCCCCTCCTTTTTTTCTTTTAAAGTCTCCTACACGTATCTTCACTTTGCTGTCACATTTTCCACAGAAGGCCCTGCCAAGCTCCTTATGCCTGCTGCTTTTGCACAAGCAAGGGGCTGAACGCTTTAAACAAGTTTGCATTAAATAGTATTGTTAAGCATAATTGAATAAAAGCTGTCCTCAGAGGGCAGTTTACAGGCTTGCCTGGAAGTCACCACTTTCTTGCAAACTCTTCGCTGCTATTCCCACATTCTCCAGCCAGGAACACAAATTTCGTCTCTTTTGCACTGTCTCAAACCCTTTCAAGGGAGCTTCTGCAACCCTCCTTACTCCTTAGATTTCTCTCAGAAGCAGAACAGAACAAGAAAGCACAGAAGGATCTGGAAACGTCCTTGTGTTCCCCCTTGAAATTCAGCAGTACTTTTGCTCTGGGAACACCACAAACAAGTGTGCAAAGCAAAAGGGAGAGTTCAGGAAGACAAAGTGGTTAATTAAACAAGATTTTACTGATGAAAAAGGTCAGTAAGAATTTATATGGGAACAGAATTTAACAGGGGTTGGAGTAGTCTTACCTTCCTTTTTGGGTCATGGAAAATTCTACTTCTGCTTTCAAAGTCTGCCAAGTGTTACCCAGGACTAAAATATTTTGTTATACATTTTAGAAATAGGTACTAACAACAGAAAACATGCATGCCCAAGACCTGACAAAATGGCACTGTGGGAGTTATCTGGAATCGATGCTGAATGCTACAGTTTACAGCTTTTTATGTAACTGTACAATAGCCTTTTGAAAATGGAGAATGACAAAGATACTGCCGCTTGGACAGATCTTCTAGAGCATTCCTTCCATTTCCCCAATTGCTTTGAATTGGCCCCAAATTAGCCCCAAATCTTTGTTCGTTACCACAGAAGCTCTGAGGACTTGTTTGCAAAGGAACAAACAGAAAAGCTAAGGCAAATCAATAAGCATGTGAAATTGATGTGCCTTCAGAGAAAGCCATCAGTTACAGCTCAGTTGTCTTGAAGATCTATCAGTTCTGAGCTCTTAACAGCTCATACGCCTTTTCAACATTTTGTTCTCACCTGTTGTCTGTTGCTTTGGCAGGCAGCACTCAGGTGTTTAAACCACAGTGTTGCATTCATTCTGTTTCCAGCTTGAAATTTATATGAATTTCCTAAGTGAGAAGGGTAGAGAAAAAACTGATAAATCCCCATCAAAAATACTATACACTTAAATCCTACCCATATTCAAATAACACTAAATCAAAACATTATGAAAATGTTTAATAGCAGAAGGTTCATGTAACTTTACACTTTGGCATAGGTGCAACTTAATTATTTGACCTAGTGTGAGAGAAGTTTCAGCTTGCCTGTCTTCCTTTCCAGCATTCTAGATTTCAGCTGACACCAGCATCAACCAGGGAAAAACAAAGTATTTGTCAGGACCATACAACAACTTTTTTGTTCGTTGCTATTACTGCGATTTGTTTATAAGATCGTTTCATAATTTTTAATGAAGTGCAAGATAGCACTGAAATGCACTCTAAAAAAGCTACATTTGAAAATATTTGAAAGTTGTTCCTAAACATATTGATACATTTCAGACTAGTATTGTCAGCGTTTGGTGTTATACCAGCGCTTGCTTGGGTTCAGAAAGGCCAAGTATTACAAAAGCATTTCAGGCTGATTTTGCTGAGTTTAAGCTAACAAGCATTCATAATGTACACCACATATCGGTGGTGCTACAATAGATGCTTGGAAATAAAACGTACTAAGACTCGAAAAAGACAAAGTAATAAATAACATTAAGCTCCTTTATCAGAACTTCTAATGATGCTTTTTCTGCATAGTTTGAAGTGCTATGGAAAAGTAACAATTCCTTCACAGTGTCATCTGAAACCAGGGCGCTATGTTGGAGTAACAGAAGTCAAGGCTTCTCTGCAAAACAGTCAAGAGCTCTTAGGGTTTGGGTTTTTTCCCCCGGTAACATTTGAACACGTGGTTTGGGTTTTTTTGGAGAGGAGAGAGGACTGGTCAAGCACCTAATATTACCTGACTATTGAAATTTTTTTATGTATTGTTACTTACATTTTCACATACGTGAAATGTATAGCCTCTGATGGGCTAAATATAGTTTAAAAGAATGCAGATGAACACTTCCAATAAAAATCAGAACTGGAGTTGTTGAAGTTTGGAGAGTTCTAAAAACTTAGTGAAGATTCTCCACAGACAATTGTTCCCATAGCATTCAAAAGGCAAACATGACATGTTAAAGAGCAACTGAGTAAGTGACAAGTAACAACATCCTTCCAATTTCATGACAAGTAACAACATCCTTCCAATTTCATTTAGTTGCTTATGAATACCTCAGCAAAGCAAATGTTTATTCTGGGAATCACCGCACTCATGGTGCTAGCATTGCTTACCCTTCTCAGAATCAGTCAGTAAGAAGAGATCCGGATGCTCAGGGTCATCTGCCATCATCACCATCCAGCCCACCACTGACACATTCTTACTCGGTGTGGATTTGAACTGAAAATACAAGCAGAGATGTAAACCAACACAGAACAAGAAGCTTCGGCCAGACTGACAGCACTACGCAGAACAAGTCATCAAAAGGGCAGTTCTCAGTGACACTGTCAAAGGCACAGAATAGCTTCAAAGGAAGCATGGCACTTCATAAGGCTAAGAAAGTTTATGAATTTTATACGGAATTAGTGCAAGCAGAACTTACCATAATGAATGATATTCAAAACAAATTAAAAGGAATATCACAATCCCCCCAAACATGTCAACAGACACCTAAACTGCACTGTATGAATACAAGAGCATTTCTCACCACATTATTGCACACTTGTATGCATAATATAGTTCAAAAACAGTGCATTAACAAATGGCAAAGCTAATCCCTCCACTGTTAACACAGAAGAACCGAACTTGTCTGTGCCACAATTTTCAAAGTTAACATGCATTAATTATTATAATAGTCTGCAATTACACCTAACATTAATCCTTTGGACAAGATAACACAACTATGTCATTAAATATTATGACCTGACAAATGAAATTGATCAAACAAGGGCATTGATTCAATAAACAAGTGCACAGAACTAAGTGCTCATTTATCAACGAGATGTTCAAAATCTGAGAGAGCTGGGGTTGCTCGGCCTGGGGAAGGGAAGGCTCCGGGGAGACCTTCCAGCAGCACCAGTGCCTGGTGGGGCAGCTGGGGACGGGCTTTTACACGGGCACGGAGTGATGGGACATGGGGAATGGTTTCAAACTGAAAGAGGGGAGATGAAGATTAGGTACTAGTAAGAAGTTCTTTACTGGGAGGTGGTGGGACACTGGCAGAGGTTGCCCAGAGCTGCTGTGGGTGCCCCATCCCTGGAAGTACTCCAGGCCAGGCTGGACAGGGCTTGGATCAGCCTGGTCTGGTGGGAGGTGTCCCTGGGGGCTGGAACCAGGGGACCTTTAAGGTCCCTTCCAACCCAAACCCTTCTGTGATTCTATGAAAACACTGGGGTTTTCCTGTTCAAGGTGTTCCTCACACATTTACACATAACTCGGGCCTCTTCTAGGAACAATACCTGTCTCTTCTACACTAGCCCCTCTCCTGACAGCTCCTTGATCCCCATTCTCCTTTTCTTTTACCTGGTCATTATTATTTTCTACTTCTCAGGCTACTCCTCCCAGTTCCAGGCTACTCGTGCACCAAATGCAACTCATTTCCAAACCACAAGCTTCCTTCTCCCTGGTCTCCTTGCTTATCTGTTAGTAGACTCTCACAATTCACCTCCCGTTACTTGCTCAGGCAGCACCATTCACTCTCCAACACCCAATTCATTCAGTTTCTCTCAAGTCTTCAGTTGCCAGATCTCTTCTTCCTGCTTTCATGGGTCCGACACAGACTTTTTTTGTCAATCCTAGCACTCTTACAGTCTGCAGTGCTTTACCTCACTCCTCTGCTCAGAAGGTCCAACTCTGCTATATGCTGGTTCTTACCAGATGTGTCTTCCTCCTGTCTTGTGAAATCCCTATTCTAAACTCTTAATTAGCACAGTAATTTTGACCTCTCTTTCATTACATTATTAGAAACAATAAAGCTAAAACAACCTTGAGATGTTTTAAGTCATTAAAATGGATTTATAGTTCTAGAATACTTTTATTCTTCATACTAAGCCACATAGCAGATTTACAACATTAAACATTAAATGTTTCATTTTACAAATACTGCTTTACCACTACAAATCTAGAACTCTGGTTCAGCAAAAGGAAGTGTTACTGTCAATATGTCTGAGAATATCACAAGCAAAGTAAGAGTTTGTAAGAATATTCCCTATATGGGAATATAATTATAGATAAAATTCCACTTTTGCAAGTCTAATGTAGGTGATTCTAATCTATGCCATAGACCTTGAACGTCCAGATAAGTTTATCTGTCTGGGACTTGTGCAACAGGCTGCATTTTAAACTTCAGCTTAAAGTACATTAGAACTTTAAATGAACAAATGCTAGACCAATATTAGAAACAAAAAGTATTTTAACCAAGGTCAAGGTAATTTAAGTCTAGTCTCTATCTTACCAACTTTTGAATGCATCATCTGTGTGCTGCCCTCTTTATATCACTATAGTTACACTTGTAGGAACCATGCCATCACAAGTTCCTACCAGTAACATTCAGCTCACGTTTGTGTAATGTCAGTGGAAATATAAAAGCTTGGAAACTCTGAAGGAACGCTTGCACAGATAGCTTAGGCGTAAAAGTGATGATGGCTGTTCTTAGGAAAGACCTGCGTACCAAACATCAAAATGGATGCCCTTTTCCTGAGATACTATGGATAAAGCCATGGGCAAAAGACCATTCCTCATAAACCTCATAAAACTACACATGCTAAAGTTCAGTAACTCTACTGCCTTTGGGAGATGGACAGATTTGGTAACATAAGTAGTGAATGATAAAGCTCTATACGTCAGCATTTCATTACACTGAGGGGGCTGGACAACGTAACTTCCAAACAGAAATGAAAATTTCTTTGAATATTCCAGTCAGTATTGAAAAATGTTAAAATAATTTTATCTGAAAGAAGGAATAAAGACAGGGAAAGGAAATAAAGTAAGGATATAGCTCATGAGTTCTTAAAAAAAAAAAGTAAAACATATATATTCAGGACTTGTTATGGACCCACTGAAGACATTGCCTCAAAAAATAAGATTGACAACTTACACTTAAAAGGTACCTGCAAAATGCAAATTTCCAAGTAGTCCCACAATGTATTAATAGGTCATCTTCATAGAGGTGGAAATTTGAGTCACAAAGCAGTTTTAAGAAGTTACAGATCAACAATGTTACCTCTCGAACTGCACTAATTTCCAGAGTTTCATGAAAACGGCACACTTGCACTTTCCTGTCTTAGTTATATATCATAACAGTAGGTACCCAGTGCGTGAAATTACCAGGCAATCCAAACTCCTAGATTTCACTTGTTTTTTCCTTCTATTCAAAACAATTAGTTAATCATTGTACTTCTCCAAAAAGTAAAAGAGCTCCACCACAAAAGGAAAATGTTTCCTGCCGGCATCAATCCATCATCACTTGAAACACATGTCAGTTTTCCATCCCTGTGCATGGCTGGATTTGTATTCCATGTTTACACAGTCCCCCAAGGCAGTTCATTCTCCACTGATGCATAGAGCCTTGCTAACAGCAAGTCTGCTTTGTTAACATGAAGGGAATGAAAGCTTCATTGTAATTTAATGTTCCTGGTTCCTCTTTGCCTTTTTTTTTTTATATATACAGACCACTGGAATGATAGTTACTACACAGCTCTGGTGCTACGCTTCACATAACTAATTATGTTGTTGTTCCGAGTTCAAAGGCATTTGTACATAAACCTTTGAATCAAAAACTCCGAATTAATCTGTGAACAGACTTTTCACTCCAATCTTTTGGCACTTACAAATCTCCTGCTCATCACCTCTTGTTGAGATTTCATAGCCTTCTAATAGTCAATTATTTTCTCTGGCTGAACACACTTGCTAGAATGACCGCATTCTTTATCAGGGTAATTCAGTGGAAGTGCTTGAGCAACAACTACCAAGTTTACTAGGGTGCCAATAAATGGGTTGAATTTTGAACATAACATGCAGTGAAAGGCTTGGAATGAAGATGGGTTCACGTTCGAGCATGAAGCCTCAAAAAGTCTCTGTTGCTTTTCCAAGGACCTACAAACAGGGAAAAAATCTCTGCATGCTATGTTGTCACAGAAATCGGCAAGACTCTTCCAGCCTGATCGCTATAAAGTGGTTTTTTGGGTGTATGCACGTTTTTCAGGGTGAATGCTTTCTTTAAGACTGATTTTAAGTTGGCTGGTTTTACTAATTGCCTTTTCTAAAGGCGCACAAGTGCTATAGTGCTATCATAGGAGCATGTTTGTGGGCACCATTTCAGCATACAAGATAAAACACCTTAAGCATTCTACACACATTCCTCCTAGATTCTCCTGCTTCACATCTCTGGGCTCTGAAGTTCACATTCTCTTTATAAACAATCTTCCATTACTGTAGTAGTAACTGAAACCTGTTCACTACTTAAAACACAAAACTCATTATATTTAGTAGTCTTTCTGAGTAGATGCAGCACAATAAAGTTTGTCACACCCACCTAGATATAACATCCTCTTCGTTTTGACTAGATTCATATCTAGAATACATACTATACTGGATGCACTCCTTTGTCTTTGCTCACGGGCATGAGAAGAGCAGCTGGCTTGCCCGTGTCTAAAAGGGAGGGGGGGGATTTCTTGCCCTTTTTGCTGGATTACACTGGGATTTTAATGAGGTAATTTTCCAAAGAGATTGGCTATTATAAGCCTGGAAGAGCTTTGAGTGTCAGCGCACTCCAAGTCCTCAGTCTCAGCTGCCTGAAGCAACAGCAGCAGCAGCAGCAGCATGGTCAAAAGCATGCCTGTAATCAAGACACATTTACCACAACAGCCCCAGCCAGGAAACTTTACATAGCAGACTGACTTTTTCATTGCCGGTGTTCCTTTCCATGTCACAGAGGTCTTGAGAAAGGAAGCTAAAAAGACAGATGTTCAGATGGACCCAGAAGATGCTTGGAATATTCTACCTAGTAAATCTCAAATGTATCAACTTTTGAAAAAGAAACCTGCTTCAAATAGACCACATCATGCTTTTTATGCATTTAATCTGGACAGTAATAAAACAAATCCTAGATCTAACCTCAAGTCTCTTTACTTTGCAGAACTGACCCCTTAGGTATATCACTGGACAGTATTGGTAAAGTGAACATATAGCCATGCACTAGCTGTCTACGGATGGTTGACTATCCAAACCCACAGTTTATTCTCTCTTAACTTTTTTTCTGAAAATGCAACCAAATGTGAATTGAAGCATGACACTTGACAAGTCATCTTCACGGATCCCAGAACAAAAGCTGAGGCTTTGTACAATAACCCTGTAGTGAAACGGATGGAAATCTACGCCATCAAGGCTCAGTGCCAGGTTCTGCACTTGGGTCACAACAACCCCAAGCAACCCTGCAGGCTTGGAGCAGTGACTGGAAAGCTGCCTGGCTGATAAGGACCTGGGGGGTGCTGGGCGACCACCGGCCGAACGTGAGCCAGCAGTGTGCCCAGGTGGCCAAGAAGGCCAACAGCTTCCTGGCTTGTACCAGAAACAGCGTGGCCAGCAGGAGCGGGGCTGTGACCGGCCCCCGCACTCGGCACTGGGGAGGCGGCACCTCGAACCCTGGGGTCAGTGTCGGGCCCCTCACGACAAGAGGGACATTGAGGGGCTGGAGCGTGTCCAGAGCCGGGCAGGGGCTGGGGAAGGGGCCGGGGCACCAGGCTGGGGGAGCTGGGGGGGTCCAGCCTGGAGAGGAGGGGGCTCAGGGGGGACCTTATCGCTCCCTACAGCTGCCTGGCAGGAGGGTGCAGCCAGGTGGGGGTCGGTCTCTTCTCCCATTTAACGAGTACCAGGACAACAGAAAACAGCCTCAAGCTGTGCCAGGGGAGGTTTAGATGGGGTATTGGGAAAAATGTCTTCACTGAAAGGGTGGTCAGGCACTGGAACAGGCTGCCCAGGGAGGTGGCAGAGTCACCACCTCTGGAGATATTTAAAAGATGTGCAGATGTGGCACTTGGGGACATGGGTTAGTGGTAGGCTTGGCAGTCCTGGGTTGACAATTGGACTTGATCATCTTAAAGGTCTTTTCCAACCAAAACAATTCTATGATCCTAAAATAGCTAGGCTAAAAGCACAACACAGGTAGGCTAGTTGAACAAAGTTATAACCAACTACTATTAGGCCGTTTAATAAACCGGAGGCTCTCCCCCTAATCCCCCAACCTCAGTCTTCCGCAGCAGTTACCAGTTTATTTTCCACTTGAATTTCAGTATAAAGATTAAAACTCTGTCCAGAAGAATGAATGTATCCACTGTGAACTACCTGTTTAAATAAAAGATAATCCAAACTATAGCTAAGGGGTATTTGCGTTATTTTAACTGTGACTGCACCTGGGAAACCAAATCAGAGACCTGAGCTTTGTAACATGCTTTACATCCAGAAACAGAACAAAATACGTTTGTTGCCCTCAAAAGCTAAAAGCAAGACACCAGCTGTGTACAGCCAAACCCAAGGTTGCACTGCATAGTTCAGTCCAATTTCAGAGAGTTAACTTAAAAGAAATAAACCTGCTCCAACAGTCATTGCTTTTTACTACTGGTCCGCCACCTCCCCTTCCTGGGAACTTCATTGCTCAAATTCTGCTCAGAATTTGCAAGCCATAAGGCTGACAGGCTTCTGATGGGTAATGCTGCCAGCATTATGGACTCGAATGTCTCCTAGCCTCTATCTGCAAACTTTGTTATTGGTCTGCTGGCACATCCGTGGACAAATAAACACAAGAACATAAGGATGCGAGACAGATTATAGCTTTGTAGGCACTAGTCTCTGTTCACTAGTAGCTTAGTTATTGTAGGTATCTCAACACATCGGTGACTTGGAGAATTTTAAGTCATTTCAATATGTTCAGAAAAGAATTTCTGAAAGAGCATTCTAAATGGATATGACTGCATTGCAAGATAAAAGTGAAGGCTTTTGCAGAAACAGAGACTCAAGAGGATCAGACACCAGACTTGAATGTTTACATTTGTTACTTTTTTACTTCATTTACTTTCCCTAAAGAAAGGGCAAGACTATTTAAATGATTAAAACTGTTATTCTGAAGGAAACATATAAGCAAGTGGATCACATAAGAATTGCATATATTTAATTTCAAAGAATAAAATTACCAGCTATGCAATTCTTCCAAGTTCTCTAAACCTGTAGGCTATTTAGATTGTTTTGAAATATTTATATACAATATTGAAAAAGCTTCTGATTGAATAGGTACAAGTATGGTAAAGTCCTCCATCATTCAGTACTTTGACTGACAGCAGAAAGAGGGACTTACAAATGCATATTCTACTCTTAAAAGAAAACAAAATGCAATTTTGGCATAAAGCCTAAAAGCATCACATCACTAACAGGAGCACAAAGTCTGACATTACAAAAAAATTCTTTCCCATTTCTGAACATTTCCAGAAAAAACGAAAAAATAACCATTAGTGACATAAGGGTAGCACAACTTCTCTCTTGGTTCTTTCTTTTTCCTTTGCTTTAATACTTGCATTTCTGCCTGTAATAGTTTATACGTCTGCTCTTTCCAGCTACCTTTACTTCTATTGGAACAGACTCCTTCTGTAAGGGCTTCACTGACAGGGGAGGCAAATACATCCAGACACATACACTTCGCTAAAGACACCAGGACACAGATGCCTGGCTAACAGGCCTTTGGTCTGGGCTAGTATTGTCTTAACTGGCAAGCCAAACTACGTGAGATCAGTTTCAGTTTCACCTAAGCAATCAAAGCTAGTAGGGGTGAGGTAGAGGGATGATGACAAAAAAAAATATGCAAATATTTCTACAAGCAATTAGCTATTATTAAAGTACTTTGAGTATTAGAATACCATTTCCTAATGAGCTACTTTCAATGAAAGTGGAAAATACACCATTTTTTGCAGATTAAGACAATATTACACGCAAACTTCTCACACAGAAAGTTCAAATATCCGGGAGTCTATTAATCAGAAATCTTAAGCTTCAAGCCTCTACCCTCAGAACATATTAGGACAAGAAAACACTATTTTGTACCAGAAAGAAATAAAGATAGTCCCCTTACAAAAATTCTAGAAGCACATCTCGGTTCGTAAAATTACATAAGCTTTGCTTTATGCAAAAGAAATGTTTTTCAGTGACAGTTGTCATAAATTAAAGTGAAACGCTGGCCAATGCAACTATAAGTAACAGTTCTGAGTAGGGAATGCACTCACATAAAGATCCAAGTACCTCAAATTTTAGCCGGTTTCTGAACAGAATTTCTGGCAGCATCCTTTTCCATTATAATTAACCAGTGAAAACAGGAACTACACACCTCATAACATCCCTGGAACACCTACAGAAAATCCTTTTACTACTTCCTCACATAAGCAAAGTATTTTTAGCTTCTTTCAAATAAAGCTGTGGCACAAGGAAAGCCAGCATCATATGATACGTTAGCTTTCTGCTTAACATACGAAGTGTTCCGTACTCTGGTGTAGTTAAGGGATTACATGATTTAACAGAAAAAGACAGTAGTCTAATTTTACCACATATGTGGAATCAGTACACGTTTAATGTCATATGTAGTGACTTCTCAGTCTTTCCACATCAATACTTGTTTGGATTTTAAGTAGCCACCAACTGTTGCAAGACTCAGAGATCATCAAAAGCTACGATTTCTACCTTAGAAAAGCAGATGGACCCAAGACATAGTTCCCTTCCTTACAAGGCCAACCAACGCAACGAGATGCATGGCATATGCACAGCAGATATTCTTGGGGTAGCACATAAACGTGCACAATATTTCCGTTAGGGCATATCCATATGAGGTGAGTGACTGACTGGAAGACAGAACAGCGCTGAATCGAAATCATACAAGTCCTGAACCACACAGTGTTTACATCAGGGAATCACATTTTAATTTTGGCAGATGATACTAGAATATGCCTGGTTTACATACATGTTTTCTCTCCGTAGCCTTCAAAGATTTTGCAGCGTAGTAAAACAGTTGGGTTCCACACAGTGCTACCCAGTATTTCGTCCAAGATGCTACCTAGAGAGAAAAGAGAAAAAAACCGAGAAGCGCAACAGATAGGTGAAATGTTCTGTAATACTGAGCTATAAAATAGCAAGCATCACTCTGCAAAAACGTGACAGCACTAACTGTCAGCTAAACAATCAGCCATGTTTCCAAAGCTGCTGTTTCTAGTTATTCGTGGAGGCCTATGAATGCACTAAAAATCTAGAGAGCGGAAAGAACACATGCCTTTCCTCAGTATTCTGAGAAAAAACGTCTGTGTCTTACTCTATACATTCTGCAACCCTTAATGAACACTTCATTGGGTTAGAGTACATTTGTCCCTTTTTTTTTTCCAATTCATGTATGCCATAAGGTATCTCTTAGGCATCCGATAAGGTATTTTCACTTACAATTCAAAATCAAGCATCTGCAATGCAATGCTAAGGGTTATTACCTATTGGTAAGTTGTTAGGATCCACATACCGTTCCGGAAGACAAAACATGCTCCTCTTTTTTGAATTGTAATTGAAAAAAATTTTTGTAGTCTCTTCCACTCCCTAGAATGTGGATGTAGTTATATAAACTGAATAAATCCACCAAACAGAAGAATGCAAACTCTAGCAGTGACCCTAAACCTTAACCAGCAAGGCAGAGGAGATCTCAGACACTTGAATTAGTTGTACAATGGCCATTTTATTGTATTTATAATTGGACAAAGGAAAAAGGTGAGAAAATTAATTAAAAATCTTACTGTAGGTTTTTTGCCTTCTTTCAACAGTGTCTTCCTCCTGAGAACACCTTGAATAGTAACTGCTCCTGGATACAAATGAACAGCCAAATCTTCAGATTCTAGAGAGCTGAAAGGAGCATATGAAGATTTGTGTGAAAAACTATTTTTCCTAAAGTAGTTTTCCAGTCATTACCACAAACTAATGCAAACATCTGCATTTTAATTTAGAAATGTCAACTTTTTTGTTTATTGGACTTTATTGTGGAAAAAGACTTTGGCTGTGACAAGGAATTGCTGTTGTGAATTTACACTCACAAGCAGAAGTGATCAGAAAAATTAATTAGCCAAGCAGGTAATCCTTAATTAAAAAAAATTAAACTCAAGACAACTGAAATACAAGAACAATTAATTTTGAAAAGCAAACATTTGAAGTACATTCATACAGCTGCTGTATGTGTTAAAACCTCTCCTTCAGCCCTTGCAAGAAAGATTTGAGTATTTTTTTTGTTAGAAACACTGGAATCATTAGCACACCAAAACCAAAGCATAGCTCAAACATGCACAATCTTTAAAATATCTGAAGGCAAGAAGAGTGGGAAGGAGGAGTAATAAAGAGTAGAAACCGGAACCACAGCTTTAAGGTGTTTTAACACATCTGGTGCTGTACTAATCATCTACTCTACGTAGGATCTAAAAGCAATGGGCCAAAACAAATGCCAGGTACGGCACTGTGAAAAGAAAACTTAGTTTTATTAAAATTACAAAGCTGACTGGCTTACAAAACATTTTCAGTCAGAAAAAAAGATAACAGGAATCATTTCAGTAAACGTCAATCACAGTAGCTAACAAAATCACTGACCCCAGCAGCTTTCTAGAAAAGCCAAGAAATTGAACAGCACCTGAAATTCATTTTGAAGTAAGCCAGGATTTGCTGTTTCATCCATCCTAACATTCACGAACGTTCAAAGCAAACTAGAAATCTAGCAAACATTTTCATTGCTGCGCCTAGTGAGGATGATGATATGGAGACGATTTTTGACACTGATAGATGTGAACATGAGTTTAATTCAGTGAGACAATGCTTGCTTCTTAACACGGGAAAAGTTTCACAGTTAACGGCCATCTCTTTCCCAACTGCAGTGCCGAACAGCTGGAGACAGAATTTGCATTTTAATTAATCAGAATAATCAGTTATACTCTTGTCAGCTTGCAAATGATATTTTATGTAATAAATTTGGGCTGATTTTAATGCGTTACTCATTTTAGGCGTATCTCTGACTTCAGGGAATGGGGGAAAAGAAATTCAATACAGAACTGCCAGCAAAGAAAACATCTCGAACGCCATCCATTAGTGCAAGCAGCAGCTTTGTTGTCCATATGAGAAATGCCAACACTGCTACGCAGTGGCAAGCAGTAAAAAAGCTACCTCTGGTAAAACATCTTTAAGCCTTGATATAAAGATCCAATGGTTCAGAATTTGGATTTGCAAACCAGAATGAACAAAAGCCCTTATGGTGAAACAGATTAAGTCATAGAAGAAGAAAGCTTTAAGTCTGAAGGAAAAGGTCTCTACCTTTATTTTCACATGTAAGTTAGAAAGATAACATCAGAAAACACCCACTTAATTATTAAACCAAACCAAATCACCAACACCAGAGGGAAAGTCTGACACCTCTGTGTGCCGTGGGGATTGTACCTGCTGGCCTTCATGTGGCCTCGATAGCCATTTCGTGACACTCTTGTCCCCGGACCGAGAGAATGGTACAACCTGTTCCTGTTGGATTCCATTATAAATTGTATGTATTACATATACTTTTATTCACACAAACAGCACGACTGCTAAAACAGCACAGTATTTTTTTGTGTGTGTGCATATCACAAAGCACCTTCTTTCACACACAAAACAGGGTAATTTTATTTAGAAAAATGCATGCAGAGGTAGATACCATGGGTTTGTTATTTCATCAGATGTTCTCTTCGTCAGAACTCATCATACAGAAGTGTTTTATTGGCACTGAAGAACAATACACTTTGACAGCAAATTCTGCGTTTAGATCTTAGAGATTAAATCAGTGTAAAGGATCCACATTAATAAAACTTGTCTTTCAATTCTGACTTCAGCTGTTACTACAAAAAATGGTTTCAACTTCTATGATTATGCACACACACAAGCTGCTGGGCTGAAAGAAATCAAAGGCACTGTCAAAACATGCCTGACACCATTTAAAATATTGTTGTATTAAGTAACATTGAAATAAGTGAAGCAATATTTCAGTTCCGCAGTTCACACAAGCTTTAAAACTTTACCTATAAGCTTCACATTTTAGAGTCCTTAACCTGATCTATACCATTATCCCTAACCAGAGCTGTGTTCTCCATCTGCCTTTTGAATGCTGCTTTGCTTCATTGAACCTTGTTTTTCTGGAACAGATCCCTTCGTCGACTGAATTCCATTTAAGTCAACAGAAACACAGGCACTTTGTCCTCACCCCCTATTTTCAATCCATTTTTCTAGTTGCTTGTGTTATGCTGAAAGATTGGAAAGCAGCTCTAACTCTGCAAAGCAGGCAGTTAAATACAAGCCTATGAGAATTTTACAAGCATAATCGCCTACACAGTAAAAATCTAACAATCTGTCACCTGTGAGAGGGGTTTTGCATTAGCTGGAAAGCTGCTTATGCACGGACAGGGCAGTATTTCTCAGAATGGGAAACCTAAACAAGTAGCACTGTCATGTTTCAACCTGAACTCAGAATAGCACAGAGCAGGCAAGCGAGACGGGCTTGAAGATGGGATACAGTAAAGACCAGCAGCGTTAAACAAGAAGAACAGGGAGGGGGGTTGTTTGCTTTTGTTGTTTTGTTTTTTGAAACCAGATCAAACTATTGCCTTCGCTACAAGAAGAGTTATCAAAAAGATACTAATTAATTACCATCTACTAATCTATCCCAGAATATGTCTTTCAACATAACCGCTACCTTTGAATTCATAAGTATTTTTTTTAAAATATGTTCAAGATATAGACGAGTAAAAGAATAATTAAGATGAAGGAAAGAAAACTGTAATTTGAGCTGTGTATTTGTGCATACATATATTTTACATGCAAATGAAATACATTCTCTTCTTACCTTTAAGCTTGGGGGTTTTTTGCATAACAAGGAGGCTATATCACTCTTGGATTCGTGCTATTTCAGGGAAATCTATTCAGAGACACTCAGGATGACAACCAATGAGACTGAAGAGCTGTTACGTATACTGCCCTTAATGTGATATAACTGTCAGGACTTGGAATTAAATTGTCCTTCAAGTAATTTTGATTAGCCTAAATGGACACCCCAATGCCGAAAGCTATTTCTCAAGTTTCAGACCGTTTCTCTGTTGCACTTGAAAGCAATCAGTGAGTCTAATTCTCAGCCCTTCTGCATTTCCCACTTACAAACAACGGGAGGGTCAGGAAAACTGGGAATATTTGTTAGAATTCCTTCTGTTACCTGGGGAATCTGTGTGTGGAGTATCTAATTTCTTTCTCTTAGGCATATGATGCAGATTCAAGCCCCCTACCCAAAGATCCAGTTTCTAAATCACTGGGAAATACTGAATTCCCACTCACACTGCATAGGAAGTAATCGTTAATAACACTGAATGTATTCCAATCTTGCCAGTAGCTGTTAATTCCAGACAAACACTCCTCTGTCACTTGAAGACTCTTAGAAGAATGGACACCCACTGTAGAGATCAAAATTAGAGTCACACCCTTCTCTAGTTATCTTAAATGTTGACATTTGCATGTCAGTGTATTACCTATTGAATTACAAAACATGCTTCACCATCTTACAAACCAAAGAACAGACACAGGGTTGCTGGTGTGTCTCTAGGAACTTCACACATGATGTTTTGAATATCTGTAAGGAACCAATCCCTCTCCCTGGGAGCAGGCAAGAGAACTCACCCTGAAAAACAGGCAACTTCAGAGTTCTCAAAGAGCTCTCTCAGGAGAGAAGAAAGTACTGAAGGCAAGCGGAATTTGGAGGAGGTATCTTCTGACAAAATTGTTTGACGTGGAGCAAACCTTGCAACTGGGGAGAGTCTGGACCAGCCAGTTCTCATTAGGACAGGGATGAAAAAACTCCACCTCAGAAGTCCACGCAACGATCTGGAGTGTTACCATGAACTTAAGCCTGAGGCTTACTAAAACTATTCAGTTTCTTTTGCTGCTCTGAGTAAAAGCATTTAGTTCACCATTTTGTCTAAGGCTTTCCATATAACTTTTTAGCTTTGAGAAATAACCTGAAAATGGTTAATTCCATAAAGCAACAGGGAAGAAAAAGCAAGAAAACCTTGTGAATCTTGCAGGTTGCATCAAAAAGCACATAAAAGAGATTTTCTTTCTGTCGCAATTTTCTTTCTATGATTATGTGGACTGTTCTTATAGCTTACATGATAGAATCATAAGGGCATTTCCTCATGCATCTGTAGTCATATTTATAGGATGAGGTATCAAAGAATTCACCTTTGGCACATAGAGATTTTCAAAGGTTTCTTTCAAAAATTAACACAGAACTTGAACTGCTTCAATGAATTCAAGCAGTATAGGTTTGTGGTAAAAATTCCTGGCTATAAAGTTCTTTGACAAAAAAAAAATAATCTACAAAACATGTCATCAAAGCATGGTAGAAAAAGTCACCCATGGCAACTCTGAAGCTGATGGATTACCTGAAACTGAGTTATAGAAGCAAACTGCACACTGTATTGTGCACCTTACTCAGCTGTGGGAAGATGAAATTTCCACCTTTTATTATATTAAATTACAGCTGTTAGTCTTTTTCCACATTCTCAAACACAACACGGGAAAGGATTGAAGTGGTCAATGTCACCTGAGCACTTGCAGTATCGGATAAGGGGCAAGATGTTAATTCTGGACCACAAAACCAGACATTAGCAAGGGGCATTTCTGCATTTTTCCCGTGTAACACAAGGGCAAGTAACAAGTGAAGAGCAGGTGAGAGAGAGTGAACCAGGTGACTGTGTCAATGACAAGAACAAAGGGACTAAGAATGGATGAAATCTCAGGGAAAGTGAAAATGAAAAACAGATGGGTCACATAAATAGCATACACAGGACATACAAATACAGAAAACCAGAAAAATCATTTGAGGTTTAATGGTACTCTGGCTGAACTATTTAAAAGAATGGGTGCAATGAGTAAGCACCCAATGAGACAAAAGCCCTACTGACTACCACTGAGCAGAAGGTACTTCTCTGCTGCTTTAACAGAGCCCATGAACTTACTACAGTTTATTAATATTCTTACACACGGAAGATCTCTAGATCATTAAAATCAAGCACCATTTTCAGGACTGAGTTAAAGATTGTAAGTAGCAATGTCTGAATAGAGAAATGCAGGTTCTGAGCAGCAGTTTTTCTTACCTTTCAAATGCTGGCCACGAAGTCTCTTCACTGAGTTCAGAACCATCACTGCTGCCTTGAAAAAGATAAGAATGAACGATACTTTTATTTCATCATCCACAATCCATCTATTTCAATTATGTCTGCTTCTCCTCAAAATATTCAAGTTTAAATGTATAAAAACCACTTCACTAAAATACTACAATGAAAATACTTTGTGATTCGCTTCAGGAACTCCACAAACTGAGGCAGAGATTTGAAGGGACAGGGTCTAGGTGCACATTAAGTTGAAGAAAAGGAGCACTAATAATAATAAATAGAAAGGCATTTTCAAAATGTGAAGAACACCCTAAATGCAGATTTTTCTGATTAACACAACAAGCATTTAAAAAGAAAGGTCACTTTTTAAATAATTCCTTAGGAAGTCATATGTGGTCATAACACAGAGGTGCCAATTCACAGTACTGCAAACTCACTGCTGAATCTCCAATGTATCAGAAGGCTTTGCTGATGTGAGAAGCCTTGAACAACCTTTTAAAGCTATCTCCTGCTTACTGCATCAGACCACAACAGTATTTTTTCCTCCTGTGCTTCACAAAGTAATCCAATATTACTGCAAGTATTTTATTTTAAACACTGAAAGTTGAGGAAAAACGCAAAATCCCAAATATCTGATGCATCCACTTAGGGCAGGCCCATAAATAACATACTAACTTTACAATTCTAGTAAATACCATCAGCCTGAAAACTCATGTTTAAATACGCACAATAACACAAGGTAGTGTTATCTGTAACGTTGTTAAAAATCAGTAAATATGTCAGTATAGAAATGCTGTTAAAAACTCAGGATCTTCAGTTACTAACTGTCCTACAACCAACGTTTCAGCTGTTGCCTTGCTAGCTCTCCACCTTTCAGAGCAGACCAACTTCCCATGCCTGCTGCCATCCTTGCCCCCCATTTCAAGCCAACATGTGGGTTTGGCTCCTCAGTTTCAGCCTAATTCCATGTCAGCTACTGCTAAAAGCTCACCTTTCGGCACACTAACTTGACAGCTTGTTGGCTCTGCCTCCTGAATACCCGGCTATAAAAGAAAGAACTGATTCACAATGATTTTCAGACACACACACGCAAGCCCGAATCAATGCGCCTGACTTAAGGTTTTCCACCCAGAAACAAAGACTGAAAACGGGAACAAGTTCACTGTAGTTTTACACAGAAAATCAGCAGGGAACAGTGGTGTCCTAAAGAACAAAGCTAATCTGTACAAAGGTGAGTCTGGATACCCACTGAGTAAACACAGGGTAAAGATGGAGGCAATAAAAATTCACACACAGCAGGGGTAATTCCAGCCAAGAGCTGAACTGAAGTTCTCTCTGTGCAAAATCCAAGAGCAAATACAGGCGAGCAAATGCAACTTAGATGCTTCTTTTGCAAACATTAACTCAACATCCTCTTATTAACATGATCTCTAAGGGACAGTAGATAATTCGGTCTTGGTTTACCTTGAATTTTTCCCTAAAGGAAGGTCCTAACCTAGGTCACTCTAATATCACAATATAAGAGACTTGTATAGTAAAGAAGCTAAGGGACATACATAAAAGTGATGTTCCAGTGGAGATACTCGCTCCTATGCTAGGCATAAAGGTCTGCAAGAACGGGAGTACAATACTCTGGTGATGACTAATTATTTTCTAGAAGTGTCTAAGATTTTAGTAGTTACATTCTCAGATCATTGATCCTCAAGCATTCAACTGCTTAAAAGGTTACAGTAGCAGGTAGCTTGTCCATAAAATAAAAGAACAGTCACTTATACTTCTGTGGCTTATACTTCCTCTGTAGCTGTGACAACAATGTACCAAAGAGCACAGTTACTACAGTTGAGTAAGTATTTTTAATTCACATGACTGCACAAATCTAATCTATCAGCAGTCATTCTGGTGCCACAAGACAGGTGAGCAAAAAGTGACTAAAAAAATAATCAGAAGTTCTGTTCAGCACAGTTTACAGCTGACTGGCCTCATGGAAAATTAAGAGAATCTGTAGACTGAATGCCATAGTCCTACATGCTTCTAAACAAGAATACCACCAGACAGATCATGAAGTATCCCAGGCAAAACTGGAGTAACTAGTTGGAGTAACCTGTCTAGATAGAGCCTGCTGTTACAGTAGAAGTCTTTTCAAAATCCTAGAACAAACGTTGTAATTTTCTGGAAGAAACAACTGTCACTTAATGTTTTCAGCAAATCCTACATTAAATCACAGTGAAAAGCTCAATGACTGATTTTTTTTTTTTCATCCAAACAAAAACACAGCTGCACTCTCTGTAAGGCAATATACTAAGTCTTTTCAAATAAATAAGTAACATGGTTTGGGGTCCAAGAGACACAATCAGATATAACAGAATTCAGAGACAACTTTAAGCAGGTATTTTTGTAAGACCTCGCAGCTGTCTGTCTTTGAGGAAGACTGTAGTAGAGTATCTTGTAGTAAGATCTTAAAGTACTGTAATCCTTTTAGCAGATGGAATGATGATTAGGAAGGTAGGTTTCAAGTATGATGATATCTCAGGAAAGGGAATCCAGCATCCTGGACAGTTGTGAAGACAAGAGTGAGTTTCTTGAGCCATCTAAACACCAAGGAGCACAAGTGAGGGAATGGCACGACTAGGAAGTGATTAACTGATGCTACTATCAGGTGCACTCGTGTCACCGTAAAGCACAGACTGCATGACTAAGCAAATGTAATAGCCCAGTATGGCAGCTCCTAAACTGTGTCTAAGAAGGCCTGATCCAGACCTGTCTAAACAGAGGGTCTCTCCTATTTGTTTCTATAGGTTATGAATCTACTTATGTATTTTGTAATAACTCCGGCTCAAAGGGACCTTAGGAAGTCATCTGGTCCAACATTCTAGTGAGAACAAGCCTAACTTGGTGATCAGATTGCTGAGGGCTTCATCTAGTCATGTTCCTCAAGGAGTCTTGAAAATATAGTCTACAGTCTCTCTGAGCAGCCTGTTACTGTGCTTCACCACCTGCATGTGAAAAATGTTTTCCTTGCAGGTTAATTGAAATTTTCCATGTTGCTACTTGAAGCAGTCTGTGCTGCAAAATGCAGCAGTAATTCCTGTTTACCCTAGTCATCCAGCCAACACTGAAGTTATTAGGGACACTTAGAATCTGATTTATTTCCTTATTACTGCATAGATTTAGCTTTATATTAACAAAAAGTGCAACTTTAGTATGACTGCGGCTCTACTTGAGGCCCACCTGACAGAAACCCACATTAGAATCCCTGAACAGTCCTGTATTACAAAGTCATTTTTTGATATTTAAAGTAGGCTGATACATTAAAATTTTATATGAAATGACATTTTGATGGCAACTGAATTAGCTTTGCTAAAAAAGTTATATTTCAAACCCTGTAACTAAGTACTCTACAGAAAGATTTAAAAGCTAGTGTTGCTTTCTAAAAATGCAAAATAATCTAGAGCAGAAGAGCTGAAATCTCACATTTCAGAAAGTGATAATCCTTGTTACAGTACCAGTACAGTTACAAAAATTAAATTAACTTGAGGGATTTATAAACAAAGTTTCATTTAAAGAGTTCAAGCTATACAGAAATTGCCAATTACACTTTTAAAAGCAATGTTAATTTGGAAAAAAGTGGGCCAAACATCACAGCTATTGATTTAATATCTATATTGATGCCTACACAGGTTTTAAGAAATAGTAACAAAAACCTGGAAAAGGTTGAATTTTAGCATTTGACTAGCCCTCTAACATCTATATAGTGCGTCTTGTAATAGGATTTTTTAGATTCTAACAAACTTTAGAAGATTTTTTTTCCGCAACAAACGTTCTGATTCTAAAAAAACCCTCTTTCCCCAAAAGCAAAAGGATATACATTACATCCCTCTCTCCCAAAACAAAACAGAGGTGAAAGGAACTGGTTTTACCTTAATAAAAGTTAGATGTCTAGCCAAATTCTGTTTAAACATTAAGTGCACTATTTGACTATCACCTCAACTGGAAATATTTCATTCAGTCAGTCCTTTAAAAATATATCACCTTCTTAAATTCTTCTCAAGTATGTACTCAATATTTGAGTTTTTCCAACAACCTCAAGTAGGTCTTCAGGTTAAACTTAATAACAAATCCTAAGCAGTATAAGCCTTCTCTATTAAGTAATGTTATACACAAGTTTTGGCTTTATATAAGGAGACACTTGACACAAACCACTATCCTCCTGGTTTTCTGTGCTGCTAATAAAATTTAAAATTTCTTGTACAGGATTAAAAAAAACAAACAAAAACAAAACAAAAAAACCCCAGAGTTGTGTTTATCTTTGCTAGATAACATGAAGGCTTTTTCCTATCTTGGGGATAACAGCAATTGGCAATTACTTCTTGTTCGCTGTGCTGATGATTATCTGAGAAGCTTCAGGATTGTTTACATACAACTGTAGTGTTGCAGCTGAATACAGATATGAATTTTCTGGTTTCGTTTGTAGGTGTGCATATACGTATGTCTATGCTACAGCCACACAAGCAGCGTGAGGCTGCGTTCCTAGTTATGTGATAGGGAATGCCTACACCATTGCATACCCATTCCCCCCTGGTCACGGCATCTACTCATTGCTGAAAGTCTGAGGATATTGAACATTTAACACAGGCTTCCTTTATCCAGAAGTTAGTCCCCAAAGTTAAACAGGTGTTAATATAAACAAACCAACCCCAAAGAGTTTAAAAAGTATTCAGACTCAAAATTCTTTCCCCTTCTCAAATCTGTAGCTGACACTCTCTTGGCTCCAGTCACACAGTCTGACCTGACAGAGCTCGAAGTTCTAACGTGAAAACACAAAAAATTGCTCAAGAGGCCTGAACACCAATTGCTGTAGTACAAAAAACCCAACTAACATCATGGAGATGGACTCCATGCCCTGAAAGTTATGTTCTGCCTTGTTGAGCCTATGACCACACTGAAAAACCTCATACGTATTTTAACTAGTTCATTACCATTTAACTGTTGTACAGTAAAGTTTAAATAGCTCAACTTTGACTAGCTAGTTAACCAAATAAGAAAAGTGTGAAGGCTGGCAAATGAGTCGAGCAATATGATGCCAGAGAACAGGCATTAATTTTTAATACCATCACTGATAATGAGTTCCATTGTGAAAAACTAACCCAAGCAAACAACCAAATGGATAAAGATGAGGAAGGAACAGGGAGGTTGTACAACAGCATTAATCACAAAATACCCATAGTACATGCCTTGGACTGAGCAATACTAATAAGGACAGCAGAAGAAATGGGGTACTAGAATTCCTGTATACCCCTCTCCTCCTCTCAAATGGAGGCCCCTACACGTGCATTTTTAACCTGAAATATTATACAGCTTTTGTATTAACCCTATCACTAATAAAGCAGTAGTTCACAACAGCAAAACAGGGTACCCACATTTAGGGCAGGAGACAGGCATCTATATACCCATTTAAATGGAATATTAAAAAAAGAACAACCAACATATTTCTTCTGCCCGAAACCCTACCATAACTTTGATCTTCTGATGCAGACTGCTGATGACTCAGAGTCCTAAACACCCAAACAACATACTATAGGGTAAGGAATCAAATAAACATTGGCTGTGTATAGTTCTTCCCTACTGTATGGGCTGCCAAAAACCTGAAAGTAAATGCATATACTGTATACCTACACCTATACTTCATTTATTTAAAGAGAAATATAATCCCTTGTAGAATTCAAGTACTTCAAGATGGTGACTTAATAGAGGAATTCATTAAAATGCTGATATTCTTATACGCATTTTATGCCAGTTCAGGTTTGAAAACATACTGTTCTTACAAAGGCACTTTCTTACATTAATCCACAATGATTCAAAATACCCTTCTTTGACTCTGCAGTATTAATTTCTCTGACTGCATTAGAATAAAGGCTCAAGTTATTCTCAAGCAATTGGAGCACACAAATGAAGGCAAATGTTCAAGAGCCATAGTTTTTCCACAGCTTTCATCCATATCATCATAGGTTTGGAAAAATAAGTGGAAAAAAAGAAATAGTTTGAGAAAGAAAACACTGCTAGTTAGAACAGAAATTGCATCCAACACCACAACAAACATAATCCATTAACATGTTTTCTTTGAGTTTTTAAACACCTAAAATTACATTCTCAATTTCAGCCCAGTATTTCTGTGTTCATACCTCAACATCTATTCTTAAGTGCACCCTTAAAAAAAAAAGCCTCCTAAGCAAACGTACTTTGCATCCCATACATTAAGTGCTGTAAGAGGAGAAAGGCCAAATATATGAAAAGAGGGGTCTATTTTACACTGTTCTATTACCTCTAGGATTATTTGGACAATTAGCCATTGTGAACAAATTCAACTTCAGAAAAGAAATTCAGTAACGCAGCTGAGCCAAATTATAAAAAATGTTGGAAATCCCAAACTTCTGAAAACATCAACGAAGCAAGCTGAACATTGCTGCAAAGATACTTAGGAGTACACTTAAGCAAGAAAAGAATACTTTAAAAGTATAAGGATATCAAGGAGTATTAGAAAACCAAGCATTCTTAAGAAAAAATCTTACGAATATAAAGGAAGTTTCATGCTATTTGAGTGGAACCACGATCTAGTAAAAACATCTTAATTTATGCTAGTTTTAGGTGAGGAGGTGACAACAGGCAAATACATGCAGGAGAACAGCTGGTAAGAGTGTGCAGGTGGTTCCTCCAACTCAGCCAAGAGCAATGCTTGGACCCCAGAAGGGCAAACTCACTCTTCTTCTTGAGAGAGTACATACAGTGACCTCACCAAAACAGAGGGACTGCAGAACAAGATGATCTTGTAGCTTTAGGACTTACTGATAGCAAGCACTTGAGGTTCTCAATGAACTTACACTGCAAAGTAAAAGCATCTGTCCCAGTTTACTTAAAGCAGATATTCTGGATTGTCTGCACAAAACATTTTCAGGAGCATTAATCTGCCTGTATCTTTAGGTATTATCTGTCAAAAGTCTCTCTGCAGTCAACAGAAATAAAGTGGGGTTTTAAGGACACAGGTCATATAACTTCTTTTTAGCCACCCACCTAAGAATGAAGTCAATCATATCCTTGATGATCTTAATTCTCTGTGTAATTATAAAGACCTCCAAATGACTAATTCAAATGCAGCTGTCTAAACTATGAATGTTTAAAACTTAGAAGAGACTATTTCCTCTTCTTACATTCCTGAATTCAAGAAAACATTTCCCATCTGATATTGTATATACGACTGGTCAAGTGTTTCTTTCTTCTAATTAGGATAGCCTTGGCACTGCTGGAAAAACATTTCTCACTTTTGTTCAGATAACAAGCACCTATGCTATAAAGCAAAATGGCAACAGAACCAGATGTACATCTCCCTTACTCCAGCAGAATATATGACCGTCTGCTGAACACAGTCTCATACTTCTAGGAACCAGAAATGTTTTGGCCCAAGTACAAGAACTTTATATAACAGGGGTTATATCTCTAATTTTTTATTTTATTTTAGTTCCAGGTCTTTGCAGAATGCATTGAATGGACACAGTCAGCCTCCAGACCCTGAAATTAAGAAAAGAATCTGATAAAGATCACTGACCGTGGCTGTTACCTTACAGACAGGCCTGTTTTCAGGAAATCCCATACCTGGCTCACTTTCTGCCTTGCTGCTGCTTTACAAATCGTTCATTGGAAGGAAAAATACCCACTTAATATATCCTTCCTATCTGAAAGATTAATTACATTGATGTAAAAGTTTTGGTACACTATGCACCATTGCCAGAATGGATCATCAGTCTTTCCCAGCACAACACAATCAAAATTATCCATCATCACCTGAACGTGTGTTTTTAGTTTAGATACACACGCACTGGCTGGATTAACTGCTCAGTTTTAACATGCTTACAGGCAGAACGGTTTCCTCCAGTCATGAATCTCACACCTAGTGATGATGCTCTGACTGACCTCTATCACAGCCTGAAAGCTTCTATCACAGGGGTAACTGAAGAAATCCAAGTGGATGAGTCCTGATGTATCTGAAGCAGTTGGTGTGTTCAGTGGAAAAAGAAACACTATTCCTCATGAGGAAAGGCTGCCAGAGCTGAGCCTGTTCAGCCTGGGAAAGAGAAGACTGAGAAGGGATCTCATCAACATCTGCAAATATCTTTAGGGCGAGTGTCAGGAGGACTGGCCGGGCTCTTTTCAGTGGTGCCCAGCGACAGGACAAGCGGCAGCAGGCACAAACTGAAGCACAGCAAGTTCCTTCTGAATAGGAGGAAGAACTTCTTTATTTGAAGGGTGACAGAGCACTGGAACAGGCTGCCCAGAGAGGCTGCGGAGCCTCCAATGGAGACACTCAAAACCTGCCTGGATGTGACCCTGTGCAACCTGCTCTGGGTGAACCTGCTTTAGCGGAGGATTGGACTAGATGGTCTCCAGAGGTCCCTTCCAACCCCGACCAGTCTGTGAACTCAGACATGAGGCCTGATAAAAAAATGCATAAATTCACACGCTCTAACGATTCAGATAAGGCATCATAACGATACACCACTACATACAAACATCCTGTAGACCCTCACTACTGTTACATTGCTGCTTTTTTGATATTTGATGTAGAGGTGGATTATACCCAGTCCTCCACTATGAAAGGATTGGGAAGGTGTGAACACCTCTGAGCCCTCAAAACCCAAGAGTGATTTTAAGTAGTATTGCAGTCATCTTGAAGTCATATTCAAGGTGCTGACATACCAGAAACACTGTGTATGTTTTGAAGAAGGGTCATTTATCCAAAAAGTTAAGTCCCATATAGGCTTATATCTAAGAAAAGGTAGTCCTGTTTCTAGAGTTACAGGTTTAAATCCACTTTTATGGGCAAGGTAAGGAATAACACTCTTTTCAGTACACACATTCAGAAGAAGTTTTCTTGACCGTCTTTTGAAGTTGTGTTGTAGAATACTGTAAACCTCCTCTCTGCTGCAGTGACTACTATTTCCAAATCCTGAGTAAACAGACTACTTCAAACATGATGGAGGAACTTAGCAACTTCAATCAACTTCCTTAAATCCTGCTGAAGCAGCAGTACAGAATGCCAGACAACTTAAATTTCCAAGAATTCTTCAGTAATAGATACTGCAAGCCTCCAGAATTTACTCTCTTCCTCCATATGTACTTCTAGCACCTCTTTCACACCTTTTGTGTAATTGCAAATTTCATAATCAAGAAGTAGCAAAAATAATAATGGTGCTAGACTGTCAAAACAGTGATAAAACTGAAGTATTTGAGTATGGGGAGGCTGGAGGTGGAAAAGAATGGGAGAGGGGAAGTTCTAGCCACAATTGCTGATCTTACACAGATTGCATAAGGTTGTTGTTTTACAAGTGATTTATAAAAGTCTTCTAAAGTGGCAATTCTGTTCCAGCTTGTAAGGATGACTACATCAAGTCCATAAGGTCATGCCTGAGCTAAGCAAGAGAACAGAGTTGAAAAATTCAGAGATGAGACGAAGTAGGAAAAACCCTGTATTCTCCAAAATGTCTAGATGGTGACTGGTTCTTAATTGTACCTCATGAAAAATTGCTTGTCAGCTCTGGCAAACCTTCCCTGCTAGGCTCTAATGGAGGTAAATAAATAATTTACCCTGGAAAAAAGGACCAACTGCAGAGAAGCTTCTTAGATATGTAGATAGAAAACATCAGTAAAAAAATTGCACTAGGAAAAGGCTAATGCTACGTCTCAACAAAGGTGACAAAAATTTGATTCTCCTGTACTGTGCAATCCCTGAGAAAGCAGTCTGTCTGTATGCTGATGAGAAGTATCACTCCTGCTGGATAATTTGGAAACAGCAAACTTTGCCATAGCAGAGAACTTGTAGAAACAGAGACAGGCAATGCACATTTAACAGTGGAAGCTGTCCGATGTGAAGAAATTCAAACTACTTTGGACTAAGCTACTTCCACAGCTTTACTTATTAACGTTGGGTTTTTTTTTTTAATTATTGCCTCCACATATTTGACTTTTTCCACATGAAAAATATATTTAACTTTTGCTCAGAATATAGCCTTCTCCTCAAGAAAATACATGAGCAGCTCCCGAAAACAGAGTAACTTGAAACTGTGTGACCTTGTTTCTCTCCGCGAGGGCTAAAAAAGAAAACTTCTTTTAAAATTAAGTTATCCAAAGAAACGCACAGCACTACAGAAATCTTTCATTACCATAAATGCATAAAAACTGAACACTGTTCAGTTCCATCAAGCTAGTAACTCTGAGAAAAAGGACTGTGATAGAGGTTCCATATTGCAATCCTGGCTGCAGTTAGGGGGATCTGAGAGGCACTGGCCCTGCCCTCCCTTCTCTCCAAGGATCTGTGCACAACAGGGAACAAGAGCAACTGCCATCACATAAGGAACTCAGGAAGCAGAAGTTCTCAAAAGAAGAATACCCTAAATATTTGAAAATAAATAACTTAACAGTATGAAGTAGATTCTGACATTATGTAGTATCTGAATGTTAAATTGCTATCTAGCCCTGACAAAAGTGAGTATTTAGAAATTATGCTCTTAAAGATTGTCAGCAATTTACAGTTCTCACTGTCAATTCAATATGGCATTTTAAATCTAAATCCTACCACAAGACATTTTTAATTTGGATTGATCTGGGGGGGGAGACTAGGAAGGAAAAAAAAAAAAAAAAAGAAGAGGAGTATCATCAGAGGTTGTATTGTTAAAGGGGATAAAAATAAATCTGGTTTTTTATTATTTATCAGTTCATACTGCATAAATTATGCTGCCCTTCACCTAGATTTCTCAAATTTGTTCTAAAATAGAATTAGTATTTCAGAATAGTACTGCTGCTTGTACAATCACCAACTAATCGTGTTAAAATCTTTATTAAAAGACCATGTACTGCCTGGGTACGTTTACATTTCCTACCTATTGAAATTCCACTAGAAAGGGTGGAGCTCTCTGCCTGCCCTCGGGATGGGACATGAGGCTCCATGACGCTGTCATCCAGTAGGTGCCTTGGTCCTGCGTTGGGGAATGTTGCACTTTTAAATTCAGCCGTATTCATTTTGTGTATGAAACTAGAAATGAACAAGGATAAAACCGTTACAATGTTATCTTTGATACATTTCATAAACTGTTGCTTTAACATCCTGAACGACTGCGGTGTATTCCAAATACCAAACTAAATCACAGCTCATCACAAGCAAGTGTGCACAAACTATATTATCGATAGGAACTGCTAGTCTTAAAACTGCACAGCACTCTTGGAGCGAAGTCAGCAGTACTTTATAAAGTACTTTCAACATCATAAGGTATTTTTGTCTTACGGTAACGCAACCGAACTTCAGAATTGCATTCTAGCTCATTAAAGGTAAACTTACACAATGTAAGTTAAGAGATTAATTACTGAATAGCTACAATTGTGCATTTTGAAAAGATGACAAGGGAACTGATGATATAATGATCAAGATATTAATTAGGAGTACACCTTTAAAGAAAAAAACCTGAAGCCATTGCTATACAAAGTTACATCAAAGTCTACAAAAGAGTTCTCACTATAAAAATACCAATAAAGTAATTATTGGTAAAAGTAATAAAGTAATAAAGAAAAATATTCAAAATTGTTTGAATTTGAAACAATTACACTGGCATTGAGTTGCTATATGTGATAGTTTTGTAATTCAAAAAGCCTATTTTAGCTAATTCATTAGCTATTCTTATCATGTTAACAGCTGCACAGTCTTCCTACTTTGACTAACTCTCTTTGGTTGGGATACTACCGTTATAGTTCTGAGCTTGCTCTCTTGCCACAAATCGGTCTCTAAGTGAAGTACCGTGCACAAATCATGCTACTTTTTAAAAGCAAAGCTTTTGTATTGAAAGATGATACATCACAAAGCTTAGGGCTTTCAGGTTAAATAAAATGCTGACTTGTATCCCAGACTGTGACACTTCCTATGTCCATGTGGTATCAGGTTCCTAGGCGAAGGGGGTGTTGGTGGTAGCAAGGCTCCTTCAGCTGCAACATTTTTCCGTCCACTTTGTGGAGACGCTCCAACTTCAGAGCCTGGGAACAAAAAAGACATTACGCCCAAGTAACTTTAGAATTACCTTCAGGGTTACTTGCCAGAAAATTGTGGAGGAGTTGCACAAAACTTCCTAACTCAGTTTGTGAGAGAGGGCCTGTAATAAAACTCATTGATGTACTCATATTGATAATTTAAAAACCCATACTTTATGGGTTTTGCACAGGATTAAAAATAAAGATACTTATTTCAAATAGATCAACTAGTTAAAAGTATTTTGTAAGTCCTAAAGTTTGCTTCATTAGCTATATTGGCATTAAACAGGTCCCACTGATTCTACATTTTGAAACTCCTGCCTTCAACCACTTTTGGCATTGATCAAAAATAATCTACGTTTTTGGAAGCATATTATACCATGAAAAGTTTAGATGAAGGCCCTTCTGTCTAGACGCAACAAAGAATGAATATTTAATAGCTTTTCACCCCAAATGACACTACAAGTTAGTGCCACAATACATACAAGAAACTAAAAAACCGACTCAATTCCTTGGAAGAATTTCTTAACAGATCACCTTTAGACTTTTTATTACAAATACACAGTGTTTATACTTCACACTTCTTTATTAGCCTCAGGCAAATATTTTCCATGCTTGCAACTGAAAAATAATGCATTTGACAACCTCAAGTCTTTGCACATTTATTAAGCATTTACCTACTAAATCTTCTCTGGAAGCAGCAGAGTGGGGGGTGCTGGTCCCTGGTTCTATCTTTAACGAAAGTCTGCATTAAAGAAGCATTAAAAATTACTTTATCAGGAAACAGAAGCATATAAAAGTAAGTTTTTGAAAGATTATTTTTTTAAATTTACAATTGAAGGCTGCCTGTTTCTATAATTGCAAGAAACACTATAAAGTTAATACAAACTGTGCATAGTTATCTTTAGCACGCGTTATTTTCAAACTTTTTATTAAAAAAAAAAAGTGGAAAACCCCCTACTACTGCAACAGGGCCCAATATTCAAAAAGTGACATGCTAGGGCATAATGCAGCAAATGAGTTTTTTGCTTTGGTTCATATAGACAGGACAGGTTTGTAATACCATGCTGAAAGAGGACCATACTCAACACCAAAACCTTGGCTACAATACAGAGCCTCTTCTGCACCAGGCACAGCCAGCCACCAGCAGCCAAACAGCTGGTTTGTAAGTCCTAAAGGTCGCTGCATTAGCTATATTGGCATTGAACAGGTCCCACTGATTCTAGAGGCTGCCATCTTCACCCTCTGTGAGCAAAAGCTCGATGTGACAAAGTCACACTGTGGAAGGAGCAGGGGAAGAGGCCATTGCTCTGCCTTGGCACCACCTTCCAGAGCAAACATCAGCCACACATAAGCCAGGACCTACACAGCCTGGGGACGGCTAGCAGGTATCAGACACTCAGCAAGAATACCACCAGCATGAAAAATAGCAAGAATAAAAAGCATACAACTGCTCCCCCTACCTTTACTCAAATAGTTACACTTACTACACTTCACCATTTAAATTTTCCTACGAAGTGTACTAGTGTTCCAGGCCAAGTCTTTTGTATTTACTGGTCTAAAAGTCAAAAGCCTTCTTTGGCATTTTGGAAAATACATTATCAACTTGACTGCATCCATAATTAAAGCTTCTTCTACAACAGGCGTTTCCAACAGTACCACTAAGATGGCAGACTCCAGGAGCAGAGAACTCCAGGAAGATCAAGCATATCTTGTCCACACAGTTTGCAGAACTGGAATCTTTGAAATTAGCAGAGTTGGAAAAGCATCTACATCATTTTGGGGAGAAAAAGTTTGAAGTTTGACAGCTCTTCTCCCTCCCATTCCCAGACAACTTAGCAATGATTTATTAAATTTTTTAAATTTAATTTTTTAAAATGAAATAAAATCCACTAGGAAGAAAAACATGTATCCAGGTCACAATGGCTGTTCTCTAAATCTTTACCTCCCCTTCTTAGTGGATAAAAAGTAAAATAGTTATTTATAGTAAGAGTAGTTCTTCAAAATACACTCCTCCCTCATAAAAAAAACCAAACCAGTTTGGAGACACATAAAATAAATGGGTGTAAAACCAGACTTTCTGAATGGCAGTTATGTTGCCGCATTATGTGCGATTGTCTCCATTCACTTCCCTGTTGTCAAACCAGGGCTTGTACAGGATGAAGACAACAGAGCTCCTTCAGCAATAAAATTTCCACTAGCAGTTTAGTCCTATCTAGTGAAAGCAGAGTAAAGTGGAGCATGGAATTCATGAAAACAATATGCCGCTAAGAAGCAGGCACTGCAGTTAATAAACCTAGGTTTGTTTGAGGGGTTTGGAGTTGTTTTTTTTAACTCAAACGTTTAACTGCAAAGCTTTTACTCTCAGTGATAAGCAAGCAGTATTTTCAAAATCAAGCTATAGTACATTTCAGCAAAAAAGGTAAGCTGGATGCTTGCGTATGAACAGGCAGAGAACAATTTACAAATCTTAGAAGGGAAGCCGAGTGTCGGAGCACTTGTTAACTGTTCTTTGACATAAATTGAAGGGTCCCCATTTGCTGCCTTTTAGTAAATCCCAAGTTAGGGTTATTAAATGGTGAAGTGTATCCATTCCTCTATGTGCATACCCTGCCCACCATTCGAACATAGCTACACAAGCAACCAATACAACACAACCGAGCTGACAAACTTCCCGGGTGGGCAGGATGGGAACGGGTGGGGAACGTCCTCAAGCGCACCAGCCAATGGACAAAAACTTTCTTCATATGCAACAGATTTGCTTGAGGTTTTTTTCCTATCCTCAGGGCTTGTTCCTTTCTCTTGCCAGAGATTTCCATTCCCTAGTTTTGCTGGATGCCGAGTCACTTAATACAGTAACAATCTTTTAATTAAGGAAGTCAAACCCCCTGTTTCAAATGGGCGGGGACATAGGTGGACAGTAACTCCCAAAAATCAAGTATTTACATTTTACACTGTATATAACCTAATCAAAAATATAAATGAAAGTAAAAAATATACATGAAAGTAAAAGCCTTAAGTCACCCTCAGTAAGAATTTGGGACCAGACTCACAGATGACTTCATTCCCATGAAAAATGACATAAGCTATCTTCAATTATGGGATACATCTTATTGACTGAACAGTACTGTGTGTGAACCAAAAGTACAGAGCCTTCATTAATGAACACCTGAAGAGGTGTGCAGATCAAATCAGCAGACATGAAAGCTAGGAAATAAGCCCTCCAGCATGCTGAAAATTGTCTTGAGTACAGGACCTTGCCGGAACCTTACTACTTGCAACTAGTGCATCTGAGATGCATAGTCCCCCAATACAAATGCAATTTTAAAAGCAACAGGCTCTGTATTACAAAAGTTATTTTGTAATGAGCTACAGCCAGTTACAGCATTTCACATACTTACTTGTAATTGTCATCTTCTACAAACTTTTGTAGTTCTTCTATGTACTGAACTGAGTTTAAATATTTTTGGACATGAGGCAACAGAGGAATATCTGGAGAACAGACGACATTCATTATCACTGTACCATTCATGGCTAAGCCAAGTTATTTTCCAGAATCTATTTAAACAGAATCATATCTCTTGCCTTTTTACATGAGATGGAGGTACAAACTACAGTCCCTACTGATGCTGAGATTTTTGTCCTTCATAGCAATTCCCATGCGTTGAGCTGACACTCCCCACATCATGAAGCCAGGTATGTATCCCCCTAGAACAGCTCTGCTTATCAGAGCACATGTAAGGGAAAAGTGAGAGAGCATCCCTGGCCAAACCGAGGGTCCAAACCTGGAACCTGGAGGTTTGTACCTGAGGACTCCTTCACAGCCCACTTTCTCATTACATTGAGCTTTCAGTGAAGCCACAATCCCATGCTAATTCACATTCCACCATCAAAAACACAGCCTTATGACTTCACTAGAAGAGGACTGTGAGGGAGACCATCTTTGAAGAAAAAATACATTATCTGATCTATGAACAGAACTATAAATGTCCAAAAGACAAGCTGAGCGTATTTTATTATCTCTGGTAAAACTACTACTCCAAAAGTAAGCCTACTATTTTTAGAATTCATAGTCATAAAATTATGAAACACAGGGATACAAGTTTATATTGTACTAGTAAAACTACTCTTAAGTACAATGTATTCCATATTTTTCATCAGAAAATACGTACTGCAAAAATGTGTGCAATGTAAGAAAAGGGCAATTTTACTCCATCTTCTCACACTGCTGCTCTGTCATAACCAACAATACCAGAAGGAACTCAGACTTTTGGGCTGAGAGGGTGAGAGAGCGCACTAATGGCATTCAAATGGGTCAGGCCTTACTTATGTTGCATTACAGAAGACAAATATTAAAGCTTTTAAAGTTGTTCCATTTAATACTGCAGTATTTACACAACAGCTTACCATATTCACATGACTGCTGTAAATCTGAGATAATCCGAAGAATGTTGTTCATTAAATTTGTTCTTTGCTCACTTTCCAGAATGCTCCCTGTTGATGGGTAGGCAGAGTCAATATACGTCAGGTCGGACAGATAAATACCTGAATAAGATTAGAATGAAATTTTTCTTTATTTAGTGTCTCACATTTAGCAGAAAACACTCACAAACAGTTTTGAAGAATTTTTGCTTTCATTGACTAACGTGCATGCAGAATGAGTACAGCACTGACTCTGAAATTTTATATTTACTTCAGAAATCGCTTTGACAAGACCTCTGAGAGCCTTCGGAGTAAAACAGTAATAATGCTTGGACTTACAGGAAAATAGACCACCATGCCACCCTTGCCTGGGATTGTATTTGCACTCTCCCCAGTCACTTAATCCTTAGTGTTGTCAGTCGCCTCTCAGCTGGATTTGCAGGTGCTGAGGGTATGAGTACAGCCAGGTTTCTGCGAGCAAGCTTTCCTTCTCGGTATGGCAAGTTACAACACGGGGCAGAGAGGATCCCTTCCTCCCGCCACCCACTAGGCACGTTCTGCCTGGCTTTGTGTGTAACAGTGTCATCATTTCTAAATCTGGAAGTAACTACAAGGACATGCACAACCACTCATGAACCTAATCTTCTTCCATATGACCAATTAATTATTCCCTTGTCAAATATGAAGCACACTAAATGCACAACGCTAAGATACATGATCAAAATTACTAATGATTTTAGAAGTTACTACTTCATTCCTCCAATTCAGCAACTAAAAAGCGTAACAGAAGGAAAAGTCATGTCATCTGTAACTCTTGAAGCTGAGGAGAAGTTAACTAGGCAAAAAGCACACTCAGATTGAAATGTGGTACAAATCCTGCCATTGGTATTAAATGCAACTCCAAAGATCCAACAGCCTTACAGATAAGTCTCTTCAAGTCTTCTACCTGTTTTCTTCCTCACCGTCATTGTAACCTCACTACTCTTTCAATCCCTTGATCATGTAGAGGGAAATCTTCCTCCTTACATACTAATGCTGTAGATAAGCCACTTATTTTAATTCTAAATGCAATTCTACTTCCTGAACTTCACCCAAAGACTAACCATTTTTGTCTCAGCTAAATGAAATATATCCTGACCAACTCCGCTCTTAAAAGTAATTGCTCTTCATCCCCTGCATCTTCCACAAAAACTCCAAATTAAAAAACACCAACAAACCACCACCAAAGTTAAATACTATTTTCTAAGAAACTGATTTCAGTAACAGGGAATTTCTAAAATTACATTTTGCTTCACCTCTCAGCATTGTATAACAAAAATCATAACAAGACGTTTGGCTTTACAGGTGGAAGACTATTGATACAACCTCACAAGAACAGCAGTTGTGTTTGTATAGCACCTAACCAGTACAGACCTCAAATGTGAGTTGGGAAACTGGGCATCACTCCAAAATCAACACATACACGCGCGTGTGTGCACACACACAGAAACAAATTAAAATACTTGTGGTTGAAAGGTGACATATAAAAAAGTGAATAAAAAGGTATTACACATGACCTGATACACTACTAAATTTCTCATTTTTTCTATTCTGCTAGAATCAGTTTATTAAAAAACAGAAAGGATAATCAGAAACATCAGATAGTCACATTTAATTGCTACGCTATCTAGACTGCATAAGCTGTCCTGAACCTAAATTTGCTAAGCAATATCCAAATAGGCCTGAAAAATCCAACACTTGCTCAGTCTTCCACAGAAAGTAGTAAATCATGCTTACTAATAATAATAAAGGAAATTCACTGTGAACACGCACCTGCGATATTATGCAGGATTTTATAAACCAATGTAGGATTATCCTTCTGAATGACTTGCTCAATTAAGCACTGTTGTTTTTTTTTTTTCTTTTAGCTAAATCAAGACTTCTTCTGTAAAGACCTCTAAACTTATTCGATGCATTTCTATGAAGTCTAAAATAATTTTGAAACCACACTAGGGTAATTCTCTTTCAAATATAATCGGCATACCCTTTGTGAAGAAACCAAAGATCAATGAAATCAAACTGAACGCACTGAAGTGCTGGCTGACTACTGACAGCACTAAAAACTGCATTCCTTATAGAGCATAATCTCTGTGGCTTTTGCTACTTCTAACACCAGTCAGATGTTATCAAATACTCTGATACCTACCCAAAACCATCACACACACAGTTTTAACATTTTCCACATGTTATCGGAGACTTCATGCATTTAACAACTGGAACTGTTTCTTATTAAGTGAACGTCAAGAATTGAATGCGACATTCTGTTGAACATTCTTCTGGACTATAAATGGTTCATTTTTCCTGTTGTATCCAGCCAGGCTGCCCCTTTTATTCCCAGCAACACAAATCGAGTTTTATCAGCCTGAAAGAATCTTTCTTCTAAATGAAGCCCAGTACTGTAATAACTTGAAAGGCATCTTTAGGCAGCGTAGTAAAAATGTTTGATTTGTAATTGCCTGCTGAACTCTTGCACAGTCTGTTGCCATATGGTACCCTCCCTTCTACTGGCAAACAATCTTTCCTTGTTCCTAACTTCTCAGCCTCCCTACCCCCTCCTTTTCTGGAGGGTATGGATAGGAAATCCGAAGGAGGAGTTTCTTCTGCTCTCAGTGTGTTCGCGGTGACATCATAGGTGGGCTGAACGTCTAAGTCGAGTGTGTGTTTGTTTAAAAAAACACTGTCCAAAAGTGATGTATATGGAATCTGGGTCAGCTGTAGCTGGTTAGTGCACTTCTGCATGTGAGAGTAAAACACTGCAGTTTCAAAAAACATTTCCTTCTCTCTTCTGGAATAACCCATACTGGAACATTACTTTTTTCTTTTTTTTTTTTTCTTTTTTCTTTTTTTTTTTAAATGATTAGTTAGCTTGGTTATCGTATGGAGAAACCCAATTCCTCAACACAGCTTGGATCTAACAGAGAAAGACAAAAGCACTTTTCAACTCCAACTGCAGATTAACAATCCACAGCATCGGGTAATATAGGAGGAAAAAGCAACTTGGCCTCTGGATTTTATATCTACCACAGGAGCAAAAGAGCCGGAAGATTTTTTTTCTTGGTAAGTTTTAAAGTTATTCTTACTTACAAGTTTAATTTTGAGCTATTTGTGAACTATACATGCATCTCCCTCAACACAAGATTGTGATGAAACAGATCTGTCTCAGTCTGAAAAGCGTTTGACAACTAAAATATAAAACGCACTTTTGTGGCATTTGGTAGACTTTGGAAACTTGGAAAGAATTAAAAAGGACTCTGCATAAGAGCAGAGGCTAACTCATTCCAGTTGTAAGGATGAACAAGTTTCAGTTGTTTAACTGTACTGTGTACTTTGTTATCTATAGTTACAGAAAATTAGTACTACCAGATTCTTTGCTAAGCATGTGATTTGGGTATTGTGAACATATTAATGTGAAATTCTGATCCTACCAGAAAGAAAAAGCCAAAAATCCTATTGATTTCAGGGAAGCTGGATTTCACCCAACAGCACAACGTAAGACCTAGCATTACTAGAACTAGAAAATGGATACCTCAATAAAACCACTGTAAAAAGTCCCAAGTAAATCAATGCACATCTGTAAGTAGCAATCATTGTATATAATTTCAACAGAACTTCTATTTATGGTACTTCTGAGCAGTAGAAGTAGATCGAGTTGTACAACCAACCAAGAAACCCAAGTCATACATTGATTCAGAATATAATAAAGTTTGTAGCATTAACAATTGTGCAGCTGAAAATCCAAAGGCATTGCTGCACCAGGCACTAATCCCCTTAACGATTTGTGGAATGATAGGGAAGTTAATTGTACCTCAGCAGTCTGTTTCTAAATAAAGATTCATTTCATAAACATGAAATGTAATGTACATACAAGGCAACACTATATTAAGTGGAAAATAGAGGGGTTTGTTACCATTCTTCTTGGGGGGGGGGGGGGGGGGGGGGGGGGGAGGGGGGGGTAAGGATGCAGTTGCAAGTCAACAATTAAAAGAGTTGTTTACAAACAGAAGACAAAAGTACAGACAAAACTCCAAAAAAGTTTCCAATACATAATTTTCTACTTTTTTACTTTCTTCGTGTTGATTTGCAAGTTAAAACACAGTAAATAATGCAAAACAATGGAAAAGAATTCAAGTTACGTATTTGCATTGACAAACTCTCAGAAATGCCTGACGCATTCAGAGAGAATGAAGAGGGTGATGCTAAAAGAAGAGACAGTGTTACAGAAAGCAAACTTAATTAAGATTTAGCAGCTATGGGAGAAAAAAAGCTCTGAAGCAGTCTTCACAAACAAGAAAGATGGATTCTTTCCAAGTTCTCAAGCCCTTTTTCTTACTATCCTTTTGTGCTTTTTTACATATTGAAGAAAACAATCTAAACAACAAGAAACCCCATTTGAAGCCTACGTAGCGTGCTTTGGACACCAGTCTCCATTCATTCATGATTCGCCAAGGTTTTGATTTACGCAGCTTAGAACAATTCCTAAATCTTTCACAAACGAAAACAGCTGAGTCAATTTTAAATACACTGGCTATGTCCAAGGTTTTAACTCTCTCTCCTTTGCTGCCTTCCAACTTTAGAGTTCAAATTTTGAAATGCTTATTTTAAAACAAATAAAGAAATACCAATATTATGCTGTTGCCACAAGAATCATCTGAAGTATGATGGAAAAATATGGCATTTAAAGTTTTACAGGAATTTACTTCAAAGAATGGAAATTCTGAACCTTTGAACTTTTGCCAGTAACTACATGGCTTTATCAGGTCTTAATTATTGCTTTACTGGGCATAGTGTGTTTTTCATAATGAGCCCTATTAGTCTGGTCCTTAATATTTATACACCAATGGATGAAGCAAAATTTCCTATAGCAAACATCACTAAATGCTAGTCTTCACTATCTGTTTTACAGACAATTCTAGAGTCCCTAAAGAACATATTTCCAAAGGCAAAATGCACCACTCCATCGTACCTGCCTGTTAAAATGGTGCCAACACACACAATGGCTGCAAACAAACATAAAGGAACCCTTACACCAAAAAAAGTCACCAAAAAAATAATCTAGAAGTGTTATGATATCTTGCTGTGTTTTCAGAATATCTAGTACAACAAGATTATACAAATCTCTTCTGCAAAGAATTTCAAACAATCCATGATTTTTAACTGTGACACATTTTCAATGACTACTTTAAAAACCCCTGAAGATTTTTAGCTTGCCTCTCCTAAACAGAATGAGATTCCTGTTAATCTCAGAGAAGCAGAATTCTGTGACTCAATACATCATGTATCTGACTAACAAAACCCGAGAACGTATTATTCCTGGATCTCAGTCAATACAATTGAAAGTAATCCTGTTTTTTCAGTAGAGGCAGAGTGACTTACCGGAAAAGCACTTGTTTATATAGGGGGAAAGGAACTTATTGAAGCACACGGATACATCAAAAATCGATGTGAACATTTCTCCTATAATAAAAGTGCCTTCCCCACGTAAGTATTACTTTTAACGTTATGGACCAAGTTTTAAGCCAAAAAAAAATGCACAAAAATCTCCACTTACTCCGTGTAGAGACAGGAACATAGATTGTTCTATTGATTTTAGCTGCTTAGACAAAGCTTAACAGAAAATGAAGCACATGTAACATCAATAACAGAGCTTTCAGATTAACTGGTATCATGTTCAGAGAATCTTTATTCTCAGTATTATAACTTAGTTTCTAAAAGAACCCCATCTCTTTCTTTTCCCGTTTCACACGTTTATATATGGAGGTTTATAAAAGAGGGCACTGCTGGTACTTATCGTTTGACCATATTCTTTTAATAAATACTCAGAATAAAGATACATACTGATACTACACTTTCTTTACAAAGAGAATCTTATATTCACATTTACCTCCAACACTTCTGCTACATTCAGTCGTAACAACCTACAGTGCCCAGGGAGAAGCAGTCTGTCAGCTCTGAAAAAACAGATTCCAATTTGTGTTGTAGGTCTCCAAATTCTACATCCTGCTGAACATGAGAGTCACAGCAGTACAACAAAGAACAAATAGTTTGTTGTGTAGAAAGGTAAAAAATGCCAAATATATACTAGTTTCCACACTTCCTCACCCCGGCAACTCTAATACTTGTAAGTGATATAATGTTTTTTGTGATAACACAGCCCACGTTAGTTTCTCAGTGAACATTAAAAATAGTAGTTAATGGTCTATTTTGCTCTTTTCAACTGGAATTTTGTTCTTTCAAACACTTTAAAAAGTAATAAATCAAGGACTAATTCTGGAGAGAAGTTGGGGTTTTTTTGCATAGGCATCAGTCTGGAAAAAGAAAGAAACCAGAAGAAAAGGAATGGCATTTAATGTGAAATGGTATTGAAGCCCTATCCACAGCTCTGTGTATTTCTGACAAGATGATGATGAAGTTTGTGCTGCTATGAAGAGTTCCACATTTCCTCCTGCAGAAGCAATAAAACATCGGCATGCCAGAACATACGTAATGCAACTTCTGCAGAAATCTGAGACCCAAAACTGGGTGATACAGAAACACGACAGAACCAAGTGAAGTGACATTCTATTTGAATTAAAAAAACATGACAGCTCATGAAGAGTTAAAGAATGTATTTTAAAGCAACAGTGTCTGTAACCACAATCTCTCTTGCTTATTTTCCAAGGTCTGCATTCAGGTATTTCAGCAGCCCCTCTCATTACAAGCAACCCTGGACTTGCAGGGAGGGTTTGAGACTGTGGTTCTGTCTAAACTGATCCCTAAGCCTCAACTGCTTTATCTCATAACAGTTATGACACTACCTAAACATCTAAACCTAGGAACCCATGACAAAATGTGTCTGATTAAAAAGCCCTAAAACTATTTGTCATTTTTAGGTCTTACATATTAGGTTATCAGTCTGTGATATTTTGGATAAACAGTTTTATTTTTTCAAGCTGCTTGCCCAGAACATCAGAAAATTTCTGAAATGGTATTTTCATTTCCTTCTAAGCTGATTAAAACTCCAGGTAAATATCTTACTCGGAACCTATTCTTGTTTAACAAGTTAGGCATTAAGCTGCTCAAACATGCCAAGCAACATCCTAAGATGTTTAGTTTTTTCAACATCAACATTACCATGGAAGCATAAAAGTTCCCTACCAGGCAGATTCTCAGAAGGAACTCATCCCTGCTTATCTGAATATCTCAGTTTAATACATGATGCTTAAATTATTTCAAGTTCTAGAGCATAATCTTATGCAGCTGTTGTATTTGGTTGTGCTCTAATAGATCATTTAATTCATTTTATGGTCTGACAGCACATACACAGACGTGAAAATCCTAACTTCTAACACATAAGTGTAAAAGTTCAAAATGAACACATATAATATTACAAGAAATGCAGAAAGCAGACTGCAGCAGAATACATGACCAGAAAGTGGGGCTGCATTGCAAAATGTTTGGTTTTGAAAGATTCATTTAGGTTTTAACGAATTTCAGGGGGAAAATGTGCTGCAATGGGGAAGACCCCCAGCCATTCATTATTTAACTAACTGTATAGGGTCTTTAAAAACTACCAAGAACTAAAGTGTTATTCACTTTCTTTGGACTATGAAGCAGCTATTATATACCGTGAAAACAGTAAAATACTGGACTTGTACTATGGCTTCATTCTGAACCATATGCCATGAAGTCAATTGCCCTGCATCTGCAAACACTGAACGTAAGAGTATGGAAAAATAGTTCAGATGTGAAGAGTTCTCGAACTTCAGACAATTAGTTCAGTTCATCCATGTCAAGTTAGAAACCACACACAGACCCGATTCCCATGTGTTTCCCATGATTCATGTGACTATTTAATCTAATGAACAGTACTCAGAGTTGGAAGTTCAAGTGATTAATATTTTAAATATCTGGAATTACCACAGAAAAATACATAATTAGCTACAGGGAAAAGTGATATTTTCCTACTTTTTTTTTTTTTTAACAGAAGTCAACACTTTCAGCAGAGAAATATTAACAAAACTTTTAACCAAGTTCTGGTTTTGATAAAAAAATTTACTAGTAGACACCAAAAATACTTATTAGTACATACTAGCAGTAAACCATACTGAAATACATTTTTAAATATGAAATTTCTCAAACATTTATGTATTACTGTCATTTACACAGGGTAAGAAATTATTTTCAGTATGTGTTAAAAGCACATGTTCTCTTCTTTTCCCAGAAGCAGGGCTTGCAATACAACTGTCAGCCATAGAAAAAGTTGTTTTTTAGGCAACAGTGGAACATTTGATCAGGATTCCTAGATATAATTCCTGACTGCATGTAACACATGGTTTGAAGTTTATAATCACTGCTCTTAGCGAAACCAAAAAATAAAGACTCAATACATTTACTCTGAGGTTGAGCAGGCATCACTTGTAGCAATAACATTAAAGGCAGAACTGGGGAAAGTGACCTGACACAAAAGTCACCTTATCATTTATAAAGGTGAACGTAAAGGAAGCAGAACAGGTCTGCTTCTCCTTCAGGGTGACTGTTTCAGGACTGCCAAATGTACTTAAACTTGAACCTGGCAAGAACTGCATGAAAATTAGCTTTCTCTGGCTTTACTCTGTTTTTCTTCTTAACTATACAATGGCCACTGTACAAAGCCTTGTATGACCACTAATAGTAATCTGGAAAGGAAAGCCAGATCAACAGCTGAGATAAGAAGAGCGATCTGCTTGACAAAGCAAATAAAACATGAAAAATGAGGGTTCCCCGCCCTGCCATTTAAGTGCTACCTTTATTTATCATCTCAAAATATTTAAAAAATAAAGTTAAAACCCAGGTGTCTCAACATTCTTCAGTCTATTATCACTTCATTTTAATTCTTTACACAGAGCTAAAAAGAAACACATTATTTTCTTTTAAAGGTGAATTAAATATTTCGGTAAAGTATTTATAGTGATAAGACATCTAATACTTCACTTATTTGGATTAAAATGTTCTCAAAGGTTCAAATATAGCTGAAAACAATTTTAAACTTTCATCTCAAAAGGCAACTAAGTTGAGACACACGTGCAGAGCGTTATAGACTTTCCTTAGAAATAGAAAGTTATTTGAATATATAATTTTCAATGTTTAAGACAACTATCTTACGCTAATCTCCTGCTTAACACTAATGTCCAAAAATAGTGTTAGATATGTGTATATTTTTCAAGTCTACCGTATGTGTGTGTATATAAATTTGAAAAATGTATGTGTATATGAATAGGTATGTATATAGTATTAAAAAACCTATACATCTATATATATGTACACAAAGCTAAAAGAGGACCAGAAAGGCTTACATAATCCAAGTTCCAAAATTTATATAAACATTTTTGAAAATACTACCACTCTGTCTCCCTACTTCCATTCCAGGAAGACAATCTGCAGGCACTCTGTATGTTCTGTAATCATGTGCATCCAGTTGCAGTGAGTACAGATCTAAGCAGTCCAATTCATAATGAAAGCATAGCACATCATCTAAGCACAACATTGTTTCTGAGAATATACCTATTGCAACAACTTCTCTACTAAATCTAATGTCTAAATTTCAGGGTTTGCTGCTCAAAATAGAAAGCTATTCTTTGAAGCTAATCTAATGGAATCTATGTCTACATGTAAGCATGGCAAACGCATCAGTTCAGGCAGTTTAAGTAGTACAGGAGCCTTCGTTATGGCTCTAATTTAATGATTTTACCTTTTATATATTCAACAGCCGCTTCTGACAGTCCTCATACTTGCTTTAAAATGAAGATATTTAAATGGACCTTGGGCGTACTGTTGTTCCTGCTGTTGTCTATCGGGCGGTGTACAGAACAATCTACGCCTAATAAAACATCCCAGCGGAGGCACCCTCGTTCAGCAGATGGTGGAGAGGAAGGGAAGAAATGCGGTTACACATTCTTGGTCCCAGAACAAAAAATCACAGGGCCAATTTGCGTGAATACTAATGGACCAGGTACTGGTAACAGAAAAGATGAAGTCACAAGAATGGACATCGAGAACTTGAAGGATGTGCTGTCCAAGCAGAAGCGGGAGATTGACATTTTGCAATTGGTGGTGGATGTGGATGGAAACATTGTGAATGAAGTAAAATTACTGAGGAAAGAAAGTCGTAATATGAACTCTCGGGTCACCCAACTCTATATGCAACTCTTGCATGAGATCATTCGAAAGCGTGATAACTCGCTTGAGCTTTCCCAACTAGAAAACAAAGTCCTTAACGTTACAACGGAAATGTTGAAGATGGCAACAAAATACAAGGAGCTTGAAGTAAAATATGCAGCACTAACCGATCTTGTAAATAATCAGTCTGTGACTATCTCACTGCTGGAAGAGCAGTGCTTGAGAATCTTCTCACGACAGGACCCCCATGGGTCTCCACCTCTCGTTCAAGTCGTGCCACAGCACATTCCCAACAGCCAGCCATACACTCCGGTTCTTCTGGGAGGTAACGAGATACAGCGAGACCCCGGCTACCCTAGAGACAGAGATGTAAGGCCACCACCTGACCCAGCTACTTCTCCTACAAAGAGTCCTTTCAGAGTACCACCACTGGCTTTAATTAATGAGGGTGAGTTACCTATCGCTGTTTATCTAACCTGAGATTTCTCTGTTTCAGAGGGAAACTGTCCTGGCTATAGACATAGAATGAAGAATTTAAAGAATCTGGTATAGCTAGCCCTTGCTCCCGATTCCGATTTTCTCTTCCTCCCTCACCCCCTAAGGAAAGCTTTGGTTTCCCAAATAGTCTAATTCTTAAGCTATAGCTGCCTAAGAAGAATTCATTGAATTTCTGAATATCAGCTATTTCAACCTGAAGAACCCGCACCTTTAAGTCACAAACTATTGGGGTTTCTGTCTCCAGCTGGGTCCGAGTTACGGAAATGAAACTTAAATATGAGCAAATACTTTCTAGTATTTAGCCCTGTATCTTTGAAGATTGCCTGCTAGCTACATGTTGCAGTACATGGCAATGGTGAATAAGAGAAACTAATTAATCTTAAATAAATCAAGTAATTATAAGTAGTTGTCCTTTATACGCACACATACACGTTTGCCAGAAGTTTATCCTGCTAGAAGAATTTTACCTCTATTCTGAGCTGCTTTAAAATTAGCATCTAAATCCACCAACACAGCCGTGCAATAAGTCTCTTAAGTGTTTGGTGGAAATATTCAAGAGAGTAATATAAGTTTGAAAGGGTAATTGAATCAAGGCTGGATCCAATTAGACGCACTCAGCTTTGAAAATTTAAAATGAGTAACTACATTCCCAGTAATGTAATGTCAGTAGGTGATGGCAAGTTAAATTAATATCATAAATATTATGAAAATACATCCAGGAGGCGGTATCAAATCTTCATGTGTTACATTCTTCAGATCATCAGATAAATTCATTTCTCACTACAAACAAAACTAGTGACAAGAAAATTAAGCTGCCCTCAACTCTGTGATGATTCTCACTTTACTAAAATTTTGACAGAATTGTGATTAAAAAAAATTAAGGATTGAGAAAAACAAGCTTTTCTCAGACATCCATTCAAGTGCTTGGTCTTGGCTTCTGTTAGCTTGCACAAAAAAAGGATTTGGTTGGGGTTCTATTTGTGTTTGGATTTTGGGGTTTTTTTTTTTGCTTTTGCGAACATATTGCCTTTACTCACAGTTGGAAGTTCAACTTCATTCCTAAGATGAAGACAAACATTTATTTGTGACTGTTCTACAAACAACTAGCTGCTGATGTAAAGAACAACTATTTTTATTCAGGGTCTGCAGAAAATTCAGGCACAAACCCAAGTAAAATGCCAGATGTCATGAGAATTTAAATCACACATCATGACACAAAATAAACAATATAAAAGCACTATGTTAATGTCTGGTCAGACAGCAAAAGTATCATTCTAAAAGCCAGCAACTTCCTGTTTCCCAGAAAACCCATGCTTCAAGGTTTTGTTATAAATGCATCTTTTTCTTTCTCAGTGTATGCCTGCTGTACATAAAAAATTTAGTGTTGTTGAAAACAACACTAAATGTTTTCCTCTGAATTATGTACCATGGTTTTCACTAACCTCTACCCCTAAGAGTTCAGAGTTTGAATCCATTTTTACAAGGGAACACAAAGAAATCTTAGGAAATATATTTTTGCATTATTCAACTTCCTTTATTTAATACTAGTTTCTTGAGTTTGAAAGTTTAAGTGTTTCTTGCAATGCCTTGGGAAAATGAGGGCTGAGAACTGCTACAGCTTGTTGAGCATCAAACATCAAACCCAAAACTTTGAAATTGAAACACAGTGCCCAGTTATTATCTTTGATATTTTAAATTAAGGTTACCATATTTAACGGTGCACAGAACCAAAACTGTCTATGTGACAGAAAAATGAACTTAGCAGTTGAAAGACGATGACTATTTATAATGTATAAAGATGTCAAAAGAGACCAATGAAAACTAAATGGTCCCATTTAGAAACAGGCCTGTCAAAGACTTGGTTACAACAGAACAAACAACTGGACAAACAAGTTGGGAGTTTTCTCCTACTGTATCTTACTGTATAAGATGGATAGATCTACGTATATATCATATATATATATATATGAAAAAATATATAGTGGTACCTAACAAATACTTGCATGCAGCAGAAGTTTACAGAAGGGTCCACGTGCATCTTAGTATTTTGGGTGGAGTGTAAAACTCAAAATACATGGGGAACAGAAGGATGAGATATTTTGTAAAGAGTTTTTTGCTTAATTTACATAAAAATTGCTCTAAAAAATGAGAAAGAATAATCATAAAATCATAGAATGGTTTGGGTTGGAAGGGACCTTAAAGACCATCTAGTTCTAAACCCCTGCCCTGGGCAGGGACACCTCCCACCAGACCAGGTTGCTCCAAGCCCCGTCCAGCCTGGCCATGAACACTGCCAGGGGGGATGGGGCACCCACAGCTGCTCTGAACAACCCGTTCATGTGAATTACGGTTTTCACAATTATCTTAGTCCTTGGAATAACCACCCACGTCCCCAAATTTTACTGTCACTATGTTGTAAAAAGTACCTTCAAGTAGACAGCGTACTTGAAAATTTCACACACAGACACCTCACTCTGCTGCTAACACCTGTCAGTTAACAATATAACTTTTTTATTTTTAATACACATCCAATTTTATTTGGGCATTTTCCTCCGCTATTGCTCAAAAAATCTTCTGTATGAAGCTTTCACAAGCACAGCTCCTTTATCATCCACTCAAGGTAACATCTGGCATCTTAAAACAGGATTCAGCCATCATTTTATGAACCTTCCAAACTTACAATATTTCATCATTTCTGTTCTCTACTACATATAATTTACAATAGAATATGATCTGTACTAAACCATAAATTTAAAACAATTTTAGAAGTGAAATATTTAAGAGATCATCTTCTTGGAGTATTCCTAACATAACTAGTTGTCTCAGCAACTTAAGTGTACACAGACTGTTACAAAAGAGTAAATATGCACGAGATACTTACTTGTTACATAGATAACAAGATTTTAAACAGAATAATTATGCTTTTTTCATCAGCTAGAGTCTCCACTCACACCAGCACTGTGTATAACCTTACACTGTTTCATCAGTCTCAGTATTACCACTGAACAAGAAATGGATCAGTTCTTATACTCTGGATTTAAAATAATTACATATAACAAAGAATTTACTTCTCAAAAGAGATTCAAGACAATACACCAAATGTTACAGGATTTCTTGGATTTCCTTACACTACAAGTAGAAATCTGTTACCTCTACTACAGCAATAATTCATGATAAGCACGTACACAGATCTGAGCATCAAAAAGCAGACAAGTTGCATCTTGAGACCCTAATGATAACTGACAATCAGAAGTGATCAAAGTGTATTATATAAGGAGGCTAGTACCATTCTGTCTGCCTTAAAAGCTACTTAAAATCACTGCAAGCATCTGCTTGGGTGTCTCACGGAAAAATAAGTCTTCAATTCCTCCTCCAGTAGAAATCACGGGCAATAATACATAGGATATCTGAGCTATTCTTAATATTTAGTTAACATTACAAAAAAACCTACTTGTCTGTAGTAGTTAATTTTAACCATGTACAAGAGAAAAAGCACTCATATACCAAAGCTACTGGATTTCCTTCCTAAGCTAGTACTGCATGCACTGCAAGAATGACAAAAACATCATTAAATACTGGTAGTACAGTACGCAGTAGTACTTACAACAGTGACTCAATGTCTGTGGCATCGTTGGTAACACCGTTACAGCCAGAAGCTTCAATTCATCACCTTCATTAGATATAATACCTTTCTGCATTCTAATTAATATGAAACGCATTATGGATTTCTTGCTAATTACACACTTACCCAACTGGCAACTACTACTTGAAAATCTAAAAAAAAGCATGACTTTCAATTTGCTTTTGTCACATGACCTCAATCTGCAATGAAGGTCACTTTCACTTGACCTCTACTTTTGATTAAAGAATAACTTCAGTCACTGTCTGCTATGCTTCTTTGCACATTAGCTGCTTCTGTGACTGATGAGTTTTCTCTGAAGTTCCATTTCATTTGAGAAAATGAAAAAGTGTATTTGAGAAAATGAGTCTTCTAAAATGAGAGGAAAGCTGTAGGTAATTTATTTTCAGATTTACTGAGTATGAGTTTTCAAATCCATTTAGGGTATCTGCCACTAACTAGTCATAAGAACGTATTCTGCTTTTTCATTAGTAAATAACCAGTTTCTCTAAATTAACTGAAGTAATGATACATGAACATAAATCCTTTGCTATAAAGTCGAAAATAAAAATATTACTAAAAATTGAAAGGCAAACTAGGCAAAGCTTTCAGAGATATATAAGCTGCACACTTCTTATGGAATAACCAGATGCTCTTCTGTAAGTGATATTGGTGAAACCACTATTCACGTGGTCTAAAATAGAGCTTTCAAGCAGCACTGTCAACAGCATTTTTTGTAGAATCACAGCCCTGAAAACAAGTATGTGAGCCCTTTTAGCTGCTCAAAAAGTCCCTTCTCCATTGCTCACATCTTTTCTTCATCAGTATCCATCTACATGTATCACACCAGGATGACAAATGAAACAGAGATTCTTATCCACAGTTAACTGGCTAATCCTAGAATGGGTAAGTACATAAAGGCAAAAAAGTTATGCAGTACAAGAATACTCTTTCACTAAATTCCATGTCTGTAGACTGGGGCAGTAAACACTTTTAACAGCTACTCTCAAAATTAGATAGGGGAGGGAGGGGGGGAGATATCTGGGGGTCTTGGCTTTGTTTTGTTTTAAACTTCCACCGGTTTCAAACAGGTGCACCAGTACAATGAAGTAAATTGATGTGTACATGTCAACAGTTGGAGTATAAACCTTTGACGCAGTAGGCAAAGTTAAAAAATGGGTGTTGGTAACCGAAGTCTGTATCTGTTTAGCAAAATGAAGTTTTTCTTAAAAAAAAACCCAACATGTTTGTTTATATATACACAAATAATCAAAGACAGTTTTCCACAGTAGTTGTGCCTTAACTGAATTACTGACTTTCCATTACCATTACAAAATATTCTTGAACAATGTGCACCGCACAGCCAAGCTTGAACACTTACAGTATTTCTTTTTAAAAAGGTCCATTCAAAGACTGCCAACAAGCCAAGGAAGCTGGGCATTCCAACAGTGGGATTTATATGATCAAACCTGAAAACAGTAATGAGCCAATGCAACTATGGTGTGAGAACAGCCTGGACCCTGGAGGATGGGCAGTTATTCAGAAGAGGACAGATGGATCTGTCAACTTTTTCAGGAACTGGGACAGTTACAAGGTAAGTTCTGAAATGTAGAAAATCAGCTGCTTCATTTCAGTGCAGCAGTGACATTATCTATAATGATCAAGATGGTGCAAACACTTCCAAGTGCAATTCTCCATTGCAAACAGTTGTACTGAGTGATAAAACACTGAGGAGCTGGAAATAGATAGCTGCTTCAGTCAAACAGTGAAATTAACTTTATGAACAAAGATAACTGAAAAGAGTGGTCATCCCTCAGAGGCAAACATATTTCAGTGGGACTGTCCTATTTCATTCAACGCAATACTTAACTTTGTATGAACTAATTTATTGTCTGAAATAGCTTGCATTTATGATGCACAACACAACTGGGGATACATGTGTTATTCTTGACAGTGACTGGGAAGTCATTTATTACAAAGACTCGACTAAACACATGATTTTTATTAAAACAGAGAGAACTACAGTGAGTACTTGCAAAGCTTAATTGTCTCCCTTATTCTTAAGCCAGTGGAACTGTTCATTTTAGCATGTTCACAGATCTGCAGGATCAGGGCCTTAACTGAAAAACATTCCCAACAGTAAATTAAAGGAAATAATTTCTATTTTTAAAATTAGGTTAGAAATCTGAAGATTGGTGAAGGGAAGCACATTTTTGCATGTTACTGTGCTATTATGCACTAGCAAGCATAATGCCTAGGATGACAAACGCATGCTGCTTTGGAGTAATTACATGCTAGACAGGAAATCTGAAAATCCATTTGGTTGGATTTTTCAAATAATAATAGTGTGCTGCCTTCATACATATAGGACACAGTTCTCCCCTACGATGCTGTGCCCACTTTACATGGATCTACAATTGCCATGTGCATTTTATCTGAAGAGAGAACTGAGCCACATTTAACTAAAAGCAATATCCTAAGTTAGTAATAACCACTAACTAAAAGTAGTACCATATATACAAAGGAAATGACAAAAAAATTACTATGAGGATTTTCACTTTTTGCATTCTTGGAATTTAAGGATTCAAATGTTAATCATTCCATATTAGCAGTTATTCAAAGTCTTTACTTCTCAGTACGTGGTTGGTTTTGAGGTTAGCTTTTTTGTTTTTTTTAATGTTGTAAGGCAGTTATGGACTGCCTGATAAAGTAACCATAAACATTTTGAATATAATGCAAAGAAAATGTAGAAGAGTATATAACTGGTACCTAATACGGCTCAAACTTGGGCAGATTTGCCTCCGAGAAAACTTCTTGTTAAATTGCAGTGGCTGAACATGGTATTCCTGTTACCTAACTTCAAGTAATTGAAGGTGCACCTCTGTGACTGGCTTTAAACTAAAGCCTGCACCACTGACAACACAGGTGTCTCCCACACCCACATTTCTACATCTGTCCCTACCTCTGTGTGGCTGCACGGCTACAGCGTTGGCACAAGGGAAGTACTGCAAACGTGGCCGTGAGCCCAGAGCAAAGCACCACTACTATTTTTGGTGGTAGCATGATGCTATATCAACTTAAGCCACTTGTGAAACTGCAGCTTGAGGTCAGAGCCTCGACTGTTTATCTGCTGGAGAGAGACTTCCCCAGAAAGTGAAGAGAAGCAGGAAATCAACTGTAGGTCCTACGTAGCCAGAAAGAGAGGGGTAGCCAGACTTCAGAAACTCGAAGTTTAACAGATAGCTACAGACCCTAGCAGCAACACCAAACAATACCAACACTGCTTTACCCAGGGACAAGGAAACAGCAAATACGAAATATCACTTTACAGCTACTGTGCTGGCAGTCTGTGATTTGAAAGGAAAGCTATCTTTATATTCGATTTCTGAGCACAGTTGAATTACGTGATTAAATTTACAGTCAACAATGAAACCAGTTGCATTGAAAAGGCAATAAAAAGTTACTCACCTTCAATACTGAGTGCTGACCCATAAATACCTTGCTCAACCTCGAAATAGACCCCCTCAAATTTCATTATTCTTACAGATCCCTTTAGTTTTGTCCAGAAATATACTGTTTCAGTTTCCCTGATCTCTCTCCCTTTACATTAAAAAAGAAGAGGGCATCACAGAAAACAGAGGTTTGCCACCTTTACTGATTCTGGTAGTACCACAAGCTGCTGGCAGTCCAACTGAGTAAATGGCCAAGTGCAGTAAAATAAAGCATTTAAAAGCATAGGTTGAGCAGTCACCCAGAAGCTTAAAGGCTTTCACTACCCAAGTCCCAGTGGTTTATAACACTCCTGCTGATGAGTGTTTTGACAAACAAGAAAAACTAAGCTAATATCACCTTCTGATCTTCTTTTGTACAGAAAGGATTTGGAAACATTGACGGAGAGTACTGGCTGGGACTAGAAAATATTTACATGCTTACCAATCAGGATAATTACAGACTATTGATTGAGTTAGAGGACTGGAGCAATAAGAAAGTCTATGCTGAATACAGCAGTTTCCGCCTGGAGCCCGAAAGTGAATTCTACAGGCTACGCTTAGGAACATACCAAGGAAACGCAGGCGATTCCATGATATGGCATAATGGAAAGCAATTTACAACACTGGACAGAGACAGGGATATGTATTCAGGTAAGGAAACTAGTACACATGTGAAAAGTGAATACAGTAGGTTCCATTAGTGATACCACCTTAAAAAAAGAATAGCGCAAAAAAAGTAAGTAAACTCTGATAAAACAACTACATCGAAAGATGCTTCAAATTGATAATGATAAAAAAACATGCTGACTGGGTCCCCTTCAAGGCCCTGCACCATTCAGAACTTGAAATTCTATTACCCTCACTGCAGACGCACTAGAGCAAGCTTTGTATTTAGCTCAATGACATCCTTATCACTTGCACATATGTCTGTGCAGTCAGAATACCTGTCCAGGTGATCTCCGAGAGTAATGCTGTGGCCACAGAACAATAATCACTGTGAACTAAAGCCTCTGAACAGCATGAAAGGAACTGCAGTTGTGCACAGGCTTAGTTATGTACCAGCACTTGAGAAATGGGCAGATCACTTTGTTTTGCTCTCCTTAAAGGACACTTTCTTGTTCATGTCCACGCTCTTCCTCCAGCTTCCCCCTTAAAGCCTTAGCAGTAAAAGCAAGCTTGGGGAGCTTCAACTACTTCCAAGTGCTTTTTCTCAGCTGTCAGTAACCATAAAACTGGACAAATCTTGCAAACGCTTAAACAAGCCTGTAACAGTAAATACACAAGTTACAAGCAACTCTTTGTGGAACTGTGGCCCTGCATGCTGCTTGGTACTGTATCAACTCACATTGCTTCCACTGAAGTATTTCTTAACAGCATATAATCTGAGTTCCTCGAATGTTAGTACTGCTGGTAGTCTGACAAGAGTTCATCTCCTTGGTTTTCAGCTGTCGTATTAAATCCCACATCAATAATCCCCCCTCCAGGCAATGGTTGCTGTTACAATAGAATTTATAATTTAGGTAGAAGCAGCAATTGATATGAAGTACTCCAAAGCTCCCTCTAAGAGTAAGGCAGAAGCTGAAACCGTTTGCTAATCTCCATTTCTCCTCTTTAATGTCAAAGTTCACCCATTTCTTTCTGTCCCGCAGGAAACTGTGCTCATTTTCACAAAGGCGGCTGGTGGTATAACGCCTGTGCCCACTCTAACCTTAACGGGGTGTGGTACAGAGGAGGCCACTACAGGAGCAAGTACCAGGATGGAATATTTTGGGCTGAGTACCGGGGAGGTTCCTACTCCTTGAAAGCAGTTCAAATGATGATCAGACCTATAGACTGAGGAGGAAAAATCCCACAGTGCTCAAGTGATCACATATAAACTTCTCAGCGCTTGAGTTCCAGAAAAATAAAATATTACTTTTTAATCATTATTTTGCACAATCTGCCCCTGCAAAAAGCAGGTCTACAGTTTTCCTGCCTTTTTTTCCCTGTTGTGTTCCCCTCTCCTTTTGTTAGAAACCTTTTCTACTGTGACAGACAGTGTTTTTTTAAACACACATTCACAAAAGCAGATGTTTGTGCTTGCAAAGCATATTTATCTTTGTTCAAGTCCAACACACTTTATGTCAACAATCATTAGAACTGGTAAAAAAATCCAGATATATGACAAGATATAAGCTTTTTCACTTAAAAAGCTTATGCTTTTTCAGGTTAGCTCAACCCTTAAATGTAAATATGTGAAATGACATTGTCTTGCTTTAATGTGAAAATTGATTAGTTATTTAACAATTTATTTAAAAACGTTGGTATTGCTTTCAATGAAAATCTGACTTCACATTACTGTTTAAGATTTAGTCCAAGAAGCTACAAAAAAATTGAAGACATTCTAGCTTTACCAGCAGAGAAAGATCTTTGCAACAAATAATTATTTCAAAATGAAGCAGTGAATTAAAATAAAATATAAAATTTATTTGTGGTGTAGAGAACTCCTTAAGCTCTGCATATCTTACCTTCTGTAAAACACCTAGGCAAAATGTTCCTAACAAACATAACAATTGTATGACATTATTGATAAACTTAAGACAACCAAAGTGCTCGGCAGGCTTTTTTACTTTCAACCTCCGTATTCAAACATCCCCATTAAACAGAAATTTTATTTCTTGATACTTTGAACTTAAATGGCAAACCAGAAAGTCCTCATATTACAATCATGACTTGACACTTGGAGACCCCTCATGTGCTCCCATTAGGAGAGATGAGGTCTGAACAAGCGCTCAAGCATACTAATTTAAAGAAGGACCAAGTCTCTACTGAGTATTAGTTTTCCTCCAACACAGCTTTCTGCTGACATAGTAAAACAAAGATTAGAAATCACCTCTAAGTATATTCTCCCTGCCACCCCAAAATTGGACTGCTCCTGTGACACAGATATTTCCCTTCCCCTACTTGTATACAACTTTTGATACTGTCTGTATTAAATTTTCTATGTTCTAGATAACAGATTTCCACTGAAATTAATAAATTAGAAATACTTTTCCAACCATTAGCAAAAGTCATACAACATACCGCATCAAAACAAGATACTTCCAAAATCTGAAACATGTTCAAGTACTAGAGTCTCCGAAACGAAAGCTTTCTTCCTAGTATATAAAATTATGTAATAATGGTACTTAGCCACACAGCTTACCTAATTTAATTCGATAGAACAAAACCTAAATATATTTTTCTGAATGGTAAGCAATGTATTTATTTGGCATGTGCCTCCAGGATTTTAAAGAACTTTACTGCTATTTAATATAAGAAACCTTAATAGCTAAAAGAATAATCTAATATTATTGTTACGTTAAATCAGTCGATATCAATTGCTATGCAAATTCAGAGGACAAAATAGCATTCTGCTTTCAAAACACATTCTCTGGAGTACATAAAGCTTCACTGATAATATATGGCTGCAAGGGGTGTAATTAAATCTTTGGTCAGAGATCAAAGCCAACAAGTTTCAACAGTATTTAACTGGGGTTGGCAGGGGTAGGTGGAATCAGTCCCATATTCTGTTCCCCAATTCTAAGAATTTAAACTGACACAACTGTTTAAGATTACAATTCTGAAATTGGTCTTCATATAAGGAATATTTGTTTGTTACAAATATCATACAGACCTCATTGATTGAGTGTTCTATAAAATGCTTTTTAATTGCAAATACTTAAAACTCAGACTATCTATAGTCTATTCTTTTTTTTTTTTTTCTATGGTAGCTGAATAGAAGAGCAGTTCAGGTAATTGAAAAGCTGAAAATGCCCTCCAAAACATTCCTTTAATGAACACTTCTGACAGCTTTAGTTCATTCAACCAACAGATTTCCTCTCCTTGGAAGAGATCTTGTTTTACCAGAAAACCCGCTACAAAAACAGTGTTTGTTTATTCAGTGCAGTCAGTGAAAGGTGTACTTTGCAGAAATCCCTAAGTAAAATTAGCTGCCACTCAGCCTTTAAATTAAATCTTATATATTAGCCATCTAAAAAGTGAGTCTTCCCCAATTTAAAGCTGCAGAATGACGTTAATTAAACATTATTACAAAATATACCCAGGAAGGCTCAGACTGTACAAATGCTGTGCTCTGAAAGGAAAGACTTAATTTTAAACCACCCATTTAAGATTATAAGAAGGGAAAGCACAGCACCTCTTTTTCAGGTTGGTTCATACTCTGTACAATAATTTACTGTTTTCAAATGCTTGTAACTCTTTCAGCTCTTAGCTTTTGGGTTGAATTTTCTAAGCAGAGCAAACGACTTGGAAATTAAGTGTCTTCTCTCTCACATTTTTTAGAAAGTTTTTCAAAAGAGGTTTTAGCATCCCTCAAGCTTATGACACTGGACATTCAGAAGCAGTCTGTCTGTGAAAGGTATAGCTTTCACCACTCCTGTACTATCAATTCAAATTTAACCAAGCAGACCTTGAAAAAGTTCAACCTGTACTAAACCTGAAACATGGTTTTCACATATATTTCCAAAGTCTATTGCAAGCATTATCACTGGAGTAGCTGAATATTCATCAGATGAATACTTCAATAACCTGTTTTCAGCTTTTCTGTTTCTGGATATAATTCCTGAAAGACAGCTGTAAGAAAATATTTCACAAGGTAGTACTGTCTAGTTAAATAAAACTCTTATTTCTCAAGATATGGCTCCATTGTTTCATTGTGCAATCTCAAATTAATCAAACTCCATAAGACTCCCTTTGAGAATGGGTTTTTATTTTAAGGCAAAATATAGCATCATAAATACAACTCCCATTTATTTTGGCTACTTCTGTTGGCTGGGTAATGTAATAGTGATGACATATCCCACGTGACGTAATAAGGGCCTAATGCTGAACATTTTTGTTGGTGTTGCATGGCTCTGAGCACTCACATTTAAGTTAGTGCATCCACATTGATAATGCGCTGCTCTCACTTGCATTTCTAGAACTCTGGATCACATCACACTTATCGTTGCAAGAAACTGAAAAAGGTTTTTATACACACACAAAAAAATGTGGAAGGACATCTTTACTTTGTACACAGTAAGTGAGCTGTGGTAATAAGAAATCAATCTGTATTTCTGTGGCTCCATTCTCATTCCAAAGACTACACCAAAAAAAGCATTTCAGCTTTACCTTATAATGCTAAGATGGTCATGAAAAAAACTACACACACTGGATATTTGGTTGTATAAGGGTAAACCTAGTAACCTCTAAAGGGTAGAACGTTCATCCTTGAAACTGCAGCTGAAACTCCTCTGTATGCTCACTTTCCCTATGACCTTCCAAACAGGGTCTCTCATGACCAGTGCCAATGTTTCTCCGGAGGAGATTTGCAATGGCAAACGGAATTGTGTGGCACATTTGATTCTCTGCACTCTTCTGAAGAGCATTTTAGGGGAGCATGGCAACTGCAGTATCTCTGCACCAAGAGTGAGAAAGCCTCACCCCACCCCACCCCTTCTTTTACTCGAAGACGAAACTGACCTTACGATTAATCCCCCTCCCCAGCACATCACATGATCACAATTTTTAACTGCAGACTTTTAGGCAGACTTTTCTACACATTTTAAACCAGGAGCAGCACTTCCCCCATATACAACTGTATACCAGAAGTAACAACAGAAAAAGATCCTTTCAGGAATTAAAACCTATAGTTTGTAAGCTTAAAACAGTAAGTAAAACAAGCAACTTAAGTTACTTCTGTTCCATATGACCCTTATATTAGTAAAACTGCCTTGGGAAGGAAATTATAGAAATAATACTCTGGCAAATCTACTCAGGTCTTACTGGCAATTAAAGCTTTGATCAAATGAGAAAAACTGAACTCAACAGCCAATCTTCCAAGATAGATCCAGATTTATCACAACTATAGTTTCATGACACTTCTGTTCTTTTTGCCACTTACTTAAACCTTACAAAATTAATTTCGGAGGGGATGCACTAGTGGGCATTTGCTGTTCCTTTGGAGAATTAAAAAGGCTTGAGGACATACTTTATGTCAGTAAGAATTGGTATCGTATGAAACCAGGTCACAACGTATTCTTTAACTACAGAGGGTTACAGCAAAGAACACTTCTTTCTTTCTAAGTAGAAAAGAAACGTACATTTCACTTCAACGAACTATCAAGTCAAGTCCAAAGCTTATTCAGATGCAAAAGTTAGACAAGAAGTTGCTAATGTACTATGGAAAACATCTGTAACTAAACAAGATTTAAAACATTGTTTTCCAACATTTCACCTTTTTTTTTTAACTATGCATTTGCAGGTAGAAAGGCAGTATTTTTAAAGGGTCAGACAAATACACCAAAGCATACAGATTTCTCTGTACAGCAGTAAGTGTCAGAAGACCTTAACTGCAAGGGTCAGAGAACCACTGACATCTTAAAAAAAAAAATAATCTGTCACCAGGTTAGCTTAGAACTTTTATAACCAGCAAGAAAATATTTCAAGCCTGCCTTTATGTTTCAAAAACCTTAGCAGATAGGTAAAAAGCATCTGAAAACTAAAACCCACATTTCAGACCCATATAGAGCGTGTATATACTATATACATGTATACACATGATGGGATAGCTGCAGAATGACATGTTTAATCACATTACATTATGCTTGCCTCCTTTTCTTGCCTCTTTTAATTCAGGCCTAGTTTTAACAGCAACAAACAGGGTAGCATGTGGCAGTACGCCAGACCAGCAATTTTCACACCTGAACGTCAGACAAAATACACTTTGATTCTCCCATTCTAGGCACAAAGAATTACCATCTGAATACTTAAAAATACAGGAAATCAACAGCTGTTAAGATCATGTTGGAACTGATGGATATTTCTGGGAGGGATGTAAGAGGGAAGTAAAAAATGAAGACAGAAGAAGGATCTTTATAAGACTACTTGTCATTAAAATTATTATTGGTTCTCCACAGTGAAGTATTTTTTTCTATTCAAGTGTGAAGCATCTAAAATCCATCCAGTTTTGCAAAACCTGAATATATGGATTTTAGAGGCATCATCCTAGAATCTAACATCAATGATAACATTGCTGCTCATATCGAGCTATGAAGCAACTGCTGAAGTAATATTGTGATGGACACACAGATCACAGCATAAAGATAACTGTTAAGTTAGTAATCTTGAAAAAGTTAATAGCTCAGCTGAATAAAGGAAGTATCAAACTTCAGGAACAAAAAAAATTATAGCTTAATAAGCCTTACTGACCACAAGAGGTCATCTTGAATTTAAGTGTAAGAGCAACTTGTATCTACAAATGTATCAACTATTTTTTCTGGAAAAGGGAAAAACTTGTAAACATTTCCTTAATTTTATGTGACTACTAACATCTTACGATAATAGAGAAAAGCTACATTAAAAAACCAAAACATACCAATTGCTTTAAACAAACTAAAGACATTAAATCACACTACACTAGCTTGGCAACAAAACCGATACATATTAAACACATTTATCTAGTTTTCAGATACACGGGAATATCATTTATTCATAATTATTCCACAAAGCTGAGTCTGTCACAACAACCTAGTTTCTCTTGTCACCTTAACATAATTAAATGCAGCAATATCTCTAGATTTTAGCATGTTCCAAACCCTAATATTTATGTTTGTCTCAGATGTTGGTGATTTATATATAGCTTCTCATAAATGAAAAGCCATCGTTACTGTAACAGTCAAGTATTTAGCTCTGAGACTGCTAGCAGGCATAACAATTTAAGTACTTCCCCAGAAGTCAATCAGTGCATCTATACAACATATGGGAAAGTAATTTCCTAGAAAACTGATACTGTATGTAAAACCTGAAATGTTTGTGAGGTTTAATAAGCATTTTTTTCTGAAGCTAGTGAAGTTATTTGTTGCTATATACAGAGTATCCAGAATCAACTAGATGTTACAGATTCATTACTGAAGTACTGAAATAGTTTCATGAAGGCTTAAAAGATGGTGTTTACTTTGTGTAATTACTGGAGAAGTATATTTGTCATTAGTGTTTCACGCTAGAAATACTTCAACTTACCTAAATAGGGAATACAAGGAGTCATTTTCAAGCTGCTGATATAGTCTCTAAGCCTTTTGTAATTATCTTCTTTACTCATAACATACTCCAGCTTTTCAAAGGTGGCTTTATCCTTTCGACTCAATAACTAGGAGGGAGGAAAAAAAAAAGGCAAAACTAGATGAGCTTAAGTTTGATCATTATGATTTCTTTCTTACCCTTATAAGCACAGATTTCCACCCGCACACACACACCCATTGTTGTTATTGGTTTGGTTTTTAAATAGAACTGCTTCAAAATTACAGCATTTACTCCTTAATGACAAGTACTTGGAGAGTTTACAAAGAAAAGTAGCTATTTTGGCTGGTAAATTTAAACGATCCTTTTAAAAAATTCACCAGCTTTCTGGAGGATTCTCCAGTTTTCTGGAGGATTCTTCTGAAATAATACAAGTTATCAAAAGACTGATTTAGCTAACACACATCGCAATTTCAGGTGCCGTCCAATCTACGTATTTCAAACCAGTAATTTGTTCACTTTTGATTATCGGTAAGTGTGCTGGTTGTAACTGGGATAGAGTTAACTTTCTTCACGACAGCCAGTATGGGCACATTTTGAATTTGTGCTGACAACAGTGTTGTAACACAGGGATGTATTCATCACACCTGAGCAGCCCTTACACAGAGCCAAGGCCTTTTCTGCCTCTCACACCACCCCACCAGCAAGCAGGCTTGGGGTGGGGGGGCACAAGAAGCTGGGATGGGACACAGCTGGGACAGCTGACCCTGACTGCCAAATGGATACTCCATACCATATGACATCGTGCTCAGCATATAGACCTGGGGGAAGGAGGAGGAAGGGGGGACATTCAGAGTGAAGGTGTTTGACTTCCCAAATCACCATGACACGTGATGGATCCCTTCTGTCCTGGGGATGGCTGAACCTGCCTGCCCGTGGGCAGTTGTGAATGAATTCCTGGTTTGCTCTGCCTGTGCACGTGACTTTCACTTTACCTGTTAAACTGTCTTTATCTCAACCCACAAGTTTCCTCACTTCTACCCTTCCAGTCCTCTCCCCATCCCACTGGTGGGGGGAGTAAGCGAGCAGCTGTGTGGTGCCGAGTTGCCAGCTGGGTTTAAATCACAACAGCCCTTTCTTGGCACCCAACATGGTGCTCAAAATGTTTGAGACAATGACAGATTTGACTGGAATGTGCTAGATCCATTTATAGCTGTTATTGCTGTGTAGCTATTAATTGGCAGGCTCCTGCGCTTGCCGTGGGGTTTCCTTGTCTTATTGTAAATTAGAGTCCAGTGCTCATTAGTAGCTGTTTTTTCACTTTTGCTGCTTTCTGTACCACTTATCATCTTACTCTGCTCCGCCTGGGAACATTTTAATAACAGCAATGGCAATGTGCCTGGGCTGGCAGATGGCCAGGGCATCACTGCTGAGGCTGTGCTGCTGCACTGGACGGGCTGGAACTCCAGGGGGAAGGACTGTGACCTGTGGACAAGTCTACACAGCAGCAGGACAAGCCAAAGCATCTGCGTCTGTAGTTATGTCTGTGCTGCAGCACGTATACCTCCGAAGGGATTGTGGCCCAAGGATAAGTCCATGCTGCAGAAGGTACACCTTGAAGGATCTGTGGCTGGGGATAGGTCCGTGTTGCAGCAGATACACCCTGAAGCATCAGTGGCTGGAGGTCAGCATCATGAGGTCACGCTGGAGCACCTCGAAGCATGTGGCCACAGAAAAGCCCACGACAGAGCAGGTACAGGCCTGGAGGGCCTGCAGCCATGGGTAAGGCCATGTTGGAGTAGGTTTACTTCTGAACAGACTGTGGCTCATACATAAGGTTCCACGTGGTGCAGGTACACCCCCCTAAGGGACTGCAGTCTGTGGGTAAGTTCAAGCTGGCACTGGAGCAAGGGGAGGAGTTCACTGCAAGGTTAAACACTATAGTCTGGTCTAAAAGGGACTGGGGTGGAGACTGTAATGGAAATAATTGTTGTAATGTAATAGAAATTAAATTGTTGTAACCTGGGAATTGAATTGCAGGTTACAGGAATTACTACAGCAGAAACCACGTGAACCAGTGGAGGATGAGCCTTACAAGAAGCAGTGCGAGTGCAGCAGTGACCTGACCCGAGCTGGCTTTGGTGTCCAGTAACTCCACACAACACACCACCCTCTCCTGTCCCAAGTGACCACCATAACAGATGTCCAAAGTCATGGACTACACCAACATTCTGTGGACATTTGACAGACATTTTACAGGTATGGTCCCTGTAAAACTAGGGGAGACTAAGACTAGGGGAACGATATTTATGTATTATATCAAAGGACGGGAAGGTGGGTGATGGTTAATAAGGATGTATTGAATAGTGTGGGACCTGAGCATGACGTAAATGGTATGAAATAAGGGGTGGAGAATGGGCAGGTTAATTATCTTCCTAGTAGGTAGTACAAGGCTATGTTTTGGATTTGTGCTGAGAACTGTTAAAAATGCAGAGATGTTTCCGTTACTGCTGAGCAGCGCTCGCACAGTCAAGGCCTTTCCTACTCTTCATACTGTCCCATGGCTGGGATTTAAAGCATGATGTAAGCTAACATTTCTCCATCAGATATACTGAGAAATTTTATACTAATTCAGCTTCACAAAAACCCAAATTGCAAAGTATGCTCTTATTCTTGATTTGAGAGCTATCTCAATAATTTTCCAAAGAGCAAAAAAACACCATTAGAATCTGATAAATATCTTTCAACTACAACTTTAAAAAACAATGAATTCAGATATACACATATCCATGTACTTGAAGGTCTGGAAAAGAATAAGGATGTCATCCATTTTTCCTGACAGCAGGTATTATGGACTTCATTACAGGTTGCACATTTTGTTCTGCCAACTAGCAATTTTACTGACTCTTAATATTACAGGAATATACACTTTGAATACAAAAGTTAAAAGTCACAAACAGTCTTCATTGCCCTTTCCTGCTCCCCACGCCTCTTCCTTTGGTGAAACTAACAGCAACTACACTCTCCTTGCAAGATTAGGGAAGTAAGTTATTTAAAAAAAACCCCTAGATTAACTACTGCTGCAAAACCACCTTAAAGGCTTCATTTCAATTCAGAGTCACAATTTAAAGAATGTTCCCACTGAGCATTCTGGCAGAAGACTCAGTGTCTTCTGTCCCAGTCACAATTATTCCCCTATAAGACATGCAATAATGCAAAAATTACAAGGGCCATATTGCTAAAATTTTGTGCATATTCCCTTTTCTCCTTCAGTTAAAGATCAACCTATGTGAACATGACAGAAGTGTCTCTATTGTAAATGTACTATTGAAATAAGCATTCTTTTTACTTATATTTTTTATAATCTAGTCTTCATTAGGATAGCTAACACACCACCAAACTAAACACTGGCTTTCAGAAGAAAGCAACTTTTCAAAAGTCAATTTTTCCCCAAGACAAACTGATCTCTGACATTTCCAGCAATTAATTGACTTTAGCTTTGGTTCCAATATTCGGATGAGCAGCATCTAATGTTCATTAAAACTGCAGACATCTGCCAATTCCAGGACAAGGAAACAGTAGACAGGCATGACTTCTTTCCAACCACCAGAACACGACATTTATCTTTTGAAGTTTATCTCCTCAAAGATGGTTCCAGTTTAATCAGACAAGATTAGCTTCCCTTTAATAATATTCTAAAATACTCTGCCACCATTTGGTCCCTGGAAGACTTTTATAGTTTCGTAGACTGGAAGGTAAGACAAGACTAACAGATATAGTTAATGGCATAAACTCAGACTTGATGAGATTAATTGTATTTTCCTCAAAACATGCTGATCTGCACAATCTTGTGCAAGTCTGATACACCATTTCAGGATTTTTGAATAACAACGTCTAAACAAGTTGATGCTGTTTGACTTCCCCTTGTGCTCAATGCACAATTTACACCATGCCTCCACTTCCTGCATTAATATAGAAAAGTACAGAGAAGTCAATAACATTAAAAGTGTTTCTGTGAGGGCAAGTAAGGACCCAGCTGTTATTTCTTCAGTTTTAGAGCTGCTACTTTTTCTGAATAATTTTTCTTCCTCTGTCTCTTAGGCTCAAAGGATGCAAAGAACAGTAAAGAGATGTACATATGCAGAGACAATACAAGCTAAGGCTGATGATTGTTTACAGTAGCAGGGAAGGACTCTGCTTCCAGGCTGCTCTTCACTTTGTAATTATAGTGTGCCAGCACTGAAGACAACCCTTCTGGAATACAAGAAAGGAGAGATGAGGTTTTGGGGTGCTAGCGGAGTGGGGCAGGATTCACTCACCTAACTTCAGATGTCTAATGATTATTTGCTTATATTGCCCAGGTGCTTGCTGGTCTTCTAGACCTCCTTTACACTCAATTGAGAGAAGCAGACCATTCTATTCTATTAACATCCTTGGAAAGGTTCATAATTCTTTTCAAGTTTTGAAGTTCAGAGGGCGTGCAGGCAATAAGCGAGACAAATTTCAGACATATTCAGACATACCGTCAGAAGACATGAATTTCATCTTTTTTAGGAACATTAGATTACCAAGCAAATATTTAATGGTTCCTTTCAACTCTAGATTTCAACCATATAAGCTGACTTTTGTTGTTGTTGTTGTTAGGGAGAGAATATACTTGCAGCTATTTTCCTGAATTTCTAAGTTGAGTTGATTGCGGGTTGCTACACACTATCTCAGAAACGGAGAAGAAATCCTTGCTTACTGAAGGTTTTGGCAGGTTACTGCATAACTTAAATGACTTGGTGACTCAAATAATGGCTTGGTGTGCCTCTTCATATGTCTTTTCTTGCTTTTAATATACAGAAAGCCAAAGGCTTAGAATTACTCCAAGAATTTATAAAGCTAAACTTCCAAGAAAAAGACAACTAAATCAGTTTGCAACGCACATGGCTAGGAGCTACCCACAACCTGAATTTGCAAAGGCTTACATAAGATGATGAAAAGCATAAACTTGCTTGGGATTATATGAGAAATTAAACAACTGCAGAAATGTGGGAAAAGCTACTGGACATTTCAGAGGCTGGAAGAGAGGCAAACTTTAAAAACTGATACGTATGTCAACAGCACACGAATAATCCTCCTAAGTTCAAACTAGGACCTCTGGTTGACGAAGAAGGAAAAGAAACTGGGGACTGCCAGTTCTGAATGGCATAATCATGCCAGTTACTAATACGGTTATAGCTGACATTTGTTTCAAGTCACACACACACACAAATCAATTGGCACAGTTATCTAAAACTGTTGAGGCATCAATTCATTGACATGACAAAACCAGAGAAACCGAAGTTCTCCTTGAGATCATTTTGAAGTGTTAACTTCATTAAGATTTTCTTGGAGATAATATTTGTATTTTTGAAAAACCAAATTGAAATTATTTCATTGTGCCCTTCCAAAATGCACCCAGAATTCTAGAAGAGTATCTCAGCAAGAGTGAATTACATTCAATTTTGGGAACATTTATCAACTGAACAGCATTATCCTTCAGTTATCAGACAAACACTTTTTGTAACATGCAAGGATGTGTTGACATGTCTTCAGTGAAAATTTTTAGCTCTTTTCAATGACCTATTTATATGGATCCCTCACACAGGAGAATTTCAGTCACCTGATTATTTCTATCACACTTGAAAACGTCACAGTTCATCTGTTTATACAGCTGGGTAACTACACAATGTATGGCTGAATCAAGCACGGTGTTTTCTCAGCTCTGAGGTAGCAATGAGCAAAATGTCTTCTGATCAAGGACACAACTACAGAAAAATAATACTAGTTACAGTCAAAAGACAGTTGTCAAATAAAAATGTTTCCAAAGAATATCATTTTGTAGCTCTACAAAAGCAGACCTACAAATATACTGTGTAATGCAGTTGTTCCAACTATGAGAAGAATTCTGAAAACTCTTTAGGAAAATTGCCAGATTTAGTTGTCAGTCAGAGAAACTACAAATCTCTTTAAGGAAACTGAATCAAGAGTTTCTGGACATCTGCTCTCCATAGCAAAAAAATTCCAACAGTTTCAACCCCTAAACTATTAAAGTATGACCCACTTTGGCATTCATAATTTTCCAGTAACTAAATACAAAATAGCTTCTGGCCAAATTAGAAGCCTCTGCATTTAGCAGAATCTGCAGGGAACTGTTTTTCAAAGGAAAATATTTCTATGCCAGAATGAAAAAAAAAATTCAACAGGAAACCATAGACTTAAGAGGCACTATTATATATACAGTACAAGACGATTAAAAGTATCTGTAATAATTATTGCATCTTTGAAAACAAGCTACAGAATGTTGTGTTTCCCTAAGAACACATTCAAACCCCTCCATTGTCCTGCCGTTCACTTACCGCCCACGTTTTAGTCAGCCTGAAGATTGGAGCACTCTGTAGGCCTGACACAACTGCCATAAGAGCATGCAGATTATTCAGTTCGTACAGTTTCTGAGGACAAAAAAGTATATACAATAAGAATAAACAACATTCCAAATGCAGTGAATTATGAATACAGAGTAAGTAACAACCTAAAAACAAAGAAATCTGGCATGTTCTGGAGTTCATTACAGTGAACTGCTGTGCACCCACACCACTTTTATGGGGCCTCCTAATTTTTCATTACTGCATCTGCACAGTTTTGGATTAGACTATACTAACTGTTTCATAGTCCACAGGAGCCTTAAAATTTTTTTTAAAAAAATCTATATAGGCATACATCTTGGGACGTATATCAGGAGTTGCAGAAATTTTCTAACATTCAAACCCAACAAATTCCTTTCATAGCATTCAAGAGAATTTTAAAACGTAACATGCCAAAAAGGATAACCCAGTTGTGAATGATGTAATCGTGGCAGTACTTAATACTGTAAATTCATTTGGTACCGCAGATTTAGCAGCTACCAAGGCTGCACCAAAGCACCCAAAAAATATTGTTGCAGGATGAAATCAAGCAGGTATATTTCAAAAGTCATGTACCTGAAGTATTTTTCTGACTGAAAGACAATTTTTGGGGTACGACAAAACTAAAACTAGCCAGTGGAAAGGAACAATGAAATCAACGCTGAACACAGAAAATACCAGGGTAAAAGAATTTTCTTTAAAACTCTCTACAAAATACTGAGTGTAAGTGCATTTCTTGGAATTTCCCTTCCCCCATTTTTCCTTTTCCTCTTTCTCCAAAACCACCAGTCTGCCTTGGCTAATTAATTAAGTACTACTATCACAAAAGCTTAAAAATGGTCCAAAAGAAAATGCTGTTCCTTAAGCCCTTCTGCAATATCAATTATTCTGATAGCTATGAGCACCCAGAGATCTGAGTGAATGAACTACATTTGGGGATTTTTGGTGGAGTGAGCACAAACTGAGGTTTTACCACCAACAAAAAGACTTTGATAAAGAGAAACGGATACTCAATCACAGTATTGCAAATACTGGATAACCCATTTGGAAAATGCACCAAGGTAGGTTAGGATTTCAGCTAGAAATTATATAATAGAAAGAACCCTTGCTATTCAAGAAATGGTGGAAGTCTTTTTTTCTTCCTGGAAACTCAGCTTACCCAAATTCCCTTGATTAGGAGGCCTTTCGTGGGATTACAGGACAAAAAAAGCTGGACTAGCTTGATTCTGAATAAATGTTGATTATCAGAGGATACCTTATATTCAGAAGGCTAAAAGCAACACTGCAAGGATGGCTTTCTGGCTAATCATTTTGCAGCAGGGCAAATTATCCTCTCTCCACTTAACGCACTGGCAGAAAACTATCGGTATTTTACAGAACATGAGGACCGAAGTCCTCATAGGTATTACTCAGAAATGTCACATTTAATGCTGCTTGCTTACTGTCAGGTCACCCTAGTAGCAACCTCAGTCCGGGTGCCCAAATCCCTAATGATTCCAGGATGTCTAGTGACAAACACGAGTCTGTCCACACCTACTGAAGGAGCATTTCCCTCTCCTAATCCTCTTTTGGGAGGATTCTTTGGTAACTGTGTGTAAGGACAGCCAGTGTTTTGTGGGGTGAGGTGTGCAGGTGGCTATTTGTCTCATACTACAGTCCTACTACTCTTCCAAATAGTACTGCTGGTGTTGCTCCCTCCACTTACACAATAACCCTTTTTGCCCCAGACACACATCCCCAAACAACGTAATGAAGTTCCCTGTTGCAAAGGATAGTGTAGCTGATTAAAAATTAAAAAAGGGCTTTCCTAGCTGCTGCCAGCATTGAAACAGAAGTCATAACCAATCAGGATAGTCTGGGAACTTCAGGGGAATGCAACCCCTAAATCAAATTAGTTCATGCATAAAGCAATATAATATGAGATGTCATTAAAGGACTGCTAGCTATACAATAGAGAGTTGTCAGCACAAAGAATTCACTGTATTCACTGTGAATTTAAACCTTCTCTGAAGAAAGGATAATTACTGTGACCTCTGGCACCAAGCTGCTTTCTTAATAGTTTTGATGTAAACAGAAAATCCTTCAAATGGGACTCAGTGCAGTAACTTCATGTTAGTAGCTATACGTAAGCAAATCCAAGATAACAGATACAGTAAGTGAATGAACAGATATAAGAAACACGCCATCTATAGTTTCTTGCTTTTTGTAATTGTGATTTTTATAACTCATGGTAAGCAAAGCTCAACTAATTATTAGACAACATAACTGTCTCAAAACCAGTAGCATTTCAGCAGACACTACTGTCTGCAGTCCACTGATGAAATCAGGCACGTTCAGAGCGCTGTGCCCAAGGCAGAGCCTACAACACCCAGTGCTGGCAAGTTCCATCCAAGTACTAACCAAACCTGACCCCACTTACTTCCAGGGTCAGTCCTGCACTATGACCACACAGGTGAACCTCCCCCCCTTCTGTGGAGGAACACGGATAATGAGGCATATTTTTGTATGTTTGTATTTCAAACAAAAAAAGAACTGATTTTTTAAAAATACATGAGATGAAGAGACATTAACTCACCAGGTATCATAGAATCACAGAATCAATATCAAAGGATATTTAAAAGAGACCTTAAACAGTTTATGACCACAGCATGATTATTGAGCAAAAACTGTGGAATTTTACAGAACTAGCTTGCTTAGCCCAAAATTAGTCAAATCCCATAGAAGTAAACCACTACTTCATTAGAAATGTGCCTATCAGGGCAAAGAATGCATCTGCAAATACCAAGGTAATTGACAAAAATTTTTTTTTTTTGCAGGTAACCTGAAGTGGTCACAGAAGTTAGGGGTAGTAATAGCCAGCTGCCATCTGACAGCAAAAACTTGAAAAACATCCCTCTCTTCACACCACAATGAAGAAGTTTCATGGTATTTGAAGGGCCAGGACTCTGGTTCATCTACACGTAAGAAAAGGGTCAGCAAATCTTGACTGACAAATGTCAACCCTTAAGGCTTTAAAAAAGGTATCACAGGATGAGAGCTCTAAACTCTTTTCTGAAGTCAAGTATATTTTTGGAACAGTATTTATTAAGTTGATATTATTGATGTCGCAATTGGAATAGGAGATAACAGACCCTTTCCTTTCAATAGTAAAAGCAAACAATTCCTGTTCTGACTGATGCCGTTTGAACAGATTCTACACACAGCGGGTTTTTTTGGTTTAACCAACATTAGAAAACACATCCGGTAAACTACGTATCTAATAAATAGCATTTAAAATAAGGCATCTTTGCATTTCCTTAGTTAAGCTCTTTTTTTTTTTTTTTTTAAACAAAGGCTTCCATTTCAGGATTTTGGTCTGTCACTATTTCTGACAACTTTGTTACATGCAGAAGCCAAACAGCTATTCATGTAAACAGATACAACCACAGCTAAATCAGGTATCAGATAAATATTTACCCATGTGTATTTTTGAACTGACCAACTTAAGTGTAAGAACTTTCATCACTGTGAATCCCACAACCCACCCACCCCAAAATCCAAATTCTTACCTTTGCAGTTTTAATATAGTGGCTCAAAACCTCAGCTCTTATTTTTAAAGTTTGTGCATGTAGAATCTCTCTAACAACCCAGAAGCTTACCTAAAAAGAAAAAAAAAACTTTTAAAAATAGAACTTTGACGTTTTATTTTTAATATTATTTCATGAGTAATACATTAGAAGTCACACAGCATTCAATTCCATCTAAGTTGAATACATACTAGAAGATGCAAATGCTTATACTACAAAATCCCAACCAATGCAACCCAAATACTAATAAAAAGCTTTCTTCAAAGTGTTTTTGTTCTGGTAGCCTGCTCATTCTTATCCAAGATACCTTCTACTATCACATGGTCAAGCAAGTGCTTAAATCAAATTAATAAACCCAACTTATATTTAGAACTGAACCTTTTATCTTGTCACTCTCTCCAACTTCCCAATGTCATAACTGGTAGCCATGCACTCCAGTATTTTGTTGGAAAGCACATGTTCTGATGCCTGCTTTTCTCAGAGTGTGGGTGGCTAGAACTTGTCTTTATAAAATCTGTCACATCAGTTAGTTGTGCAGAGCGCCATTGGGATCTGTTTTTCTAATAAGGAAAATCCTTCTGCCACCAGCACATGTCAAAACCCCCTCAGTTATCTACAATCTATGCAAACAGACTCATTTTCAGGCTAAGAGATTGAGGGTGAGATCTCAGACACAAAGCAAATGGCCAAACTCTCAAACTTCAAACAGTGTTCTCTCGAGAAAATACAATCATGAAGAAATTTTATTAAGAGCGTGTACAAAATGAAGGAATATAAACAGTAAAACTGAGTTACATCCTTTGTGTTTGCTTTTCCACATCTTCAACTCATCTGAGAGTTGAATAGTACAGCTTTGAACAGCTTCAACTACAGTTCACTGATATTTCCAAATTCTCAACACCACTTTAAAAAAAAAAAAAAGATAAAGCGCTATCACCTGAACAGAAGTGGAACATAAAGTAGGATGTCTCTGCTACAACCTGAAGTTTATAGTTTGTACTCTTATTGCTGGCTAAGTCAATTACCTCTTAATATACAGCACGCTACCACACTCATTTGTGAAGTTTTATAGGACTAACTTCATCGCTGTATAAAAATCAGTGCTATATTCAGAGCGGTATGAAGAATGGTTGCTGCATTTCATAGTTCCACAAATGCCTCATAAAAATTATACTTTGAAAATTATTTGTTAACACGTCTAAATTCTAATCTTTTCTCTCCTCTGCTCCCCCCACACATACTGTCCTCATATACTTCAGCACAAAGAAGAATGATAGAAAATAAATAAATATAATAAAACAGTAGCAAAAAATCAGCAAATGGTAACAATTACTGTAGCTTTTATTCATGGATTGACTAGAAGTCAGGAAAAAATGAATGATCAGCAAGATACAGCATGACAGGTATTTACAAAACTACTGAAAAACAGTGTTATGAAGAAACATAAACATACATAAACATCTTTCAACCAGTCATGCTGCTTTGATTTTTAAGAGTGATGCTAAACTACTTGTAAACTAACACTGTGTACATATTCAGGTTCCTGCCTAAAATTTTAATTTAAAAAATGAAATATCCTGTTTATCCTCTTTCACTTTGTACTGTATTAGAGCTCTTTATACAGAACAGCACAAGAATATCCACACCTCCAAAATTATTACATTTTCAGTGAAGTTACAATGATCTGATGAGAACTGGGATGTCAAAATACAACAGCTCTTTAGAACTAGAAAATGGAAGAATTATAAAAAACATTTCAAAACCCATGAACGTCTTGCATAACAACTGCTTTCCTTCGGTTTGTTTGTCTAAGGCTGTATTAGCCAGCAAAGAATTAGCCAAGAAGCTCAGCTTTCTTTTCCTTTCTTTTTTCTTTCTTCTTTCTTTTCTGTTTTTTTTTTAAAGCAAAGTACCTGCAGAGAAACGATTACTTTGACAAATACAAAAAACGGTGCTGTGCAAACAGCATTACTACAAAATACGTAAGTACTAAATACTGAAGTATTTCACAGTACTTCAAAAAATTGTCAAAAAAGTTAAATCTCAGTTTGATGTTCTGCTGTAGTTACAGTTTGAGAAAACCAACTTTTCCCTTGATTGATGAATGAGTTTCTAAGCAGATGCTTTCCCTTGGAAGATCAGGGGAATTTAAGTTTTTAACATAGATTTTCGTATTGTAAGGAATCAGGCTGAGACAACACACTACACTATGCCTTAAAAATCCCAGATCTCTTCGGTCTCAAGCTGACAGAGCATCAATGTAACGGGAGACTGCCTGCAACAGGCCAGACTATGAAATGCTTACTCAAAATACAGAGCAATGCTCAATCATTTTCATAAGGGTAAAAAACCAGTTTACTACATTGGCCCTGACTTCTATGAAAGTTCATTAGTATCACAGTGTCATAAGCACTGTGCCACACAAGTACTCCGGTTTACTCAAGGAGGCCTGGTTTCCATCCCAGTCCCAACCAGCCCCAGCTCCAACACTTCCAAGTTCTTGCAGGAAAAACAAACCAGAAAAAAATGCAAAACTTTCTTCAAAGTTGAGGGCCATCCAGTTTCTTCCGTGACAAGAGTCAGCAGAAGATGAAGAATTAAACACATTTAATCATTTCCACTCCATCCTCCACTCCTCTTTGATGCGTTTTTACTGGCATTGACATTGGGTTTTGCCCAGTCTCATCTATCCACTGGTATCTTTAGACAGCACCATAATCTAATGCATTCCAAATATTGAAAATTAAACAATTTAAATAAACCCGTTTGTTTCAATAGGCCACTTTCTTATTTTAACCAGACTCATTCTTCATGTAAGTCACACATAATTTGTTCCACACATATTTTGTGGTTATTTTGCTTCAAATCCTTTCTCACTGCATTTAAATGTTACTACTTCTCACACTCTCCTGCCAATATTAATCATATGACCCCACAGCCTTTAGGCATCAATGGCTTTGATACCAGTACAAGACAGCATTTAACCCTTAACATCTATTTGTGTATTTATATTCTTACCTATTAAGGTTAAAAAACATGCTTAACTTTTGAACATATCTTTCCTTGAATCACACTTCAAGCTTTTTAAATTATCCCATGTTTGCCTTTTCTGAAATACTATTTTTGTTATATAGGTGCTTCTAAGTTCAGAGTTGCTGGTTCCAAAACCAATTATGCTTTCTGTGCTAATTAGTAGATAGGCAAATTTGAGCATTTCTCTTTAAAAGAGTTTCTGGATTGTTTTTCCAAGTATCTGTTAAAAACATTCTGATATGCTACACAAAAAGCATGTAATGTAAAACAGACAGTGTTGACCTTGTATCGTTACAGCTAAGGTAGAATCCCTGTCTTTGTTTTGTTCAGTTTCCAAAGGAAGCACACTAACCTCTTCCCTTCTTCAAGCACTGCAGCAGCAGGGAGGTGGTGGAATCACCATCCCTGGGAGCACTTCAAAAACGTGCAGATGTGGTGCTCAGGGACATGGCTTAGTGGTGGGCTTGGTGGCCCTGGGTTAACGGTTGGACTTGATGGTCTTAAAAGGTCTTTTCCAACCCAACTGATCATGATTCAATGATTCTCCACCCCGTTTTTTAGTTTCTGATAACCCTAGTAAAACTTCACTATCACACTCCACTGCAACTGAGCAACACTACAACATTCAAGACAAAATTCTCCCACGTAATGTTTGCATTTGGTTTAAAAAACAACAAAAAAAGTTTCACAGTTAGTAGAAAATAAAATTTTCTTTTTTTCAAGTGGGATTTTGTGCTTTAAAATTGTTCCAATTTGTTGAAACTAGTCGACAAGTTTCTCTAGTATTTCAAGCTCTGTGGCAGAACAGTTCCACTCCCATTTAAAGGAAAACCTCAAGAAAGAGGTTTTTAAATCTTATAACCAGGATAGCAAGTTACCTTCACATAAACTACAAAATGTTTTCATATCCATTCCTAACAGCAATCTTCAAAAAACACAGGCCTCTTGTTTGTTTGAAGTTTATGATAAATGCTTATTTTCAAAAGATAGTAGAGCAATGATTTAGTAAGGAGGCAAACTTGACAATTCTGCACTGACAGATTTACCAGTAACAACAGTAACATTGCAAGTATAGAACTAACTTTCAGAAGAAAGCTGAAAAAGATAGAGATCAGAGGTTTAAAAAAAAGTTATGTAAAGAAATCACATATTTAAAAACAATACTTAATAGTAGATAGGTAGATCTATACAGTACCACATAGCAATGTATTCTTCAAGAATAAGAGTTCTGGCATGGAATGATTCGATTGATTTCTCTTCCCTGAACTCACTCTGTTTTTACAGGCACCACCATATAATTATCACATAACTAATGCTGGAAATACACTAGTTCATTCTCAGTGGACTGCAATCAACTACATACAATCATTTCTGCTTCCAAAACGTTATCAGCAAATCAATTTGCTGTGAAGCAGCTGTTAGTGATTTAATATTCTCTTTACTCACAAAGTGAAAGCTGCTCATCATTTTCTTTTGGAAAATTGAGGGGAAAAGGAAAGAGAGATGCATAATTTAAATCCAGTGAAATTTCAAAGGTTAACAACAGTTTGATTAAATGTATTCATGCCTGATAAAGCCAAAAGTCAAAATAATTTTCCTGATTACTTACTTTAGGTCTAAACATTAGAAACCCCCAGCTCAGTGGGGCAGGTGCCCAACAGAACTGAGCAAGCACCTGGGGTGAGAACTGAATGCCAAGGCAAACCAGACAAGGAAGATGAAAATTGCTTACTCCACCATGCTTTCTTATTCCCAGCTGCCACTGTCTATATCCCATAGGAATTCTGGGACTTTACCGTTCCCAAAAGGATGGTGAATCTAAATATGACATCACTATTGGAATGAATGAGTCCTCTGCAATGATGCATCTGGAACTGTAGGCCCACACCGCATCAAAAAGTATCTAAAGCACTGTCTCAGTAAGTCACAAGTTGAGGTACTAACTCGAATAGGAACCTGTGACTGAAACAGTACTTGCCCTTCTTCCCTTCCCTCTCCAGTCCTCCTGTATTACAGTAAGACTGGTGACTTTCCTTGGTGCCAGAATAAAGGCTGATGCAAAGTTCTTGGAAGAGCTTTTTGCAAATGGTATGTCCTTTTGCACTAAAGCTGCATGGAGCAATTTCTCAGAAAACTGGTTAGAGGCAAACTAACCCAGCATCTGAGAAGACACTAAATAGCTGGACTTCTTTCCTCTTTATTACCTACTCCTCGACCCTTCAAGGCAGAGTTTCTCCTGCAGGCTACAATGACTCCTGCATCAAAGTTTTTCAAGTAACACCTTAAAGAGAGCAGAAACAAATGAGAAAAAAAGAAATAGGAAAGACCATCCAGAAATGCCTTCAAATCTGGTTTTAAATACAGTCCAAGAGACAGCCTAAGTATTGCACATCCGAATGTCACGGTGCTGAAAGCGTGAGAAAGAAAAGCTACTTGTCTTGTTCCTGGTAATTTAATGGTGAATTGCAACGGCTTCAAGTACTTATGGGCTGCCTATTAAAAAAAGACCTTTTTTCGTTTCTTGGGAGATAATCAATGGAACAGAGCCTCCAAGTGGCTCGTCTCAATTATACTAGTGACTCCACAAAAACTCACTCACGCAAAGATGCTTCTAGATTTCACCCGTTCTTGTTTCATGGGTGTCCCAAGGACAATTCAGATTACTGGCAATGTATTTCATTTAGACATTACAAGCATCAATAACAGGCACCTAAGTAAGGGACTCTTCTGTAGCAGCCAACACATCTGAAACCCTGTAAGGAAATGAAAGCCAGGGACAGATCCTGTCAGGATAGGTCTTTGCTGGAGCTTAAAAGAAGATAGAAGACAAAACTTTCAAGATATTAAGAAGGCTCTTAAGAAATTATTAGCAAAGATATTCTCAGTGAAGGAACGTGTCACTTAGAGGGGCACATCCAACTTTTATGGGTGTAAGAAAGCACAGAAGTGGAGTGAGACAACTATAAACCTAAACCTTACGACAAGAAAATTTGCAGCTATATTTGTGTACATACCACTATATGGAATGCCTATACAATGACACCCACAGAGGACCACAGATCACCTGTCATGGCATCAAGCTTTAAGTTAATATAACCTGGATTTATGTTTATTGCTCTTGTGGTGTTCCCCAAAAATAAGCTACAGAAAGGGAGAGTCTTAGACCCTCTTTCTGACTGCATCATTTCTAGTGAGGCTTTCAGATGTAAAGTCAAAGGGAAGAGAGCGGGAAGAGAAACAGTACAAGAAATTCTACAGACTACTTCTCGAAGCCAGAGTGCTGCATTTTATACAAGGTTCTCCTTTACCATGCAGAAAAAATGTAAACAGTGAGGTAGGTCTTTTAGTCCATTGAAACATACTGAACAAGCTCAACTACAGACCTTTAAGAGCCACCCAGTTTTATAGTTTCTTTCAGATTGACCAGTCTTTCAATCAAAAATAACTGTTCCTTGAAACAAATGAAGCATAGTAGAAAAAGAAAATTAAGACAGATAAAATAGCCAGTGACTATCAACAACTATCCAACATGCACTTCAAGGTAATGAAAATATCTAAGGTTCCCTTTAGCAACTAGCAATGCTTTCCAGGGAAACAAGATTAGCTATTATGAAGAATGTATTACTAAAAAGGCAGATATTTCTAGCATCTTATTCTTATTGCCTTTGTTGTATGCACATAGCCAGCTTTGTATGGATTTTTATAAAAACTAAGACTGAACAACACCCCCCCCCCCATCAATTTAATAATCCAGTCAAGAGATTTGATAAAAGTTCCACAGAGTAAAATACAGAAACATCCTTTAAAAAAATTAAAATCTAAAATGGTCACAAAACCAGAAAGTCATTAGGATGAATAAGAAGGGGAGACTTAAGAGAAGTTTACAATTATAAACTAATAGGATGGTATGATGGAATTCCTATATATTAATCTAAAAACACTGTATTTAGAATTTGTCAAAATAGTATTTAACAATAGAGTTAGCATTTTAGCAACATGTAAGAACTTTAACAGCTACTTTTAAAGCACAGGTATCTCCTCCTGGTTCTACCCTGTGGTACAAGGCAAACCTTCCTTCCCTATGTCCTTAACTTATTTCACAGGTTTAATATTTTTAAACAGTGACTCTGTAATGACAAATGGTCAGTTGCAGACAGCTGATTGCTCATTCCCATGATAAGGTTTCTTTCCTCTTCTTCCTTCTTGCTTCTAAAAGCATGCTTTACCGGTTCCTTAACATGTCCCAAGCTGACTTTCTGTTTAGCCAGTTTCTGCAGTTCTTTAGTACGTTATACGACAACAAATGAGAAGTGAGATCCCTGATGAGGTAGACTGTTTAACATAGCCCTTACTACAAAAACATTTCAGAATATTCAGGAAAATAAAATCTTTGAAGAAATTACATGAATAAGCAAGACAGCAGATATTGGAATCACTGGCATATCAGTGAGATTAATGTAAAAAGTATTAATTTTTACACTAGCCTGAGGCTGGATATATGGTCCAATAAAGGAGCAACTTCAAAAACCGTGTCAGGAAAATGTCAACTAAATGCAACCTATACAAAAAAAACACAAAACCAAACAAAAAAACCCTAACCAACACATCACCACCACCCAAACCAGCAAAATTCCACTCAAACCCCCCAGATTTCAATAGATGGTACAACTACAAGACGTTTGTGGTGTTAACATTGTCTCTTTAGTTAAGAGAAGAATCAGGCAAGTGTCCAAAAACCATGCCCAGACAAGCATTTCAGTCATTAGAAGGTTAAGAAATATTTTAAGTGTTGTTGATGAGAAGTAATACGATTTGGTCATATCCTGAACGTGAGCAATAATGAAAAGTGAGAAAGTAAACAACTGATAGAAAAAAACCCACATGATAGAGTTTTAGTCTTAGTTTTAGATGATTAACAAGGATATCTGTAGATCTCAGACTGGGTACAGAAGATAGGTCTGGAATAGAGCTTGTAAGTTTGAGACATTATTAAACATTTACAAGAGGAAAGATGACGGTAACAAAATTACTTCATCTGAAATACAAAATATGGCATTACATTAAAAAAAATTACACTTTTGAGACTTGGTTCGTTAACTACACAGGTGGACTCCTACAGCTTTAACTGCTGAGAAAGCTAAAATTCTGATCATATTTTAGAAGTTGATTTTACACAGAGAAATTTTTAAATGAGAAAGCCATGAATCTCAAATACACTACCTGAAAAATTATGTCAGATAAAGAGTTAAAGAACGAGTTTTGTACAGTAAAATTGTTTGGAATTTTAAAGTTTGCAAAGAATCACCTTAAAAAGGTAACCATACTGACAAAAGGCTTATATTTCTAGGTACAAAAAGATCTACATGGAGCAAAAGACACACAACTAACACAGAAAGAAATTACATCAAATTACTACTCCAAAAATCCTGTATGTTAAGGCTTTAATCTGCAATTATGATTCTGTATTTATGTAAAGGACAGCCAGCATTTATGGGGAAATAAGAAAGCCAAACACTTAATATTGCCCCTAATATTAATTAGGCAATATTGCACTTAATATTCATCAGTGACTGCTATTTAAAACACAGCTATTTCTTCAGTACTGTTCTGATCTTTCTGTGTCTTGAGGATAAACTCCTTATAGCAGATACTTTAAGTTTTCAGGTAAACAGCTGTGATCAGTAATAAAAGTGATGTGCCAGAACACTTAATTCCACAGACTTTTTAAACATGCACACATAACAACACTGGAAAAAAAATAACTCACGTGATTGAATCTTCTGGTGAAAGCGACAGCATTTGGTGCAGAACTGTATTTCTCTTTTTTATTCCAGCCACAGCTTGCCAGCTCCTGCGAGAACAAGGATGAAAATTCTTTTTTTTTTCTTTTTTTTTTTTTTTTAAAAAATTAGCACATAACACATGTTCAGAGCCAAAAGCATATAGAGACACAAATCCTACAAGTTTCAAAATAGCTAACAGGGTAATAATACATTGAAGTAATAAATATAGTTACACTTTTCAGGTTTCTTCTGTAAATTGAGATTTCACAAGTGTCATTTCAGAATTGTTGTGAATTATTAGATTTTCACAATCATCCTTTGTTGACTTCGGGACTTTCTTTTTAATTCAGCTCTTATTAGAAACCAGTTAAATAATTAGAGATCCACTTTGTTACCATGGAAAATCCTGCTTTAAATGTGCATCTGAGCTAGGGAAAATGCATCTTCTTTTGGCTTTAATTGTTTCCTGAAGATACTTAAAAGTCTATTGAGAAGATACACCTTTACTAACTCAATCTAAGACATGTCCCATTATTTTAGTTTGGCATGTTGCATTAAAGAACTACCAAAATTGTCATTCTGTGCAGCAACAATAAAAGAATTTCCCTTTTTCCTATTTCCCATCTTCCCTTCCAAAGGAGCCCATTTTATTTTAAGTTGAGCAACACCCAGCATTTATATAATTTTCTGGAGTAGAAGGGAGCCAGGAGGCCTGCTTAAAAGTTAAAAAATAAACCACATCATTCATGTACTTAAGTCACCCTAAAAACTACAGGTCTCAACAACTTAACAAATTACTCGTAAAGGCTGAAAAAGCATTACTTTATCTACAAAGCTACAATGCCTCTTACTTGTCCATAAAACTTAGCAGATGGGCAACTATATCAATCTTCCCTGTTATCTACTACCACTTGATTCCAATAAAGCAGTTTTAATGAAAAACAAACTAAACACACCAAAATAAGCTCTTCTATTCTTATACAACAGCATACAGATGTAAATACATAGAGCATATAGCACACACCTATTCCACAGTGCTACCAAGAAAAATAATCAAGACAGTTTAATAATTGAAGTGGCATAATAGCAAAGTACAGCCTTTCATTTTCATTTATTCATGCTTTCTTTCCACATCTCCCACTCTGAAGCACTCTCAGTTTTATTATCACATTAAAAACTACTCTATTTAAACTTTTACACTATACATCCAGGACCACAGAACATAGGTAAGATGATTCAACAACGTATAACCAATAATTGTGCCATTTAAGACAGTTAAGAAGAATTTTCTATCTGGATATTGTAGGCTTTAAAGTTTGGGTTGGGTTTTTTTGTTTGTTTGGTTGGTTGGTTTTGGTTGTGGGGGTTTTGGAGGTTTTTTTTGTTTAAAAAAAAAGTTTGATTTTTTTTAAATCAGAAACTTCTTAATGTCTTTTTAACCAACGTCCCAAAACTATTAAGGAGTCTCATGCCAGTTAAGAGAGAACATAAATTCTTCAATTTGTTGGACATGCTGGTATTTGTTAGAGAAGACTGAGATGCTCCTGTCCAGAGGCACTGGGAAAATATGGAGTCTCCAGCTTTGTATTTAGGGCCATTCCTTCAAATTTCACTAGGAAGTTCTGCCACCAAAAACCATCCTGGAAAGCACCGGCATGTTTGGTACAGGAATGTACATGCCCATCTCCTTATACCTGCACTGCAACGGCTGTGCACAGACAACCACCCAGCCCTTCGCTGCTCCTGCCGCAAAGGAGAGCGGGCTGCTGAAGAAGGAAGCCATCCGAGAGACTCTTGGTCACATCCTCTATCCCTCAGCATCTGCTAATGCTGCAGTTCCTATTGGAATAACAATCACAGCTCTGCACCTGGGAGAATATAAGGCGATTCATCCTTATTGGCATCCGATGATTGCACTTCCTTAACAGCAGACAAAAATCAGTTGCTGTCTCAGGTTTAGGGAAAGCATGATAATTTCTTAATCATCCAGAACCTGTCCTTGTACTATTTAAATTCTCATCACCAACTAAGAAAACAATGATGATTCCAGGCAGAAGTGACTCATTGCCCTGGCACTGTACATCTAAGGGCTTACACGGTACAGATACCAGAAGCAGGCCTGACCTAGCTAGCACCCTGCTAGCACTGAGGTTTGTGGCACTGATGGGATTAGCAACAGAAATGATATAATTTTCAAGAGAAAACATTACCAAGAATCTTTAGACAATATGTAAATAACAGTATTAATGTTAAGGTCAAATTTATATTTACACACTCCAAATTAGAGGTCTAGTATCTATTGGGCACAGATGCAAGACCTGACTCTCGGACCACAGACCACATATATATGTGTATATATACTTTTATCATTATTATTTCAAAGAGGAGGTCTCCCTGCTTTGACAGAAGACTTAGACAACTGAAGCCTCTGCTCCAGGAAAACCTTGTTGAGATTTTCACTGTCTCACTGGAAAGAGAAAACAATGACTGCCAGGGAATAAACTTCTCAGTACACACTGAAATCTAAACAGCAGAAACCGCTCCCAGAAAACATTCCTAGCAGATTCTTTTGACTACGTAAGATTGTTACTGGATTCCTGGGCCTGAGGCTGGCTATAAGGTTGTACAAAGAGTTGTACATTATCATCCTTAACTTGGAATGAAAGGTGTTTTCATGCAGTCTCACAAGAAAAGGTAAAGACTTAATTGGACATTATTGACCATATCACATACTGTCTAAAACTCTGAAATGCTAGTTCAGTCAAGAATACAGAATAACCCACCAGGGCTGACTGAAATTATAAATTTTCCAAGTTAAAAAGAAAAAAACAGACAAAAAATATTCTTCAACATTACTGCAGGTTTTTTAGCATCTTTCCTCACCATTAAAGCTAAACAGATGAAATCTTTTAGAAAGGCAATGTTCTGTGATCTTGCACTCAAAGGGTATTACAGGGTCATCACATTTTGCTCCAAACCAGAGATTCCTCAACGCTTCTACACATGCTGCTGGTCTACACAAACACTTCACAGGCACAGCAGCTCCCAGCTCCACCTGCATGGAGCACTTGCTTCAACCAGTCTTCTAACGGTCCTTTCCCTGCCTCCCCCAAAAGCTTTCAACTCTGTAGTAAGACCACAAGCTGAAATAGTCATTTGTGAAGGGTACCATAGGACACAAAGGCACAGGGATGAGGTATACGAGATGTGAGAGTTACAGGTGGATTTGGACTCCTAGAGTGGGGTGGGTGGGTGGGTGTGCGCAGGTGTGTGTGCAGAGGAGGAGAATATTATGAACTCAGAGTACAGGAGGTAGAAAGGAGGCAGATTGTCAACTGGAGACAGGTAGAAAAACCACATTGTAACAGATTTAGGCTTAAGATAATTTGAAAAGACACGGGTGCAGCTGAGAGAAGACAGGTATGGGATTGAGATGGTTGCAGCGTATATGGGGCCAATAAATGACAGAGCCAAAGGCACATTCTCTCCTATACACGCCTGAAGCTCAGCACAGAAGCAGAACAGACAAAGCAGTCCCGATAACTGCTAGTGGTAACAAATTTGAGAATCCTTTGGCCCTATCCACATTCTTGAGTGAAAGCACACAGCACTAGATACTGCAAGGCAAAAGATTCTGCTCCTGACCTGAAAGGTACACATCAAAATCCTCTTATTGAGGTGCTGGGGCACCGTTACAGAGGCCCTTAGGACCTGGGCTATCAGTTCAGCTTCTTCAACAGCTTAAGCCAACATCTACACTGCTGTTTAGGGACAGACACAGGAGAGGCATACACTTCTGAGAGTTCACAAAGCCCTTCTTCCCCTCCCTTTAGGAAATGCTCCTCCATCTCATTTGCAAGACCCCTCTCCCCTGTACAGCCAGCTTTCTTTTCTTGTGACTATAAACTAAAAGTACTTTCCCGCTGCTGCCTGTCCACAGTTTATTATTACCTGACCACTCTGCTCAGAAGAAACTCTGTTGTTCAGAACCCTCTTATCCCTCACTAGAACCTGCTTGCCTAAATTCACTGCCCTTGACACTGCTCACCCCGCTGTCCAAAGGTGCCACTAACAGAAGCCACCAAGGTTTTTGCCTTCACTGCATTTGGTCTGGGAGAAGTAATACAGTCCTAAAGAGCACAGACCTGACTGCACACACTCCTGCAGTAAAGCATGCTAATTAGCTGAATTGGAATTCAGAAACCATTCTTCTATAAAAATACTCATATTTTCGCTAAACAGACTGTGCTATCTATTCCATTACTTGACTTCAGGCATGTTTCTTTGATCTTCCTCTAGAATTGCACTTTTTCCACCACAAGTTTCAAACCTGAGGTATTCACAAGGATTATTTCCTTTGTCTGCCAGTCAACTCGAGCACAGAAGCCACACCACCACAACTACCAACGTCTTGTTACGTGTAATTTCTTTAAAATGAGGGAAAGACTGAAAGATTCAGGATCAAGAATACAAAAGCTGAACTTCCTCTGTAACTCGTTTTGGTTTTCATTCCTTTTTGAATCCGTAAAATTTTGTTTTTCTTACAAAATACTACAGCGACACAAATTATAACCTGTACCACACGGCAGAGAGACTGTGCTTCTCATTAAAAACTTTATAGATGGATCAAAGTGAAAGTTTCAAAAATAGGAGGAGAGAAAAAGCAAGGATTAACAGCGGAACCATTATACAGTTCACAACAAGCAGAGACGCATATTCAATAAGCAAACGTATTTTTTTTTTCATGGCCTAGACTAGTTAAGCAAAGGGGATAAAGGATTTAAAAACAATAGCCCAGTAAAGATTTTCAATGTGAGTACATATGGATAAGTAATTTTGGGGGATGTATTAAAATATGAAAAATAAGTAATAAGATTTTCCAATAAAAGTAAGCTAATGCGTTCTGCAAGGGGACATCTGGCATTTAGTTAATGCTAACATAGCTACCAGCAGCACAACTGAGCAAGTTTGTGACTACCTTTTTACTTTACGGTCACTGCTCTCTAGAAAGCCACCACCACTGCAACAGAAAGAAACCAAAAACCAACATACCATTTGTCATTCACAGCGAATAGAGGGAAATCATGTGATTGACTTGGGAAACTCCTATCTTCTTTTGTTTCCCAAAAATGAAAATGCAAATTCACTGCATTCATACAGACATTTACGCAGCAGAAGCGTGTTCTTTATCACCTCAATTTCTTATACTGCAGCCCACTAATTATTTAATCAACAAAGAAACAGCAATTCCTTCTATTTTCTTTTCTCATAAGTAACTTGCAGGCATTTCTCATGATTAGGAAAGGTGGTTTCCAGTATCACTTGAAGTGATACAGTCTGCTTAAAGCTCAGGCAGAGGATCATGTCACTATATACTATGACATGCTAACTGTTCGAGTCCATGCCTCCAGCTCACCCTAAACGTAAAGTAATCCACTCTACCTTAATCCTGAGTTAGGTGGGCTACACATTTCTTCCTAAAAGCATAAACCACAAAGTTGTAATGGGTGATGTGCAGGAACCGTGGCACACACGTGAACCCATGATATCTGTAGGCAATTTGAATATAGACAGAAAGAATTATATTTGCTACAGATAGAGGCAAAAAGCTGTAGAAGCGTGTAAGTGTGTGCTATAAGTATGTTCATTGATTTTGATGCTAAAAGAAAAATTACTATATATTGCTTTAAAAAGTGGTTCGGCTCTGTTTTTTGTTAAGGTAACCAAGATGAAATTCTGATGTTATTTTTTAAAAAAAAAACATACCTACAATACTTTAAGAAAAGATTTAAACATAATGAAGAAAATGCAACACAATAGACAGCTAAGAAAAACTATGATATTTAAAGAATATTGCTCACAAACCCTTAAAGATGGTAAAAATCCATCTCCAGTTATTTTAAAAATTATGCAACTTTGAATACATCTTTCAGAATGCTTATTTGGGAAAACAAAACACATTAAAAGCTAAAAATATTACTTCTGTACCATTCTACAGAGTCTAGGAAGCAGATGAGGATTCACAGCCTGTACAACAAAGATTTGTTGGTGAGTTACAGCCATCTGTAATAAGCACCCAGTTTTTGTATATTGGCACACTGGGAAAGATGTTGCTTATCTCCCACCATGCATGCAGATGACAGCTGTGAAAACTGGTATCAGTGCTAGTAGATACTCTATTTGGAATCAAAACCCCAAATTCTATCAATGCCTTTTAGTCACTCATTAAAGCCTAAGTTTAGAAAGTCCTTTTATACAGATGAATTCACCTCAATATTGTTCTGTTTTCTAATTAAAAATTCAACAATGTTCAAGTGCACATGTAAAAGCGTTATGTAAAGATCTACAAGCCAAATCAAGACACAGACCACAGCCTGATAGATACTTCAAAGAAACTCAGGTATCTACAACACTTCATTAATCTGCGTCAAGACATCTTTAGGCAAACTAAGTGTTCCACGTTGGTTTTCCCCATCTGCAAAACAGAGAGGAAAGCATTTCATGTGTCTAGCTTCTTCTGACCTGAGAGTTAATCTGTATTCCCTTTTCCATAGAGGATTAAGACAATTCAGAGGCACATCAGATACAAGACGACAGACCTCTGTCTACCTGTGAAGCAGCACTGATGGACAGGTAATACTTGCAGGCTGTCTGTGCTGTCAACTGTTTTTGTACAAACACTTGAAGTGTCAAAACAGCTACTCTTCCTCCTCATATGGGTATTTTCCAGTGGAGACATCACATAAATTCTACATATGCAGTAAATACAGATTTCTTAAAAGGAATTACTTTATAGAGATAGTCACCTGCTCTCTCACAGCTGGGATTTTTTGGGGTACGGTTCATTATTTTATTCTGCTTTTCTCTTTTACAGTTTACAATAATGGGTTAGAACAGCCAACAAAATTACATGTACTTTCTTGGCATTTCTTCTTATCTCCCAGAGACTTACTGTAGGTCTGCTCACACAACAGAATCTGAGATACAAGAGGCAGCATAAGAAGAACAATAAATTATGAGGTATGGAGTACTGGATCACTGCCACTATGTCTAACTTCCTTGCTTGCTTGCTTCCTTGTGGTTGTTACACAGCTGACTGCTCATCCTGTGCAGTGCTGGAAGCAGACTGCAAAGAGTAAACTACCATCAAGTTCAAGCAGCGGACTTTCTTTATTAACGGATCATTACGCAAAGCTCTAACTAGTTAAATCAGTGTTCTGATTTTTCACTACTCAGTACCTTGAAGCTCAGACTAGCTAGATACGAGGCACTGCATAAGAACACTCAAGAGTGTATTCAACATTCGGGAGCAGGGTGAACCCGACACAGCAGTAACGTTTAACATTAGAAAAAGTTGACAAACACATATCAGGAAAGTGTTTAGAAGAATCAGATAAAAGGGTAAAATGCTTTAAAGTTTTCAAACAGCTTTTTTTTTAAAAAAAAAGAGATTGAACCTATTAGAAGATCAGGATAAACATATTCCATCAAAAAAACTCTAAGGATACCTGGGGAGGGCGGGGGGAGGAAGCCAGAGAGATCAAATGGGAGCCTCTTTGAAGGATTTTAGAGAAAAAAAACAACCAAAAGACCCACACAAATCCACATGGGTTGGGAAATAGCTTGCTGAAATCATGAAAGCTACATCATCACAACATTTTCAAGTACAGATCAAAAGGAAGCCTTCAAAAAATTTGTGGGTACACAAATGATGAAATCAACAATCACAGCCAAGAGATTCAGCAGGTTTCTGCACTGGATACAAAACATTCTTCAGTGTGCCACAACAGGGACACAACAAATGCCTGCTACCAATAAAATAGCATATGATAGCCTAAAGGTGACTGATGAGCTGAAAAAGGCTTACACACTATTGATGAAGTGGACAATAAACCTTCAAAGTGCAAAACAACGCCCACAGGAAAATGCTAATAATGCAGAAATAAGAATAAACAAATTAATCATCTATTATCGTCACAGAAGATTCTAAAAACATCAGTTCAAGTCAGGTTGCAATCAGAAAGTAATATGGCATTTTACATAAAACAGAAGACACAAATCATGATTATCCCAATATATCCACAGATCACACTCATTTTAAATACACGATGTCATTACAGCCATTTTTCTTTTTCCAAAAAAGATACGAATCAGTTAGGGAAACTGAAGACAGTACGAGGTATGGCATGAGGTATCAGGAGCTGAAACCTAAAACGTTATGATCAGAGTAATCAAATCAAGATGTTTATAATTCAGAAACATTAAAACCCAGATAATTCATCTCTGGCAGTAGCTGAACATATTTAAATATCAATACTTCAATCCCCAAACTAACTATTAGTTCCAGATAGTTTTGCGTAACAAAAACCATCTGCTTTGGAGCTATATGAACTGGGACAACGTTGCAATTCCAGAATTTATACAGTGGCATAACTTTTCTTCATGTAAATCTGAAAACAAACCCAATAAACCACTTACCTCTGGCTGAATTGCTTTGAATACGGGGACATCCATTAGTGTTATCTGACCCTGAAATTAGAAAAAAAAATCATAAATTACGTTTAAAATTAAACTTGTATTCCATTAAGTTGCTATGCTGCATGAGAACTGTATTTGTTCTGATTTCTTTTCATTATTTGACTTTCATTTTGTAGCTAATTTCAGAGGTTTCGGCTCCTACCACAAAACTGTTCTGCAAAAACAGAGGATAAAGCGCTCTAAACTTCACATTTAGTAAAATAAACGAATTATGATAAATTATTCTCGGGAGCATAATCCTGCAGTTACATATGCAAGTCAGAGCTTGAACTCAGAAACACAATATAAGAAGCTATCCAAGAATATAAGAAACTAACTTTAGTTGCTCAAGGACAGTTTCTCTTCAAACTGAGTCTCAGTCTAGGTGTTACACAATTCTATTGAAACACCCCTAAAATTTTTCAATCAACACTTGAACCACATTTGAATAATTAAGCTAAGTAATTGTTCAGTTGCACAGCAACACTTAAAATTAAATACAGCCCATCTCATGGCCAGCAAGTCAGAATCAGGAAGTACATTCTCATGCCTGGGATATCTGTTTAGCTTCGGAAAAGATAAAGGGGAAATCACAGAGCCAAACACCAGGTTTTGCATTTTGAAACACATTCACAGAGCCCTATTTTAAGTGTACAATTTAGGATTGCTGCCTAGCTATGAATAAAAAAAAGAAAAAAAAAAAAAGAGACCATCTCTTTCAAAGAGTATGTAGGTAGCCCAGAAATACCAGTGCCATCTGAGTTAGGTATCACAAATACCCTTTTAACAAAGAATCCAAGGACCTCGTTTGATTTTCTCAGATGTGAGCTGCACAGCTTTATTCCCATTTCCTTGAAAACAGTGTTTCCACCATTTATACACTCTGCTGTATATATACACTGACATGTTTGTGACTCTCACAAATTGCAACTGCCATCGAATGCCATTGCTGGATAGCAGAATAGCTTCTCAGATAAAGACAACCTTGCAGAAAAAAATTAACTAGGATGATCTACTTTCAAGAAAGCATCTCTTTGCACCTGCTCTAACAAGAAGTGATGTGTCTTGCCAAAGACGATCAAATCTACATTTTGTAGCACATCTCCTTGACCTCCACATCTATTTTCAGATGGGTATTTTGGCAATCAAGCATGACCACAAAAAACTGTATAAATCAGTCCCAGTTTCTGTAACCAACATATTGGACACAATCATCTGGTATTTTGTAGTACAACATCATAGAAGTGACAAGCCTTTTATGTATTTCCTTTTTACAAACTTTCTTTCCTGGGCTCTGCTTTAATTGGTTGCTCCTTCTTCCAAACAATGATGTTTGCAGACAACACCAAGCTGGGCAGAAGTGTTGATCTGCTTGAGGGCAGCAGGCTCTGCAGAGGGACCCGGAGAGGCTGAATCGATGGGCCCAGGCCAGCTGGATGAGGTTCAACAGGGCTCAGTGCCGGGTCCTGCAGGTGGGTCACACCAGCCCCACGCAGCGCTACGGGCTGGGGGCAGAGGGGCTGGGAAACCGCCTGGGGGGAAAGGGGCTGGGGGTGCTGGGCGACCACCGGCCGAACGTGAGCCAGCAGTGTGCCCAGGTGGCCAAGAAGGCCAACAGCGTCCTGGCTTGTACCAGAAACAGCGTGGCCAGCAGGAGCGGGGCTGTGACCGGCCCCCGCACTCGGCACTGGGGAGGCGGCACCTCGAACCCTGGGGTCAGTGTCGGGCCCCTCACGACAAGAGGGACATTGAGGGGCTGGAGCGTGTCCAGAGCCGGGCAGGGGCTGGGGCCGGGGCACCAGGCTGGGGGAGCTGGGGGGGGGGTGGGGTCAGCCTGGAGAGGAGGGGGCTCAGGGGGGACCTTATCGCTCCCTACAGCTGCCTGACAGGAGGGTGCAGCCAGGTGGGGGTCGGTCTCTTCTCCCATTTAACGAGTACCAGGACAACAGAAAACAGCCTCAAGCTGTGCCAGAGCAGGTTTAGATGGGGTATTGGGAAAAATGTCTTCACTGAAAGGGTGGTCAGGCACTGGAACAGGCTGCCCAGGGAGGTGGCAGAGTCACCACCCCTGGAGGTATTTGAAAGATGTGCAGATGTGGCACTTGGGGACATGGGTTAGTGGTGGGCTTGGCAGTCTGGGCTAACGGCTGGACTCCATGGTCTTAAACTTTTTTCCAACCTAAATGATTCTATGTTTTAAAGTTTTATTAGATTTTTCTAGTCTGATTTCTACAGTTAGAATGGTCTTGAAGCTAATAATCGAGACACTTTCAGAAAACATTTATCCTAAAAGGAGCTGAGGAACCATTTCATTTACTTGTTTCTAAATCTTCCTTAAAACTTTAAGATTATAAATTCAGAATGCCCGAGAAAAGGGCTTCCCTACGAAGGCAGCACTTACCTAAGTACTGCACAGAAAGTGTGTACTACTGTGTGGGCCAAACTTGCCTGATACCTTAGGTGTGTGTGGTATTTCTAAACTTCCCGCTCACTAAGAAAGAGCAAATACATCCCAGTTCTGTAAATCATCTAACCACGTACCCATGGCTGTGCAGGCGCAAACATCAAGGAATTACACTTTCTTACCTGCAGAGAACACTCAGGAGACAAAGGGACAGAAGGAAAGCATGGATTCCTTTTTCTAACCTGATCGAATCCTGACCATAGAACAGCCACGCATTACAGCAAGAGTTAATTCTTCCTTTTGATTTCCAAGGTAAAGAACCTAGTCCTGAAAAACCAGCCATAGAACTCAATCTCTAGTCTCCTGTTTCTCTGCTAAATATGTGGCTGATGGAATGTATCACTATGCTTCTCAATAAGGGAAATGAATTAGAAAATTGGTTGGGTTGGGGAAGGTGAAAACAGAGGAATGGGCACTTGAATAGAATTTGAATATAGGGTATATGAAAACATCTTAACAAAAGACCCAGGCTTTTAAATGGTTATTCACATTTCATTGCATATACTACAAGATTACAACAGTACAATACAAGTGAGCCAGAAAACAGATTCATTGTTCGCAAAGAAGAGAGAATGCTTAAAAATATGTTGCCTTTCTTCCCAGCCCTCCAGAATTGTCCTCTTAATCAACCTGAACTGCCTTAGCTACGTTAGACTATTAATTGCTTCAGTAGTGACTCCTAAGCAAATAATTACTTTAAGACAAGATCAACACCCAACGCCAATGAAACAAAGACCATTATAACTTCACAACAGAATTCATTTTAAATTACGCATTTATTTTGATAAATGGTGACATTAAATGGGTATATTAACATTTGAAAAACACATGAATCCTGAAGTTAGAGATTAATGTTTATTACTAAAAAGATTTGAAATTGCTGTTAAGTACGTTACAGTATTTGAAAAAGCCAGTTTGAAACAAAAAAATTCAACAGAAAATTCTTTCTTCTAGTATCACATTGATATTAGGCTGATTTTTTTTTGGTTTTAGCTTGTTTGGTTTATATCTCTTGCTGCTTTCACTAAAATCTTCAGTAACACTGTATCACATTACCTCTTGTTCAAGAAACATCCCTTATGGAGGTTCCTTTCTTAAAAGAGCTTGCAATTTCCATTAAGAGTTCCAAGCACTTAAAAAATTGTTCACAATTCAAGCGGCAAGTAACTGACAGCTGAATACCTAAACTGACGGATAAAAAGCCATTTGAGTTTGCAGTACCTCACATAAGAGTTTAAAAATAACTTTTGACAAAACAGAACTTTTTAAACATTCACTTACTCATATTTTAAGTCTAACACGTAAGTGAATTTTTACCCTTAAAAGGTAAAAAAAGGTGCTTGCTCACTGCTAAGGCAAAATTTTCTCATTCCAGCTCCTTAGCCCAGCCAATACAAATTCCTGGATAGCACCTTCTCCTAAATGTAATTTAACATTCAATATTCAAACAAAAAATTGTGAGTGTGCACATCGATTTGTTACATGAAGCAAGCCAACCATAACCTGTCTTGTTTTTGAGTTGTCAGCTGCATAGATACTTAAAAAAAAATGGAATTACATGTGTAATAGAAAAGCGTAAACTTATTCCTACTTATCAGTTAAATAAGCATTCTGATTACACAAAGATAGGAAAACTCAGTATCTTCTGCATTTCCACAAGCAATATGTCTATCAAGTTCATTTATATATTAAAGTGCTTCACTGGTGAACGAAAGTTTTGTGTTTATGTTTGCCTTAGATCTCCTACATAACAATTCTAGAATGATTAGAAGAGGTATATTAGTTATACATTAAAAACATATTTCCCAATTATCAACCACCTGAAGAACATTACAAGAGAAAACCAACCTTTAAGCACAGCAAATGATCACCTTGCAATTCACACACAGGCAGTGCGGTTGGAAGGTAATTCTGCTGCCCCTGCACAGCCGTGGCAGCTTTTGCATGTAGTAGAAAGACGCTGCCTGGGGAAAGTCCCCAACAGGCAAATTTAAAAATACTTTAGCTCTCCTGGCTGCTGAGATGTTGGACTTGTTAACAATTAAGTACTTCAAAACCCTAAAATTATTACCACACCGCCTTGTATACATATAAAGAGATTTACCCTTCTCTCAAGGAGATCTGTCAGGCCAAAACTTTTACATCCAGATGATGAAGAACTACATTTCAGTATGTTGCTTCTTTGAGGAATATGGAGAAGCTCAATGAAATTAAATTGTAAAATATTCTCTAATTCTTTCTGGTTTCTCTGAATACATACGGATTACCCTTCTTCCATAAAAACCTGAACTTAGGAACTCCTAGCTGCAGTTAACACCACTGCATTGAGTCCTCCCCACACTCCTATGTGAAACTTCACATTTGATATGGGGTACAATCCCACCTTTCTAGCCCCTAGACCTCCCCAGGCATGAGTTCTTTCTATCAGGCTACTTGCTGTACTACAAATTTTCCTGCCATCCACGTACCTACTGTAAGGACACTGTACTTCCCATATTGCTCCTGGACAGAGACCATCAGTGTGAAAGGAAAAACTAAGTTTCTGTCTGAGATGAAAAAAAATCAAACGTCTACATTTTGGTTGTTGAAGAACACTGCCATAATCTGATTTTCCTTGAAGCCATGTTGGTTCAAGCAGCACTTCATAAATTGTTCCTTAATCTGAATTTTTAGAAGGAATTATATTTAAGCCTTCCAACTTGGCTTAGCACTGTCTCTCTGGGCTGCCAGAATACTTTTCCTCACTGAAAAAATAGCTAAGTCTCTGTTAAGCACTGCATCAGTAGGAGAATAATTCTGCTGTCCAAAACGAACGCTGGGGGATTAAAGTTCCTGTGTTGAAATTCTACTTTTTTCTCGCAAACTCCACTCCAAAATTTTTATCATTAATAGTGCCTCCACACGCTATAATAAAGTTGCTTCTTCTTGCTCTCATTGGGAACATACTTGTTCTGTAATATTCTTCTGTAAAATAAAGTGAACAGGAACACATACAAGCAGAAGTCCTTTTTCATCAAAAGCTCCCAGGGCCCAGTACTTCACTTTATTCAAACTGCTCTCAGATGCAGCAGACAGACTTGCCTCAAACTCCCTAAATCCACTGACAACCAGCCTCTGGAGAGGCCAAAACCAACATTACTGCCAGGAACTGCGTAGCACAGCTCACACCAGTAGCCACGCAGGAACTCGCAGAGGGGACTGTGAATCTGCCAGAGTCCCACACAAGAGAAAGTTCTCCTGGGGAAACCCTGGGCCAGTTAAAGTTATTTTTGTTCTATTTGAAGGGGCAAAAAATGAGTTGTTTGAACCCCACACACCTCAAAACCTATTTCTGCACTTTTATTGCACACACAATGTGGTTCCAAAACTCTTGGGACCTGCTTCCTTTACAAAACACACTTCTCATGCTCTTTCTTCAGATATAGATAGCTTGATATTTAACTGTCGTAAGAATGCAGCTGAGAAAAATTCCTTGTTTTGTCTGAATGTTTTTAAAATAAGCTTTATTTGTGTATTGTTTCCAAAATAAGCAATATTCTTTTTTCCAACATCCATTTGACAAAGCTTAACTGGAATAAAAAAGAAATAAACATACACGTAAAGTGTGAGCTTACTTCATAGCACTTTCAGAGACTAGGGCAAAGAATAAAGAATCCTTCTTAGATAACCTGGTGGAAAAAAAAGCAATGGATTTATACAGCTGCGCTTCCCTTAATTCTACCTCAAATATTTACACCACTGTGGCTAAGTTGAAATATAAAATGGAAAAGCAAGTCAAAAAGTAATAAACAGTCAAATAATTAAACAGTAGCAGTCTAAGGAATAAGAATTTACTGTAAAGCAGAAAATAAATATTTCTTCAACCTGAGGTTCGCCAACATCTTAATTTGGACCTCATGTCCCCAAGCATTTTCCTTTTTTCTTTCAGTCTCAGCAGCCCCCGCTTTCTACTGCCACTGCACCATTAACATATCCCTCCCCCACAAATTGTGCCCTGTACGCTTGAAACCACACTTCTCCCTTCGACGAAAATGGACAGCATTCACTGCCGCGGTGCCTACCCTGCACACACACAACGGCTCCATCGGCAGGGCCAGACACCAGTGGGTAATCCTGGCACCGACTTGTTTTGTGGCTTTTAGCCGTTTAATAAAGAACCAAGCAGTGATCAGCCTAAAAGCAGATATTTAAAACAGAGACAGTCTCCTTACTAGTTACAGCTAGAAAGCAGCCTGTAGAACCCTTAGGAGAAAACAAACATGTCCTACTTCATACTCATTGAATGGGATTCTTTTTCCCCAAAATCTATGAAAAGTTCAGGCAATCAATACAGAAATGGTTTCCAGGGGATGTAAGCTGCAGAGGGATAAAGCAAACTATAAATTTGCAACAGCAGCAACTACACCTGAAGATCTCACCTATTTCAGCTGTAACTTGGGCCCTTCTAAAGCAGCCTTCAACCTTACAAAGAGCACCTGGCTGGTAACAACAGTATAACTGGACTATTACATGTCTATTGCAATAATAATTTCCGTCACTACTCAAGCTAGACCCCTTGAAGGGCTAGCATACTTTGGCTAGAAAGTTAGTACAAGACTGAACAAAGGACCATTCCATGAAATGGCACACCAGCTGAGCATTAAGGACAGTGCTAGATGACTGCCAAAGGGAAGAACATGGAAATAAAATCACCAAAAATATTTACACTTGGGCTTCTCTTTGGCCTGGTAAACAGCTTCTTGAAAATACAGGATTACAAGCAATAGATTTTGTAGTCCAACTTGTCTCTTACCCACTAACTGACTAAACAGATTTTTTAAATAACAGTATCTCTAACACAGTGGGAACTCAAAACACATCTGTGTGTTTCATACTGGTACTGAAACCACTAGTATTAATCTTATTTCCAGTGATCTCTCAAACTTATTATCTTTCAGAGTTTTGCTCTTCTTCCTGCAGCATAGTTGTAATTGTTACATCTGTGCAGTGACCTGTTTTTGATCAAAATGCAACTTATCATACAAGGTACAGGATAAAACTTACCAATGACAATGTTGACTGTATCAGTTAACTCCCACCTTTGTGCTACTTATGACTGGAATCCTTTTTCATTCAAGCCAAAGTTTCCTATTAATTAGACAACTGTCTAACTAGCTCTTGTGTAGCAACTTGCATTTATTGCTGTTTTACTGGCTTCATCACATTATTTTTTCTCTCCATGAATAAGGTACACAGCCCACAAATTATTTCCTCAGTTTCCCACATAAAAAAAAAATAAAGCACAGTACTGATTCACTCAGCCTTCACTACATCACAGATGTCCGCAGTCTGCTCTGCATATATTTCACAAGAGCTATCACTAAACTAGAAGTTTTCTCATACTTTGAAATAGCAGTTGGTAGCATATCCATGTCCAGTGGCAGCAGTGCATACCCGGTATTATAATGAAAACCTTACCAACATCATTTTGCCTTCTCATCTGTGCCAGTATGCTCAAAAGCCTGGCCCTACTGCATCACTCTGGTAGTCTTCACATTAAACTGAAATCCAAGTTAAGATTTTATACTTCCCTGTAATGGCAGGACTAAACCCAGGAAGAATAAGGAAATGGACAATAAAATAAAAACAAGCATAAGGCTTAAAGGTATTTTCTCCTCCAAGGTACCTAGGTATTCGGTAAATTTACTTATTTCTATAACCTTCAGCAGGAATGGTAGAAGACAGCATTCAAAGCAAGCAAGCCCTACTATAAAAGCAGATGAACTTGCCTGGGGAAACAAACATTAATGACAAACTTAAAGCTGTGTATATAAACATTGAAAAAGAAATTAAATTAATTATAACCTTGCCAAAGGGCTGAACACTGACTACTAGTAATTTTGCTCAATTGTTCAGAATTCTATCTGTAAGCCACTTTAGTCCATTTACAGTAAATGAAGCCCAATTTGAAGAACTGGACACTTTAAAAGGGAGAAGGCTAAGAGTAAAGGTGCTTTCTTTTGGGGAATTGAGAAAACTGCAAAGTTATACCAGGTAGTATAAACCAAAAATACAACCACACATTTGTAATCCTAATGTGAGATGTTTAACTAAATGATTCCTCTTTGTGAGTGGAACTCCACACAGTTTGAAGCATAATATGAAAACAGTAAAAACACCAGATTTTAATAAAGATTTTTATCTAACCAAGGTTTAAGTAGGCAACACCCACGAAAGTAAAAGATTTCTACACATGAAAGATGAAGGATTAGACAGCAGAGGACAGCAGAGAAAAAGGGTTATGAAATGCAATACAAGACCAAGCACCTTTGTGTATTTTGCTGTCCAAGTGAGTGACAGCAACTCCACAGAGACTAAGTGATCTACTCTGCTGCTCAACAGCATCCACAACTGGCTAAAAAGCCAAGCCATTCAAAGGAATTCCTTCTGGCCTATGTGCTTAACTCCGCTTCAAATTCATGCCCCTAGCCCCAAACTCCTAACCATTTATATTTCCTTTATGTACAGAAATCATTAGGATAAAATTGAAAGAATATCCAGCCTCAAAAACATCTTCCCATGAAAAGTCGTGATTCATTGCCCAGCTGTTCCTGACAACAGAACCAGTAAGAGGCCTGAACCTCAGTCAGAAATAAATCCCATTAACTATTCAAAAAGAATTTAATGTATAAGTTTATACTCCAGATGCTTTAAATTTTCAGTGTCCTCATTAAAATCAATTTATCCATTAACAATTCACTGAAAAAGTTAATGATTAAAAAATAGAACAAACTTAATGGGAATGTTTTGTGATGCATTCTACCACGTATTGATCATCTCCCCAGGACAACTCATCACAAATCTTGTAACTTGAATTGTAGCTTGCTAGCAATCTTTCTAGTAACATATCTGAATCACTTAGAAGGACCATCTGTCATCTTAACCTCTAAAAGTAGCATAAAAATAAATAAATCACTCAATGTTTTGGTTAAACATCTTTACTGATTTGTTTTTGGTTCTGCAGGATATCCAACTCATTTTTCTGTACCATTGCACCCAAAAGAAGAAAAAACTTCCTAGATGTAAGAATTAACAGAGTGAACAACTAGAACACCCCCAGAAAAAAACAAGCAGAGACCTAATACATTCTTGCAACTAAAATACGCATGTCAGAATTAAGCTTCATCATATGGATTCAAGAATCTTTGGTCTATGTTACATATAACAGTGTGAAAAATGCCTGGATGGCATAGCTCAAAAAAGATCACATAGCATTAAACAGAACATAGACAATGAAGAACTATAGCGCAAGATCCATTTTTGAAATTCATGGATGACAGAAGTTAGGCTAAAAACATATAAAAATGGAGAAGCAGAGGAAAAGTTGCCAAGAAGATTCACACACAGAGTAAAAAATTACTGGAATTGCTTACCGCATATTCTTCTGGTGTAACCTTTAGGACATCAAATACCACTGCATCAAAGCTCTTCTTCAGTTCAGCTGAACCTTTGTCACTCAAGGATTCAGAGCTGCTACTCTTCTGCAGAAACAAACAGAACCAGTAATGACATTTTGGTTCTCTCCTCTTCTGTTTCTGCACTCCCAAAAGCAAAATTTCTGTTCAAACATCACTGTTCACACAATTTTACTATCGGGCAAATTATCCATTAAAAGTCACTCGGAGGACATACCTTCTCCTGACAAAGACAGCTAAAACCAGAGACTCTCAAATTGACTTCAATGGATTTCAGAGTTGTTCCTCAAAACAGAACAGTTACATTTCAACACATAATTCTGATTTTGTTGATGGGAAAGTTAATAATAACAATACAGTCACACAATTTGAAACAGGAAAAATACCACTATGGTGAGGAAAAAGTCAAGGTCAATCCCAAAGGAATAGTTAACAAAGAACAGTATCTATCTCTTCCTGTTTCTCTCAGAAGTATTAAAACTTAAAAATTACATTGTGAGCTACAGATCTGTTCCTGTTGAAGACACTTGGTATAAACCATTTTAGTTGCTTTTTTTGGTAAATGCTAGTAATTCACATTTGCAAATACTGGATCTTAGAATATTATTCTCTGAATCTTTATCTGCAACATAAAGATTTAGATTCCCTGCAAAACACAAATAGGACTCAAAAAATTAACACTTTGTATGAAATTAACACTACATACTGGTTTCGTATGTTTCATGTATTGTTTTCACATGAAACAAATGAAAACAATGTAACTGTGTTAGGTGTAATCACTTCCTCTAGTGTATGGATGCAAAACTAGATTCTGGTCCACCATCACAAGCAAGAAGGGTTTTACCCAACGGAGACTGAGATGTCACATCTAGATGTATGCTTCACACCTGAACCACGGGCACACCTATTCCAGAAATATTCATACAGCATGCAATGACTTTGCTGCCCCACGCTCTCCTCTGAAGACCCGAAAGGCTATGCATGTTTCTTGCTTGGTTTCTTCTCACTTTCAGAAACCTGGTACAAAGCAAACTCTCAACTAAAAAGTAAGAAATAAGACAAGACATGTGGGCAAAATCATGAAGAACCACAGATACTACAGCCAGTGACTGCACCAAATTCAGATGTTTGCTTCTTCATCAAACAGTACATTTGCCTGAAGCACAGAGTGGCACCTGCATGCTTCAGCAAGAGCATAGCCTCGACCTAAGTGCCAACAGAGCTCCCGTAACAGTCCTGCGAATGCTTTGTTCGGAGACTTGAGAGAAAGAAAATGAGTATTGGTGCACAGAGCTTGTTCTCACCATGGCTGGGAGCTCCAGCTCAGCTATGGCAGAACACACTGAAGACAAAGACCTGCCTAGTCTTTATGTCGATCACCAATGTATCCTCAAGCTCTATCCTCATCACCGTCACTGGGGATGGCTCTCAGAAAGCTGAAAAGATTAGACTTTTGCCCACATAAAGGCAGTTGCTGACAGTCTGTGTAATTTTACTGCTAATGTTGAAAGTTTTCAAAACCATGGGTATGGATCACAACCAGAACACCTTCAGGAGTGACTGCTTCACCAGATCGCTTCTGGTGGAAGCCAGATTTCAGCACTGTTAGACTGCACTTTTCAACTAACATCTGCATCATGTCTGCTGATGCCAACGCAGGAGGAAAGACAGCACATGGTCACTGATGTTAATAGCTCTACTGTGCTAATGTCTTCTCCTAAAAAGCTACCCAAGGCAGTATTTTACGGCTACACTATGTATTTTGCCTTCAGCTTCCCAATCACCGAAACAACAACACTCAAACTCCTTAAGAATTCAGCCAGCTGAAATAAACTCTTGTCCATTTTTAAGCACTTTTGTTATGAAGACACATAAATAACATACATGCTAATTTGATAATCATGTCTGGTTTAGTTAAGTTCTTCTAACAGTACCATCTCTCTCTGAAAAACCTGATTTTGAAAACACCACCCACCAAAATCTCCAAACCAGGCTGGCATTTTCAGTAACCAACATAGTGAAACATTTCAGTTACGAGTCCTTCCTCCTCCCAGTCAAGAAAGAAACAAAAAAATACCACTTTTACTCGAATTTATCAGACATCATGTAAACATTCAAGACTATCTTGCTGAGTAAAAAAAAAAGAAAAAAGAAAAAAAAAGAGAGCTTTCTTCCAAGAAATCTTTTCAGTTGTATGCCAACAAATGGTCAGTCAATGATTCATAATACAACAATCAATAAGGGAAGTACAAGCATCTGTATAAAAACAAATAATAGTCTTGTGATGTCAGCTTTCTTGTTTAAATCTTGACAATGCTTGTGAAATTGTGCTGGAAATGATTTTTACCCTTTTGATAACACAACACTCCAATCTTCCTTTCACCTTGTTTGTGGTACTTTCCATTTCCATATGCACATGCAAGTGCACAGCACACATGCAGCTCTGCTATTGAAATACTTGTGTAAATATGTAAGTAAAACAACTATCTTTGGTAAGGATCAAAGATTCATTTACAAAGGCAACCGTGTTCAGGACGTTGTGGCTCTCATCACTACCACCTTTGTAGGGTTCTTGAATATCATGTCTTTTTTTTTTTTTTTTTTTTAAAAGACAAACTGAAATCCACCTTGCCAAAAAAAACATGTTTCACACTGTAACAAAAGCAATTAAAATAATATGCATCAGCAATAAAGTAACTGTCTCCCATTGTACATCTGTACAAGCCAAAGCATATATTCAGTCACCCTAATGACAACACACAATGCATCTGGGAAGATCACTCAACATACACTGAAGGCAGATTTTCAGTTCCCTTCACCTCAGTACTATGAGGCATTAACAGGAAAAAAACCAACCCAAACCCAACAAAAACTTGAAGAGGGAGTGATCTGCAAGAGGTCTGGAAAAAAAACCCTCCAAACCAAAGAGGTCCTGCAAACTCTCCAACATTGCTAAGAATTTAGGAATCAGTCACAACTCTCAACAGCTCCTCACATGATCCTAGCAAAAAGAGCTCAAAAACTCTGGTACCAACTTCACCCTGCCCCTTCTTTTTCTTTAAGTAGTAAGATGAAAAATGGTTAACCAGATTAACTTCAAAATAAGAGGCATGAGCATAGGAGACCAATCCCCATTGCTCGGCTGATACACATTCTCTTAACTCACAAGCTGCTCACTTCTGGAGGGCAGCAGCTTTGGTGGGCCAGAGGGGACCCATACCACAGTCCGAGAGACAATGGGAACAACCTTACTCCTGTGCTACTGTGTCAGACCTCCCCTCAACACACAGGCACACAAGTACCTGTCAAAGAAAAGAACATTTCCCACAGGCTTTGCCAGCCCAGCTTATCGCACTAAGAGCGTCTATTATTGTTAAAACTTAAAAGAAAAGCTGCCTTGTCTAAATGCGATGGAAGAGAGCACAAAAAAAGGCAGCTTTGGCAATAGCAAGGCTGTAAAAGCTAGCTCACGCTTTATTTTGGTATGCAAAGGTCAGAACTTTTAAGTTATTCACATCTGAACTGGGGCATATGAAACCAACACACAAAACAAGAACCTGCCACACTAGATCTGTTAAAAGAAAAACTTACATTTCGGTGCATTTTAAATAATGTGAGTACTTAGAGTCTTAAGTATGCATTAACTGAGTTTTGTAATCCTTACCTCTGAAGCAGTAGCTGCAATATTAACACTGCTTGACTGTCCGTTCATTAGGTCCATACTGCCCACACCATTAATCTTCACCCCTACATTTACAGCAGCAGGATCATCTCCAAGGCAACTGAATAACCATTCCTACAAAGAGCAAAAAGTCATCACAAACCATTTTTTTTCAAGTTTTAAGTAAAATTCAGTATCTAAATTCTGTGACAAAAAAAAAATATTACTTCCAAAATGGCTACACTTCTTTGAGGTCCAAAATTTAAGTTCAAACATATATTCTGAGATTACCAGCTTTAAAATTACATAAAGAACTGAAGGTTCCATTGCAATCCAATACTTACTGGCTGTATAGATTTTCATATGCTTTCCCCTGCTATTTTCCATATACCAGGTATCAATATGTAAATGTATGCATTAACCCTAACTTAAAGTTAGGCCTGCACATCAGTACACATATGATTCTTTTCCTGATTACCAACTTTTAAAAAATATAGTGCAAATGTTAACTATCAGTAACTTTTATAAGAAGTTATTCAATGATTTCCTCTTATATGTCTATTCACCAGCTTCAAGAGAAAATTACCGCATTAAAAGCAATTTAAGAGTACAAGCGGAACTTAAGCTTTTCTCCACAAATTACCCAAATTATTGTTTAGCAAAAAAAACCCAAAACACCACCAAAAAACAAACTGCAAAACAAACCACACAAGGGAAAACTCCACACACTAGGTTTATTCTTGAAAGAATACTATTACTCCTCATTTCTACAGAGAAAATACTGCAAAAGAAATTGAAAGCTTTGGCATCCACTACAACAACAGTAAGACTACCCAATACCTCAGTGTTAGAGGGAGAGTAAAAATTGTTTTGGACTTAAATTTCATGAGATCTTAGTGCCCTCTAGTGTGAAAATTATTATAAATCAGTTTTCACAGGTCTATGTTTATAACAAGTGCGACTGTTTCCGAAGTTGCTATTATTTATGAGATTCACTTTAGGTTTGTAATTTTAACTCAGAACTATTACAGACTGTGCAAATAAACGGAGAAGGTAAGTGACAGGAAACCGAGTAATGCCACATAACAAAACAGCAATACAGCATCTCATATTTAAGACCTCTAAGTAATGAAATAAAATCAGTAATCCAAAAATTTCTATCTCCAAGTGACCTAAGCCAGATATGTCAGGTAAACAAGCCTGGAAGGCAAGAAACTGCAATATCTAAACAAAAAAATATCATTTAAAAAAAAAAAGGCAGTAACTTTCAAGTGTCCTTGTAGGAATGCAATACAGAAAGGATGCAACTGAAAGGGCCACACTGCAAATTTCAGTCAAACACTATAGCTGCTAGATATTTTAGGGTATTAATAGTCCCCACCTGAACCGTGTTCAGTCATACTTCTGCAGTTCAGAACAACCATTCACATTTGACCTTATCTTGTTTTGTTTTGGTTTTGTTTTGTTTTGTTTTTTTAATGATAGGCTCATTCACAGGACAGAAGACACTACATTTCACTTAAACATTATAGTCCCAGCCTACATGCTATAATTAAGATTGTTTCCTCCACTAAAAATACACTTAACTGCACTTAGATTTATTTTTTTTATAGTAAGTATTACACTAATAGAACATACAAAGGAGGAAAAAATACCTCATCTTTGGCTTGTGAGTGTCACTGCTGTCCTGTCCTTTCCTATCTCAATTACCCTTCAGACTGTCTCATGTGGAGTATTTCCAAATGCTCAGCTCCCCAGTGCCTCTTCCCTATAGCCTTCTTATTTACTGAACTGAAAAGCAAGGAAATAAAGCTAACTGACATGTCATAATTTTCATTTATGTAGTGACAGTGGAGGACAGAGACATCACATCTCCAAAATCAGTTTCAGGCCTTCCTCATGTTCAAGAAGGTACACTTGTCCTAATTTAATCCTCTTTTCTGCTGAAGAAAACCCTCTACCCTTTAAAAATTTGTACTTTTCGTAACCAATGTAATCATAGGAATTTTCACACTTTGAACAATTTCATCATACCACCTGGCCTGTAATCGCATCATACAAAGCCAATCTTAAACTAAAGGTTATGTATTTGACCCTCTTCTCACAAATACTTCAGTCCTTCCCCTTCCCCATACTAATGGGGGTGAGAAGGGGGAGAATTGGGGACAAAGTGTTTCTGGTCAAAGAAAAGTGAAAGTTGAAGTTTGTTTCCGTGTTTCTTTGGTTTTTGGAGGGATTTGGATGGTGCTATTTAAAAGAAATTATACATATCATAGAAGCCTATGGAGTTGGCAGCGCAGCCTCCAATGACAAGAGTGAACCGATTTCTCTATAAACAGGGTTAAAGCCCCACTTCCTAATGACTAGTCCCACATAACCCACAGGCACCCAGACAGGCCCTAGCAACTTCCCTGCCTGCCCCGTGTTCGCTAATGCACTATCTTAAGCCTTATCCTTGGTCCCTTAACGTAACAGCTCCAGTCTGCTGCTACCTGTTTCCTAAGCTATTATGAGTTTTGTTTGTATCTGCCCACCCACTTGAGCGGCAGCCAGGCAGGCACTTACACCTGGCACTGTCTGCATTCAGAGCCTGATGACTATGTGATAGACTTTCCACCTCAGAGGACTGTACCTGGAGGGTACAGTGGTAGTTCACACTGATCCGAGTTTTCCTTTTCTACCCAGTTACTGGGATGAGAATTGTGAGAATTCTGCCCCTTAGTCAAGTAGGGCTGAAATTCACCACTGTGCGGAAAAGAGACTCCCATGAAGCACATAAAAGTTGGATTTATTTTTTTTACTAAGTGGAAAATCACTTAGAAAAGCCCTGCATGCAAAGAAAAACAGAGATTACAAAATATAACATCTGCCAGTCAGCTTGTATTATAACAAAGCTGTCTAAACAATGTTAAATTTGTGCACATTGCTGCATTACAAGAGTATATATATGAATACATTTATACTTTTTCCCACTTTGTGGAGATACAGTAGGGAGCAGAATTAGTACTGAACTGCTATAAGCTAGCATTTATCAACTTGAAAGTTCCAGAACTTGCAATATTTAAAATGTACTTTTGAAAGCTGCATTACGCACGAGAACATCACCACTCCCATAACAATGAAAAGTCACAGCAACAATTTTGACCTATGTATCCTTTTAAGATGAATACTGAAAAAATCCTAACACTGGAATAATTAAATAATTTGCTTGCTATACTACCCTTCTGCTTAACACCACAATGATTAGTAAACAGCAATATAAGTGATCAACAGCAGAGCTGTTCAGAGCAGCATAGCTGGAGATGTGAAATGACTGTCACCACACTGCAACAGTGAGTCAGTTTTCACTGCATGCCCTGTATATCCAATTACAAAAACTGAATTACACTGAGTAATTTGAACTTCCAGTCTGTTTCTCCCCTTCAATTTAATAAATGCCTTTGTGCTCAGAAATGCATTAGATGTGAAATTGAAAGTGTTTTATATGATGCATAAAATACTTAAGCCAGCATTTATGCCAACCTGAAGCACAGACACGCTATGCAGTATCTTCCTACCTCTTCATGCCATGCATACCGTACAGTAAAAAGCAAACTAAAAATGCTGGTAAGCAGATTCACCATACCCAAAGAATAAAACGTCCAACATCATGGTTTAACCCCAGACAGCAACTAAGCTCCACACTCATTCACTCCCCACCACCACCCCACGGTGGGACAGGGGAGAGGACTGGAAGGGTAAATGTGAGAAAACTCATCGATTGAAATAAGGACAGTTTAATACATACAGCAAGAGCCATACAGACAAGTAAAGCAAAACAAGGAGTTCATTCACAGCTGCCCATGGGCAGGCAGGTGTTCAGCCATCCCCAGGAAAGCCGGGCTCCATCACGCGTAATGGTTACTTGGGCACGCAAACACCATCATTCCAAATGTCCTCCCTTCCTCCTCCTTCCCCCAGGTCTATATGCTGAGCACGATGTCATATGGTAGGGAATATCGCTTTGGCAGTTGGGGTCAGCTGTCCCAGCTGTGTCGTGTGTGTCCCCCTCCCCAGCCAACCCGCTGGTGGGGTGCTGTGAGATGCAGAAAAGGCCTTGGCTCTGTGTAAGCACTGCCCAGCAGTAACAAAAACACCCCTGTGTTATCAGCACTGTTCTCAGCACAAATCCAAAACATAGCCTCACAGTAGCTGCTATGAAGAAAATTAACTCTACCCCAGCCAAAACCAGCACAACTAAGCAGAGTCTGCTATCTTCAGGGAGTCTGAGTTTTTCTGCAAATTCACCCACGGCTGTATGAGATGATCATCCCACTACAGTGACTGACCTATAAAACCCCCAAATGGAAGGCAGCTTGGTGAAGACAAGCAAGGGCAATGTGCCCATGAAGCTCAGGGAATAATGCAGGGTGCAACTGACCGCAGCTGTTGCAAAGAAGCTGACTTTATTTCAGCACAAAGGGGACCACAGAGTGGTCTTTGTTTTAGATAAACAGCTATGTCAGTTCAGCGGATCAACTGAGTATATTACAGTTGACTGAATCAACTAGTGGTGTAAATGGTTCTCCCTGAGCTCATTAAACAAAGTGAATGTCTCCCCGAGTTAGCCAAACCACGACAGGGGACTGAATACATGGCTCAGCCTAACAGAGTACAGAAACTAACTAACAGCTGAATTCCAAAGAGATCATCAGGCTTGAGCCAGCTTCAACCCACATGCTCCTTCCTGGTGACTGGGGATGCCCAACATCATGACAGCAAGCATATTCTAGCAACCAGTAATGCGGATCACGTTGGTATTTGTTGGAACTGTATGTTGCAGTTGCTATATTGTGCCAAGTTTAACTTGCATTTGTATTGTGATTTCAGTATATTTTGTATTGCTCTGTTAAATCAGAAATCCTCTTCAACATCAACTGTCTTCAAATAGTAAGTTTAATATTAAACATTATAACCTCCACATGTGGAATATTTAAAAAGAACCTAGCTGGAGAGTATTGGAATCTGACAGGTGTCTAACAGGACACCGAAGCCTGACTCCGTTCCACAGTAGAATCCAGGGATATTCTTGTCTCAGCTTGGGTCAAACACTATCCCAAAAATACACTGAACAAACAGTAAAGACTACCATAAAATTAATTAAAAACTTACTGTCCAGAACAGTACAAAAGCTTTGGGGAAACACGGCCACAGTACATTTTTACGAATAGCTCAAGAGTCATGATGACCAATATCCTCTTTGTTCTTATTCATAATGTCAGTACAAAATGTCATTTGATTTGGTCACAGATCCCCATGAAGAAAACAGCAATGACTTGCATGGATTATAATCAACTACAAATGCAGAGTCACTACCAAAGACTTTGGGGACCAAAGACCAGTAGAAACAAAAAAAAACCACCAAAAAACCACCAACCACCAGTGCCAGACACAATCAACATGAGTTCCTGATCTTGTGCAAATTCTCAGTAGTATTTTGACAAACAGTACAGAAAAAGATATTTCTTTCTGAATGAGGAACAGAAACATACTGGCTTTCACTGAATCTTCACTCCACCATGAATCAACCAGCTAGAATCAACTAATTCCATACCAGGACCTCAAGACACTTCAGTGAAATCTTGGAACCACTGACCAAATTCTAATTCTGGATCTGAGCCCTTTGATTCTTAGTTAGCAGTGTACTTTTTCCAGCACTGCTTGGCACTTTCTAAATTAACATTTCTTTCAAACAATGAACACAAGGTAGAAGCTTCAATAAAACACAAATTCAAGTTCTTCAAGCAACTATCACATTTGCCTAGTATGCACAAAATTGGATCCTTCCGTCTGGAAGTACTTTGTGTAACTACTTCAGTTCCTTGACTAGAACTTCTTAAATACAAAACAGGCCAATTAATCTATAGCTCCTTACCACACAGGGCTACAAGAGCACGCCTCTATTACAATTACTCATTTTGCACACAATAATCCCTGCCTTACTTGAAGAACATCCAGAAATGCTTGTGCTTTTGTGTACTAGGTTCCTGTGCACTTCCCCCTCTCGGAAGTTTGAAGTAAAATGTCTCTGCTGAAGAGTCACAACAATATGGCCAAAATAAACCCAACAATACTAAAAATACGGCAATGTTAGGGTACTGCCACTTTACTATATTCTCCAGGTACTTTTCCCTTAATCTTCATAAGACATACAGTTATGAAATACCTTTTAGTCTGACTTTTTGTGGTTTTGGAAGAATAGAATATGGATTATACTTCCCATAGGATCACTACACTGATGTTGTGAGACTCACTTAGGTAACATACTGCCCCTTGAGCAAGTAGGGGCACAGGAAATCCTGCTGACCCAACCCCCAGCACAGATGCTTCTCACTGGTCTGCATCAAGTTGGCAGGTGGAAGTTCTGGACGTTCTGCCATACAGCAGCACTGTATGACCCTAGCTGCACACAAGCTGCTGCTCACTGAAGTTAATTCTTTGGAAGTGGTTTAAGGTGCCCCAGGGGCACGCAGGCACCAAGGAAGGCTAAGGAAGGAAGACCAAGTACCCTGGCATGCAGGCACTATAACTACCACCATATACAAGTATTCATGCCACCTGCCATCAGGGAAAGGGCTGATAATACAGTTCTTCCCTGCAGTTTGGTGCACCTGCACCCCGACATGCCTCAAAGTTCTGTGTGCACCAGGACTGTGTTAGCAAAGGCACATACTACTCAATACTAAAGACAAATCACTCATTTGCCAGGCAATGTGTTGTCCCTCCTGCAACAGGAAGATCTGGGAAGCAGCAGAAGGCTGCACTGTGATAACAGGGGTCATTACATGTACTGGGCGGGGTGGGGTGGTGGGGTGGTGGAAGGTAGTCGGAGCAGACTGCCAGACTTTTAATGCTCCTGACAAAGAGAAATGCATGGCCTCCTTCTCTTGGCCCCAGAAACTACTGTTCTTTATTACTTACTTCACATTAGAAGTTCTCAAAGTCCGTAGGAGCTACGTATAGATAGGTAACAGCTTGAAACATATCTAAAGACGGTAAGAAAGCTTATAGCTTAAAAAGGCAAATGCAGAGATAACTGCTAAAATACACCAAACCAAAAAAAAACTAGAAAAAAAAGTATTAAGAGAAATACAAACCACACACTCCACACCAAAACAAAAACCAACACACACAAAAGCCCCACAACTAAGCAGAAAGTCAGCAAGGAACAGGTGACAGGACAAAGAATGTTCATCCAACTATAAAAGAAAACTTCATCAAGTCAAACCAAACTGCACTTTCCAAACTATATTCTTCCTTTTTACACTTGACCTACTGAAACAAACCAACTACGTTACTACCCTATAAGAATATAGTATGTACACAGCAATAAAAAAATAAAAATTAAAGCCACGTTAACACATACTTTAATTCAGTTTTCAGTAAGCATGATAATATTAAAAGGTAATGTAGAGACAGAAAAGCTGATAAAAATAGAAACTTCCACAACAGAGATAAATAAAAGCTCAAGCAACTTAATATAACCCCATCCTCCTGCAGGAAATTTATCACTGAAGATAATCAAATCCCAGATCTAAAATTTCACATACTACGAAATCTCCAGTCAGACATATGAATCTTGGCAAAGCATTTGATAAGCTGCCACTAGTGAAGCCTGAGATAAGAGACACTAGAAGGTGACATGCATGGGGTAGAGACATGACAAAAACAGAGATCGAGGAATTAGAGTAGCAAGAGTTTAATAACAGTTATTAAATATGCAACACCAGTACAAATATTAGAAACAAACCATTTGGAAATACAGGAAAACACAGGACAAATAAAACTATCTGATGGACAGAAGAATGAAAAATGAAAGTCAATCATTAAAGGATTATTTGGGTTGATCCCTGTAAAACTTCTGCCGTGAATTTCAGCACATCAGTTGGAAGTGACTGCCAGTACCGTAAGCACGAAGTAGCCACGTGAGATCAAGATATTTGCATTAGTTACGAACAAATACTACCTGCAAGACATTTCAAGAGACTAGAATGCTGTACTCTATGCAGTTCTGGTCACCTGGCTTCCAAAAGATTTTAGAACAAAACATATGCAGAGAAGGGCTTCCAGGTTCTCTGAAGACTCCACTGCAGAAGTGGAAACCAGGAGACCTCAGCTTGCTTATGCCGACAAACTGAAATTTGCATGAAACACTTGCCATGTTTAAATATCAGAAGAACAAACCAGAAGTATGAATACGATGTAAAATTATGCTCAAAAGCAGAATACAGCAATTGGGTTCTTGAACAGTTTCCAGAAAACAGTACTTCAAGCAAAAAAACATAGCTGCTTCAATTGATACTGGACTCCTTCCTGAAAAGAAATTGTGTCATATAGTACCTGCATGAGCCGTATAGCTAACCTGGTACACAGACTCCTTTTTTTCATTGGTTTTATTAATCCTGCTGCAAACTCAAAGCCCTTCTATACTCATGGAACTCAACCACTCAAAGTTATGTCACACATCCACTCTTTCCCTAAGCATCTGTTGCACAACAGTCTCAGTAGTATCAGCTATTTAAGCTCCAAGACAGATGAAATAAGAATCCACAGAACAGCAACAAATGGAACACACAAAACAAAACTATTAGGTTTGACAGTGAAGTTTAAAATAATAATAAAAAAATATATAAAAGCTTCATTTAAATATGGTCCTTAATTTAGATTCTCTCCTCTTACCCTAGAAAAGGCTTTACCTGGATAAACAATTAAGTGAAATTATTATTTTTTTTTTAAGATTGCGTTACCCACTGAGCACTTTCACAATCATGTGTGTGCTTGCATTCTGAACAATAAAATAATCTTATTTCTGCTTTTACGCACCTCATTCTCTGACTTTGGGGGCTGAGGGGAGAGAAAAGAAAGAGAGGTAATGTTGAGGTAATGCATAGTCAGGCTCTGCCTCATTCATATCTTACTCAGTTTCCAGCTACCAAGAACCCTTCTTTGTGGTGCTCCACTACCCAGTGCTCTCCTTTTTAATCTCAAGGCCTGGTACAACTCGTAGCTTAGTTTTCCTCAGATGAGATAAAAACCCTCAAAAATCCAAGAGAATATCCTTCTCCAGGGCACAAGCTACTTGTTTACCAAATCCTATTACAAAAAATGAAACTGTTAGCTCAGTTTGTCATCCACTTGCAACAACAGCAAAGAAGTTTTAGCCTAAAATGAAAGGTTTTTAAAATGAGTTACACACAAATAGGAAGGAGATCCTTACCGTTCTCACTTCAACCATTCAAAAGCCAGCTATGCTCAGTGGACTGACTCATAGCCCAGAGTTAAGTAGTGGATACTGTAACACAAGCACTTTTTTAGCACTAGCATTGGTACACAGCTGCAAGCAGGAGCAGACCCTGGCCCTGACACCAAGCAGGCATGAATCAAGCTGAAAGAAAATATTATTGCAGGCAACAAATGGAATAAGCCAAAAATGTGAACATGTGTACATGCTATTTAAGTTTTGCCTGGGGTTGTAAGAGGTTCGGTTTTTTCTAACAAAAGGTCTCTCCACCAGAGTTTGAGCATTAAAAGGCAAAATGTAGGTTCACAAAGTAACCAACCATACAAGAACATAAAAATTGTTTCTGTTCACATACTGCTTACAAATGATCAGGTTCCCAGAGTTTCTTTCTTCAGATATCGCCTACAAGCTTCTATTCTGTTTTGTAGTTCTTTGGAAACAACACTGTACAGCAGAACGTTTTATTCCTTTGGATCTGGCTACTATTTTACAATTGCTGTTAGAACAGACAACATTTGAAGTTACTATGCACAGTTTGGTTTTCCTCCCATACACCAAAAGGGTAAGCATTAGAGAACCAAATTATTTTAGTAAAGAAAGCACATTAAGTATAATAAGGTCTTGCCCTCCTCTGTCTCCTTCTCCAGAATTCAAGCCTACCAACAGTTCAGCCTGTTTGAGCAGCATTTCTTCAAATAGCTGAACAAGAAATCCAGGCTTGCTCTGTCAGGAACCAGAGGAGGAACCTACTCACTCCAAACACACAAAACAGGAGAAAACATAACCTAGAGACATTTTTGAAAAACAGGACCTAGTGCTATTTATCTCCATGAATAAGCAGTAAAAGAGGGTAAAGAAAATAAACAGAAATTCTTTAAATTACAACCAGATACTTTTAATTAATTGGGAAGTTCTAGAAGATTATAACCTTTCCAAAATTGGCTTTTTCAAGTCCCCCACCACATGGCCATGTCTCTATCAGTTTTGTTTGCAAACAAGAGGAGTAGTAAATGATTAATATCATGTTGATTAACTGATGCTGAATTTGCAAAATATTTGTTATGGGTTACATGTGCAGGCATGATACCAGTGGAACTAACAAAGCCAGAATACACCCATGGGCAACGTTCTGAAGAGCATGCAATAGCTGAGCACTGAAAGCTGCTAGCACGAACTGCGGGATCCAAATAATCTTTTCAGAGGTACTCGGATCCACAGTTTTGCTGCATTTCTGGATAATGCAAGAGACACACGGACAGGGAAGAATTATTATAGACTGAGCATCAGCAAAAGTATCACAACACACTCACTATGAAAAGTTTCTAGATGCTGTCTGTTTTACTCTTAGTTTCAAGTTTTTTCAGTTATTTTTTTATTTTAAAATCGGGCAACACTAAGAATTCCAGCCAAGGACAAACTTGAAGAAAATCATTATAACAATCTATAAATGGACACATGAGCACGGCATACCTTCTCTCAGAATAGAAAAAGTACTTCACAAGAAGGAGATTTGGAAAAAAATATTTAGATAGAATTTTATGTGCAACTGCACACTTGCAAGTTCTGAAACAGATGACAACTGACAGCATGAGCCTTGTTACTGTCAATAGGCTACAGGAACTCTGTCACCAACAATCACCGCAACCCAGATGCCAAAAGCACATATAAGAAAAAACAGGCATGAAAACTGAGACTGAGGATCTAGACTGGATATTCTGTGTAAACCTACATATCACATGCGGATATGAAGAAAACTCAAATATCCATGCAAGTCATTGCATAAACTTCTATAGGCATTAAGTGCTAGAATCAAAACTGTGAACAGCCAAATACAAAACAAGATGACCAAACCATCCTAGGAGGGATTTTTAACAAGTGAGAGATGACAACGTACTCACTGTTGCTGAGTAACAGCCTCCAAATCCACAGAATTAAAGACTCAGTACATACACCTGCCTCAAATGCACACTTTCTCTGTGCAGTAAGACAAAAAAGATTTACTTTTAGGGAAAAGGCAGCAGAACTCCTCTGACATCGAATGCCTGACTTCCTCCTTCAGGAAGGAGAAAATACCATGAGAGATTATTTTACCATATTTTTTCTAAAGCCATTAATAAACAATGAGGATCTTTCTTGAACAAGACACACCACCTTCGTCTGGTTTAAAATGTAGCTTTCAGAGAGGTGGGTACAGTATTTATCAATAAAACCTGTGGTGCCAACATTTCAATTATGTTCTCTATAATTATTCTTTTTTTAACATCATGCATTGATGTGGAAGTTAGTACCATTTCTATAGCAACGGTGCAAACAGCGAAAAAATCCAAAACTAACAGCCTATAAATTGCCTATATTTGGTACAGTGACTTATGTGGAACTACAATAGGCATTTGGCGAAGAGAGCTGGATTTTCTGACTGTGCCACTATCCCCTGCATTCCTTTATGAAAGTATGTCAAGCTCAGAGTATCCAACTTCTACAAGTAAACAATACATAAATCAGTTATCCATCCAAGCATTCACATCTTTCCCACATTTCTAACTCCCTTTGGAAGAACATCAGTAAATCAGGCAACTAACCAGACAGCAGGTAAAGACCCAAATAACAACAGTGTAATATTAAATATTTTTCTTAACCCAAGACCAGTCAGTAACTGCTGACCATCAAAGCACCTACCTAATAAATAAATCATGATACAGAAAGTGAGCAAACCCAAATTCATTCACACAAATCCATGATTTCAACAAACCAAATGCATGTTGGAACCTTGTTTTAAATGTTCAAGAATGACCAGATAAATCCATGGAGGATTTGTCAGCTGGCCCAACCAGATGTCAACAACCTACTCCAAATGCCTGAAATTGGAGACCAAGCATATGTTTGCTTCAACCAAAATAATTTAGGGTGAACATTTTCATGAAGGAGGATAGTGGATTTTTAAGCAGGTATCATTTTTTTCTTGTTATCAAACCAGAAATTGACAGTAGATTGCAGGGAAATCTTGTCTCTTTAGATACCCAAGGCAGACATATATTTGGAGGCCTGAAATTCCGGTATACCACCTTACCACTTCTCTGCACTAACAACAACAGTTGAATCTGCAGAAAAACTAAATGCAACTTCGGGTAAATGGACAGTATAAATGAGAGCCCTGCTGGAGCTATTTCTAAGCCATCTATCGACATTATTGATGAAAGGATCTGCTCTAAAGAAGGAATGACATAATAAATATCCACAGAGTTTGCAGAACTTGTATAACTGATGTAGAATACAGTATTTTCCAGAAGACATCAAAAAGATACTGAGATGTAGCATAAGCATTAATTTGAAGAGCATAGCTGGCAAAGCACGAGAACCAACTAAGCAAAAACATTTGTATACCTCCAATGGTAGTGAAGACAAGCCTCAAAATCTTGTTACAAAACAGGGAAAAAGAAACTGCAGGGGCAAAGTTAATGGTAAAGTTCTTTCCAGCACACATGACAAGTTTAACCAGGAACCAAGGAAATCAAGTAATTTCTCAAATTACTTTCTAAGGAGGTAGAGTTAAGCTATTCTGCTTGAGAGCCATGCTTCAAATGAGGAACGTAAAAATCATTAACTGCTGAAGAGGTGCACATATCCTTTAGCTCTACACTGGATTTAGTGGCAATATGATTAGCAAACCAGGAAAAGAGAACACAAACCTGGACATAGTTTACTGGCATTAAAGAAGTAAAGGCACAAGATGAACACATACACACAACGTTGATGGGCCTGCCTGGTTTGACAGACATAGAAAGGCTGCAGACACTTAAGCCAAGTGAGAACCGTTAAATATGTTCAAAGTAGGGGCAAGAGTTTTCTTCCAGATCTCACAGAAAGCATGGGGAATCCTGCAATTTTTATATGCCTTTAAGAGCGTGGCAACTGCTGAAAGAACAGCAGCATTTGCTGGTCTTTTCAGTATTTGCGAGTCAAGTGCAGCTCGTTCACCCCGCATACAAAGATTCCAGTATGCCTTCAATACAGTCTGTCAAACAGGATTTTTAAGATTATTCCAGCACTATGAACTCAACACAGTAAGTTCACAAGTGAAATCCTATCCAAATTCTACTTGGATATTTGAGATATTCAGAGGATGACTGGATAGTTGTTACTCAAACATATCCCTCAGCTTATGAAATGCAGCTGTGTCCACTTCTGCCAAATCAATGGATGCATGCATTAAAAGTTACATGCAAGCTGAAAACTTGGGTCCAAGAGCAAAGACAGAGAGAGAACCTGTACTCAACATAGTTTTGATAGGAATTTGAAGGAGAATGGCATTTTGAATGTAAATCTGTTTTACAGCAGATAACACTATTTCTTCTTAAGGAAATCATGCAGTTTAACAGTTTATGTAACTAAAAAGAAAGTTATATTCATCTTTGTGTTAATCTTTTAACTGATAAAAAGTAAATGCAGAATGCTGTAATGCAAGGTAGTCCACACCATCACACGGCAGGATATCACAATTAGGAATGCAAAAACCACTATTGTGTGACTATTCAGTGATGTTAACAGTATCTTTAAAAAGCACACAGACTAGCACCTTCCAAAAAAATCCACTATAAACTGCTACTTCAGTTACAAGTACTAACAGCTGAAATCTCTGCTCTTAGCACACTAATTAGAAAATTCTTTGCTTTCCTTTCTAGGATCACCAAAATCACCACAGTGCTATAACAAAGGGGTAGTGCAGATCTTGAGAAAAATCACAATTAGAACAAAAGCAAAGATCCTTGGATCCTAACACACCTACCAGGTAAGCTCTTCTGTTCTCTAGCAACTTCTGGCAGGAAACCTTGCAAGAGTTCTGCCCTAAATTTTGCACAACAATCTTTTGCCCCCCTTCTGCAGAGAGAAGGAATCTTCTGGCCCAAACTGGCTTACTCTCAAGCAACAGAGATTATCCATACAGGACAAACCAATGAAAGCTAATTCCTCACCTCATCTAAATCAAAGCACAACACTTCTTTGAGGCTCTGTCAAGCCCTGTATTGCTGTCTTACGAGTTTTAGTAAAAAAAAAATAAATAAATTCAGCCACCCAAATAAATACATAGCTTGGCCAAGATGACCATTTTTGCCGTCATGCAAGATACACCTTCAGTAGGAAGAAAACCACTAGGAAAGGCCATGACTAACACAGAGAACCAAAAGGTTCTGAGGAACAGTTTCTCAGTATTTGGAACCGGTAGCCTAAGTTACAACTTGTACAAGGATTTGATACTGCTTCATCGTTACATCATTACTGACATTAAACTGTCCTTGTTGTACAAGGAAATCCATCAACATAAGAAATATAAATGGACACTGCACACCAAACCGTGAGTAGCCTTGTTTGATTCGACACAAGAGCCCCACAAAGAGAAAACTGTGCAGGGAAACAGACTGAGTTGGGAGAGCTGCACAGGGAACCCAAGCTGCCAGCCAGACATTTCGTTGCCCTGCAGAGGCAGAGCAGAGCCCGTGGGCTGGCCAGCTGAAGAACCTCATCCTGCAGAATCATGTACTTTTGAAAATCCTGCAACATTTACGCACTTTTAATGCCCTATTATTCTGAGTTTAAGACAAATTACCTTAACACTGCAATTATTGTGGCAAGGACTGAATTTGATTCCCAGTTCAGAAATCATATAAATTTGCAATTCCAGAAGACATTATTTGATGACATACAAGAGACATTAGAATACTTTATATTGCAGTATTTCCAAATAGTTCTACTAATAAACTGTTTGCCATGCCCTGAGCAACAGTATGGACTAGACGACCCTCAGGTGTCCTCCCTAAAGTGTTCTGATTCTCTAAAGAAAACACAAAAGCATTAATGATCTAACTAGAAGCGTGTAGGTTCAGAAAGAGGTATATCCAAATATACTGACCAAGCATAATCAAACCACACAATCTACTTCATTTCTCACCTCACACATCTCATGATCATGTGAATTTTTACATTTATTTTTTAGACTCCAAAAAGAGTGGATAAACTTTATTTAAGAAATCTTGAGGTCTGTTTGAACATGTTGGTACCTCCCCTTATCTCCTTCTAGGAAGATCTGGTAAAATTTGGCTTCAAGCCTCCAAAACATTCTACTTCATAATAAATACAAAGATGATCTCCAAAAAAGTCACAGGAAGCTATTTTTAAATGCATCACTTCAAGTAATCAACTTGTGGCATGACTATGTTCTCCTAGCTAGGAAAAGCAGCACTACAATGGATACTCAGATAGCCCAGACAAAGATGTTATTCATGTGGCCTCTCCCCTCAAACATTAAGGAGCATCACAGGTTGATCACAGTCCATTTTGTCCTTCCTGAAAAAACATTAGAGAAAAGCAAGACTCCCAAACATACATACACAAGTTCAGAGGTGAGAAAGCCCATGGACCCCAGAACGAGAAATAAAACCTACTGACGAGGGAAGGCCATAATCCAGGAACAAGAAAGAAAAGCTGTGACCTCTCATGCTGTGAGCTAGACCCATAAGCAAGTAACAGCAAATCAGCTGGGTATCATGGAGGGACACACAAGCCCTATCCAGGCCCACTTCTCCTAACCCTGATATGTGTTTGACCCAAGTTTTCACTGTGTTTTGATACTTGGTGATACCGCAGCACTCCACTACAAGTGATTCAACTGCTACTGCCCATGAGGATTTGGAAAATCTGAACTACAAATAATTTGGTCAAAGAGATGAATACAGGGATGAATTTTTCTACAGTTTAAAAAAATAGATATTATAACTAAATAAATTCAGGTCTTTCAGTGTTGTCACAAAGCCAAGATTATTCATATCAGTGAATTATTTTTTTAATAAAAACCAAACAACACACAAATTAGTAATTCATTTCCTCATTCTACACTACCAGGATCTGAGTTGCCTCTTGCCTGCTAAATGAATGGCCGAAAGCAACAGTACCTCAGCTGCACTTTGAAAATACTTTGATTTTTTTTTTTAGTTAGTTTCATGTTCCAACTTGCCAAGCTGGAAGGCTCATTTTGGTCATGAATGTTATTTAAACATAAATGAGAGCCCTCCACATCATAAATACAGTATTGGTACCTTACTGTTGAAATACCACTGAAGTCATGCCACAACAGGGTTAGCGAGGTTTTGGCAGGTGGCATACTTTTGAAACAGCTTTATCACTTAAAAGCTAAGGCATTTTAACGAGCTACACAAACTTTTCTTCCACTGCCTCCAAGACAACAGAGAAAAACAACCTCAGCAGAAACAGCAAACACAGCTACCAATTTAAATGCAATATTCATATAGTGATTTACAGGATCTTTCCAATCTAAGAATCTGGTTGGGTTTTTTTCACAAACAACAGAATAGCATTTTCCAGCCGAGTTGCATGTGGCTAATAAACACCGTAAATCTGACAAAGCTATCAACTAGCAGGCAGCAGCGCTGTTCTACGACAGAGACTGCTGCATAAGCCAGCTCCCTCACTGAGGAATGAAGCAAACAACATCAATTCTCTCTGGGGCACAACTGCATGCTCTATCCAGCCCCAGCCCCCAAAAAGAACACAATTCACAAATGGCACCTCCAGCTTAGGCAAGACCTCTTTTTCTCTTCTGAGATATGTTTTTTTATTTTGAGGATTGTTACATTAAAAAACCATCGGCCTCCTCTGCATTAGAAGTGATGCCAAATATGAATTCCCAAAAATTGCAGTTTTCTTCTTGTAAGAAAGCACTTTTACCAACACTCAGAGAACCATAAACACAGAAAAAGCCACAAAGCAATGCTGATCGGCTAGTCTAATGACAAGATCATAGAAACACACCATATTGCCCTAGGGAAAAAAAAGATATCGGATTCCATTAATGACCAGGAATGTAATAGGGAAAGATGACACCAGCAACAAGAACTTAAGTTGCTAAAGCCCATCACTTCTCCTCATCTTCCCTACCTCACTCTGACAAGTAAAATCAAGAAGATATCTATGACATTCAGTACCAGTCTACACAGCAATCTGACACCTAAAAGCAACACAGAAACTCCAGCACATCCCAAGACAGCAAGGGAAGCCTTTTTTCCTGCTCCCTGAAGAGATGTCACTTCTGTCCATGTCCTTTAACTCCATTACTGCCCAATTCTGTTTTCCACTTAAGACTATCACTTCATAGAAAGAGGGGAAGAAAAAGAATGTAAAACCATGGAAAATTTTTTTCTGTGATGAAAATAAGAGCTAGCTTTTCCTAAAAGAATAGGTACAGCTGACGTAATTAAAGCTCTCAACTTTTCTAGAATATACCTTTGTTTACAAATAAATGAGGGATTTAAAGTTTTGTAGGTGCAACAGCTTAGCAAAACATCTTTCACACTAGCTACTTGCATTATTTATCAAACAAGCTTCCCTTTTTAGCAGTATCACTTAACACAGGCTAACTGGATTTCTGTGTCTATCTAACTTAGCATAACACAAATACAACACACCTCTGAGTTACATTACTACATAGATACGCACAACAGATTTCAGATTTTCCTAAGCTATCCTTTATAAAAAGCTTTTTGGCCTCAGCAATACCCTTTCAATTAATGTCTTCATTACCTTTTAAGATACGAAATTCAGATCAAGAATTACTTCTCAGCAAAGCTGTGTCAGCCCCAAATCATTAGCACATATACCTTTGATACTCTAAGTCTAGATTTGTTTAAGAAGTCATACCCATTTTGCACATACTCTTTGGACTTACAACAAGCATGTGCTGTAAGTGCACAACCCTGCTTCCACACCCACAGGTGTTTCAGTTTTCAACTATAAATTCATCAAATAGAACAGGAAAGGCACACCATTTCACAGGACAAAAAAAAAAAACAACAAATTTTTAGTAAGCTCCTCTGGGTGCCCTGGCATAACATCACCTTAAATATTTTTAAAACTTTCCACTGTACATATAAAAAATAATTTGGGATCATGTAACAATAAATACATGGATACTTCTATGCCCTCTCCTAATCACACAGCATTTGTTACCGAAAGGAGAAGAAACTAAAGGAGTTCTGATTGCTGGAATTTTTAGACGTCTCTAACAAACCAAAATACCTGAATGCTAGCTTATACACAGATTTGTATGAATACTTCTTTTAAGAGAAGTTAAATTACCTTATCTGAAATATGAACTAAGTCCTAACGAAGAAGCGTCTCCACAACTAAGCTGCAGAAAAGAGTCAAGATTAACTTTTCAGAAGTATTAAACACAAGTCAAAGCATGAAATACAGTTTGAGTTCTGTCATCACACAGACCCTACCCACATTAAAAAAAAAAAGTCAGCAAGTTGATTAAGCACAAGGGCAAGCCATTACATGCAGACATTGAGGAAGTGCTATCTGAAAGCAGGTCTTGAAGCACACTATCTGCTTATGAATAGAAATGCTGTTCTTCAAAGGTAAAGAAATACTGTACCTCAAAAGCTGTTTTTCTACTTCCTTAGTATCACTTTAACATGCCTTCAGCTTTATAAAACAACCTACATCTGGCACCCACCTCAAGTGAAAACAGTTATCAAGCTTGCCTTTTTGTTTGATCTCCTGACTACAATTTTGTTAACAACTTTCTAAAAGTTTGGAGAGAGAAGTATTCTGGGTGGACACTTTGAACACTTTAATAGTTACTGCCAGTATTGCTGAACAACTTCCACAAATAAAGTAACTTTCTGCCAGCATAGTTAGATCTATACACATGTGTTAAAAAAACAAAACCAAAAAAACCCCCAACCACCAAAGAATCACAGTTTCATACTGCAATTAGATTTGGTACTACTGCCTTTGGTACATTTGTTATGAAGACCTTGTCCAGCACAACAAAATACTTGTTTAAAGCACCATTAAAAATTATTACCATGACTGGAAATGCCATAAACTAGGCTGCATCAGAAAGAAAGTTACCATCCACTAGTAAGGAGAAAAGCACTTTTAGCAAGGTGTATCACCAAGAACATCAAAATCTATTATCAAAGAGTTATCTGACAAAATCTGTTCAAAATAAACTCAAAATAGGCCCAGACTGGGATGAAAAAAAACAGAACACCACAAACAAGGACTAGAAGAAATTACGTATCATCAATAGGGCAATCAATCAGCAAAGGGTGGCTAGCCAAGCAACTTTCAAAGAGGGAGCAGCAAAACCATTTCTACTACAGAGGTACACTTGCTATTATTATATAAATAAAATGGAAACCAGTTGCATTAGAAACGGCACACCTGACACCATCCACGTACGACATATTAAAAAGTAATAATAAAGCCTTATACCTAGGTAATGATTGTTCATCCTCATCCTATCTTAAGGCAGACGTGCAAGGGCCAGGTTTTATCTGCCTGAACAAACATCTCAAGTTTCAGGCTGCTCACTGTTCACCACACTGTCCTCAGAAGCACAGTAGTAGCGTGGCGCAAAGAAGAAATCTTGCTAAGCCTTCAGTAATTTTGCACTCTGAGCTCCAGAAGATACCTGAAGATAACCTCAGCTGCATGGAAGGACTGAACTCAAGAGATTCTACTCTTTGTATACATTATTCCTTTCCAAAATCCCTGTTGGTATTTATAACCCTCAAGGTTACATAGAAAAGTTTGATCAATACCAAAATTATTTAAAGGTACTTACCAGACAAGTCTGACAACTAACACCCAAACAGATTAGTCAGTCTAAAAGCACTTGACTGTTATTCTAAAAATAAATGAGATAGCTGCCCCTATTCAGGTATACTTACCAATAAAGCACATGGGAAAACTGGCTGGTAATCAAAGACAAGGCTGTTGGCAGAGTGGTCTGGACTTGCTAGCAACGGCAGCACAGTTCAGGCGCCCTTTAACCACAGAGAAAGTCAGTTGTGTGACAGAGCAGGAGAGGAAATACAATGATGATGAGTCATCTGCTTAACCATATGCGTTATCAATACACCTCATTATACTAGAGTTACTAATTAGTGACAGGACAAAACAGTGACGCTTTAATGGGGGAGCTCATAGCCCAATTCTTGGGGCCATTTTTTCTTTTATTGATTTAGCACTTCAAACAATTTATGTGTGCTTAATGTGAAATGTACACCTAAGAAACTATGCGATGCTACCAGCATTCTAACACTTCACACAAGTAAGGCGATTGCAGATGATTTTGAAATCCCCAAAATACTTTACAGGCTTCTGGATTAGCTTTTGCTTGATCAGAGAAACAGCTGTATTACCAGCTTTCCAGTAGCACCACCATCTTTCCCAACTCACTCCACCAGCCTATGCTAAAAGGTGCAAACACTTAAGTTTAGCTCTGCGCAAAGGAGTTTCCAGAAATGTCACCAGGATCTTATAATGCCTCAAATATTTCTGCATGAAATCTGAAACTAAGAAGTTTTATCCCAAGTTCCCAGGCTAGCAAACCCAGCTAGGGATTCAGAGTAGAGCTGAGCTCGTACACTGGTACCAGAAATCAACACTCCACAAGCTCAACTATAACCAAAAGGACTACTGATCCACTTAATTGATTTCAGCTGGTTTATGGGAACTCTTGATTTTGTACTTGCCAGTCATCTCCACCACTAATTGCTTTTGTTCATTCTTTTCTCTAACATGACATCAGCACAAGATTTTGTATGGCTGAAAAATAAAGTCAATAAATAAGCTGCCTCACTGCATGTGGGGTCACAACCTAACTCAAATTACAAACAAATTTAGTCACAGCTGTGGAGGACCCCAATGTTACCAACCCGGTAACAAGAGAAATTAGAAGATTAAACAAACAACTTGGTGCTAAAACAAGTGAACTAGAAACACAACCTTTTAAAGAGTTTATAAATTTGAGTTTGACATGGAACTAAGTCACAGCTCCACCTGTGCTTACAGGTCTATTCAGGTACAAATTCAGACACGAAGCTTACAAAGAAACAAAAAAATCAGTAAACAGACTTTCAGATTTTTATTGGAGGCTTTTGCCTGCCTAGACATTAATCTGAAAAGGTTGTATCACAGCAGAAAAAACTCTGTACTAGTCCTGTTTATTCACTTACTGGTCCAACTCCAGTCACTCTAAATGAAAATGTAATATCATAGTTTAGACAATTATCCCAAACCCTGGGCACCTTAATCATGTGATAAAAGCAATCCAATTTACAAACTGCATTAAGATCACTTTTTCAGGATCTCTGCCAGTTTTATCTAGCCACCATTATCCAAGAAATACACCTCTGACTTGAAAAAAAGATCAATATTCTTCTTCCCTAGTTCGATCAATCTGAGCCTGTCTCAATGAGGAAAGCAAATTCCATAGCCTCAAAGTTGTCCCTTAATGAATAATGAGGGAGGCACAAATCAAACAGCTTTTAATGCCACATTACTACAACAATGATCAGAGAGTTGATAGCCAGTCCTTGGTCACTTCAAACTTAATTGATTGCTGCCAATACCACAGCACCATTAAAGAGAAAAAGAGGTAACACATACATATCCCATAGTATCAGTGCCACAGAGTCCTACTGAGACAGCTCCAAAGCAAGCAAAGCCTTCTGCATCCCATTTTGCCTCCAAATCGCTTTAAAATGGAGTTACAGCATGAAAACTAGCGTTATCTCAAGCTTCTCTGCAACACCCATTACACATTTCTTCTCTGCCACTCTGAGTGCTTCAGCCCGCAGACAGCCTACAGACATGCAGCACAAGCAGTGTAAATGAGGAGATTCACAAGCTCCAACAAATTACTAAATGGGGCCGACCACTTTTCGGCAGTGGATCCTATAGCAAGCTTAACAACTGGTCTCCCTCTCTGACATTTCTGCTTTTCTTTCTTCCTTAACTGGCCCAGGCTCTCCCCAAGTGATATTTCATTCCTTGCACTATGAGCTACTGCAATGATCTAAAACCAATGGGAGGAGGAAGGGCACAGGCAACTTCCAGCCAAATTCTAGTCAGCTCTAGTCAGGTGAGGAGATCTCAATCTTCTAGTCAAAGATTTAAAAAACTGATTTTACTGCTTCAATATCATTACTAAGAACAACAACTAATAAACTCGAGTCACCAGAGGGCACTAACACGTCTACCTAATGGCAAATGCACTCCTTCAATCAGGAAGGCTGATAATTACATCCACATCATCATGTATATTTTATCTCGATTGAACTTCAGCCAGCTTGTTCTAATCCATGTTCAAATCTCAACTACATGCTGATGAGGCACTGAGCTACATCAACTGTTGTGGTCACACTTACAATATATGGGGAAGACTTACAGTCTCCCCAGACAGACCAGAGAAAACAGGGCAGGCACATGCATCTCCCAGTTCACTTGCAATCTAATACTGCCTATGAGATGTATTCGTATGTATACATATAAACGTAATTCTGAAACAAGCATGGAGAAGAGGTCACAAGTTCGACACCTCAAAGAAACAGAATAAATTACTACACTTACAAGTTTGCACCAAGATGAATCCTACCATAGCGGACTGCAAGCAATACCTGCCTCCAAGAGAAAAAAGGGGAGGGCTTCCATTTGACCACCAAACAGCAACAGATGCATTGCTCTCTCAATTTGGCATCAAGTCAACTGCTATGTTACATGCTTAATCTTTAACAAAGGAGGCTGCTCTTTACCACTGAGAAATAAGCAGGTTTTTAAATCACAAAAATGATGCATAAGAGGGGCTGACAAGAGCGTTTCTTGATATTCTGACCAAGCAGCTCTTGAGCCTCTCTGTTTCAGGCACTGCAACACAGCCAGAGATTTTCTGGGGCAGGAAACCTTGACTTGTTGATGTGCTTGATACAGTCACAAAGAGCCAAAACGCAGCCTGACTGGTATAGCCCTATGGAAACCAGGGCAAAGCTGCCAGGACCTGCAAGGTACGCAGCTTCTTTTTTCCCCAGCATTACTGCCCTGCAGTTCTACCTACACACTGTTGTTCCCATAGTCAGGACTATAAGACAACACAGACAGGGGAAGGAAAAGGTAATCCTATCCTCACTTACAGAAAGGCACACAATAAGCATGGATGTCATTGCTTCTCTACGCTGAAGTTACAGCCATGGAAAAAGTTATACTGAAAATAAAGCTGGGACAGCAAGGATTCTGAGACCATACTCAAGGCATCTCCTTGAGTTCAAGGAAGACACCATTTGTGCCACATGACAGCCTACAACCCACCTGGAAGCCTGTAAAGAGTTCTGAAAAGACCAGCTGTGGGCGTACTAGAGAGCAGCACACCTCACAACAATCAACTCAAGAGAGTAATCTTTTATGCATGTCAGGAACACTGTATTTTAAAATACTTAGTACTGGTCCACTAGATTTCCCAGGTTTTTTTTATTTTGCTATACTATAAGATTCAGTGAACAGGTCAGTTTTTGTAAACAAACTGCTCTATGAACTGAAACACAGACAGGAGTCTCCACCTTCCTCAGCCATCATCAACACCATGCTGACTTTTGAAAGTCACAGCAAGAAGCTCCTACGTTCAGAACATATCCTGCTGCTGAATACATCCTCCCATTCTGCAACTTTGGGCCACCCTCTCCTTTCCCTGCCACCACCACCACCTTCTCTGCTTTATACAGCTCCTCCAGACTGCACAAAGCTGCTGCCACCAGCTTAGCCCAGTGACTGCTGCTGCAGCGGCAGGGTTGCAAGCTCTCTACCTGACACCCCACATCTGCCTTGCTCAAGCTCTGATTTCTGATGTCGTGTTTCTGCTCAGCAGACTACTGGGTCATACCACCTTGCCCATGAGAAGGACTCCAATGCCATTTTTCCTGGAGTCCTATAAGGCCTTTAAGGATCTTTGTAAAGTAAAAAGAGTTGCAGTCACACATCCACGTGTTCTAGGGGACTAACCATACAGAACATCTACTTAAAACACTCAACTGTAACATTACGACTCTCACTTCAGCAGTCTTTTAAGTTGATTAGTTCATAAATAGACAAAACATGAAGCCCACAAAGCTTCTGTTCATGCAATAAATATTACAAATGCAAAACTTAAAAGATGATTTCTACTGCAGCAGTTCCGGGTATTTAAATGTAAAGGTTATGAAAATAAATGTTTACTCATTATTTTGAAAATGCATTTTTAAGTACCTTTTCTAACACGGGCTGTAAACCACTTGACTCAGAAATATACCATGCCTTTGATGTCTTATACTTTGACAAAAATGCAACCAATTACACTCCCCACCCCTAAAGGAAGTTTTCAACTCAGCTTTATTTATTGAATAAAAGGAGGAATTGAAATGACTCAGCTCAAAGCAAATACAAAGGAAAAGATTAATCCCTAACCTCAATGAAGAAAAAAAAATTGGGGGGGGAACTGCTTTAACATCGAGCTGTATCCTCATAAATTCAAATATTTTATTATTCAAAGACTTGTCAAGCAGAACATTAGCACACTAAGACTTTTATTAGCTTTCTGAAATGTTAAAAGACATTTATTACAAACCACAGAGAATTTAAAATCAAAGTTTACACAAGTAACTGAAGTTAAAAAGTTAGCCCTGTATCTTCATTCTTCACTGGTGCTGCGCACCATCAAGAACAATAAAATATCTAAACATTGGGATTTTCAGTCTACACAGTCACTAGCAAGATACAGGTGTGCAAGGAAAAAATCTCTCCAAAACCTCTGCGAAGGCAGGTTTCAGAAAAAAAACCAAACCCACAAACTGACAGCAAACAGGATAGCTTCATGAAAAGGTTTGGGGAGTTGGGGGTGTCCCTCCATTAAACTGAGGAATCAAACATTTCTCAGCAAAATCCAGTCCTGCCCTTTTGCTGGCTGAGGGCCAGGATTTGCTCCTGCTCCCCAACACAACTCATCCACAAAGGCTACAAATTACAAGGTAGAATATTTCACCAGTGGGGTAACAGACTCCAAGCAGCTGCTGTGAATTTTCCACGTGTATTTTCAAGTTACTGCTCGTCCCTACCTCAGACATGCCACATTAACATTTCAGTGCAGAATATACCTCCAGCCTTGCTGGGAGGAATATTTAATTTCAGACTGGCAGGAGTGCTTCTTTACATCAGTCCAAACGCTAAGTACAGATGTCACCAGAGGGCACTCTTTCAATTCAAGTGACCTAGCTTTAGCAAACTTCTGAGCAAAACTGCAGACAATCCACATGCAGGGATGCAGAGGCTGTGCAAAGCAGTAATAGTTTTCCCTTAAAAACAAACAAAACCATGAAACATGAAAAAAATTTCATTATTTATCCCAGAAACGTGAAATGTTTTTCAGAGTAACCAGAGGCACTGCTAGTAAAGAACACAAGCAATTACCAACTTCTGTACTATGTTACACTGTGGTACCAATTCACTCAAGCAGCTTTGGCACCCATGTGGATCATGTTTATTTACAGCAGCAGAGCCTAAGCCAGTACAGCTCACGTAGAAGCGCCTACGGAAATCCTCTGGCTGTATTATCACAGATACTAAACCTTACAGCAAGACATGAAAAAACGCATCGATGTTGTGAAGAGAAAGCTCTGGGAAACAACGTATTTTTCTACGCCTCACTGTTCTGTATTTGATGTTGTTTAAAAGGGTCACAAATTAAGCTATTATCATGAGGATAATATAAAAGTATCAGCAGTATTCAACCTGTGGTCCATGTGTTATTTCTAATGGCCTGCTGAGACCTAATGAAGATTTTAAAAAAAACAGACTGGTGAGTTGAAGTTCATTAAACAAAGATGTGCACAACCACTAAAAAACACAGTAGGGCTATATACTAAAAAAGGTCACAAACTACAGCTTTATGTAAATAGAAAGTTAAACCCATTTTGCTTTGAAATAAAACATCACCGCAATGCTACTAAAATCAAGTCAGCTGCAGCCAGGCAGCTATAAGAAAATCATCACTGTGCATCCTATGACATTTTCCAGCTTTGAGAGAAACTCCAACACTGGAGGCCTACAAAACATGGATCGCCTGCTTATCCACCTATTCCAGTTGAAAACAAATTGCCTCCATCTCTTCTAGCTACCTCTGATAGCCAAGCTCATTAGTTTAGCATAGGAACAGATAGGGAGGAGTATAAGACCTGTGCAAAGGCACCTTTTGCCAGCATAGGGATCTTGCACATAGATAAACATACCCACAGAATTTTACAAGGTTGGTAACTGCTATTAAACACACAGGGACAAGTTACTTCGAACTACTACCTATCACCACCACTCATCTCGATTTAAAATATCTCTACAGAACTGTTTTTCCAGCATCTGCTGCCAGGAAAGAAATACGCCAGACATTCCTGATGTCAAATAAACAGCATCTGCTCGCCCACCCTCCAAAGCAGATCCCCGTTTACTGCAAGGCAACACGCTCTGGGCGCGCTGAGCTCACCCCGTTTTACAGACCGCAAACGCCATGTCGTGCGGCGGGACCCCCCGCCCGCACCCCCCCGTGCGCCCGGACCCAGCGCGGGCCGGAGCGCGGTATCGCCCCGCCGCAGCCGCCAGCCCGCTCCGCCCCGGCCTCCGCCAGGCCCCGCCGCGGCGCGGGGCCCGGGGACCCCCGGGGGAACGCGGCTCTGCCCACCCGCACAACCACCCGCTCGCCCGGGCTGCGGCTGCTCCCGCGGGGCCTCTCCAGACAGCGTCCCGTCCCCCCCGCCCCGAGCCGGGCCACAACCTGCTCTCCGGCCCCTCACGCAGGTAGCGGCGGGGGGGAATAAATGACCGGAGGCGCGCTGCGGGCTCGCTCCACGGCCACGCATCCCTCCATCTTGCAGCGAGGCCGGGGGGCGGCCCGGGCAGCGCCGTCGCCTTACAGGCGCACGCACCGGCGGGGGAGGGGGCGCTGCCGGGCCCCCGGGACTTGGGGGTCGGCGCCGGGGGGGGGACGCACGGCGCCCCGTTCCCCGCCGCCCCCCGCGGCGCCCGTGTGAGGAGGCGGGCGACAGGTGGGCGGCGGAGCGCGGGGCGCCGCGAGGAGCCGGCCCGCGGCGGGGTGGCGGGTGGGGGCCGGGACCCTCCCCGGATCTGGGAGGGGACGGCGCGCCTCCAATCCCCGGCCGGCAGCCGCTCCGGGCCCGCCGTGCCAGCCGGGGTTAAGCCTCCCTTCTCTCCTCCTCCTGCGAGGAGCCGGACAATAAGCCCCGCCGCGGCTCCCCGCGGAGGCGGGCGCCGGCCGTGCGGCTCCCTCCTTCTCCTTCTCCTCCTCCTCCTCCCCGCGACAGCCCAGCTCACCTGCGAGAGCGGGGATGGATGAGCGGGGCCGGGCGAGGACGGGGAAGCCGCTCCGGCTGCTGAAGGGGCTGCCGGGCTCCCCGCCGCCCGTGGTGGCTCAGCGCTGCTCGCCGCCTCCGGGCCGCGCTGCTGCGGGGGAGCCGGCGGCGCCGCCACACGCACCCACACACTCACACACACACACTTTCTCTCACACACACACTCACACACACGCGGGGGGGGGCGGGGGTGCCCGCCGCCACCCGCGCATGCGCACCGAGCCCCGCCGGGCCCGCCTCCTCCCGTGTGGCGGAGCGACACCGCCGGGCGCGCGGGCTGCGCAAGCGCCGCCTCCGCGGTGCGCTGGGCCCCGGGGGCGCGCGCCTGGCCCCCTCACCCGCCGCCGCGCAGCGCCCGCCTCAACGACCGCCGGGGCGCGCGCCCCACGCCCGCGCGGGTTGCCGTAGCGACGGGGGCGGGGGGGGGGCGGCCTCGCTCTGAGGAGCGCCCCGCCTTCCCGCCTTCCCGCCCCTCAGGCCGGCGCTGCCCGGCGGCCCCTCCGCCGCCCCTCGCGGGGCCTCCGGGCCCAGCCGCTCCCTCCGCGGGGCCGCCGGCAGCCCCGCACCCCCCGCCGCCGGGGGCAGGGAGCGGGATGCGGAGGTACGGGACAGCGGCCCGGGAGGCGTCGCTCCCTTAGGAAGGGCAGTTGCGGCAAGGAATTGAACAGGCTCAAAAAATCATTTAAAAAAACCAAACCAAAACATTACATTGCAAAGAAATCCATTCATTCAGAAGGAGCGCTGTGCAGGGACTTTCTAGATTCTTCTTTGCTCCCACAATCGTTAGGAAATTACTAGCTCGCAAGAGGAAAGCAAGGCCTTCAAGGTGTTTGCATCACTTCAGGAGCGCGAGCTCCCAGAAACCCGCCGGCTTGTGCAAGAATTGCCCTCAAGTCGCAAGAGCTGGTGGTGCTGCTGTGGTGTGACAGGCCTTGCGGTGTGACAGGCCTTGCGTGGCCGCTTGCCCCTTGCACCCCCTGCCAGGGAGGCTCCAGCCCCAGTGAGTTACTGCAATAATTAATAGCTAGCATGTATACATGTTCAGTATGCTTTGCAAACGATACCTCATCTCGTTAACTTGTGAACTGACTTGTTTCCATCCTGTTGTGGAATTAAGATAGCAACTGCTTCCTTCACATCCTTGGGAGACAGTCATTTGTTTGTATGCTGGATAACCCGTTGCTGCCATCCAGTATATAGCCACCTGCTATAAGCGGTGCCTGATTTTTAATAGAGTTGTAGACTGGTGAGAATACAGGTACCAGGCTCCAGAGCATATTGGACAGACCTAGATTAAACGAGTACGGCAGGCTGGAAAGACAATACTGGCTTTTAAAACCGTGACAGGGAAATAAGGCAGGAAGGATCTGAGAAAATGTAGGCACCAAGTTTGACAGTAAAGCAGAAAGGCATTATTCTGAGGTACAGTGCTGTTTTCCCGGTTTTAAGAAAGCTTTCCACCTAGAAAGTGCACATTTTTTCCTCTTGTTTTTGTTTTGTTTTGTTTTTTACCACAGTAATCTGGCATAGGGTCAAACTCATTCTGAACCCGGATAAATGAAAGGAAAATAAAACTGCCAAATGCCACCCTTCTGCAAGGTTTTCAGCAGGTGGGTCAGTGAATGGAAAGAATGTTTCACTAGGTTTGGAACCACAACTTTTAATACAGAAATAAGAAAATATTATAGGAAGAAGGAGGGGGGGAAGAAAGGAAGTAAAGACACCTCAGAAGGAGGAAGCAAATGTAAAGTTTTTGTAAGCTATTCTTCGCTAAAGCAGGAGACAAGCTATCTCATAAAAACAAGCTTCTTGGCATTAGTTAAGTGTTGGATCTAGGGGTTAGGTGACAAATTGTGAAAGACATTTTACAGTTCTCTCATTAAATGCTTCCAGAAAAACTATGTAGTGGATTGTGAGGAAGAAGCAATGTCATGGACCGAAAACTAAGAGAAATGAAACAGGAGAACGTATAGTCATTCATAATCACAAGCTGTGATAGGTAACAAGCTGAGAGAGTAAGGTGTGTTTAAGGTTTAGTTTTAAATACCCTTGAAAGTAGTCTAGAAAAATGGCTGTGGGGAAGGATACGACATTTGTGGAGGACACAAAACTACTCACAATTTTGGGCAGACTGTGATGATACTCAGAGTGACCCAACTATGTAGGAGGACAATATAGTGACATTCAATATTAATAAATAGCCATCAGTACAACACACTACATACTGGAGGAAAAATCTGGTTACATATTGTAGAGGGGGTCTAAACCAATGCTAATAGTTTAAGAAATGCGCAGGCATCCTAGGCAGGAGTTCAGTAGAAGTCTCTCCTCAGTATGTGAACAGTCACGCACACAACACATTGAGATATGAAATGGAGAAAACCAGAAAACGTTGGCTGTCTTGCCATCATTTCATATCAAAGTGTTTTAAAAGAATGAGTGGGAAGGAGAATGTATGTTAGACTGTGGAACTGAAATGCCCAATTCCACTTAAGTGATGAAATGCCACAGATCTACACTAGAGCTCCATGTTTAGTTGCTTTTCCCCTATGATTCCAAAATCTTTTCCAAGATACCACCTTCCAATATACAGTTGCCCACTCTATACACATAGCTGATGTTCCTTATTATTTGATAGGTACCAATTTTCCCCTTTATACTAAATACTCCATTTAAAATTCATTATTAGTTGAATATTGCAGCTGTGCTGTTAAATATTCAAATCACAGGAAGCATCAAAAAGAGAGGAAATGGCTAGATGAAAATATGTGGCAAAATAGTTGGTTATAATGAAGAAAGCTGCTGTCAAAAGTAACAGGAAACCGCTGTCGCTTGTGACTGGCAGGCTGTGAAGGAATGGGTGCAGAGGGCCAAACCTGAACAAACACAGTTAGGTGAATCATCCCAAAGGAACGTGGCTGAAAATCTTACAGCCCACAGGACATCACACTTGCCATCACCACTTTCACCCAAGAGAATAAATTTAGAAGTGGTGTGTGTGTAGCCAACCTGCAGATCAGTATTCTTCTGAATAATTATTTACTATGGATCTCAGAAGTTATTTTTCAGACATACTTATCCCAAATTTTATTAGCAACCATTATTTGTATAATTCACTGCCCAATAAAGAAGCTACACTGCAAGAGTGTAACTAGGTTCACTGTATGTAGAAACCACTCAAACTATATCAGATACAACATTTCCTTTTGAAAGCAACAGCTTGAATCTTCAACATTGTCTACCAACTGAGAGGATGGAAATTTATCCGTGTATTTCTGATTTCACAGATCAAACCCATTTTTCCATTAGACAACATAAAACGTGTATGCTTCCATACACAAACTGCAATATGTTTGCGGGAGCAACTGCAATCCAAAGCACTTGCTATTGTAAAATCCAAGTCTATAAAAATGCCAGCAGGGTACAGTCACTTTATTATACTTTCATTAACAGAAGATAGCATAAGCATTTTAGATTTTAAAATTTATAACACAAGTTACTTCAGTGTGATCAGCTTTGCTTGTATAGATTACAATACAAATTATTTTGAAAAATGTAAGGAAAAAAGAGAAACTATTTGATTATGACTGGGTATATCATGCTGCATATGAAGCTCTGGGATTAAAACTATACATCAATATAACATCACATTAATCTTGTTGCCTTTCAGCCAAGCTTCCTGAGTACTGCAGAAAAGGTACTTCTTAATCTTGTTTTGGTAACTAATGATTTGAAAGAGTATAGCTTACATCTTGGCACCTAGGTAGCACTTCATTAATTACTAATTACTTGGCACTAAGTAAAGTTTTTCTAACATTGCCTGAATCTAGAAACAGTTGTTATCATAGAAAATCATTAGTTAAAATAAGTTTGATATGAGATGTCCCAACCAGATAACTGCTAAAGATTATAGTTCCCTAAGGAATGAGAACATAGTAGAAAATATTTCGTTTATGTAACCCGTAAGTGCTATTTTCTGTCCTTACTTTTTCCCTAAGTTATTCCGTGAGTCTAGCTGCACTTAATTCACACAGTACATCAGGATGAGAGACGCTAAAGAAATGCAAAATACTGCTAAATTGTCAATTTGTGAGAATAAAGTTGTATAATTTTTTGTTGAAACTTTGTAATCGTATCTCAAGACAGCATCACAGTGCTGAAGCACACTTGTGGTACCTGTTGCCTTAATTTTTTTATTTCCTGATTTTGGAGTGCTTACCTATACAGGTCTGACTTTATAAATGCAGTACTTTTACATTGTGCAATTAGTATTTGAGTCCTTGTAAGGGTATATAGTCTGTGACATTTACATTACATATTCCTGCTTTTTTGGTTTGTGATTCTCTGTGGTGTCATTTCCCTTGTTATAGGTAAAATAGGAGTCAGACCCAGATTGCTCTAAGTCAGAACACTGCTGTAACTATCACCATCTCCCTCTTTCCTTTTGGAGGATGTTTATGCTTAATACATAACACACACATACTATCTTCCACCCTCTAATACGGAGGATGAGCTTCCTGCTGTAGTCATAACAAAATGGAATTTTCAGTTGGTTCAGTTAAACTTGAAACTAAGCATTACAAATATTCTAATGGATAGAAGTGCCTGTATTTCTCTAGAAATCTGGTTCAAACAGACACTAGACACCCTACATGTTTAGAGTTTACAGTTTGAGGATGAAAACCATGCCAAGAATGCTGTACTGCAGAGTGGATGTATGCTTCACAGCTGCTCGAACTCAGTATGTTCAACTGATGTGCTAAATATTTGCTCCTAAAGGTTTTGTGATTAATAGTAGAACACCTCCTTAGGTGTAGATGCCTACTTGTTTTTCATTCCAGAAATGAGGGGACGGGTTGGAATTATAACAACAAAACAGTAGTCTGAACTGGTTCTGGGGTTTCCTTAATATTTTTAAGATCACAACCTTTTAAAGAGCGTATCCAAGCAGCAGGTTCTGCATTCACTCAAACTTACATGTAAAAACATTTTTTAAAAAAATTATAATTTTATATGTATATCAGAAGAGTGTGTATACACACAGACACTTTCAGAGGACTTCCTGTTTACATCTGCAAAGCATTTTTTTCCCAAGGTCAGCAAAGGTTCTTCCACATGTCTTGGCAGCGAGGAAGCTGCACACAGATAACGTGTTATTTCCTCACTGTCTCTCACGCAACCTACGGATTTTTCCACAGGAAGAGAGTACTGTTCTTTACTGTGCTGCCTTCCTACGCTCCAGATGTACCAAAGTCAGAGCCGTGCTTTATGTTAGGGCCCTAAGAGGAGCCGTTTGCACCGGGGAGGGAGCTAGAGGCAAAGAACGGACTGGCAGCACAGAAGCTGAATACAGATATCCTTCTTTTGCTGCTTTCCTCCTGCCCCTGTACATCGCAGGAGACAGGAAACAGTCATTAGAGACTGCTTAATAGAAAGCAAGTACCATTTTTTATGTTGTATAAATATCTATCTACACGTTTTCCATAAAGAATGGAGATGCTGGGATGCCTACATGATTTATGCACAGTACGGAAGTAGCACAAACATGATGATTTACAACAGGTTTTAATGACCATCTGAAGAGGAAAGATCCCAAATAATGGACAACAGCAACTGTTAATTGAAACTAGTAATATTTCATCTATGTAAACAAAGTAATGATCATGTCTGCCACAAGACTTCAAGAGATTTATCTTCCAGACTCCCTAATATGGTTACATCTGTCCCCTGCTTAAATCCTATGTTCTTGCCATCTGCTTCAACACACTTTTTTCAACCTCAAGCAGAGATTAAACAGCTATTTGGAGAAGAAAAAAAGGCTTTTTAAATTTTTGAGCAAAATGTTTAACAACTGGGAAAAAAGTTAAAAAAACCAAAATCACACACACACTCCCCAGCTCTCTATTGTTTCTGTGATACGAAATGTTATTAGTGAGATGCTCAACTTAAATTTCTAGGAATCTTTACATTTGACCATACAACAGGAAACATTGCACCCACAGATTCAATGTAGTTTAATTATAGAGTGTGATAAATTGGGAGGAGATTAAGTTAATACCATTCAGTTAATCAGTCAAATTGTCATTAAGAGGTAACATTATATGGGCAAATCAGGAAGTGTTCTGCTTTAAAAAGAAGGAAACTTCCTAGCATTCTTTAGCTGCACTGTGGGAAGCCTAGCCAGTTATACTCCTTTGAGATGTGCTGTGTGCTTACCTCTCCATGTCCAGACATGGAGGTGGGGGAAGGACAGAGCTATAGTTCGCTCTCTTCTTCTGTAGGAGGAGACCCAAAGAAGAGCAATTTCACAGATCCTGTGCTCCTGCCTTCTGGGCAAGACTACAGCCTGCCTGGTCCTCACGTGTGTCACGTTAATTAGGAAAGAGCTTTACTAGGCATCCATCATCCACTGTAGTCACAGAATGGTCAGTCACAATCCACCTCTTGGTAGCCTTGAAAATTCTGGAAAGGGATTAGAGATGGACTGAGCATCTTGTTATGGTAGAGGTACAATGCAACGGTAATAGTCATAAATACACTAAAAAATCACCTCATCCCTTCTCTAGAAGTTCCCTCAGAAAAAAAATTTTTCGACCGTTTCTTCCTCCTATAGAGAAGAAATCGTGGATTTCACCTCATCATTCACCTGTGCTTCATAGGAATTAACTGGGCTCAGTACCTGCGCTTTTTAGTCTCCACTCTTTTGGCTGCTTTACTACACTTCTGCTTTCCCCTGCAATTATAATTCCTACCGCTTGCAAATATCAGAAAAATTTTTTTGCACTGTTTGTAAAACACTGTGAAGTATTTTCAGAAATAATGCAGAACAAAGCAAAATCTATCATGTCTTTTTTATTCACAGTTAACAATCCTTGTCCGAAAATCTAAGCATGTAATGTCTACTGGTATAAATAGGCGCAGCTCCACTGAAGGCCTTGCTATCCATTACTGAAGAGCTTTGCCATGAAGTAGGTTGATAGACAGTTCAGCTTTAGATTTAATAAATACCATTGCTTAAATTGCTAAAATAGATAAAATACACTGTTTTATAGCCAGTATTTTCAGAATTATTTATATAAATCTCTTGGGAATACTTTTGGGATAAGCAGAGCAGCAAGCCATCATCTGTTGTAGCCTATGTGTCTTGCTAAGTCTTTATCTGCTGGTAATCTCTTTGGTATCATGCTCCTGCATGTAAAGTGGCTTGTCGGGAGCTGGAGTTAGACTGAGTAAGTACTCTGATGTTATGCTCTACACCTGCTCAAAGGAAAATTAAGAAGCCAAATTATAATACAGTTGTAACTCATTTTCAAATAAACAAATGTCTCAGGTACTCCACGTTTTCCAGGTACTGCATTTTTTCCTGTTTATCTCAAACATTATCAGTATGATCAAGTTCAGTTACAGAGACAGGACACGTAGAAAATGCTGATGTTAGGACTTAGCAAACACTCTTCAAGATCATTTACATTGAAAGAAAAAAGACAAAACAACATTTAGAACAACATCTACATCAGGTTTCAGTATCCTTTACTAGAACTGAGAAACCCATGTGTGAAATTAATTCAGCTTTCTAGATCCAAATTATCTTTTGAGCTGTGAAACACTTTTCATACCAATATAAATATTATGGGGAATGTAGAGACTTCCAAAAATTTCATTTTAAACAGAAAAGGTAATAATGACATTTTCACAGCCTCATAATATCCATGCTGGAAAATTACTTTAGCTTTCATCAGAATAGTTTCTTGAAAAAAGAAAAAAACACAACCAGTAACTATATTTTTTAAAGTAAATAAGAAGTCATTCTGTATGGAGGCAAGGCTTGTTTCTTGAGAAAAATCATCTGACGTGGAGCACTTGGACTGGAAGGTCTAGTGTTTACAAATGTGTCTCAGCTGGAGACGGCTGCTGAACTTCTGAAATTTTGAAGAGATTTTTCCTGTATACTCTGGAAGGGCCTCAAAGTACACTCAGCAAGCAAATTCCAAAAATACAATGGGTGTATTCTAGCTAGTGTTCACCTAAACTTTTACTGCACCCTGATTGATTCTGTGGCTAAAACTGACATCTGTAAGCTAATTTTCATTTGCGTATCATCCTTTCCCACTGATATTCTTGGGAATTTGTCATTTGAAGATTGAAACCCGAGTCTTACAAATCTAAACCAGATGCATGCTAAATACATGAAAGGATGAATTCTCTGTTTCCACAGTTTTCTTTTAATTTTAAAAAGGGGACCATATATCATGAGGACAAGGAACTCAATCCATGGAATTATTTTATAAAGAGAGCTTCTGACTGTTAGGTTTAATTTTGTGGTTAATACTTTCTATAAATACACAGTGGTAACTTCTAAAGAGGTAAAAACATTAGAAGTAATCATTCAACACTGCTAAAATGTAAGTATGTTGCTTTACAGTGTCCTCTCCACCTATTGCTATATACCACGATACCTGAAAAAAACACACCTGTGACTCAGAGGAGTATTACACCCTGAATAATTACTTATCCATTATAAATTATCCTTTGAGAGCTGCATGAAAAAACACTTTGCCACCTATAATTCTAACAATGTAGAACTGGAGTATTTTAGTCTATGCTACAGCTCATGATATCATTTTTGCCGACACACTGTAACAGCAACAAAAATTGGACAGATTTATTGTCTTGTTCTCTCCCTGGAAGAGAAGTGTAAATAAGCTACATTGTTTTGCTACACTTTGTATCTTAGATATACCTACACTTCACTTTTACTTTTCACTAGAGAAGATAAAATTGAAGAGGTACATACTGAGCTTGAGTCAGAAATTACAGAATTTCCCAATGGTCCTTAATTCTTACAGGGGTCCTTTCTAAGGTCTCACCCTGGCCGTCTCTGTCTCCTGCATAAATAAAATGTACCTATATAGCAGAAAGTTCCTTTGTGTCTAATAAGCATGGTACATTTTGCTTCCAGGACTCAGGTTTTCCTATAGAAATACTGATCTTGGATCGCAGAGTGACCTCAGCTAAGGACTAACACTTTGAACATGATGTAATACTCTGCAGAAAGGCAATGCAGAGAAAGTTTGATGTGCTCCTTATTGCTTACTTTGTCCATGACACGTTTTCTTTTTTTTTAATAGTTGGCATTTAAGAGCCACTAGCTTACAACATTACCTGTCATAATTAACAGTCCCCGTTCTCTCAGCCTGATAATTTCTTCCTTTCATGAAGGCTGCCAGAACTGAATGCATGTTATACTTGGGATTCCCAAAAAGTTACACATGTATGGTAATTTGTGAACCCTGGATAGCATTTGGATACCAATTAACCAATGGGGCTAGAAACAGTAAAGGGATGAGGTTTGGGACTGTCTGTGCAGGTCAAGGCATGATGCTGAGAACAAAAAGAGGTATCAGAAAACAGTGCAAAAGCCAAGACAGGGATAGTGCTTCAGTAAGTGTGTTTGTATAACAATGGGGGGATAAAGATGAAGGAACAGGAGATGCCTTTGCCCACATGGAAACTAGTACAGCTGCTCAGAGCAGCCCAATCGTGACTTCTGCATACAATCCAAGCAAACTGAATTTGGGAACCTCTGTCAAGCAATCTTCTCAATTATGGGCATACTCCAATAAAAATGGAATAGGATACTAGCACTGTACAAATAAACAAAGCATATGGAAAACACAGAAAATATGATAGCATTTTCAGCAATAGATGCTTAGCTTAAAATACTAATCTTAAAATTTAAGATTTTTTTATTTTTTAAATATTTATTTAAAATTAAAATTTTTAATATTATTTATTATTAAATTTAAAATTAAAAATAAATTTAAAAATTGCATTTTCGCTTCTAGCTTAAAGAAAATATAAAAAAATAATGATTATTAGGAAGAACCACAGAATGGTTTGGGTTGGAAAGGACCTCTGAAGATGATCTAGTCCAAAACCCTGCTAAAGCAGGTTCATTTAGAGCAGGTTGCCTAAAAGAACCACAAGAGAAAACTGTAAACCAAGAGAAACTAAAAATAGTGCATTTAAGTGCTTTGATCTACAGACAAGAATTACAGACAAACTTCTTATCTGCATTATCATCATCATCCAGTGAAACCAGTAGGCCAATGCACTTGTAGGTACATAGATTCATAGAGCGTGACAGTTTCTACACCAAATCAAAACAGCACACAGGATTACTGATCTCCTGTAGCAGCGTGGTGGGCTTGCTGAGGGAAGAGGGGGCACCAAGGCCTTCAGGCAGCACTTGCTCCCCAGCCTGGCACACCATCACAATTCCCTCAGTCAGGGCCGTGTTCTCCCAGCTCTGCTCTCCACAGGTGAGCGAAATACAGCTCCCAGCACAACTGCTGCTGCTTGGCAGCTTCCCAGCTTGACTGAGGCTGGAGTGAAGATCTGTCCCACCTCTTGGGAAGGGAGGGCTGGCAGCAGAGCCCTGGAGGAAACTTCTTGACATCTTTACACAGCAGGGAGGCTTAGGTGAAGCTGGGAAGCAAATGAAACACATCTAACACCCTGTCACATGCTATGAGAAAGAGAAAACACCTTGTCAAATGAAGAGACAACAGGAGCTGGCATTAACTCTCTTTAGATGCATATTAATGCAGTGTACTGCTTCAGCTCTGGAACTCTATGCTAGAGAACAGGTAGTTTAGCAAATGAAACAAAATATTTTTTTAAGGAGTAGACACATACATGTATAATAGCAACATGCTGACAGGGAGAACAACTGCAAGCATTAGTGTCAGTGATGCTTCACAGAACAAATTGATTACTGACTGGAGAAATTTCTTTCTCTTACCTATTTTGCATACAGTTCAGGTACATTATGCCTTCTGCTGTAGCATTTAATATAGGCTACTGTTGGACACAGAGAAGATCCTCAAGACTGACAGTCCTTGGTTCTATTCTTTGGGGGGTTTATTACCAGTTATTTATAATATTATGAATAAGTCAGACTATCAATTTTTTTTTGAAGCACAGGGTGTAAGCATGTGCATATATGAAATTTATGTTACTGTGTATTTGGTAAAAGAACATTAAGAAAGGATCTTAAGAAAAAATTCTTCTGTTTCTCCCTTGTAACCTCTAATCCCATTTGAGTTAAGTGCTTATGGTTTAGATTCATACAGGTAGCAGACAACTTTCAAGACTTTTCCATTTCAATTTAATCAATTTTATTTCTGTTGGTTTATTTCTATTAAGGAACTGGAGACAGGTATTTAAACCTATTTCTGCACAATGAGCCATGAGAAAAGGGAGCAGGTTGGATGGATACTTATAAAGCAGGAGGTTTGAAGCGTACTGACAAGATATTACCCCATTTACAGCTCTTATCTGTCAAAAGCAGCCAGAACAGAATGAGGGCAATTAGTCTTACTAGCTGGTCTACTGACCTGTAAGAATAAAAGGAATAAAAATGCCAGTGTGTGATAAAGCAGGCAACACTTGCAAACCAGTAACAGAATATGCATAATAGCTCAAGAAACATCCTTAGAGGAAAAAAATAAAATTAACTTTATACTTCTGTTTTCATTATGAAAAACGTAAAGGGAGAGAACCAGCAGCAGCTGTGTGGAATAGAGCTTGGCTTTTCAGGAAAATACACAGGGCCAGATCTTGCCTCCTAGTTCTTCACATGTTTTCTGCTCTTCAGGCCCATGGAAACAGGCCAGGAAAAATTAAGCGGCAGAGAACCGTATTATCTCTTCTGCATAGTTCCCATGTAGTGTCTCAGAGAAAGACCATGCAGCTAGAGAGCTGGCTGGAAGAGCTGTCTGCCTGGGGAAAACTGTCCTTGACTCCCACAGATCCCAGAGGACATGCTAGATTTCAGTAGGACATCTCTTTTTTGTTGATCTGAGACGATCTGAGGAATTCCGTTGCTGAGATTTGCTTCTGTAGATGCAAAGCAGGGGCTGATTTGGGTGTCAGGGTTTTTACATACTGTGGAAGTTCTGGGCAGAAAGATGAACACCAATATAATGACAGCTTTCCTAAACCGAGAAGTACCGGCGGGTCACTGATTGAATGCTAGGTCATTGAGTCTGCAGCTGCCTCAGAAATATTGTAGAAGAGGATTTGATCTTGGAAACGGGGACAGTATAAAGCCCTGGCTTGCTCCCACACAACCCACTCCCTCCCCTATCTTTCACTGTAGGAGTTTCCAGGTGCCCAGGGAGGAGGAATAATGTCTTTAAAAGTAGGTGATCCCCTGCTTTAATATATTATGAACATAAAGCTATGATCCAGCCTGCTGATTTACATAAGACATATCAACCGACCAACCTTCATTTCAGTTTCCCATTAAGCAATACACGTCCTTCTGCCTCCTTTCCAGTGGAAAAATCCCATGAAGTAGGAGAAAAACATTCTGGAATTCGCATTGATAAATTACTTAAAGCGTCTCTCCAGTTGGGGTCTGGGAGGCATGTGAAAGGGTCATCGCCTTCCTGTCCTCAGCCCCTTGGGGAACTCTGCATGGCTTCCATGAAGTATCACTGGGGCCTCTCCCCTCCTGCATCATTTCCTGCTCCCTCTGCCAGGGCTCACCGAGACACTGCGCTGCCCTTAGCTCCCTCCCATTTGGCTACACACGAATCCCCCCTCCCACAACATTCATGCAAAGCGGAGAGGAACTACGGATGCGGTAGAAATGCTTCACTGTGCAGCACTGTCTGCTATCAAGATTATGTCTGGCAATTAAAGGGTGCAAAAGAATCATGCTAAACAGTGTGGCTGTTTTCCTCTCCACTCTGCAACATCTGCAGAACTCCCAAGTGCATGAATTTGCAAAGAAAGATTTATTTTTTGGGGGTGTGTGTGGGGTGGGGTGTGTGGGGTAGTCTTAGTATTGGGAGACGGCTTGCAAATTACCTTTCCTCTCCTCTTACAATAAGGTGTTTTCCACAAGATTTTTAATTATTCTTTTTGCTTCCTTGTTTATTCTGTTTGGTCAAAAGAAAAATCCACCCTGGAACTTACAGAAGAGCAGGGGAGTTAGGGGGAAAAAATATAATTGAAATTGAATGAGATTTAGGAGACTTAACTTTTTGAAAAAGCTCTGCTCCTATTTGTATTGAAGTTGTTGTTGTTGTTTGCATCCTAAGAAAGAACGTCAGGAATCTGTCAGGTGCTTGCCATAGCAAGCTGCCAGCTCACTGCCTAGCAACTCACACTGCGCAGGGATATCCTGGCATTACATGCGCTGTCACCTCTCATCGTCTAATACTTGCCTTGATGCCGTCTCACTGGCTGACAGCATGTTGTTACATCAGGTTCCTCACTTGGGAAATACTGAGCTGCCCTTCTCTGTCATCTGGCCCAGTGAGGGCACCTAATGACACCAATATGAAAAGCAATATAATGGTTTATCTAGGTAGCAGATTTGCTATACTACAGAAGTCACAACGTATTTACACAGAATTTTATGTTAAGTAGAAAAGTCACCGTCAGCGTAAAACAAACATCAGGCTCCCTGAAATGTCAATAGGTATTTTAAAACTTATTTCTCAAAACTAGTTAGTGATTCCCTGTGAAAGAAAGCTATAAAGTAGAAAAAGACCCCAAGCGTATAAATAAAACCCTTTTGCTTTACTCACACAACAGCAGCTTGGTAGTGTGATTTGGTGATTAAATGGGGTAGGAAATCTGAGGTTCCAGCCTCATCAGTGACAGCAAGTCACATAGGGGATCTGGGGCCTCAAATGGCTGTCAGATGCTATTGATTGTCATCTTGCAGGTCATGGCTTCCCCCTCCCAGGGTATTCTGTTTCTCTGTTGTGATACAGTGGAACAGGAGGAACAAAACCAAGGCTCAAAATCCTATATTATTTAAATCCTTTAAGAGCACATAAAAAACCCCTTGACTTGAACTCAGTAAATAACAACCAGATCTCAGAGGGCACAAGAAAGTCAGTTTTGAGGTGAAGGTCTTTGAAAAACCCACTGTGGTGTTTTCAACACAGCTGTGTTAGGGCCTTTTATTCCCAGAATACAAGCATCTCAGTAAGACTTGTAACTGTGACAAACAGCTAATGCTTTTTTACTTAGGTCAAGAGTTTCGAAACACAGCCTTTAATGTAACACTGAAGAGAAGACTTAAGTAAAAAGCATGCTAAATGAAACAGAGGCCTTCTTCCAGCTGCCTCTTTTACCAAACAAAAATCAAGAAATATACTCTAAGCTTGTGAATTTTATGTACATATACAGCTTGGAATTGTTTCGGTGCACGTACATTTTTAATTGTCTACACATTTCTAGACAACTGTATGGGAAACGGGCAAGAATACAGAACCTTTCAAAAATGCAAGTCTTAATGCAGACTGTACCCAGGGGTGGTATTGTGTGCAAAAAATGGAGAACAAAATCTCCAGTTAACTAAGTTTGACGGAAAAAAAAAGCATCACAGAGTTAAAAATGATAAATGATTACGGAGATTGAGCAGCCCTGACACAGAGGAGGTGAGTTCGTTCAGAGCAAAAAGAGCCTAGCGGTCCCTGAAACCTCTCTGCTGTTCAGCTCAGTCACAGGCACAGTGGTTTTGCTGTTACAGCACAACTGGCTCCACACACACGCTAGACAAAAGAGGCAAACTGATTTAGTTAATGCCTGCGGAGTTCTATACAGGACCCTCAGACCTGATCGATAACTTTTCATCGATGAAAACCCTAAAACTCCTCCCAAAGAACACATGAAATCACTCTCAATGATTTTTTTGCTAGTTTGTGCATTGGGAACGGTATCAGTAGTGGTCAGGACCAAGAAACAAATCTTGCACATCAGAGCAGAAGACCGTCTGAAATAAGTTCCTCCATTCTTGCTAAAATACTGTATGCTCCAATGGGGCATGGAAAGCTAGGTAATTTTTAGGAAGCCAAAATCTACAGAATCCTAATTAGAAGGAATTGTCCTCCCCACTAATTATTTTGGAATTACTCACATATGTGCATAAATTATTTCTCAATAAGATGTCTTTAATACCGTTATTCTGATGAATGTCATGTGCACAAATAGATTTTCCATGGAAAAATTACATTATAGTCATAACTTCCGTATTAATTAATACAGTAACACAAATTTGTCAGTGATTGTGGTTTAATCTGATCCATTTTATTTAAGTTTGCGACCAGGCAAGTGCATGTGCTTGGCTAGTTATCATGTCTTAGCTGAGGCTATGGTAAAAATTTAAAGAAAATACTAACAGGACCCTTGTGAGTATAACTCTGGAAATCAATACCCTAGTTCTGCTAGAAAATGTACCTAAATACCCTCTAATCAAAAAATAAAGCCAGATAATATAAGAATTTTCATTTTTAAACAAAGCAGAAACATGCTGTGATGCTATTTTTATCAGCATGTTCCTCCATTTGCTTCAGGAAGGTTTCAATGAGAACCCAAACACTGTCAGAAATGCATACTGCACAGCATTTGATGTACTTGGCACATCAGCAGCTCTGTAAACTCTGCATCACTTTCCTGAAGCCTACTTACCCCAGAGTATGCTAAAAGCATTTGAAGGGGTGCAGGAAATCATTATAGGAAGCGCAATTCTTATGCTTAACTACATACAAATGTGGTAGTTCATGTTTCATAGTCTTTGGAGTGTGCTGCATTTAATACCTCAGGTACTTACCTGTTTTTTTGTTGCAGTACTTCTAGTTCTAGACAGAAACTGATGTTAATCATTGCGCCTTTCAGTATGTTGTAAGTACATTCATATAGATGGCCGTTGTATGGTATATATTGTGGCATTTCTGGGAGACACATGTGGACATACACATCACCATTTGCAGTTCAGTTTGTAACCCATCACCAACATATTATTTTTTTATCAGCCTTGTTTTCAACCAGGGACTTGATGGTACAAATAAGGGAGGCAGACATACTTGAAACACATAAAGGCTGGAGAATTATCCATGTAAACGTATAACATTTGCCAGAAAATAAATGCAGACGGTACTTGGACTCCAAATGACAAATGTGTCTCAGGGATTGTTCATCATTGTGCTGACTCAATTAACCTTCCAGTTCCGTAGAAGTTGGTTGGTTTTGAGCTTGTTAGTTAGAGAGGCCATCAGAGTTGGTACATCTCAAACCTGACCCAGCCACTGCATTTCAGCAGGCAGCCCACCATACCACCTTCCAGTCTCCCTCTCCTCTCCGCTCACAGGAGTGGGCTGGGCATTGAAGAAGAATTTTCCGCCTCAGAACCCTTTGGCATCACAGTGCCTTGCTGATGAGCTAAATCAGAGCACAGCAAAGTCCAGCGGCGGCTTGACACTTGTCTAGACCCCCCAGGCTCCTCACCCAGACCCTGCCACGCCGCCCGGTCTATCCCCACAGAGAACAGATAGGCCTCTCCACGATTACTTGATTCCTTGTGTCCCAGACAGCAGATGGGACCCAAGGAACAAATTAAAGTTGTTTTAGCTGCAGCGGCCCCAGGGGATCTGCAGAACGCAGCAGCGCTCCAGCCATGCCCTTTTCACTGCCTGCCCTTTCCTGGGTCAGAGAGACGAGGGTAATTCCCAGCTGTCTGCTCAGGCTGTACGCTTTCCAGGGCTCTCCTGACACCTGGGAAACCTGCCTACAGCCAAACGGCTTTAGAACCGCTTGGCTTTGTCCCGTAATACAGAGGGTCTCGGGGCAGGATTACCCCTGCCGAGCTCTGCTTCCCACATGGCGTCTTCGCCTGTGGCTAGCCGCTAGCCTGGCTGAAGGGGGAAAACGTCTACACACGGCGACAAAGAATCGAGGCCGGGATGTCTGCTGTCCTCTGGACAGCAGGGTGACTCTGCTTATGACTGGCAGAGGAGTGACAGCCCCGGCCGGCGCTAAAATGCTGTGCTAGTGCATTAATAGATCAGCCACAGCCGAGCGCAGGCTGAGGTGTAAGCGCCAAGCTCCGGAGGCGAGTCAGCACCTAAACGCAGGCTCAGACCTGCGCTTGGCAGAGCCTAAACCCGGCTACGTGGCTTCAGCAGGGACAGAACGTGGCCATTAAGTCTACCAAAAAATCCTGTAAAAATACCTGGCAACCTCTTGCTTCTTAGTTTAGCGTTAACCAAAAGAGAAAGAGGTAGTACATGTCTCTGTTGGCTTTTGCAGCTTTTGTTTTGTGCAGCTATAAAATTTTCCAACACTTCCACAAAATGGTATGAGGAGAGAGGAATACAAATATTCTTAAGCCATGCAACAGTAAGGACGCTCGTATGTTTATGTAGCTTTATGTATGACTCCTTGCAGTTTTACCGAGTAAGCTCAGTTGAAGTCCAGTTGAAGTCCGGTGCCCTTGGCTACTCCAATTGCTAACAGAGCTAACAGTTCGAATTGGGAAGCAATTTCCTACTGATTTTATCTTCCAAACTCTGAGTCCTCACATAGGTTACTGTGCTTCACCTAGCTCAGGTTTCAGAGATAAGATTTCCCAGGGTCCTTTCAGTTCTTGAAGAATCCACACAATTGGGACTACACCATGTTTAACTTGGAACAGTACAGAGCAGATTTTATACTATGTGGGTCACTCCTGTGATTTTTCCAGTTTGGGTTAACCCAGTTTTCAATGATTGCTTGCTTATTATAGAGAAAAATGCTGTATCATGAATAACAGTAACAAAAAGTTCCTTTATCTAATTTCTACTGCACTTTTAAATAAAAATGAAAGCTTCACAAAGTCCAGGTTCAAATAGCTAGTATCTGTAAAAACAGAAAAACGTTTTTTTTTTTCTGTTGATCTTTTTTTCAAGCTGATCCAGAAGTGGTCTTCCCTGGCATTTTGTCCATGACTGCTTGGCTCAGAATCATGACAGGTGGTGGATCTGATGGCTTCTGACAGTGGATAATCTCTAACTCTTAGAAGCACAAGGATTTCTTAATTGCATAAATCCTTTTTTGAAAAATAAACTATAAATATTTTAAACAAAAGTTAAATGAAACAAAGCAACAAATAAGGAAATACAGAATAATAACACAGTAAGATTAGGCCTTCAGATGATCTTAAAGCTGTATGGTAATACAAGGGCTTTAACTGAGCTGTATCATATTAGCCCCCTTTTAACTCTGCTATGCAATTGCAATTACAAATAGTCTTAGAAGATGCGCAGATGCTCCAGGAACAAACTGGATTTTTGACTTGCAAAAAAGGATATTTCTTTGGCTAGTTCTGTATTTGCCATGCACTCTAATCTGGACCCGTAGCTGACAGGAGATAAAAATAATTTCAAATGAAAACTGCATAGCTCAAAAAAGTCTTTTTCTGTATAGAGGAATCATCAGTTCACTAATGTGAAGTGAAATTAACAATTTGTCTTAATTATTTGATAGGGTTTTTACACTGTAAAACACATGACCAGAGCATGCTTGTTTCTCCAACCTGAGGTAATGCTGGCAGGCACCTCCTCAATAGAAGAGGTCTACACCGCTGGCTGCACACCCTTTATGTGACAGGGAGAAGGCTGGCATCTGAAAAATATCGCTGGAGAGATCAAAGAGGAATTTGGTAAGATACGTTATCCAGAACTAATGAGACTTCAAGACAGATAATACCTCAGTCCAATATTCTCGCTTGTAGAAGTTATTGAGCAATTTTAAAAGCATACATTCATGTTCCTTATACATCACAGCCATTCACTTTTTCACCTTTCTTAATAAAAAGGGTTAAAGTTGCCAGGGATGTTTAAAGTACCACGTACAATGCCACATTTCCTGTTGATTCAGATCCTGCCTCAGACAGGCATAAGGACAAACTGGACACAGCTAAGAACAGAGCACGTTAGGTGGCTGCAGCAGTTCCATAAAAAGTATTTAACAAGAACCAAGAGAACAACAGTGTTTCTCGTTAAAAACACATAAGTGTGTGAAGGCAGAACGCAAGTGTAGCTAAACAGAGGGGAGAAGTTTTATTTTGCAATGCAAGTGAAAAAAAAAAAAACCAACAACAAAAAACCACCACACATGGAAAGGGATGATTACAAGAGGTTCAGTGCCACGCCTGCAAAAAGCAAGCAATTTGCAGTAATGCATTGCACTCACTACAAATTAGAAAAGAATTTAAAACCAAAACAAATGCATGAACATACCATTTTCATAGTCAGAAAATGCTCTGTTTACGGTAGGTAGTATTTCTTCTTGGGTATCCTGAAATGTTTACAAAGTAGAAGAGGGGAAAAAAAAGCTTTAGAACCATGTAAGTAAATGAATGGGAATGAACTGAAATACAGCTACTCTCATGAAATGCAGAGTAATTATATCAAGGGTATAAAAATATTACCAGAGGCCCTACTTTAAAACTAAAGAAGCTCTAATACCCTTTCAAATGTGAGCATGTGGCGAGCCACACTCCCAAGAGCAGATGTACCTCCACAGGATTTGTAACGGCAGTACAAAAAGTCCCACATGTGCTGAGGTTAAAAAGCACTCCCCAGATAAAAATGATCAAATTGGTATACAAACCTGCCTACAGAAGAGGATGCAGAAGATAATCCTAAGGAATTTGATTATGTGCTTAAGAGCCTGTAATGCATTCAGGAAGTAATATACTACATTATTACGGGTACCAGTGTATTTATGTATTACGCAAACCCTCTTGGCACTGAAAGTTAACTTCAGGAGTGAGGTTGACCAAATGCTAAAATGAGGCTTTATTGAAACAATATTGATATTGACCAGATAAATTAACTGTCTGGTTCCTGTAATAAAACGTATAAAAAAAATGTTCATAGTTCCACTACAATAAAACCAGCTGGCACTGAGTATTTCTTCACAGGGCCAACTGAGAATACTGGTATTTTAAAGAGTCATTCTGGTGTAGCCTTTTTGACAGAGAAGCTATGAAAGTTGCGCTCACAACTCACTTTCTCAAAACCTAGAAAAAAAAGCATCTCAATTATATATTGCATACAGTGGTACTAAAATAACAGTATGGTTTAAAAAATAAAAACATCCCTAAGATCTCTATCAATCAAAACACATATGTTTGGGGAACCATCCAGCAGGATTCCTGCCCACCAGCATCTGTATAAAACTGAGGTTTCTATAAAGTAGAGGAATACTTCCTGCTGTTGAGAAGAACCAAGGCTGTAAAAGCACATATCAGCTGTGAAATACAGGAGCTTCTAATGGCTTATACTTCCCCATAGTAAAATCCAAAAGCTGCAGGAAAAGATATTTATTTTTTTTAGAAATATGACTCAATACTATTATATCTTTCCTGAACACAAAGTGGTATGATAAACTCAAACACGAAATATAAAATGACTCAAGCTTATCAAAGCCTGGGAAAATAACTCTGATGCAGTTACAGATTGCGCTGGTTTAGGTGATGGGGTAGAGGGAAAAACTCTCCGTGATGTGCTCTTTTACCGCAGGAAAAATGCCCCCTCCTCTATAAGGGAAAGATGATAGGAGTTGGCCTACCTACTTAACCTGGTCTGTCTCCACACACCATTTGCATTTTAGATCTCTAGTTACAGTCATTGTGCCATCCTCTTTTTATTTAAAGAATAAAAACCTCACCACACTAGTACCACTCCCAGCACCAGCCTTTGTCTGGCTAAATACTCACCCTGCACGCACTTACATACACTTACATACAAACTTCACATTGCTGGGATGCTTCGGGATTAAAAAAAGTATGTGACTCGTCAACACCTAATGTCCACAGAAACAAATCCAACTGATCAGAAGATGAGTCTATTGTGTCCTGTAAGGTGCTTCCAACTCCTTTTCCAGAGATGGACATGCTGCTTTTGTTGTAGAGGTGAACGCAGAGTGAGGAAGGCATGTGGCTTCTATTTTGGTAATAAGCGGTTTGATAATATGAGGTTTGACAGCTTATTTTTCAGACTACAACAGCCCCACCGACCACGAAGCTCAAAGGGAGCAGTTGCAAAGGTCCTCGAGCTATCCAAGAAAAAATGTATCACATAAGGCAGGTCAATTAATTGGCTGCTATATACATGTTTTACTGCTATATACTAAAAGTTATCAAGCATTTTTATTTAAGAGCATAGGTGTTTACTTTTAAAAGCAGTCTTTCCTTGGCTAGAATTGTAATGATATTTTTGCAAATGCCAAACACACCCCCCCTATGTCACAACTGTTCTTTCCAACTTGGCTTCCGATTCTAAAGAGTATTTTTAAATATACACAATAATAGTGCTCTCTTGAAAGTGATTTTAAAGACCCATGAACCACACTGTCAGCCTGAAGGGAGATGAGGGAAGTAAAACTGAAAGAAATATTCCAGTAATAAAAGTTACAGTAGAATAGACAGCACAGAGTGCAGCACCCCAACTCTTTTTAGAGCTTTATCTGTCACAGCCTATTCAACTGTGTATCAGCACAAACCTTCTGTAGTGCTAACATACCCTTGTTGTCTCACAGGGTATGAGTATGTGCGTGTGTGTATCAAATACTTTCTTTTTCTTCAATACTAAAAGTAGAGAAAAATAAACTTTGAGAAACAGTGTTTTAAGATGCTGGCTCTCGAAAATTACTAACAGAAACTAAACAAATTGATGCCAGAACACAGCCCTGTGGAATTATAATCTCTCTCAGCCAAAAGGGTAAGATAAAGATGACCCTTCAAATCACCACAGAGAGACTGCTAGCACAGGTGCTCACCCACCAACTGACCCTCCTGCCGAGTGTTTGTGGGAAGCATCAGTGATTTGTCAAGCCTAGAATGATCACGTGTCATAAAGCTCATCTGTTATGGGTACCTACTCGTGTTGCACTGCTAGGCAGAGAAAGCATTTTCTTCTTGCTAAAAATACTTCCTTATCCTCTATAAAATGACAAAAGTATAACTTTGCCTGACCTATTTTTCATCCTTACTCATTCTGTGGAAAACTTGCAAAATTGACACCTAATTTCCAGGTGCTGTTGCTTAGCTTCCTAAATTATTAACAAGTCTAATTATTATCCCTTTTCATCATCACGTGGGACAGGGAATAGATGCAAAGGTTACAATCACATCACCCCTCTCATATCTGAACGTGTTTGATATCAGATGATCCCTCTACCAGTTTCAATCAATAATAAGTATTAAACATGCTTTTTTTGTCACAGTCTAATGGCAGAGTATGCTGGTCTACTCTAATTGTATCAGCAGTGGCCCAGGGCAGAGCGTAAAAAGTACAGAGGAAACATGGACCAAAATCAGGGATGTCTGACCTGTTTACTGTGTTCCGGGGCGGTGTCGGGTGGTGCCAGAAGTGGTTGGGGTACTCTGTGTGTGCTGATGCTGACACAGTTTTACAAGAAAAAAGAAATGAGAGGAGCAGAGACGAGTTGAGACTGGTAGCAAGGTGTGTCAGGGAACCACTGGTTAACAGGAAGAATTCTGACATCTTGAAAATACTCAGAATTACTTCAAAAGTGAAAACAAGGGATATTTGCATGCCATGGTATCTTCACAGCTGGACCTGGACCTGCAGAGCTGTGTCAGCAGGGCTTCCTATTAGCAACGTGGCCAACGGGAAGAGCTTTTCTGCCAAATTAGCCGCCCCATCTCCCAAGGCATGACAGACATCCTCATCTAGCCCTTCTGGCTGAGTTGACTGAAGATGTTCTGCTTCACAGCTGTTCATCAGCACCTGCCAGCTGGGACTTACCACCCCACAGACGGGCCCACAAAAGAAATTCTGTGAGTGTTCTCTCACCCTTTGGACAAAGCTGGAGGAGTTAGCACTAACCACTTTCGTCAGTGCTTTAAATCACTCGATGGACCTTGCCTCAAGTGGGCTGGGGCACAATCTCTTCTGCATGCACACAAACGGGGCTACATCCTCCAGGAGAAGAGCAAGCCAGAAGAGGAGAATAAGGCCTTCCGTGGTCACAGCTGTTGGCAACGTGGATGTCTTTTCATGGCCTGAACGACGTAAACCCAGGTAACAAAAGTACATGCTGGTCAACAGTTGTACATCTAGACCTATTCTTGGCACAGCTATCTTAGCAGACCTTCACGGTGCTAGAGCCTGAAGCCGCAGCCCCTGATGGATCCAGCTGTACCCGCTGAAGATGATTTTGCTCTCAGAGCTGTGGGACATACAGACGTTCAGTCATCATAGCTAAATCCAGCAGGGATCATTCAACAGAGCTCTTCACCACCAGGATTCCCATCTCAGGAAGCTCGGCTCACGAGTGTCACAAGCTGCTGGATTAGGGGGTGATCTGTGGCGTGCACAGAACAGAGGAGACAGCCCACCGTTCTGCCTTCGCTCTGCATCGGCCACTCTCCAGCAGAGGGGCGACGAGGACAGGTGGGGGCAGAAGGCTCTTAAGTTGCCATCACAGAAATGGCTGGACTTCAAGAGACTAGGCTCTGGTCTGAGCCAGCTGCAGGAAACCAGGGCAGTTCGCAAAACACCAGAAAAAGAAAACAGAATGAGATAAGGGGAGTCTGGTTGCAGGTGGAAAACAGGGAACTGGAGCCCAACTAAACGAGACGGGACAAAGAACGAGTTCGGAGCACCAAGTGAGCTGGATAACCACGTTTGCCCTCCTGCTGCCGTGCCCATCTGCTTAGAATTAGCTGTCAAAACAAGCCCTATTTTCCTTACGTCTGTCCCGATCCAAGCTCCCCTCTCGTCCTGTATTGATCCGGTGCTGTCACTCAAAATCATTTAGAGCAGAAAAGCCGAAGTGAGAAACAAAGCAAACTTACTCTTCAACGTACACATTCATCACCCTGGTAAGTTTCTTTCCGCTGTATTTTGCATTCACTTTTATAGGTCAGAGCCTTCTGGCTGGTTTATTACAGGCATCTAATGACTAAAAAATGATTTTATATGACTGTCTGACTGCGTTACAAACTCATCACAAGTCCTGGCTGTGTCTGACATTTAGGTCCAAACAGCTGCATACCGTTGGAGAACCCCCATCCCCCATGAAATACATTCGCTGACCTCCCCTTCCAGCAGAATGAGGCCATCAGCATAATGAGCTCTCCGAATCGATCCGTAAACAGCCCGATTCACAATTTTTCTCGATGAAAGGGAAGCCACGCAAGGAGCGGTTGGAACAGAAAGGCTTTCAGCTCCACCCAGTGGTACGGAGAAATTCCCAAACCATTCCTCTGCCATCCTGCCAGGGCCGAGTACACGATTTTTTTAAGCTGAGGGACTGGAGAACCTCTGCTTGGACACCGACGTGGTAGGGCTTGAGCTGTTACAGATCTAAACAGGATTGTTTCCTTAAGAGCCCTCAAAAACTGGGGATTAAAAGTTACTTGAGATTATATACATCAGCCATCACCATCCTCTTTGGTATTGGCAAATTTTGAACTTTTCTCTTCACTGCACTAAACATCTTCCAACGAACCAGCTGGCTGGGCATAGCACCATGGCCACTCTCCCTGCGGTGATTTTAGGAGTGATTAAGATTTAAAACTTATCTTTTCTAACTCCTATGCCTGCCTTTAACCTTTTTTTTTTTTAATTATTTCTCTGATAAGACACCACTTTCCGATGTTAAGTCTTGAAACTACTTTTAGAATTGGGGATGCTTTTAAGGAAGGTTTTTCTTGTCTAAGTTTTCTAGAGCAGAATGGCTCTCTAAATGAACTTTACAGTTTGAATGAAAAGGACCTTGAGAAATTCAAAGCCAGCTCCAGCTCTGTTGTTTGGCCAATAATTAAATAGTTCACATCTGACCTAATTAATGCTCAGTTACACATCAGCAACTCTTAGGCTCTTACAGCATAAATTTGTGACAAATGAGGCTCAGGCAGATACCATCACCTTGCCCACCCCCAAATCCGCCTCATCCCCACCACCAGCTGGATGTGCTATGCTTTTTGGGAGGCACCGACTCTCTGGGAAACAGGTTCTGGGTTAGACGGACTCAGGTCCTGTAACTGTAAAACATTAGAAACCTTTATTCTATTTCTCATCACTGTTCCTGTCCTTCCTGACTGCCCTGGGTGCTGTTTCCTAATTTTTTGGAATTATTTTGCCTGTCTCATTTTTACCTCTTTATTCCCCCCATGTCGGTATCATTATTGGGTTTATATTTACATTTCAAAGTGTTGCGCCTGTAGCATTTGTCCATGAGTTTTGAGAGTATAATTAGATGCAGTGCCTCATTTTCAGCTAAATGATCCAAAACATATACAAAATCTGAAATATGTTTTAAACCAATGTGGGCTGTATGTAAGCAAAACTGTTGGGTTTTTTTTTCCTGTCTGAAAAAATTCCAAACCTATTCACTTCAAGCATTCCCTTGTGTGCTTTCTCTCTCACCTACGTATAGAAGCCCATATTTATTTTCATTTTAATAACATTTTCACGACAAAACTGGTATGATATGTTTAGCTATCAAACAATATCACATTCATCAATTAAGGCTTGAAAATTAAACAAGAACAACACGAAAAAAAATTAGCCAGCCTTTCTTGTCCCACGCAAAATCTAACTTGTAGAACCGGTATTTCACATTTTATGGCAGCTATTTAATTGTTCAGCTCATCAGTGACAAAACCAGATAAAGCTAGTTTTATGTGTAGTAACAATTTGTACAACACATTGAGTAAAGCACTATTATGGTTTTACTTACAGGAGGAAGGGAAGTGGCCCATTCGTGCAGGCTGGAGCACACGTGCGTGAATTAACGTCAGTCTGCGAAGTGGCAGGAAGGTGGAGAAAAGGTGGCTTGTGCAGGACGGGCGAAATGAGGCTTCCCGAGGGAACCTGGAAGAGAAGGCTGTGCCCTGGCTGCAGCCATGCCCCCCATCCCCGTGCTGCTTCTGCTGCCAGCATCACCACCGGGAAGAGGCAGAACTGCCCCAGCTTGAATTCAGTGGGCATTTTATCATCAAAATAACTCCACTGCTAGCACAAATCTGTAATGCCAAGGGAGTCCGGACACCCCGCGCTTTGAAATAACACTCAGTTATCAAAGAAATCCATTTTCGTTGCACAGGCAGCCTGACTGCTCCAGCTCGATGCTGGGGCTCCGAGGCCTTGCTGTGGGACACCGCGCGGTGCCTGCCACCCTGGCACAGAGAGGGCACATGGCTAGACAAGCTGCCTTCATTTCTAACAGCTGCATTCCACGTGCAGTACCGCCAGGTGAGTTAGCTTGGGGGTACCCGTCCCGGGCTATTCCCTGTGTCTTCTTTTGAACCTCTGCCCTGGCTGGATCTGGTAACCAGCTGCGCGGGTGAGACTCCCAGCACCAAACCGCAGCGAGGCAGGCAGCTGCTGGAGTATTGCTTGGGGGAACCAAATGTGTGCCTTCTCCTGATCTCTCCCTTCTTCTGCATCATTTAGAGAGGCAGGATCCCTACCCCTAACCTTTCTCTGCAGATACAACCAGCTGCCCATCAATTCGGGGACAAAGAAAAACCAGGATCACTTTCTGCATGTTAACCATGCCTTGAGGGTATGGTGAGCAAAGCCAGCAGCATCCCTGTAACCCTTTCTCCCTCAACCCGTACTCATCTCCCTACCCTCTGATTAGTGCCGTTGGTGGTTTAGGAGATTCTTGTCAATTTAGAGTATTTTTATAATGCAGGAATTTTATTTTTATGGAAGGGTGTGTCCCCTCCTGTTGTATAGGGAAAACAAAACACGTAAGATACGGCAGGCAAATTTCTAAGAAAAAGGATTCTCTTTTCAGCCAAAACAGTTATTATTTCAGTCCTACCTTTTCTATGTCATATAGCAAAGCCAGAAGATAAATATTTTGGTTTTTACCCTTCTGTCACTAGAACAAACACCTTGTTTCTGATCTTTGATGAAATCTTCGGCAAAATACAGCCTGATGACAGCTCCAAATATTCCTTTAACACCCAGGAGAATTTTCAGGAAGAAAAAGACATTCAAAGCCCCCGACCTTCCAAAGACGACCAAACCCATAGTTCATATTCCACTTGAGTTCTACCAGGTAGATAAAACCCTGGATAGAAACAAGCATCAAGCTGCTAAGGAGATTACTATTAGACCACAACTAACAAGAAAAAAAAAAACACTCCAGCTTTTTTACCAAGTAGAAGTGAAGTAAAGCTGAGGGGCAGAAATGCTTTCATATTTCCATGAAACATTAACCTTCAAACATAATTACTACAGGCACTGAGATTGCACCTGAAGGCTGCACTGTTGGGGAGAATTGCTGTGTAACTGGCCTGCAGGGCAAGAACGTGGCAGGTAAACAAAAGTAATGTCTGTGCAGAAATAACGGGATACAGGGCAGTGCATAAAAAGCGTAGCTCTAGGGGATGGAAGTGCTGTTAATGACAGGAGATTTTTGCCACCTTCCACACCGCAGCAAAGGTGATGGTGACTTGTTTGACATTGCACGGTCATCTTTGAAAACAGACACTGCTGAAGCATAATAAGCTGGATGGGGGAGCACGAAACCAATGCTGTGCCTGCTTTTAACTTGTAATGTTGCGACTACTTTAATATCTGAAAAAATAATTAAGCTAGATTTACTCTGAACACTTAACATCTATGTTCCACCTTGAGATCTGAGATTGAAGGAGCAGATGCCTCAGTCTCTGCAAGATTTGCAGCCCTATTGTGCAGATCCACGAGTTGAGAAACAGACAAAAAGATAAGCATCCAAAAATCTTGTGTGGTTACATGGTCCCTACCTCCTTCCTGTATTATCTGATATCTGTAAAACACAGTGACTGAGATTGTGTGCAGTTTCTTCTGATAATATGGCATGGGGAGGACAAGGCAGAACAATGGAAGCTAAAAATCAGCTTTGGGTGGCTCTGATTTCTGGACATTGCATTATTCAGTGTGATGCCCTTCACAAGGCTGGTACACTTATACGTGTATCAGGTCAGTATCTAGCCCAAAATAATTTCTCCTTCTTCAAGTGTCCAAGGTAGAGACACCTATCTAAATTCCCTGCACTTCACTACTCAGCCTGACCTTTAATATTACTCTACCAGCTCAAAAATGTCCAGAAGGTGTATGCAAATATAAAAGATGTGATTGTTAAAGCTCACATTTCAGGGAATGCAAATAAGAGAGAGAGGTGGAAGGGGGCCAGGTCTGTTTGGGGTGTGATTTGCAGAAGCAACTGAACTGGAAGATCCCTGTGCTGGCAGGCACAGGAGGAATGGTACAACACAAGTTGTGAACTGCAGCAATTTCCACCAGAGCTCTTCTTGGCCTTCCAACCTTTCCCCTCTCCTGGGATAAGTTTTGGGGTATGTGTCAGGGATTAAGGGCTCTGGCCAATACCACGTCAAAGCACAAGCTATTTGAAAACTCAGTTCCTAAATCTTCTTAGTGAAAAATTACAACTTACAGTGCGTCATCTCTTCCCCAGCTTCTCCTATTATTTGAATCAGTTTTTAAATACAGGAAGAGAAGCAGTAATTTAACCAGTGCTGATGATTTCTAATCTGCTACAAGGAAAGACACAGCACGGGCTGAGCCTTCCCTCCCAGCCAGCAGCAGTCCCACTATCCCAGTTGGAATTTGCTGCTCTCCACATCATTTTTACTGTTCTGAAAGCGAAACACTTGTGGAGGGCCAGGCTGTAAGGTTGGGGCGCTCTGTACTGAGCGAGGATAGCTGGAAGACACCAGAGCACTACCTCTGAAAATAAACCTTGGGCCAGGTCACTGGGTCTGACACAGAGGGACGTGAGCCTGTAGCTGGGATGTCCGAGGACACGGGTGCAGCACTGGACAAATGAAAGCATCAGGAAATACTGACTTGCTGTGCAATCCTGAGCAGGTCACACTGCCTCCTTGACTCGCTTTTCTGCCACTGTGAAACAGAAGCACTGTGGCTGCTAAAGCTCCTTCCCAGAATACCTGGTGAATACATTGCTCTGGAAACGGGAAGATTATATGAGCGCATGGAAGTGCTTTTAGTGTTTTAGAGGCAACATTACAAAAACAAGCTTTCTCTAATACTCCATCGAACAGAAAGGATTTCTGCTCATGACAGACCGAAGCTGCGTGTTCAAGGCTGCAGGGATAGTGCAGTGTCGCTTTGGATTTGCTTACGTCATCTCAGAAATCTGCATGCTCTGATGACTAGGATAAATTTGTGCTTTAAAACTGCTAATGCATCAGTCAGAGCTGAGCTCAGGGGGTTTATAGCGCTATTCTTGTCTGCCATTAACTCTGCAGGGGACTGTTCTGGCTCCAGAGACCCATGCTTGATGAGAGAGAGAGGTGCCGGCAGGAAAGGCTGTGACTCAGGAAGGTGTGTGTCGTACCTAATTTCTTACCTCCACAATCTGCAGCGTACAACCACGAACAAGAGTTTTGCTTCCGTGTTAATGTTCTGTTCCTGGCAAACTGGGTGCCTCGGGAGGGAGTGAATATACCGAATTCCCAAGAGGATGTCACTGTATTGTAGCTTAACAGAAGGTAAAGGTAAACCCCACAAAGCCTCTGCTGAGAACATACCACTAAAATCCTCAGATGCAGCTAAACTTCCTTCAGTCACGTTTGGATTTGTCCTGCTTGCCTGGCACGCATTTTAGGCTGAGCTGCAAAGGCCAGTCTTCACAGGGTCCTGCCCTCTTCGAATAACACACTGAAACGTGCGGTTGAAGCTCCCAGCACAACTGGCACCCTCCAAAATGTTGCCTGAGGTGGCACGGAAGCTAGAAAGTGTCTTTTTAGCCCTGTTTCCAGTGAACAAATAATCCAGCCTATGTGACTGCGTAGTTCATTCTCCTCAGCATTTCTGTTGACTTAGAGCACATGGGAGGAATTAAAATACCCAATATGGGTAACAAATCTCCATCCCTGCAAAGAAGATGCAAATTGCATAGTGTTCCCATGGCTCCAGTACGGTTTGCAGGGCTGCATGCAGAGCAGCCTGGCTATGCCTACTGTTTGGCTGGCTGATAGGCCAGGTGGGATTCCATCACCCATTGCTACACACCGGATCATTAATTATTGCATCCAAACCCAATCACAGTATTCTTACTGTATGTGCTTTTCACCAGTTTTCTTCCTCCCCTCCCCCCCGCCCCAACTGAACCCCTGTTCTTTTTATCCCAGCCTATTCAGTTAATTTTGCAAGATATTCTGCTCCTCCCGTGTTTGAAGGCTCCCAAATTTGCAACCTAAGCAGTCTTGGTAGCTCTTCATCCCGAGATCAAAATAAACTCTAAACAAGATGTCAGAACTGCAGGTAGTGACAATTTACTACCCTCCTTGTCAGACAGATTGTTACTCACCTTCCAGTCTGGTAGGAATCTTCTCATCTCCGTTTTAAGCAACAGCTTTCCGTGTCTTATCCAGGATTTGTCCAAAGCTCGATCTGCTGCACAACCCTTATGAGAAAACCCCTGGCTTCCAAGTGAGAGATATTACTGCCCCTCGTGCACAGAAACACAGAGTTCTTTACTCACAGTCTCAACGCTTGATCTTAACTTGTTTGTTGGGTTGAAAATTTGTCGCAGGAATGTAGGTTGCGTGGTGAAGAACCTTCAGAAACATGGTGTGTGAAGGCTACAGACACAAACTTTATCACTTCTTCCACCTCTCAATTCTTGAAAATTTTTCCTGAGTTCCAGGGTGATGGCCTTAAGGGCCCAGTCGATGAGGCAGGTTTTCACAAAGCAAGCGGGGACGAATTTGGATTCATCACTGGTCTATCAGTGTGGATCCTTCACGTTGTTATCTTGGTTGCTGAGATCTGCAGTCTTGGTTTAGTCAAAGCAAGAGAAGTCAAAGTAGGCCAAGAGTTAATTTAAAAAAAAACCACCCAAACCCAGAAACAAATGTATAGCCCAGTATCTACAAGGCATGGTAGAAACGCAACGCTACTCATGTGCAAGGAAGAGCAAAGCCTAACGGTTTTCGCTACGTCTGTGTGAGGGTGGGAGGGGTGAAGTGGAGAGGGTCAGGCGAAACAGCCACCTCCACGGCACTAAACAGGCCTCTGCGTGGAAGCAGCAGCAGCCGATTTACCAAACCTGCGGGATTACAGCGGGATCTAGGCAGACACCTCGCCAGGACAGCACGACTTCCGCGGAATCAGCAAGAAAGGAAGTACACAAAGCAGCCAAGCCAAAGATAGAGCAAAACCAAAAAAGAGCAAACCAAAGGTGAACGTGCTGTGTCCCTGGGACAAATGCTGTTACGCTTGCAGGTCAGCTCTCCAGCTCAGCAAGCGTGCCTGGAAGGTGCTGTGTCATCCAGGAGAACGTTGAAGCAGAAATTATCAAGCCCACTTAAAAGTCCTGCCCAGTGATATGAAACGGAGATTAAAGATTGCTGCTGCTTCCCTGTGGCCTGCAGCAGTACGGCGTGCTATTGCACCTGGATCGTGGACTTTGGGATTGGGAAGATCTTCTGCAAGCATCACCTTCCCTCATCTCCCAACAGCAAGAAAATCTTTCTTCCTAATGTACCCACCCCGTGCAGTTTTTCTAGGAGATCTGGTAAAAAGATTTGTTCTCTGCACAGATGTGCCACTGGGAAGCTCCATTTCTTTGGATCTTTTTCCCTAACAGTTTCATACAGCTCCTCTTCAGGTTTTTCCATTTCTCCTTCTAGGATATCTCCTCAAACACCCCTAAATAGCTGGGGGTAGGAGTCAAGCATGAGGAAAGGAGTGGGAAAAGGGAGGTCAGTTGGAATACTGGATGCCTATTGACTCCTGGAGAGCCCAAGTTCAGAGTGACTGGAACCCACAGTATTACGTGGTCGCTGTCGGGCAGCCCAGGCGCAATCCTTCACCACAGATCCCACTGGATGCAAAGGCTGCTGCTGCTAGGGGCTGTTTTGCTCTTTGTAGGAACAAGGATTACGATGTCCTTTAATTCTCAGCATGGTTTGTCCAACTCCTCCACGCTGATACGAGGACAGCCTATTATTATTGCTGTGCGTGCACTCCTCATCTTGAGCTATTTATATACAACATCAGTGCATTACTGCACAGCTATTAATCATTAGCTAATTTTTCCTAATATATATCACTTCTGTAACAGAGAAATATTTCAGACCAGTCTGTGGGTGGGAAGGAAAGATTTGTTATTCAGCTAGTCAGCGGCTGCTTTGTCCTCCTTTTTACCTTCCCAGTCCTTCAGTAGGGCATAAATTAGAGGGCAGCGCGGGTGGGAAGTCTACGTGGACTTTGTCACAGTGACAGATCTGGATGTGGTCTCAGAGAAGACAGGCAGTTAGCAGGGATGGCCTAAGGCTTTTGGGAAAGATGAGCATTTTACTGACTGCAATTCAAAGTGTATTGAATTGCAAACGCTGTCCCTGAGCCAGTCTGCTGATAATGCTTGTAGCTCTGGTAGCATCTGCACAGGTGGTCTTGCCCGAGATACTCAGCATACTTGTTTTTCATGCTGATAAGGGAGCAGTGGTTAAAGAAACACTTGTAGCAATGAGTGTGTTCGTTCCTGTCATGCGTGCGTAGGACTCATTTATCAGTTTCATTCCAGCCTCATGCTAGTAGAGGCCTGTCCGATAGCTGTGGCACTTACAAGCCAAAAAAATGCAGTAGGAACCTAGAGGAATGAGAAACGAGTGGCCACACAGCCTGGTACCAGCGTGGTACGTACTCAGCCAGCCACTTACACATCTATTAAAGAGACTACAATGAAATTTTAAAACTCACAAGTTACATATGGAGTCTTGACAATGAAAGTGCCAATCCTCACATGGAGTAACCACAGTCAGGTTGAAATAGTAACTCCAAAACTCCTGACTCACCAGATTTTCTCCCTTCAGCTGCTGGGGTGACCTTTCCCATGGGGAAGGCAGCCAGCTTGCCACAAACTGGGCTGGGGCCAGCTGTAAGTTAAGCAGATTCCACATTGTTGGACTTCTCCGTGTTCATCAGCAGCTGATACAAGACCTCTGGGCTGGCATTCTGACAAGTCCACCGGAATGGGTTCTTTAGGATGATGCACATCCCGTCATGGACCAGAGTCAACTGCAAATGTTGTACCTAAAGGTACAAAACCTTAGTTGTCAAGATACATTTTCAAACTACTTAATTGCATCCTGCTTTGCGCTCGTGGGGTCGGCACCCAAAGATCTGCTGATGCCCCCGGGACTGTGGGGCGATAAAAGCCCTTTTACCTTACACCAGATAGCACAACGAACAGATCTGGAGCAAAAGCTGCTTTTGTTGTTTAGGATCAGGAAGAGGCTAAGTTAGCGTTTTACTCCCCTAACCTGGAAGGGCTTGCATTGCATTACAGAATCATAGAATGGTTTGGGTTGGAAGGGACCTTAAAGATGACCTAGTTCCACCCCCTGCCCTGGGCAGGGACACCTCCCACCAGACCCGGTTGCTCCAAGCCCCGTCCAACCTGGCCTTGAGCACTTCTCACCACCCTCAAAGTAAAGAATTTCTTCCTAACATCTAAATCTATCCTCTTTTAATTTTAAACCACTACCCCTTGTCCTACTGTTACAGGCCCTATTAGAAAGTACATATACCACAGACCAATCCCCGTTAGAGAGAATAAATCTACACCATCATAGTCCCACACTTGGGAAAACTGCAGAGAAATGTGTGAATACAGGAAAGATGCACAGAGCAAAATCACCAAGGAAACACCCGCCCAAGCCTTAGTCTCCAGAACAGCAAGACTGAAACCAGCCAAATACTCACATCCTAAAGATACTTAAACACATCCGAAATCAGATGCCCGAGTATTTTTGAAGCAAGGCCTAGCCAAGCTCCTTACCGAGGGGACAAACCTCTGGGCACAGTCTCATTTCTGATCTTTTGTCTTTGAACACAGGAGCTGCAACCTGGGACAGACAGACACCCTCGGTGCAAGGGGGCTGCCCATCCGCTGGTGCAGGTGGCCTGAGGGTCTCCAAATGATGGGGCACACACGTTCCTGTCAGCTCATTCCTGTTCTGGGCAGCCACAAACAGCTCTTCCTTCTGCACCCAGCTCCTTTACCCCTCCTCTCAGCATCTCTGTGACTGATGGTGGCTGCTCACTGAAGAGCATGGCATCTGGGCAGGAGGCAGCTGACTTCCACCCAGCCCTGCCAGTGCAGCCCATTCCTGACCCACAGCACTGCAGCCACTCCGGCCCGGGGCTGAGCCGGCAGGGACCAGCCCCTGCCGCTGGCTGACATGGCACAAACATCTGTGTAAGGTCTGGGACTGCCACCCAGCTTCTTTTAGGAACTGCTGTAATCAGCACGCAGCTCCCAGAGGTTAGTGGCTAACAAGATAATTTTAGTAGTTTTGAATGGCACTTGAAAAGCCACTACCAGCACTAAACCCGTAAATGGCTCTTTTTACCCAGGATTTCTGATCTCTGAGGCAACTGATGCCTGCTCTTCACAGAACCCTCTGCTGCCCATAGATTTTAGCAGCTGACACAGGCTTCTGTCCCTAACCAGAACAGGAAATGCTTTGCATACAGGTGGGAGCATTAACGCCTGCACTAACTCTCGGGAGGACAGTCATTACAGTAAAAAACCCAATCTAGCCCTTCAGGAACATTTCCTAGCAGCTGTGAGACCACCAAGGCGTTGGCAGAAGTCTCATAAAACCACGTCAGCCGTGACTGAACAGAGCATGGCTGCGCACGCAACGGCGAACCGCGAGCGGGACGGAGCAGGCTGCCTCCCAGGTCTCCCCCCCTCTCCTTTCCAGGCACTCAGCTTCCTCCAGCACCCCGGTCGTCAAGTCAGCAGTCAGGGCAGATGGACCTTCCGTTTTAAGCTCCCTATTTTGCCAAAGCCACAAATCTGGAATCTGCCCGCAGGAAAATTTATTTCTTTCAAGACAAAAAACAACAACCACCACAAAAAAAAAAAGTTACTGCAGGAGAAGCAACCTCTCTGCCCTTCAGTCACCGCCCGAGGAGATGGATGTATTTTATCAGCTTTTCTAGCCTTACGGGTTGCTGTAGCAATAACTTTCCAACTGCATCCCAGCAGAGCACAGATCCTGGCATGGCAGGGAGTGACCTTTCACAGTTTCCCAGTGACGGAGAAAAATCTGAAAGGTAGTGCTCCACTCAGTCCCAGTTATTAAAGTCTTAATCGGGCCTAACTTCTTCAGCGATTCCTGATCCTAAAAAACATCCTGCAATACAAAAGAACAATTTGCGGTGGTTTCTGGTACTGACAGAGAAAGGGAGGTTGGTCCTCCTCTTTCATTGCCTTCCCACCAGGGGAGCCCCGAGTCCTGAAAAGTCCTTTAAAAGTGCTGGAGGAAGAACTGGTGCACACAGAGGTACTACTGGAGAGCAGAGCTTTGAGTGGTGAGACACAGCCTATGTAGCCACACCTGAGGTTAAGGGGAAAAGGGACGCACATCCCGGGTACGAGCTGGAGGGCAGAGCCCTGTGTCCAAGGGGATGCACACTCCCCTGGATTTCAGCTAATTTGGAGGCTGAAATAAATTCTCTGGCTGTGATGAGAACCGAAATGCACCCAGCACCTTTTCAAGGCTTTCAGAAAGTAGGATTTTACCGGACATTCCTAGTTAGTGTCCCCGGTAAGGACAACTCCTCCTTCCAGAGACAATGCTGGCTCTGCAAATCCATTTTCTGCACAGAGTCAGCTGCTGAATGCGCACAGGGTGTCACGGTCAGGCTACCTGCCAGGGCAGCTCCCTCGGAGGCGGCTTGCCCTCTGGGGATAAAGGGGGAAACCAGCAGGCAGCACCTTGCTCTGCCCCCCCTCCCAGCTGCCAGGTCCCGGATCAGGAGAGGCTGACCCAAATGCCCAGACCCTTCCACGGAGACAAAACCAGCCCCTCTGGACGGGAACTGGCTGCTGCTCCTCGGGGCGAGCTGCCGGTTGTTCTCCCTTATCCTGCCAAGGGCTCAGACCAGCATCTTAACTTTGAACGAGCTTGTGCCACCCTGTTACCCACACCCTGCTTTTGTGTAGCAGGTCTTGTTCATCCTCCTCTCTTCTACATCTCCGGAAGAGACGAACCTTTCCTTCTGCCTCGACCAGCACAAACAAGGGCTGTAACATCAGAAGCAGCGCCGGTGCGGAGCCTCCAGCCAGCAGTCTGCAGCCGTGGTAGGCTGTTCCAAGGCAAGTGTCTCCCAGGCAGGTACCCACTGCAGCTTTGCTGTGTTCAGCTCCCTTCCCCGGCAGGTTTCGCTTGCACCTCTAAATGCAAAGCCGTTTTGCATGACAGCTGCCTCTGGGAGCTTTCTAACAAGTTACACACTGGCACTGCACATGCTCCCAGGAAGGACGGTCCCTGCAAGATACCACATGCTGTGTGTGGTACTTTGCATTTGTTTGATTACATTCATTAGTATTCAGATTTGCTTGTAAATATACTGGGCCCATAGTTCTGAAAATGGGTTTTCTCTCATGTGACTCTGAAGATCAGGAGATATAAAACAATAGGTAATTTAGAGAGGCGAGATGTATAGAATCATAGAATCATATAATCATTTAGGTTGGAAAAGACCTTTAAGATTATCATCAAGTCCAGCTGTTAACCCAGGACTGACAAGTCCACTGCTAAACCACGTCCCTGAGCACCACATCTACGTGTGTTTTAAGTGCTTCCAACGACGGTGATTCCACCACCTCCCTGGGCAGCCTGTTCCAGTGCCTGACCACCCTTTCAGTGAAGACATTTTTCCCAATACCCCATCTAAACCTGCTCTGGCACAGCTTGAGGCTGTTTTCTGTTGTCCTGGTACTCGTTAAATGGGAGAAGAGACTGACCCCCACCTGGCTGCACCCTCCTGTCAGGCAGCTGTAGGGAGCGACAGGGTCCCCCCTGGGCGGGGGATATACGCTATTGATACAGCTCCCATCAACAGAACAGCCACTCCTACAGCAATAATCCATAAATCGGCAGTTTCAGGCAGGGTCCGTCACAGCACCTGCATGTTGTCCGACTTACGTGAGCTAAGTGAAGGGAGAGAAGCAACAAAGGGTAGGGGTGGATAAACACGGCCTGCAACTTGGCTGAAACTCTTCCTCCTTCGCTGCATGCAGGACTTCCTCCTTGCCAAGGAAAATAGGAACTGCTTCCAGCATCTGTATCCTGCTGCAAAGAGAAGCCTGGAGAGTGGAGAAAAGGGGGTGAGGAGCATCATTCGCCTCTGCGCAGATCACATTTCATCCTGTCACCACTGTATCATCCTCTGCTCCTGGTGTCAACCCTAGGTATCCGTCCCTCACGACCCCCCTCTCCCCAACAGTAACACAACTGCCCTTAGGGTCGTATTTTAGCATAAAAGCTGGAAGAACCCAGAGGATGCAGGGGACATCTACCCCAGGTGCCCTGCTCCCAGCAGCTACCCGAGGTCTGCAATACCGGCAATAATTTCCTCTCTTTCAGCCAAGGCTGCTCTGCTGCCGAGCTGGGCTAAGCAAGGTGCTGGAAAGGGGGTTCGGGTCCATGGAACTCGTGTTTCCAGTCGCATCAGCAGGACCGCACGTTCCCATGGAGCTAAGGACAAGGTACCCATACTCGCTGCAGGAAGAACTGATGGGTAGCCAGGTTTCGTGCCTACAACCAAGATATTTGATCTACCTCTCACAGCAAAAAGCAGGAATTTAATACATCTTCTGGAGACACGAGGATATTTAATCTGTGGGACCAGAACAAAGGTGAAGGACAGCAATGGGAGATGGGTTCCAGTCCGAGCAGAGACTCTCTTCTCATGAGACTTGTATCTCAGCCTAAGCAAATTGGTATTCCATCTGCTAATGGATTTAAGCATCAGCTGCTGCTTACTTAAAGCAGCAACACATGTTCTTGTGCATAGGAAATGATTAAAGGTTTTACACTTCCATCCTTTGGGCAGGAGGACTCTTGAAGGGGAGACTCCCCAGAGGAATTTCCCAGCTGGGCTGGAGCAGGTGAACTGCAAGAACGACAAGGACAGGCGCCAGAGCCCCGTGCGCTTTGTCCAAAATGGCCAGAAATGGGGAAAGAACTTGCAGAAATGGAGAAAGAATTCGCATATTCACATACAGGAGTTTTACTCGGTGGCACGAAGGAGCACACTCAAGGTAAAGGGGAATTCAGCATCCCCAGCAGGACAGAACACTTGACCATCAGTTGCTTTGGGACAGTCACCAAAAAGCCCAGAATTTCCACAGCTTTAACTGTATTATCTCAGTGTCGCCCTAACTGGCATTTGTGCAATGCTCTGGCTGCCTCGCGTCACTCAGCACGCCCTCCGGCCGTCTCCTTCCCCCAGCCCTGCCTTCCCTCGCCTGTCCCTCTGCCCCTTAGACCCCCCCCCACCCCATCCCTCCCCAAAACCACGACAGCAAACACAACACTGATGTCACTCTGCCTGCTAGGGTCTGCATCCCACCCTCCCCCTCCCCTCCCCGGCTCCTGCCTTGCCTGTTCACACCCAGGCAGCTCCCTGGGCAGCGCTTAGCATCACCCCGGGGAGCGGGCGACTGGTGGGCGAGGAGCGGGCGACTGGTGGGCGAGTGCCGAGAGAGGACGGGCCATGGGTGTGGGAATTTGCAGAGCCACCTCCTTCAGGGACGCTGCCAGCGCTGCCCTCGTGCCCAGAAGCATCAGGCACCCGCTGTTTCGGATTCTGTATGGACATGCAGGGAGGCAGCTCTCGGCATGGAAAACTCACAGCCTAAGCAAGAACAAGGCAGAACATGCAGGGGGACTTGAACACAACAAAGCGTCGGGCCAGGGTGGAGGCACACGGTAACAACTCCAGGTTCGCTGTGTGTATTTTGCAGGCTTCAAAGCAATGGGAAAAAAAAGCATCACATGAAATGAAAATACAAAGACTTTTAGCAAAACATCCCCTCGAGTACAGGTTTCACGCTACGACAGAGGTCTTCTCACTCGTTGAGATACAAGATTTCATACACGTATGAAGAATGAATATATATGGCTTAGAATCCAGCATTTTCTGTGAACTCCTCCTGTGTGCCCATGCCTCAAGCACCGCAGCGCTGGGCTGGTGCATGAGAACTGCAAACCAGGAGCTCCCCGAACACGGAATGTGCTGGTTTGGCATGAGAGGCATAAACACATCACTTAATACGAGGTAATTCTCTCTTTGCCTTCTTAGGATGTTATTATTATCCGAGGAATCCCATGCCTAGAAGCGGCAGAGAGCAATTCTCCGCGTCTCCACAGCTTGTCGCTCTCTCACTCCGCAACGCCAGCGATTTTCCAGGACAGCTTCGGAAAAGGCAGGCGGTGACCGGGGAGGCAGAGCCGCAGCACACAGCTGGACACCCCAGCAAACCCACCCAGCTGCAGGAACACCAGAACGGCATTAATTCTGCTGCTCGGCTCAGCCCTGCACCCCCGGGGGTCACTCTGGGAGCTCCAGGCGCTGAACGGGAGCTACTCCACCCCAAACGTAAGTTACACTCAATCTCCCACCACCCTCTGGAGTTACACAAAACCCAAGCACAACCCAAGGGCAGAAAGAGCAGAATTTTCAATCAGCATAGGTTTACTGAGTCCAAATTGTTTAAAGTTAAAGTTTATTTGTATTCTTTGTAGGAATATCAATAAAAGACCTCAAATGTATCTATATCTGTACATATTACAAGAACCTTCAAAAATTATTCACAGAACAAAAATAAATCTTCTTTAGAACAAACCCAGGCAATGAAATGCAGAAATGGATCTCAGAGACCAAACAGTCCAGTGCTACTAGCATAAAAATACGGCTTGAAAAACAAGTTTATTACTTTTTAAGATGTACTTTGTTGAAATAAAAAATAAATTATTTAGAGCTATCATTGTAAAACAGTTCTGTGTAGTAACACTCTTATTAAGGCTCTTGAGACAGAAAATCTATTTTTACAGGTAGGATTCCTGGCAGGCATGATCTGTAACGACATGCTTGCTCTCACGGGAGTTAACTTACTGTGGAGAAGGAAATACCTAAAAGCATCAGCCTAAACTTAACTCTTTTTGCTTTGTCAGACTCAGCCAGATACCTGTGCCTGACCAGGCTCCTCACGGATGGCAACACAGCTAACGGTTCAACCCGGACAGGGATTATTTGCCAGGAACGACACAGACATTTTTGCAGAACAGACAGAACTCATACACACACGGTGACCTTCGCAGATAATTACTGCTGACACATTGCACGGGCACTGCTGTAAAACCGATGGACTTCAATCATCGATGTTCAGATGAAGTTAAAAGCTGGTGGGTTTAAGCAAGCATTAAATCATTAAATCAATATAGCATATTAGAAAAAAAAAAAAAAAAGCCTAAGCCAACCCAAAGCAATTTCAAGAACATAAAATAAGACCCATTTTTTGGATGACTTATTAAATGGATACAGAATTTATTACTGGATACACCTCAGATTCTCTAACTAGAAAATACCCACATCCCTTCCCGCGCGCCTCGGGATCGCCTGCCTGCGTTACGCCACCGGAGAGGAATGTCGCAAACCGTGCAGCCGTACAAATCTGTGCTTTTATGTGTAGCTGCCCACTTTTAATGCACCAGAGGAGTAACTGTTGGTACTTCCTGGATGTGAAATCTATTTCCCTTAAAGAAAAGGTCCGAATTCCCGGAGTTGCAAAGGATGGGCAGTGACGGGATGCTACTGCTCCCTCGCCGTGCTCCCTCACTTCTCCGCCAGTGCCCAGCCCACGCCGTCCGGGCCACCCCTGCTGCACACATGCTGCAGGTGCCACACGCAACGTGGCAGGTGGCCACGGCACCACAGAAGGCCCCTCCATCTCCCACCCTGCCATGCTGGCTCTGAGCTTCTAGTGACAACTCGGGAGCCCAGCTGGCTTTGGGGGCTGGGAAAAACCATCCCAGTAATTGACTAACGTGGCCAGCAAGGACCGAGACGCCAAGATGGGCAACTTTTCTGTTTCAGCCTTAGGAATACACGAGAATTACTGCTACAGGCTATGAATTTTTTCCTGCACTACTTCAGCTGTTTCCAAATGAGAGCAGCAGCTCCTTACAACAGCATCAGACACAGCCCAATGCACGTGCTGGAAGTATGAACCAAACCCAAAAGTCTCTGATGCTCATCGTCAGACTCCTGCTAGTTGCTACTACTCTCACTGCTGCAGGGACCACGGGCTACTAGTCTGAAACCAAATGCTCTCAGGCCCCGTAGGGCCCTTGCTCCTGAACAGACAGGCCTTTTGGCTGCCACGTGGTTTAGTGCCACTTGGATTTTGTCAGACTGGATGAAACAGAAACTGGCATTTTCACATATTGTCGGCTTGAGGCAGCTTAAAATTTCTCTAGAAAACCGCTTGGTAACAAACCAGGAAAGACAGCTGCCAGCAGAACTCAGGAGCACAACATCTTGTGCTGCAGCTAATCAGTTTTGGTCTTGCAGCACTGCGAGCCTGCAACCTTCACCCCCTCTCGGGTCGACAGGCAGCTTCTCCTCTACGGCGGGAGTTAAGAGAGGAGCACACACTGTACTTTAGAGTAGAAACTGAAATAGGAAAGAAATAACCAGCCTAGCAACAAGCTATGAGGACGACACTGATGGCTCAGGCTGTTTTAGACTAGCAGCTTTTCCCTACAAGCATTCTACAAGCTTAAGAAATACAGAGGAGAAGGTGTATTTTAGAAAGATACGTTACTGAAGACCTCGCCAAAACATACTGATCTTGGAGCAGGTATTATTTCCCCTCTAAAAATCAGGGCTGAAATGTTGCCCCTGCTGCATTTCTCTGCAGAAACCAAAATGGATGCTTTGGAGTCTTCAGCATCAAACCGCACAGCTCAGGCAGTGGCCTCTGATGGATTACCAGACAGCTGGGGAGCTCCGGTGAAATGCACTTCCCCAATTAATGTTAGACCAACGCCACCAGAATGATGTATCTGCTTCTGCTGTGTCCTAGTCGATGCACTCCTACAGCCGCTCGCTCTTAGGTCCCCGTCACAGAACACCCGTCCTCTTTGCACCGCGTATGAAGTGAGCAATGCACCTACCCATCTGAAAAGGCTACTGCTGGGGAACAGATTTCGCACAATGAAGCTGTCTAATTAATGTACACAGCGATGGGGAGATGCAGATCACACCAAAGTACTCAACAAAAAGGGTTTGCAAAGGTTTCTTGTAAAAGAGAGCTACTCACAAGACAGATCAATACAAACTCGATAGACTGCCGACAGCTGTGATGCATGAAGGGAGAAGGAAAGGAGGAGGAACTCAAAGGCACAGTTTGAGGAAGAACGTATCGGAAGCCAGCAATGACCCAGAGCTGGAAGACGGTTTGGGAAGTATGGAAAAGTGATCACTACTCGGGACACGCAGAGCACAGCCCCAGGTGCGCCAGGCAGCGCTGCCGCGGCTGTGACACACCGGGAACAAGCCAGGGATGCTCCTGGCCCGCGGTACCAAGGCGCATTCGAGCGGCCGGAGCAGCTCTCACCTGACAGGCTAAGCAAAAACCGCAAACCCCAGCTTGCTGCAGCCAGGTCTTCTCCAGAAAGCCTTCCTGGGAGAGACGCATCCACGTTTCTCTTGTACATCCTACAGTGCAGGAGATGCAGTTTCTGTATTGATGCACCGTTAGTGACGTAACACACTCCTGTGATGGTGTTTAACTGGAGTATCGTGACACAAGAGTCGGGCTGAACAGTGACATACCGCGACAGTTTCATGGAGGCGAGAGAAATGCATCGCCGCAGACCAAACCAACCTGACCACAGATGCTGAGCTGGGTCCTGGGCACTGCCGATCCTTCCTGGTCAAGGCAACACGGGTCACTTTCAGGAGGTCAAGAAATTGGTTTAGGAACGGTCACCTTTGTAACGTAGGGCAATTTTAGAGATTCAGAAGCCAAGGCCAGCAAGGCCGACCAGCTCCCCCACTCTGACCTTCCCGTACCGCAGGCTGTAGGGGTTCAGCCAGGTGCCCCCCAGCCACCTCATTAACTCGCGGCCTGACTGTGCCAAACACCCCCCGTGCCCAGGCACCTGCTCAAGGTCTTGTCTCGCTCTGCAGCCCTGCAGCCAACTCTTCCAAGCTCTCATTTCCATAACATGTTTGAATGGTTCATCACGCTCGCTATTATACTTCTACAATTCTGAAGTTCAAGTGCTGTCACAATAATTTCATTCACTTTGTGAGTTTGGGGGTTAGAAACGTACACCAAAAGGTGAAAGTGAAGATTCACGCACTACTACTTGCTTCCAGAATCTAGGGCTTTAAAAAAAACCAAACAAACTAAATATTGTAGCATTTGATGAAATCATGAGAATGGACGATACTGTGCCATTTACTGTTAATCTTTTACAGTTTGAGAACGTCATTATCTTCCACGAGAAGGTCACTTTGTCATTATATATGCATTCACATACAGCCTGTAAGTATGCTTCTATGAAATGCAACTGGAAGTAATTGGAGATGAAAGCTTAGTCAAAACTCCTTAAGAAAAAACTGGTGCGTACAGAACTTCAAAATAACTCCTTTAAAGTATCCAGAAAAAGGAAAAAAAAATAGTGGAAATGGAAGAACTTTTAACACAAACGTGCAAAAAGCATCTTTCATTGGAAGTAGACTGGCTAAGATAGCAGCTGAAACAATGAAATTGAACAAGAGTTAAAAGACAGAAATCCGCTCGGAAAAAGGAGATTTTGCATACTTTGCTGGGCGTGGGCGCCTTGGGCCAGCCCCTTCCTCAGAGCATTAACCTGGCTGTTCCTGATGGAGCGCAGGGAACGAATTCAAGGCGCCACCGAAGAGGGGCATAGAGTGGGGGCTAGATAGAAATTTTTAAAAAAAGTATTTACAGGTCTGTAAATTCTCAAAACAGAAAATATAAAACTGCATTAGAACTGGGGTAAAAAAGAAAGAATCCTACCTCAAAAAACTGCAGATTCCCTGTTTGATGGGAAGCCTGACTGTGTGCAAATGCAAGGAAACACGCTTGCTGCTCCAAGTTTTCACCTTGTTCAAAGAGACTGGCAATTTTTTTTGCCAGAGCCCTACTGAAAGTAGGTACAGGATCCAGCAAGAGCCCATTTTCTTGCTAAAAATGTTTGCTATCGAGTTTGCATTCAATTAAAGAACAGCTGGAGAAGAGGGGAATAACACCAGCAGATGAGTTTTGTTACAGAATTCATTTCACCGCTATTTCACTCCACTCATGTACTTGTATCAGCCAGCCTGATACATACAGCCGCTGCCTAATGTAACCCACTGCTGCTCGCGCGCTCTCGCACCCACAACACGCATGCACTCACACCCCCCTCCCTCTTCCTCCTCCAAGGACTGCAGTGCTTTCAACAAGAGAAAAAAAAATAATAATAATAAAAATAGCAATAATTAAAAAAATCTACAGTATTCACTTCCTTTTGGTATATTACATCGGCATTTTCTGTACATGACCCAAGAGCTCCCTCTATTTACACAGTGATATGGAAGGACTTGCGGTCGGGAGCCCAGTTCTCCTGGCCTTGAGTGGGGAATCAAAGCCCACCTTTCAGAGTTCTTCTTGCTCTTTTTTTTTTTTTTTTTTTTTTTTTTTTTTTGATTTTGTTAGCAGCATTATGTAAACCCGTAAGGGGAAGGGGGGGCTACGTTGAAGGTTTCTTGAGTCTACTCCCTCTTGCCCTTCTGGGGAGATGGCCGGCAGCATCTGCCCAGTTAGCAGCTGCTGTTTTTGAATTCACCATTCTCCGTGATGGAAAGCTTGGTGGGATTGGTGGGGGAGATGCCATTGCGGACTTGCATGCTGTAGCGCTCCTTCACCTGCGTCAGGGCACTCATCAGCCGCGTGTTGGCAGAGTCCAGGGACACGATCCGCTTCTCCTGCAACAGACACCCCACAAAGTCAGAGCTCCCTCGCCAGCGAAACGCCTTTGCCCCACAAGCCTGCTCCACGGGGAACTTCCAGGGCCCGGGGCTGTGACAGTGTCTTCAGGTGATTTCTAGGCAGAGGCAGCTTGGCTAACATTCTCCGCTAAGATGGGATGTCTGCCTCTTTCTGTTTTCTTGGGGTGACGCGGCCCCCGCGTGCCACGGGCTTTCCCCCGGCTGGCCTGGCCCTCCCGGCCTTTTGGCGTGACGGGAGGTGACGGCGAGTCACAGTTACATCGCTGAATTGATCCGGTCACAGTGGCTTTGTCCAGGCAGCCTCCAGCCGAGGCAGATGGACATGCGCTATTCAGCCAGCGGAGGGGAGGGGAAGGGCGTTGGTGTTAATAACAACGATAGCCAATTTAATTTTTTTTTTAATCTATGTTAGAAAAACAGAAACAGGCAGCAGAAAACAAAAGTGGTGGAGGTTTCATCTGGCAGAGAAAAGTGCAAGTGGTATCTAACGGCCACTGTCTCTGTACTTTGGATGGAGTGTGCTCAGAATAAACTCATGGTATGCTTGAAATAAATAAATAATAATAAAAAAAAGCAGATAATGGCAGCCTGCAGTCACCAGCAGGAGTGAGGGTGCAACAGCAACATAGAGAAGAAGCAGCCAAAAGCTAAAACTAAGGGGTTATTTGAGGTGAAGGGGAAGAGGGCGGTGTGGGTGGAGGGGAGATGCCATCGACAGAACACAAGAACAAACACTGAACACACTGCTCCTAGACCCATTCCAGCTCAGAGGGCTCCCGGGCTCCGCCGAATCCAGGGCTCCCACACGCCCGTTTTGATTCTTCTTGCTCACAAAGTGCTAGCCTCTACTTTTAGCTGAAAGCTAAAGGAGGTGTACTAAATTTATAAAAAATAAAAAAAAGCCATCAACAAAACCCAGCCTGCTAACAGCTAGATTATCTGCAGTGGGGTAAAGCACTAGGGGGTGGGTCGAGCCCAAGAGTTGGTGACATGATCAGAAATGACAATTTTCATCTTCCCTCAAAAAAAAAAAAAAGAATAGATGCAGCCAAACAAAGAAGCAATAGAGATGGCAAAGGGTAAATACGCTCTCCATGCTACCGGCTGATTGGCTTTTTTTCTTTCAGAAGGAAAAACGTCTGATTTCTTTGAATGAAAAAAAGCTGCGTGCAGGAATTTTACTCCCAGTCCAGCCCACTGAGAAACAAAATGGAAGGAAAAACGATGCACAGGAGGCACAGACATGAAGGGATAGTTCAGACATACTGCTCAGGAGACCTAAGTGCTGCAACAGCCCCTTGAGATTTTGATCCCAGTATCAGCTGCGTGGTACATCAGTAATCGAGTCATGTTTGCTTTTCTCAGCGGGCTTCCCCCCGGGGGTAAGCGTCAGGGTGCAAAAACAAAGCAGAATTTAAGTACTGCTTGTATTACAGCCCTGAAGAGACCCAGCTCTGTAGAGCAGAGCAAATGGGGGAGGAGGCACTAGACACCAACAGCCAGGCAGGCTACAGCCTGCCCCAGCACGTGCCCTGACCCAGCCGATGCGAGCAAAGAGAACAGACCACGGAGCAGGAAAAGGCCGTAGCATTCCCTCCCATGCAGAGATAAATCCTGCAAAACACAGCTCCCTGAGCAGAACCGTGCTCTTCAGCAACTTAAAGCTCCTCCTCGTCGGACTACATTTCAGTGGAACATAAAATTTCAAATTAAAATTTATTTCCAAAGAATATAGCTTTCCAAAGATTTAAAAATTAAAGGCTGGTTATTTTCTGGCACTGATACGTGCTCACTGTGCCACTGTACAAAACAGCTGGAAATCTACACTCGGAAAAATCAATCTTAAAAGCGTGAGCTTGGTGAGTAGAGGCACCGTCTGGCTCAAAGGAAAATACAACCTAGCGGAGATGTCCGTAACGCACAGGAATTGGGCACACGGAGCGGGAGGAGCTGGAATGGGTAGGAGGTCAGTGCGCTGGGCCAGGACTGGGTACTGCTCAGCTAGAGAACTGATCGGGTTTACTTGCCTGTTGGAATTATCTCATCCCCATTTATGACCTGTAATTTAACACAGCGGAGATGTCACTTGCAATAGCAACTGGGCTAGTAACTCTTTGCAGCTCCGCTGCTCCAAGGAGAGCGTAGGCAGACCTAGCCCCTGCTCCCAGCGCCGGCCTAGGGGTGCCCAGCACGCACCAGGCGCTGCACGCAGACGGAGAACAAGGCTGGCCTCGTGTGTCGGCGCGGTAGCGGGTGCTGCACCCGACCACGACACGAGAGCAAATCCCGAAAAGCATCTTGTGTCCATCGATGTGACTGAGCACAAGAAGCCTGGGCTACCGCTGCTTCCTAGCAGCCACTGAACTCTTCGGGCAGGTGTGATAAGCCAGGTTCCAACTCCACTCCTGAAGCCTGACGTACAAAAGGCCCTCTCTTTTCTAGCTGCTGCCACATCCCCCTGCCAAACAAATCACAGACTAAGGAAAACCGTCCAAGCAAACTTAGATTGCTACAGACCCCAGCAGACGCTTGGGCTCCTCTGGTGCGTCTGCTCTGAATCCTTCAGCATTTTCCCCTTCCGCTCAGGTGCCCATGGAAGGGCGATGGCAGCTAAGCTTCCCCCATGAACTGCTTGACCTTGAAGCAGTTGAGGTTTGCCGATAACCTTACCTGCCCTAGCGGCTAACAGCACGTTGGAAGAAAAAATGTCAGATTAAAAGAGGAATTGTTAACGCCACTGTTTTTTCAACAGTTTCCACTGCAGGGGATAAAGGATGCACCATTTGATCAAGTGTGATCAAGGAGCACACCCTCCTGGCCCTGAGGGTCTGACAAGCCAGCAGCAGTCTCCTCTGCCAGCTGGTGACACTGGGGGATCAAGCTGGTCCCTAACCTCACACCGAGCCTGAGCGCCTGCTGGCACAGGCAGCTAAAGGAAGGGCAAGGTGCTTACTGACACTCTCTCAAATCCTCCCTTCCAAAAATCACCTTTTGTGAGTTTGCTCAGTGCCCCTTTCACCTTCTTGAGGCAGCTGCAAAAGGCATCACCCACCTTCAAACACCAGGCTGCTGTCTGGATGAGCTGCCATTCCATCAGCAAGGTGCCCTGACTCTGCCCATCTCCAAAAAAACCAGCCCAGCATGTCCAACTTCTACTTCTACAGCTTACACTTATCATGCTCCTTGATCACCTTGGAGGCTGCTGTACTGTTCCCCTCCACCAAGAAAAGTAAAAAATACAGTACCTGGCTACGTTCCTGTTGACCCCCTGGGACTGGGCTCTCCCACTCGGCATTCCGAGTGCAAGCCCTCACAGCCAGGATTTCACCTTGAGCTGCACCTAGGAAGGTTGGCTACACTGGAGCCTCCATGCAGAGCATCTTGCACAAGAACTAGGAATTACACATGGTGTAATGCCAGTAGGCTTTCCTTTTTATCCTGCAAGGCTAGGTAACAGAAGTGCCATGTAATTGTACACAAGTGATTTATTCAGATTAGATGGCACCGATCCAAAAATCCAGCTTTCATGAACAGTCTTTCTAAAGAACTGTGGGAAAATGGGCAGAGGCAGCAGGAAAACCAGAACTTTTCAAAGTATCAAAAAAGGAATCTGCTATAAATATCCTCCTGGTGTTACCAGGCTTTTTAAAACACAGCTTTTTTCTGTATTTTTTATTTTTCCCTACAGTTCCATGTGAGCTCAAATGTTTCTATTATTGCTGGCCATTCAACAGGAAAAAATAAGAGTGGCTGAAGGATGCCCTTTTGTGCTCACTGACACCTCTACTCCAATCCACCATCTTTAACAATGTTCAGCTGAGGCTCCCCATCCTGCCACGCTGTGGAGGGAGACAACTTTCTGAAATAACCTGGGTTATTCCTGAAACAGGTCACCTTCTTAAGGTGATCCTTCAAGGAAAGTTTACAGTTGGAACTACTGAAAAGCCCAGAAGCAGGGAAGACGCCCTCCAAACGCAAATATCACAAACATAACATGGCAGGCAGATCTCAAACCAGCCTCGGGTTCTCTCGACCAAGCTTTGCTCTCTGGGATCAGCACAGACACAGAAGAAAAGCTGGAATGATCCCACACGATACACCCGCATGCATTGCCCGCTGGGTCCCGCTTTCCACAGCTAACTGGTGTCGGCTGCGGCAAGCACTGCAGGGTTGTGGCAGCGCAGGCATTTCTGTCCTGAGGGGGACGGTCAGATGGGGTGAAATGCCACACAGGACATTATACAGGGCAATGCTCCATCGCAAGCATTCTCTTTTCTGGACTCGAACGTTCAAAGCCATGCTCTTAGCTTGCACAGCTGAGATGCATGCACATGGCAATTTATGCTGGGACGAGGCAGAGCTTTTCCAGAGTTCCCAGCCCCACGCTTGGAACAATGGCTACACAATGCACCGCTCTTCCTTCACCCCCTTGGGATCTCACAAAACAGAAAAGGTTTTAGAGAAGCCATCAGTCCTGTGATTTGTTGTCAGGCTGTCTCAAAACCCAGTGTCAGACAGTGCAGCCTTTATGAATTCAAAACCCCAATTCTCTCCTCGGAGGCAGTAAGTCACATGTGCAACACCATGGGCCAACACCGGCTTGGGAGTTAGATACAACGTTGGGGGCGGGGGGGGCGGGGGGAGGACAGGGGAGAAGAATGGGGTCCACGCACAGAACACTTGGCTCTTGGAGATCCTGAGCTCCTTACCTGCGCATCAATAATTTTCTGCTTTGCATCGATGACAGCTTGCATCTCTGCATGATCCTTCTTCAGCTCCTCTTCAACTGCCATGAGTCTGGTAAGCAAAGAGGTACAAATTAGGACAGCTGAACACTGTTCCAGAGCGTTTCAGGTACTCTGGCCTGTTGGTTTGACCTCTCTGCTTGTCCTGGCTCTGCAAGAGAAGAATTCTGCCGCACTCAGAAAAGCTTCTCTATCCATCTGACACTCCCAATTGCCTAACTTTGTCATTCTCAAAACAGACACTGCCAAAAATGCAACCGCTCTGAAAAACTATTGCCCCGAGTACAGACTGCAAACAAAGTAAGTAAAAAGACCCGTTGTAAGTCCAACAGAGACCAGGGTTAAAAATTCCTAAATCTTTTTCTTTGCTCTCCTGGCAATCTAAGGCAAGTTTCCACACCTGCATCCCCCTGTCTTCACCTCTAAGGCAGGACGGTATCAGTCCAGAGACGTCAGGAAGGTCACGCAACCACCTTCCTCAGCATCAAGGCAAACGCGCGACACAGGGGAGCTGCCCATGCTGCGCAGTCCCGAACTTCCCAAAGCCTCACCTGCTGATGATGCTTTTCATCTGGCTGTCCTTCTCCTCCTGTTGCCTGCGCAGCCTCTCCTCGCTGTCTTCCAGCCGAGACTTGTACTCCATCAGCAGCTTCTGCATTTGCTGCTCTTGCACCAGGAGCCGCCGCTCGTACTCCTCCAGCCGGCGGCTCGACACCTTCAGGCGCTCCTTCAGCTTCGCGATCTCTTGTTCATACTGCAGGTGGAAGGGGAAGAATCAGATGCAAAGGAAAGAGTCCGGATCCTTATAATCTGCTGCTGCTGTTCAGAGGAGGACACTGGTTTTTTTAATGAAAAATAAATTGATGGAAGTAAAGGGAATGCCAAGCAAACAACCGTGGGCAGCCACGGACACGGAGCACGCAGCTCCCACGGACGTTACGGTTTTCCCACCGTGCAGGGGGCCGCTCTGTAGCACAGGTGAAGCAGCCAGAGGGCTCCCACACTGCTCCTCAGCCCTGACCAGTAACATCCCCAGTTAGTCCAGACTCAAGCAGTTCCCAGACAGAAGCTGCCAATGCTGCTCAACTGTAAATATGTCCTGGGCAACCAGACTTCCAAAATGGACCAGTATGGCACCCAAACAACTCACTCTTCAGTACCTAATGAAGGTGAAACCACGTGTGAAGACAGAGCAAATCATTCACTGCAGAACAGAGCCTGGCAGTTTACTTGGCTGAGGCTTTGTTCTACTTATGGTCTCTGTGGACAGTCACTTCTGCAGCAGTGCAATGAATCTCAACATATTCCACTTTGGTTTGGGTTCATTTGCTTTTCCTAACAATGCTGCGTTCCTGCTGCTTGTCCGCCAGATGTGCTCCTCACTCTCTGCCTTCTCAAAATACCAAACCTCTTACTAAACTTCGTCACCATAGCAGCATATAGATGTAACTGTGTTCGGGAAAATGGTATCTACTCCTGAAAGAAAATATGCTTTAAAAAGAGGGATCATGGACGTTTCTGTGTAGCCCAGAAATACTGTCTTACCTCGATGACAGGGATTTGCTGCAGGGGAAGCCCAAGACAAAACCTGAATGCAGCTACTGACAAAGACTGGATTGCATCTACAACGCCTTGTACAATCACTGAGCATATCCTAAGCTAGACTCAGTTAGGTTAACAATTGTGTGTGTTTGGTTGTTTTTTTTTTTTAAATGGACTTTAATGATCATAAAATGTTTTGCAAACATAGGAGAAAGGCAGTATGCTGTAGCTATAGTATTGTCATAAAAAAATAATGATCTGAGCAGGATCTAATACACTTAGGCAGTGTGACTCACGATGCACCTAAGTGCCAAATACCAGCCTGTCATGTACAAACTCTCAGCTGTGTCACTCTGCACCCATTTGACAGGTTACAGCCTGTACGTGGGTTAATCTACAGTATGGGATGCTGTACTACAGGTATGTGTGTCAGCAGGTACAGCAGGAAGTTACGCCAGTACAACCCGTGTTGGAAAGCATGGCTGTTGCAGCAGCTGTTCTGAACTCAGCTATAGGGTGGACAGGACCAGCCCTCGAGATGGCTGCATACAGAATAAAATCTACCTTCTCAGCATGCTTGACTTCATCTGGATTCTGCTCTGCGTCCTCCTCTACTTCTTCGTACTGTCCATTATTGAGAACCCACGCAGCTGTCCTTTCCACCGGTGACATGGTGGCAGAGTCCACAGGTGACTGAACCTGCAGCAGAGATACCCATAAGCTTTTTTCACAGAAACTACACATAAATCAGCTCTAAGATCCAGTATATTTGGAAGAGAAAAACGACTGTTAATCCGTCCATCTCAAAGGATCCCCCAACCCTCTCCTGCAGAGATGCTTCATCCTCCCTCGACTTGGGACCTGCAGTCCCTCTAAAACCCACACGCTGGAGAAATGTTTCTTCCTTTCTAAATGAGCTTCTCTTTGGGAAAAATCCTTGTTTCCAAACCCTGTTCACATCCACCTTTCCCCTTTGCCAGACTTTACGTAAGGCTTTCTCAACCTGTGATTTCTCTCCCAAAGCAATCAGAGCGGCCGAGCTTCGCCCGCAGCCCGTTCAGGTACAACAGATGGGCTTCTCCGGAGCGCTGCGGAGCTCAGCGTGGGAGCAGCCGCCCCAGCCAGGCTGCAGGCAGGCTTTGCAACGCAGTGGGGGGCTGCAAGGCTTGCACGTGAGGCAGCACGGCAGTGCTTAAAAGAGGCAAAGAGGTGTAACACCAGCATTGGAGCACCGGTGAGTTTTTTACGTTTTTATATTTAGCTGGTCTGTTGTAGCACACACACCCAGGCAAGGCTGCGAAAGGCAGCCAGGGCCAGCAGTGCTTCCTAGGAGATCCATAAAGCATCACGGGAGGCTCTCTATCCTCTAAGGGAATCCAAAAAGCCAAGGACGGAGACAAGAAACCCTCCGCCTGGCTGGGGAAAATATGGCTTGCTACAAATTCCAAGCGATTTTCATGGACAAAGACAAGTTTATAAGCACAGGAATTAGCATAATTACCGCTGAAAGAGCGACACTGTCTGAACTTTTTGAGAGACGCGAAAGATCAGCTTCCCCCTCAGTCCCAGCTGTGGCTTTTTTTTGTGCTGGAGCAGCTCTCCAGCTCCCTGCCTCGCTCCAGTACTGTACCGAGTGACACGGGCTCCCTGGGCAGGGCAGTTCTGAAGTCTGTTTCGGCGAGGAGCTCCTTGTGGGGCAGTACCAGCTTCGTTTACACCAGTCAGGCGAGGGATGGCATCGGCCTCCGCTTCGGTTTCTCTTGCTGGCGAGGCCAGAGGACCTGCCCGCAACGGCGCGGCTGCCCCGCGCAGGGGTGCCGACTCCAGCACGGGAACAGGCCTCAGCAAGGACGGGTGTAAAGGCAAAGGTGTAGGAATCAGGCAAAAATCCCTGGATTTCGGCAGATGCCTTTTTACTAGAAGGAAGTCTTCACAGCAGAAAGGCTAACAGCCCCTCTCCAGTGCAGCGTGACAGCCCGACAAAGTTCCTTCCTTAGGTTGTTTGGGGTTTTTTTGATGTTATTTGCTGTCAGGCAGCCACAGCAAGGGAAACTGCGGAGGGTGTGTGGCTCTGCCACCAGCAGGCTCTTCTCGGAGGTAAATGCTTTGGCTCTAGGAAATGCCAACAGCTATGGATGAACGGTGTCACCGCTCGCTGGAGTTATGGAGGGCTAAGCAGAAGGGTGACTAGAAATTCCATGGCCGGCCTTGTAATAGACTGCTGATCAGCAGCAAACCTTGCCAAGCAATCCTGCAGGCTGTAGGACGGGATACTTTCAGCAGCCAAGCTCGGAAAGCCTACAAAGACCAAGTGGATGGCAAGCACTTCACATGCTAATGGGTTATGAGTTATACTCTAATAAAAGGGGGGAAAAAGAAAAAGCCTGCTAGGAACGTGTATTAATTCCTCTCTTTGCCTCTCTTCCAAAGGAACACACTGACATTTCTGTTCCCACCTACCTACTAAATGGAAATGGAAGGCAGAAAGTGACCTCTCCCAGCAAACAAAGGGCCTAGCTCTATATTCAGAAACAAATGGGACTTGTAGAGAACAGAGTCCAATAATTATAACGCCCACAAAGCACGCCTAGAAAGAACATGCCCAGAAAGAACATGCCCAACTTCTCTTTTCTCCTTTTCTTTTAAAAATCAGAACAGAATTCCACAACATAATTTGCAATTAAAAGGACGCAATGGAATTTGCCTCCAAAAAATTCTGGCCATTCGATTTGGCACACTTCAAGACATTTCTCAAGGGTGTGGGGAAGGAAAGAACAAATTGATTTCTCTGAATAAAGTAGGAGCAAGTACTCTAATGAATCCAGTGGAAACAATTAGTATGGAAAGTAGAGTGGAAAAATAAGTGGAAGCACATTGCCTACAAGGGGGGGGGGGGATGGAGACTGCCCTGAAGCCAGTCACAGTCGCAGGCATCTATGAAGCTGAATGTAAAGAGCAACTGGAGAAGAGGGAAGTCTGAGACAGCCACTTTGATGCTAAACGAGCAAAGGTAACCGATTTTCTTGGGGGCAGTTGGATAATCAGCAATTTCAGACAAGAAGAGCCGGGGGTTTGCAAAAAGCAACCCAACGTTTCTTGTAAACACACACAGGGCAGCAGCCACCCGCAGAAGGTGCACACACAGAGACTGGAAACACACCACCTGGGCTTTCTCTTCCTTATCCTCACGCCTTCAAAGCGAAGCCTTCTTTGCCTATTTGTGTAGACACTTCCCCTAACAAGCCCTGAGGAAAGACACCAGCTGCCCAGGGATGCTGCACAGAACCACAGAAGAAGACTCAGCAGATCATACAACACAGGCTCACACTGGATGCCCGAGAACTGCAAAGGGAGTTCATCCTTCAAATTTATCCTTGTTACTGGCCTAAAAATTTCCTAGCACCTCCACACTAGGCTTAGTTGTATTCAATACACTTCATCTATCAACCCTTCTACACCCAGGTGTAAAACACACACTCCAAAGGAGGACACAAACATATACACTTCAAATAACATGCAACTACTTTTTTTTTTGGTATTCCTAAGTTGGCACATTAAGCTTTGCTTTGCGATTCAGTGTTTCTGGTCTCCTTGTACTTTGATGAACCTGAGGTATCAAAGTAGTTTTGAAGCCCCGATTGCTCCTGGGTTCCCAGGCATCACCCTGATTTTCCTCCTTTCGACTGTAACGTTCAGGAGTTTGCCAAGAAAGCTACACCAGCAGGGGTACGGGCAAAACCTTTGGCACAGCAGGAGCTCACGCTGGCAGCCAGGTTCCTCCAGCTTCACCTTCCAAGCCAAAAGCTTTTCCCCTTGCACAACCACGTCTTCACCGGCGCTTTTGCCAACAGGGCTACGTCAGCAAGGAGGATGACAACCTCCTGCTCCTTGCGGAGGAGTCTCAACCTCAGGGGCTACAGCCTTCTGGAGCGAAAGCCTGCGTGCAGAGCGGCATCCTTCCTAGAAGATCTCGTGGAAAGCCAGAGCTTAAAAATTTTCCTTCTAGACTAGGTAAGGTAAATCAAACGTCACCACCTTTACCCTCACAGTAACCACAGAAGAACACACTTAAGCAGCAAGAAACAGCATCTGTGTCGCCTTCAAGGGCCTCACCCTGCCCCGCCGATACGTCTGTACGCACTTGTATGACACTACTAAGAACAACCCTCCGACCTGCAGATCGAGACATTTTCTATCTCTGCTGTAGTGCCAAGCGTTTAAATACTCATTTTCTCTTTAACATCAAACTGATATAGAAAAATATTTAGAAAAATATTTTCACACGCAGCAAATCACGGCAGGATTTAGTTTTAAGGTAAAGGAATGTTGGCTTTTTGACAAGAAAATCTTGATTTACAGTCACCTATGAACAACTGCTAAAGTGCATTAGGAGTTGGTACATATAAGCATTCCTTTCCAGAAAGTGTTTGCATTATTCATAGTTTGGGATGAGTAATGAAAAAGCAGTACTTACCTGGGGACCAGCAACGGACTGTTGCTTCATGGTGAAATATAGATTTCTCCACACTTAAGATGACTGTACTACTTCATTATTTCTGCAGCAGTTTATTCTATGATATTTTATCTTTATTTCTGGTTTTAGGTAGCTATACTTATAAATTAGCACCACAGGGCAAACGCAGTCTCACTTGGCAATCTTAACTATGATTTGGAACAAAGCTGCTTCTGGTTGTTTTTTTTTTTTTATTCAGGGAATTTTTAAACTTTTGTTTCTTTCAGCAGGCTTGCTGCTGTGTTAGTAAAGAGAAAAAAAAATGTAATACAGAAGCATCCAAAGAATAGGTAAGCTAGGTTTGCCAAGCTTGTAAGGATAATGGACATGACTATCTCTTACACTTGCTACTGGCCACTTAGTGCCAGTACTCGATTCAAGTCCAAGGTCAAAAAGCTTTGCAGGTCACTGCAGCTATCAGCTCAACACCAAAGCAGAACGCGCCTGGAAAAAGGCTTCCCTTACCTGCTGCGTCTGCTGCCTCTGAATTGCCCTCACCTTCGGGACAGGGCTTTCCCTGGAGGACGAGGACTGCTGCCGGGACCGGCTCCCGTTCTGCATGGGTTCGGTCACCACGGCCCCCGACACGGCCGACACGCTGCCCGTGCTGCGCAAAGAAGCGCTGTGCGGCAAGGACTGCGGCGCTTTGGCCCTGGCGCCCAGCCCCGCCTGGTCCATTTTGCGGATCTGCGCCTGGCTGCTGCTGTTCTGGCGGGGCAGCGCGATGGGGACGTGCTTGTCCGGCACCGCGTGGCGCCGGGAGAAGTCCTCGCTCTGCGTGCTGCGTTTGGTGAAGTCCTCCATGCTGCTGTTGCTCGGCCCGCTAAGTTTGAAGTCTTCGCTGTTGCTTCGGCTCCGGGAGCTGGCAGTGCTCAGGTTCTCCAGGCTGGAGTCCACAGAGGCCTTGGGCAGCGGTGGGGTCGGGTTGTTGAGATGATAAACCGGGTTCTGGAAGGACAGAGGTTGGAGGCTGCCCTGTTGGTTCAAAGCGGGGTGCAGGGGTCTTCTCACCTGGGGAGCGCTCTGGGGTGTGCTCTGAGTTTCCCACAGCTGTTTGATGTTTGCCACCTGTGTGACAGAGAGCTGGCTGCCGGCCAGGCGCAAAGGCACGTCGTGCATGATAGAAGTGTGGTCACTGTGAGCCGTGTGAGGGTCCTGGAGGTCCATGAGCGAGATGCTACGTCCATTGGGCAAGATGCTTTCCCTTTCATCCTTATCTGAGTAGGTCATGCTCTGGGTGGATGCCTGCTGAACCAACAGTAAGGTCTTGCCCCTAAAATATCCATCTACGTTTTCCTGGGTTGGAGACTTCAGCTTATGCAAGTCACTGTGGAGTGGAAAGGAATCTGGTTAATTTTTAAGCAGCCAAGATCCTGAGAGATCTGTCCCAGAGAAGTCTTCCTCCCTCATTTAACCTCCCCCCCAGCTGAAAGCTTCAAGGAACCAGATTTCCTTTTACGAGCTCTCTGTGTTCAAGTCAAAACACACTCTTCCTTAATTACCGCTTCTCTTTGAGAACTGCATTTCATTCAAGGAGCGCTTCATCTTTATTTTTTTCACAGCTGAAATTCAAACCATTCCCACCGAATCCTCCCCCCTCCCTTCGAATCCGTCTCCCAGCAAGACTTCAGAGCGGTTTGGATCCCATTTAACCCTTCACCAGCACTACGTATTGTGGGGGCCTAAACCTTCAACAGGAGTTGTGTGAAGGCTCCTGCAGATCTAGGTGTGAGCTGAGAGGTCGGACACTTCCACGTGTCCTGGCCCTGACGCCTGACGGCACAGGAACAACTGGGAGAGCCCAGTATCCAAGCTCTTTGCCAGTTCTGCCACGTCACAGCTTTTTGCTTCTGATTAACAGCTGTTACAGGCTGAGAAATGCTGCACCGAACCGAGGAGGGACTGGTTTTGCTGGTCTGTTAGTAACAAGTTCCTCCTGCAGTCCAGTTTTTTCATGAGCACCAGGAGGAAGCACGAGGGCTGACTGCGCATCCAGGCGCTCAGACTGGCAGTAAATCGCAAAACTGGTTTTTCACAGCTGCAGACCCCGGCTCCCAGGGACATGTCTGAGTCCTGGGTAAGCCACAAGCTTCAGGTCTCCAGTGCCACCTTGTGCATGTCTTACTGGGACCCGTGACAACAGTCCAAGCTTCCCGCTCCTACTGGGAGCTCCTACTGGTCTGGGCAGGCAGCTCAGGTGATGGAGCACTCCACTCCTCACAGGCTTAACCACCCCCTGATCCCACATCACCCCTCGAGCTCTGGCTGTTACATACCCATCAGTGGGGTCCTCAAATATCTTCTGAAGCCCTGAGGAGAGACTGCCACTGACGTTTGGACTAGAGCTGTGCTCAGTGAAACGCCTCAGCTGCTGCTGTATTGGCGTAGGGTTGGCCATTGATTTGGTGATATCGGCGAGAATACGAGGAAGAGGTCCCAGTTTTGCCACGGTCGCCTGTAGGAAGGAATTTTCACCCTAATTGGACAACAAGCACCGCGACATCCGCCAGTTTTTTGATAACGATGCACAGAGGCGGAGGGGTGGAGGTGGAAGGAAGGAGGGTGGGTGGTTGTGTGTGGGTGTGCCAGGACCGTAATGCAGTGTTACGGAGCAGCGTAACCACGGCGACGAGATGGATGGAGGAGACGAAACGGGGTGCAGCAGACATTGAGGAAAGAAAAGGAAATAGAAAAGAAATTAGGATTGACCCCCAAAATTAAAAATCATGCTTAATAAAACAAAACTATTGCCATTCCAATGCAAAACTATCATGCAAAGCAAACTAAGTCCAGGGTGGGTGAGGTCAAAGTGAAAACTACAGTATCTACTCATTAAAGGGCATTCAAAGACTACAGGTTCAGCTAGTGGGGGAACTTTCCAGGCAAAGGGTGTCATGTGGTGAAGGAAATGCATGCCAACAGACAAGGGGATGCGGCATTCAGGGGGATCATGAGAGAAATCGCAAGGGTTGAGGGTGATGGGGAAAGGGAAGGTTTTCATTTCATAAGCCTTTTGCTTTTGGCATCCTACACTGATGCCGCCTTCCGCAGCACCTTTACAACCTTTGCATTTGGAGAGCAGCTCATGGTAACTAACACCAAATCCAAAGATCCATTTGCAGTTCTAAAGACCGGAGCTGGGCTTCTCTTGACCTACGCCTGACCAGCCTGGAGGGAGACGGCCACATTCCCTGCCCTGCTGGGTTTACAACAATTTGCAGAAATGGAGGATCTGGGTTTTTTGAGTGCTCGCTTTGCCTGTTCTGAGGCTGCTGACCCATCTCTGTAGCTGACTTTGTTGCTGCCTGTGACATTTTGAGTGTACACATATGAGGGAAACGGAAAAAACAGGATCATAAATTGTTATCAAACTAAGATTAACTAACATGAATATATATTGCCTTTCTGAGTCAAGGACATGTCACTTTGATGCAACTGGCTCCATTTTTCTTTTTTTATTTCAAATAATGTACTGTGAGAAAACAGATACACAACAAATAACTATTTTGGCAAACCTTAATGCAATAAAAATATTAGGAGCGCGTTGCAATTCACCTCACTTCTCCAGTTTCAAAAGAAAGAATAATATAAATGGAATGTGGACAACATAATGCACCTCTAAAAGTTGAAATATGGAAGAGTTCCAAGCACTTACAATAAAAAAAAAAAAAAAGACAGACTTGCAGCTCCGCTTTTCTGGGTCTTATCAACTATCTTTGCTATCAAGGTTCTAATGATTTTGGATCCTGCAAAGGCACATAGCTAAGGAAATGCAAACTAGGGCCTTTTCTCATTCTGTAGCCAAACGGAAGCCATGCTTGCTGTTGGCAATGTCTATCGCTGCAGAACAGAACCTGGACAACGCGTGTGACCCCAGCACAACGCATGGCAGCAAGCACTTGGCTTGTGTTACAGGATAAAACGGAGTGGATCCAAGTTTTTACATGGCATCCTCTATGTATACTAAAAACTAACGCAAAGATTGCGGACAGGAGAACACCTCAGCAGGCTTTGGATCAGGTCTTTAGTGAGAACAGTTCTGCTGGGCCAACACATGACCCCCCCGAGCCGGGCAGGGCAGGGCCTGGTGGCACCTCCATCAGCGTCCAAGAGGGCACCGCAACGCTTGCATTTTCTGCGCAAACACCCTCCCTTTTTTCCAGCTCGCTTACAAGCAAGGAACGGCTGCTCAGGGCATTCCAGGTCTACTCCTAAGCGCTGCCCTCTCCACCATTGAACACCCAGCCTTACTTAAGGCTCCGCCAAGTGTTTGCACGGCTGCTGAAGCTCAACCACTTCACATGCCCTGCTTCGGGCCTCGGTCCGAAATCAGGGGAAAAGCAATTGTGCAATACCATGATCAAACATTCCTCTCCAAAGCTGTTGAATAAGCTCTCCCCAAAGCAGGCTTCAGCTGCTCCCTTGATGTTTCCCAGTGTTTACTGTTGCTATGGGACAATCGCCGGATTCGCCCCCCGGGCCTCCAGCCTGCTTTACCTTATCGAGTTGGGACACAACCTCCCACAGGAGGGAATGCAACACCGAGAGCTCTCTGCCCAGGTCGATGTAGCCCTCAAATCCAGGCATGTTGGAGATGGTATCTGGATTAGAGATCTCCAGGAGAAAACGCTTCATTCCTCCCCATTCGTGTTCCAAGAAGTCATTCATGAAAGCCATATATTCCTCCTTATTACCGAACCTGCAAGAAACGGGGGGGGGGGGGGGAGACGGGGGATGGTGCCAGGACCCCGTCAATAACCTCCATGCAAAATACAGAGCCCAAGTGCTTACAGACAATTACTTAAGTGCTTAACTTTAGAACTGCCTTTCTGAGGTCTGGGAGAAAAAAACCTGGATAATTTAAGAGGTTCATTGCTTTCTTGGAATTATTTAAATACTAGTAATTTACTGTTCATACTATGATCAAGGGAACAACAACATCTTCCCCCGCCCGCCCCCGCCAGACACCCTTTTCTCTCCTTCTCTGCATCTCCTCCCCTGTAAAGGACATGCCGTGCCGTCTGTATCATTCAGCTGGAAATTTTGGGGGAAGAAAGGAGGAAAATCATGATCCTTGGTGGGAACGGGCTTCTTTTCTTTTGAAATCGCATACACACTGACATGCTAATGGACGACTCCTTGATTTTATACTGTGTTCCCTCTACCGGATTCAACACAGCTCAAATCTGCATGTGAAAAGGAGAAGGCACCTAGTTCAGCACTGAGGTGTCTCAAGGGGAACAGAGTTCACATATAAGTGAGAAGTTTCCTACTTTCCCAGAGCTGACTTCAGCTTGCCAGAGGATCAGCTGCCTCCCAAAGCAGGGCTCGCCTTGCTCTATAGCAGCCCGCAGCGACCTGCACCCCTACAAGCACAGACTTCAATTTGATTGCCACCACCTACTTAGCAAAATTGGCGAGATTCTGAATGACTTTCGCGATAAGCGTGAGCGTGCGAGATGTCTGGTCGTCGGGATACTCCTGCATGAGGCTGAAGAGGCTGGGGGACATGATAGCGGGGCAGAGGAAGCGGAGGAAGAGGGAGGCACTGATCAGGCGCTCGCTGATGTCCTGTTTGCCCCTGCTCAGGCACTGCTGCTTCCAAGATGCAAACACTTCCTTCAGCTCACGAGGGAACACGCTGAAAAACAATAAAGCAGGAAATAAAATTTGTACGGGCAATGAGATGCAACAAGTTGAACTGGTGATCGATCACTCAGAAATAATTACTGGAGGGGAACATCAGCTTCTTCTCCCATCCCACCCCCCCCTTCTCCCCCTTTTCCCTCTCTAGGCTACGAAATGTCATTACGTGTCTATTCTTAGATCCCCATTTAATCTGGTGATACTTAAGCAGTCTTTGAAGCATCCCTTGTTCATATATGTTAAGTGAAGCCGTTTTCAGGCACACTGATTTGCAAGCTAAGAACTGCTTATCCATCGCTACCCTGGAGCAAACAGCGGGTTAGAATATTAAAAACAAACTGAACCAAACCCATCTCCATAATTGAAATTTTTATTTCGCTTGTTAAGCTCTCTCAGTGCTTCATTCTGAAGCAGAAAGGCCCTCCTTTAGTACTGCTCTGAAACAAAGATGAATAGAAATCTCTCTGCCAACGTTTCCTCCCTGTGATCTCCTGCTCAATTCTACAGATGTAAAGGGTCTGAAAGTTTTCTATATGCATCAAAACTTTCAGCTTTTCATCCCAAGTTCAAGCTAAGCTGTTATCTTCTCACTTTATTCCCTCCTTATTTAGTCACAGCTCAGTCTGTGTTCCCTTGGCAGAGTATTTCAGCAGAAGCTCCTGGCAGGTACGGTGTGTGGGACTGGAACCCCTCAATTCGCGCACAAGTGCCACCTGCAATATGTTGTCACACGTAGGAAGAAGGTAGCGAGGAAAGGAAATTAAGGCAGTCTCACAAGATAGATGGGTCTATGCTATTTCCCTAGACAACTGCTGTGTTCTCATTCTCTGAGAAGGAATGGGCACCCTCTAAGCCTATGACTTAATGGAGGAGGAGGGGAGGGAAGATGCCTCACCAGTAAGAATTGATAATCTTGCAGAAGGCCAGCTCACAACACATTTTCAGGTTGCTCTGATGATCTGCTAATTCACTGGATGAACATTTGCTGGGATCCACTTCACAGTTTTCATCTGACTCATACAAAGCCTTGATAAACTCCCCTGGACAAAGGGAAGAGGGTGACAAAACCAGGGTAGTTAGATGAAAAGCCTCCTTGATACACCTTTAAATCCTGCTTATATCTTCCCTTATGCCCTTTCCTCAGCAACAGCGTCTTCTGTTCCCTGTGTCTGCCATACAGCCTCCAGACACCAGATGTTGGGGACACGGCTTCCCAGGTCTTTCAGAACAGAGCACTCGCCGTACCAGATCAGACGGCCGGTGTTCTGACGCTTCAGCCTCCCGTGCCCTCGCTGCCCCCACATACAGGTGCAGTAACAGGATGGCTTTGCTTACAAACCCTGCAGACACCTCACTTACAGCCTGAAGAATAGCATTTGACTTTTTATTCAAATTGTATTATCCACTATAAAATTATCCACAGTCTTAGAAATGAAGCTGTGCTCTTTTGTCTTCATAATTTCCCCAGGAAATGCACTTGATGATGCTATTTGCTTTTATTATTTCTAAATTTACCTTTTTTTAAAATTTTAAAAAGCGTCACCTTGCTCTTGAATACGAGTAATACCTGAGCGCTAGCTAGATACTGCTGATTTTCTCAACCTCTTTTATCAACCTCTTACAACACTTTTAGAGCTTGCGTGTCTCAAAATCCTTTGCATTCCTGTCATCCTCCTCTTGCAGCATCCCAACAGCAATGGGACACATACAAAACCAGACAAAGTTTCCTTTGCTTGACACACTGGAATGAACTACTTACTACTTTTCCTTCTACATATGCTAGCACACCAAGTGATTTCTCAACTGCCCTTCACTAGGAAAAACTCTTTATTCATTCATTTAATGATGCAAAGTCTTTTAAGTTCATCTCCTCAAATGATCTTGCTGGCTTCGAGCTAACGCCACAAGGTTTGTTTGCACAAAAGGGTTTTGGTTTTTTGTCTGCCTTTTCATAAAAACCCTTAAACACCTCCCACCCCCTCTCCCCAAACCTTAAGTCAGCAGTGTTCTTGCAAGCAAAGCAGGCAGCACATTTTCTTAAGCTTTGTTTTTTATTGGGGTCCAAGAAATTTCTGCTGAGGGCATCTAGATCGCTTATTTGCAAAACTCTCAGCATCAGTTCTGTTGATCCAATTCTGTTTTAACTGTTGTTTACCGGATAATTTTTTTCCCCTTAAATACATTTGAACCTTACTCTTTGTGGTCCACAAGACCCTGCCTTAATCATATATTAAGATGCTCTGGCAGATGTATTAAATAGCTAACACCAAGCGGAATGTCGTTAATCCTTTCAAAGAACAGGGCATCAGAGGAAAATGACATTTAAAACTTGACAAAGAATTAGGCGGGTGTATTGTCACGAGCAACCTTGCCCTGAGCTACAGACAAGCTGGATGACCTTAGCGGGATCTTCCATCTCTCACATCTGTGATTTACAATCTTATCACTCAGCTTTAAATGATGTATTAGAAGTCATTATTTTTATGTAATTACTGCACATTAAGAGACTTGCAGTCAAATGTAATATACTGGTCCCACAGCTGATCGTTCAGTCTGCTGAAAAGCGCAGCTCCGAGTAACACGCTGCTCATTTCTCCACACCAAGCAAGAGCCTAGGACTGTGACTTCTGCTCCGCGGTTCCACCCATGAGGATAAAACTACCAGAACAGGCTCATGACACTTAAGAAGTGGACAAAATGCACATAATCACAGACCTGACTGTACTGACCCTTGGAGCACTAATTTAGCCAACTACCTCCTTGATGGCTTGCCAGCATCTGGGATTGCTGAGGACAAGCGAGACTGCTGGGAAAGCAAGCTGCTTGCATTTGTGTGTGTGTGTGTGTGTGTGTGAAAGGATGTGGTGTGGGACTTGGCTTTGGCCTGATCTTGTTTCTCTTGTATCAATTTCCAAAGCTTTCTTCATCCAAGAAACAGGGGGATGGGTGGCTCATTGTGCAATCGTGGGTGACAAGGATTGTGTGGAGCTGGTAAAAGCTAACTGTAGCCAGGCTGCGAGTTTCTTCGCAGTTTGCCTGTTTTTGGTCCTCTTCATTGCACTATTAGTTGCACGGACAGTAACTTCCAAAGCGGTGGCTTATGACTAGAGCAGAACCTTTTGGTGGAGAGGGGACAACAATATGATTATCAGAATCCACCCTGGCACGTAACCGCGAACATGAACACCCTGCGGGGGGAACGGAGGAGGACAGCACAGGCTGGCCAGACAGTTTTAATGAGGTGGTGAATAAAGAGCGCTTTGGATAAACACAGGCAGGAGGCTCCCCAGACAGTCTGCATCTTGATCTCCTGCCCTGTACTGCTCAGGAGCCCTGCAGCCTCGCTCCCTCTGGCTGTGTGCGTCCAAGCACTTTTGTTGGGGCAAGGTGTCAGTTTGAAAGGTTAACACAAATGTTAATGAATTAATTGCTCCGTGGCAAAGGTAAGGGCTGAGCAAGTCCAAGGGTCACTCTGGAATGTGCCAGCATTACCCACAGTCGTAGCTGAAGCATCTGGAAATTGGTTTTCTTGTACTACCTGTGTTCAACCCAAGCGCTAGGGTGGGCATCTCACACTTAACACGTGTCAACACCACAGCTAACATTTGCTGTTAGCTACGACAAGTGAAAGAGCCTGACCAGAGATGCTTTGGTTGTCAACCAGATACCCCTGAGTATATCTAACCCCCTAGGTGGTGGCACTTCAGCCTAAAGTGAGCGCAGGAGCGTCTCTAGCAGAGAAGATCAGTGAAATACACGCTTCACATTCATAACCCTTTCTGAAATCTCTACCTAATTGTATTGCGCATCACACCAGATTCACTTCTGACACCACGACACAAAGCACTGGTCTCTATCCCCACTGGTGAACCATATGTCAAAATCCCTTTGTTTTTTAAGCCTGTTCATATACCAGATGGAACAGTCACCGTTGCCCACACATCAATTGCAGTATTATACCTCTTTATCGCAACTAGACACACAAAAGAAAGTTACCCGGAAAAACATAACGTGGTGATAGAAACTTTAAGAGGGACTCAGCTGTATCAAATTAAGTTTGCCCTGCCTTGGGCGCTACTCCTGCAGGCACCCAAGGGCATCTCCCTCTGCGTGGGGGAAGGGCTTCAAGAGGAAGCCAGCATGTATTTTGCTATCTGGATACCAGGCACCTGGGCTGAGTGCTGAGGCAGCTCCTTCCCATCCCACATACCTAGACACACGGAGCACCAGTCATGTGGCAGACAGTTCGGGATTAGCCCCTGCAATGCTAACAGGTGACAGACAGGCACTTTCTTACCTAGCGCATCGTGAAGATACTTCTGCCCTACCAACTTCAGGTATTCCTCTATAGCTTTGGTAGCAAGCGTGTTCTCCCTGAAGATCAAGACATCGTGTTCCCCACAACGATCTACCTCGGACATCACCAAATCCGTCAAGAAGTCCTGAAGAAAAAGGTCAAATGGCAAGAAGTTATTTTAACCAGAGTCAGTCATGCCAGGCTAACTTCAGAAGCCAAGAAGGAAGGATAAACACGGGAGCGAAAGGATTACCGAAACAGTTGCTCAGCTTGGGACAATGGGTATTGATGCTACATATAGTATGGGCCAAGCAAACAGCCAGGGCTCCTCTTGGATTTATTATACTTGTAAAATGATACAGATCACAAATTATAAAGGGAGAAGCAAAAGTCTCTAAAACCTTTACAGCCAAGCTTGTGTTTCAGTTTAGATCCTGAACAGAACCCCTCCCCAGTTTGTCAGTGGCTTTGTATGCTTAAAGAAGCTGTGATATTATATTTATCTTTTAATGCTGAATATTCCATACAAACTTGGATTTAAACACCCAAAATGCAAGTTACGCAGAAGTTCTTATAGCTTGGTGAAGTTTAAATAAGAAGAATGGCTTATATAAATTAAATTCACAAGCCAAAAGTGGTTCAAGATTTGGGAAAAAAGTTAACGTACTTGCTGTGGATCTACATGGCTTCACTTGAACTACATTCAAATGCCTGGGCAGCAGCTATCAGCAAGTCTTGGCTACAGCGAATAACCTCTTGATACAGGGTCTAATTCTACAGTAATACTTATTTCCTGAGTGATAACTTCATGTGAATCAAGGACACTCAGCATTTCACAAGAAATACTTGGTTGTTTGCAAGATCCAATTTCAGCCACTATAAAGTTCTCCAAGAGAGGAAGCATATTTCTCCTTTTATTTTATTTTTTTTTTTTTAACTGCTACAAAACAATAAAAAGGAACCTCCAAAAGCCAAAACCAAACCACCACCCTGAATTAGGGCTGAGTGATAAATGTGACTTGCTGGTTCTGCTGCAAACAGCAGCACCCTCCAAACAGCTCGAAGAGTGCTGTAGCAGGGTTTCATAACCCCATTAACTGCAGAAGCCATAATGCACTGCCTGCACACGACTGTAAAATACGTGGCACAAATTATATATGATAAATATAGATCAAAAATGCATCTAGTACTCTTGGTTTTTTCAATCCACTATTGCTGTTTCTTTTCAGCAAAATCTGAGAGAGTAATTTTTCACCTGGTAGAAACTGGGAACATCCAGCTGCATCTCCACCGATACAGGGAGAACTGGAAACATACTGTCTTTGCAGCTTTGGGTTATGGCAGCCTAGACTGCTCAACACCTCCAGTAAACAGAGGTCCAAATGTTCAGGCAACAGAAAAACGAAGCTGTAACGCTAAGTTATCTACCCGTTGCAGCTAGCACTGCGGGAGTCCAGAACCCGTTTTCCAGCAGGATTTCAACACAGCCCTACAGAAGCTGTCTCAGCTACCAGCTTCTCTCAATCGACAAGTGACTTGGTAAGGAACGAGGTCCTATCACACACACTGTCACAGAGCACGAGCCCTCCCGAGACGTGTGGCAAGGGGAGAACAGTAGAGAGTGGATGCGACTATGCAAACACGAAAGGATCTTTTTGGAACAGTTAAATTAGGCTGACCCTTGGATGTTGCTTATGGCCATCCTTCTGCATCTCTTACTCTCTAACTTGTGCTTGGTTGTGCTTAACTTGCTCTAGCTGGCATTACTGGAAGAAGCTGACTCCGGCTCGGTACTACTCACACACCCACTTGACAGGCAGCATCCTGATAAATCAATGCTTATTAATGCTTCTCAGAATTTCCCAAGACCTACAGGATTATTCTCCCACGATCTATTATAAGAAACTGAGGATCGCTCCAACTGCTGCCTCACAGAGACCCATCGGTGTGCACCAATTCCTACTAACATCCTTGGGGCAGGTGGGACCATCATTAACCGAGTATAGATTCTCCAAATCTGACCGAATCAATGTCAGCATTGACTAGCTGACTTAGCACCCTGCTACTCATTGTAGCAGAGATTTATTTATAGAAGTAATTCTACAGTTTACCAATCTCTTGCTTACTTATCTCTTATCCTGTATCATGATTTTAGAAATACAGAAAAGGTTCCTGAGTGAACCTCTCTGAAGTTCTCTGAAGAACCACACGGCAGTGCAGGTCCTCATTTTTAGAATAATATGAAGACAGGATAATAATATATAGTCCTCCTACTTGCACTATGTACACAGCACCTTTAATCTTTGTCTTCTCTCTCATTCATTGTTGGTACTGTGCCTGTCTACATGCCCTCCCAGTAGATGCAATTGCCCAAGTCTCTTCAAAGACTTCTGAGACCTTTTTCTTAGCCTTACCCCATCAGGCACCTTCTGCTGCTGCTTATGGTCGTGGGCTTCCTAGTTTCTAGCTGAAAAGGTATCACCTGCCAGCAGTGAGAGGGAGTCGTTTTGACAGGAGGTTTTTCTTACCTTAGCTCTCCCAGTGCTCTGCAGGATGTGCACCAAAGCACAAGCCATCTCCTCCTTGTTCCTGACGCTGATCACAGGTTCCAGCACAGAGCACAACATGGTGTAGTTGCTAGTAACAAACTCTGCAAATTCTTTGTACTGCTCCATGGGCAAGATGGTGATGGTCTGGTAACGGGATTTTATTCGAATGGAAGGTCCCCCTGATTTCCCTTTGTTGGGTGTAGGTGTGCTGACTGGGTACCATTTTTCCACGAACTGGCGCCCGGTTACACTAGCCATGGGAATGTTGACCAGGCCTACGTAATTGTTCTTGTCCTTTTTCTTCTTCTTCTCCACGTCCTTGTAGATGTGAACTGTGATGCTGTGAAGAGGAGGAAGCCCGCAGAACTCAAAGTGCTCTCCCCAGAAAATGTTATCTGCTTTTGTTTTGCTGGTGGTGCGGGCAAAGAGAGTGTCATCAAGGCACAGCTCACAGAAGTATTTCTTCTTGGGGGCCAGGTCCTTTGCCTCAATGATCCAGAGGCGGAGCACATTTTCAGCTCGACGGCAGTTGTCCTGTGCAGAAGAAAGAGCTCAGCTTTCATTCAAAAATCCCTAAAAATTGACTAATTTGTCCTCTAAAGGAGCAACAAAGGGCTGCCTTTTGTGCCCAAGGCAGGGACAGAGTCAGAATTCAGAATCAGATTCTTTGATTTTCAGAGATTCAGAATCTCTAGAAAACCAGACGTTTTCTAAAATACAGGGAAAGGGCTGTATTCTGTATGTCAAAGGTGGGGACGAGAACATTTTGCTTCTCAAAACACTGTATTTGAAACGCATTAGAAAACAAACACTCTGCACAGGAGCCCCTCCAAAGCTGCCAGCCTGGTGTGACACACGATATCGTTGACTCTTGTGAATTAGCTCCCAGAGCACTCGCTGTTGGCTTCTCCCTCGAAGGTTACTAGTATGCCAGCTACGGAGGTGACCTATCAAATATTTCTAGCTGATCAATAACTTGACCTCCCTTCTCACTCCGCCTCAAACTCCTTTTGGTTCCACTCCCCCACCCCCACCCCCCGCCCAAAACTGTGCCCCCACAGTAAACCATGAAACCTAGGAAGCCACGTCCCATCCTTCTGAGACACACGGTATCAGAAACCCAGCCTGAAACACCAGCAGGCACCGGGGCAGGGATCAGGAAGCACGCCGACAAGTAGTTATTCATTAAAGGTTTGACCTACTGCACTCACTAAAATAGTACACAGCAGCTTTGGAGACACTGACGAGTGGACATCTCCCCAGACTACATTAATTGAGGATGCATCTGTGGGAAGCCCTGGTAGGCTGCACTTAAATCCAATCATGCCACCTCCATCCCCCCAGTAATCTGATTGCTGCAGTTTCTATTACCTTATTCGGCTGCACCGTCCTACGTAGGTTTTCCATCCACTTGTCCCTCTCTGCTGCGGAGGAACAACTGAAGCATTTACTGCCGCTAGAGTAGGTCACCTGGAACGTACAAACAACAGGCTGAGTTCAGGCAAGCCTAGGAGACACTTAAGAGGCTGCAAAAGACAGGAAGGCAGATACACACAGCTTGAGCAGCAAAGTAAATATGAAAGAGGCAAGAAAAACAATATGGGAGCCTAGAAGGCAGAGAGGTTAAAAGGCCCACAAAACGCAGAGAGAAAAAAAAGTCAGTTCAAATTAATATAAAAACATATGAGAAGCACCAGAGGCTCCTCTTAAAGACTTTTAAACCAGGCTTTAATCAACCAGTTTATTTTTTTTAAAACACTTGTTAATTGATCCATAGCTATTAAATGCTTGCAGTTTTCCCTGTTAAGTCCCAGAGGCAGATGATTTGGTTACTAACAGTGTAAAGAGAGACAGAACTAACAATGTATTAATATAAGGCAAAACACACTGGCAATGGTGTCTTCAGTAAATACAAAATATTTCCAAGGGTCCATACATACAGCAACAGTCTAAAACAAACCGAAGGGGTTGTGCTCTGCTCCGGCCCTGACACTCGATGCCATACACAACGCTGCTTTCATGCAGGAGGGAACCACCTGGGTTTCTTTCACTTCTATGTGGCCTGACAAGCTTGGTTTACTCTTTCCATTCATTTGTGCACACAATTAAAAAGCAGTTTGAAGCAACAGCCTCAGAGCTAAGTCACTGCCAGTTTTCTCACTCAACTCTCCAGACCCAGGCAAGCTGGAAAGCCCTTCCAACCAGAAGAACGAGACTGAAGCGAACAGGAACAGCTCCTGGATACATCCCGGGGGAGAAGAGCCAGATACGCTGGTTTTCTGCCAGAGCAGTTTTCCAGGTTGTAAAACAGATCTTTGTTCCAGAAGTTTAGATGCATCTGACTAATCCTGCTGAAGACAGACTGGCACCCACCCCTGCCACGACAGATTACGACGGCCTTAGATGCATCCAAACAGCACACACGAACACGCTGCTGGTCCTGCAAGGTCAGGACGGTGCTCAGCCAGCCCGTTTCTGAAACAAAACCAGGAGCCGTGTAGTGCTGAGCCGCAGTCTGGGCTGAAACAAGAGGATCTTTGCATCCACAGTGCAACGGATGCATCTGCAGTTACTGGAGCTTTTCCTTTCGCAACTGGAAAGCAGGCTGAGCTAATGGAAGGGGGCTCTGACTGGAAATCCCATTTCTCAGTTACGGTATATTTTCTAAATTTGATTTTAGGTGAATTTGGAGAGGATGAATACACAGCTTATCAGCAATGGTATGTTTCAACCATACATTTGTATGCAAACTACAAATGCTTAGGTATTTATCAAATTAAAGAGATTTTTTTCAATTAGAAGACGCGGTAATTGAGAAAGATTTCTCTCCATGGAGAGGCTGATGCCATTAGCCTCAAGGACTTGGAAATGGCATGCTGGTTAGACAGCCCCCACCCAAACCTCGGGATGGCAGCGGCTGCCGATCTGTTCTCCAATTACAGAGTCCCAGAACAGCGAACCCGCAAGGACTGAGACCGACTGACAGCATCTAATCGGCAGCGTGTTTGAAGAGCCTTCTTTACCTCAAAGCAGAAGTCTTGTCCAAGGATACTGCTGTGAAGTGGTTTGACAAAGACTTTTTCTTCTGACCCAAAATCCAGGGCCTCCACGGCGCTGCCTGGGCTCAGTAAAGACTCGTGGGAACGGGACTCTTTCAGCTTCGGCAATCCTCGTGACCTGCAGGAGAGCGAGGGGGAAAGGAAACATCATTTTTTTTCCTCAAAATTACCACAAGAGCTGGCAAGATCCCAGAGAAAGCTGCAACTTGGTGGTGTTGCTTCGGAGCAACTTCTACAATTAGTCTGTCAGCCTTATGAAAATAACATCAGGCTGGTAATCCCAGACTCCTAAGGAAATATCCAGCTACACCAGCCTAGGAAGTCCATTCCCACCGACCTAGAAATTGGAGCTGCCGAGCCATCAGTGAAAGAACAGCAGCACACCAAAAAGTGCAGAACTTAACTGCTGAAATTTAAAGAAAAGCCATAGATACGTTTGGATATGTTACTGAGAAGATTTACTGCTGTCTAGATTACCAAATAAACGTTGCGTATTAAGAGCAAAAATCACACCAATCTCTAAGCCAATGCAAAATGATAGCTACTCTCATTAGAGATGACACTCTGTCCCACAATACACTTGATTTTTCTTAAAATTCAAAGCCTTTACACTAAAGTCAAATACACGAATAATTTCCCACTCCACAATGCTCAAGTCAGTTACCTTATACACAAAATTTAAATTTTGCATTTTCTTCTTCAGTTGCTTCTTCCAGTTTTAACAGTTTCCAATTTTTTTTTTTGTTGACACCTCCATTCTCTTTTAACGTCCCCTCACTAACACGTGCCGCTTCTTCTCAGCCCTCTGCCCTGTAAATCCCTGAGCTTCACCTGAGCTGGCACCTCCCAAGTTCACAGCACCTTTTCACCAAGGCAGTCTTCTCTTTGCCCCCACCGGTTTTCGAGTACTTCTCCAAGACATTCCCCTGCCTCCGCGATGCCGTCGCTTTTTGCGACCAACAGCCACGGCATAAAACGCACTCCAACACGTTCTGTACGCTCCCAATTCGATTCAATCCAGCATTTGTGCACAGCAGGGAGCTCTGCTGTCAGACAGCATTCTAAAACGTGCTCCGTTCATAGGTGACAGTGGTTTCACCTGTGCTCCTTTACCTCCAAACTGACACCTCGACTACACGCTTCTGCAATCAAGTCCTGTGACACACTAGGCACAACCAGCACTTCTATACTTCAGAAAGTAAACACGACGCGCACACGCATCTTGTTTTTCCTCCAGCTGGAACTTGGTCAAGGCCTTCACAGATGACCAACAAGGAGGAAGAGCACAGAGTCCCGGCTTAGCAGAGAAGGAGCTGTTTCTTTAGGTTTTGTTAAGATACCGAGGCTCGTGCTGGTCCCCATGCCTGTTCTGTGTTCCATGAAAGCGTGTCCATAAATACGGCTGTACACCCAGCAAGGAAGGCTGAGCACGAGGAACAGATGTGGAAGTAGAAAGGCATCAGTTGTCTACACGTTACGCAGAGAAAAGTGAAGCTCTGAAACGATGCTCTCTCTCCTGTGTTTGTTTTCACAGTGTATCTTCTACTATTCAACTCCCAGTATCAAACAGAAAATGTTTAAAAATAATATATTTATGGAGGAGTAAAAACCACAGCTACCTCCAAGAGCTTCCTTAATTTTGAAAAATAAGTATTTTTGTATACTTCCTTCACATATCTTATACAAAAAAAAAATCCTCGCGTTTTCTATTCTTAGCAAAATCAAATCCCTCCTATCCTTGCGCAATTCTGTGGGGTAACAGGAAAAAAAAGTAACCCTGACAAATATTTGGAAAAGGCATCTTCAGTACTACTAAGGCTGCTTAACAAAAACCTGGGTATCACGAAGGATACATGTAAAGCAACAAGCAGAGCTCATTTGACTGCTCTTTTGTACAAAACAAAACGCCGAAGGTATCCTAGTAGATTCACATACGATAAGATTTATTAAACAGTAAGGGAGAACTTTGTTCCCATTTAATATATTGGATGACCTAAGTGCAGGCAGCAGAAACCTTTCATAAAAGGAATATTACAAAGACATTGATTTCAAATGCAAAACAGCAGCCCCGGTACAAACGCGTTGGCTGCACCGTGCATGCTTTGTTATAACAGGTTACAGCAGCAGCTGCTCCAACGCAAACCTAAAACCTCAGCCCTGTATAATTGAACACTCGCTGCAGTGAAGGTAGGGCAAGTCTAAAATAAACACACCACAATACACCGCTTTAATATCATCTCTGCAAATCCTCTCTAATTTCTCCTCTCAAGAAAGCACTGCTGAGGTCACTTGGCTTCTGTCCCTTGCCCAAACTCTCAGCAATTCCAGTCCTAACAAAGTACTTTGGTGCACAGCGGAGGGGAGCTGGCTGGGAGCCTGCAGCCAACTCCCGCCTTAGCTCCTTGTCAGCGAAGGAAAGCATGGAGTGGTCACAAAGCGGGGGAAAAGTAGGGAAAGAAAAATAATTACCAGGTAAAGGAGAAAGAAAAAAAGAGATTTTACAAATCCCAGTTAAGCGGCGGCTGCGCTCGGAGTAAGGCAAATCAAGCAGACCTACATGAAACAATCGTACAGCCACTTAGCAGCGCAGCCCCAAATCATAGCGGTGCCACATGTCACAGCCCTCCCTTGCCAGCTCCGTTCTCTGGGCTACATCTCAGACAGTAAATCCTGCCGGGAGAGGAAGAAAGGCACAGATATCCAGGAGGAGTTCTTCCTCAAGCCTTAGGTTACACATTTCAGGTGAGCATCATGCCAGGCAGATACGCTGGGACAAGAAGAAGAGTCACAGCTGCGCGGCGATGGAAATCTCTCTCCTCATCGGCTGTGCTCCCACCCGGCCCCACGGGTGACACCACCAGGCTCCCAGCTGCGTGTCACCATGGTACAGCCTCCCGTAAGGAGATTAGGGGGGCCAGCAGACGCGGCAAAGGTGACCTTTCCAGAAAGAAAGAAGTCCCTCCTCTTCTTTCCCTATCAAGACCCGGACAGTTAAAGAGAGCGAGAGCAAGGGAGGCATCTCCCCAGCATGCCTGCACACAGCTCTGGGGACAGGGTGTGGGCACAGGCAGGCAGGCACAGCCATCGTACCCCGTGCCTCCGCAGCCCGTCTCGCAGGCTACATCTTTCAGTAGCACCTAGTCTGCTTCACTGCTCTTCTAACGAGTTAGCTTTGCACGTCTTGGGCTGCACATCAGCTGGAGCACGGCTAGTTTCCTTGACTCACAGTCCTGGGGCAGAGGAAGGTCTATCTGTTTGAGCGGTCCCCCGAAGTTACCGTATTTAAAACGGCACAATGAAACGATTAAGTGGCTTAGAATTGGCACTTTATCGTCCATAAACACCACGGCAGTGTCGTAAAGTTGTTGGTTAGATGCAACCACATGCATTTCCAAACGCAAGTACATGCATTTGTAAGCACCGTGGTATATATTTGATCTATTGATAGATCTGCAAAGCAAATCATTGACTTGTGCCTAAATCAGCAGCGTCCCAATCAATACAGGCAATAATTATCCAGAAATAATAGTCTTCTGCTGCTTTAAAACCTCATCTGATATTCTGAAGCTTTAAGTAACAATGAAAGAAAATTGCTTGCTGGCTTTCCTTCTGCATAGATGCCACTAACTTTCCAACGTCCAGCAAAGGGGCTAGATTAACAGAATCTTTCCTGTATTAGGTACGAAGCTACTGATAAAACGCATATTGCTTGGAGTCTCTGTTAAGAGAGAGGTAATCCCAGAGAAGCAGATTACTGTAAACAGGAAGATCACACATGCAAAAGGTGGGGGAAGGGTTGTTTGTACAAATCTGTTTCTGTTAAACAGCTCCATTAACAACACCAATCCTGTTTTAAATTACAATTAACCACCGATGATCAATTTTTTTTCCTGCTGCTTTTTCTTTCTACTACTGCAGGCAAGAAAAAAGATTGTAAAGGAACGACATACAACACAAGCTCAGAGCAAATAGCTACCAGCAGCACCAAACAATTCTTAGACAGGTATTCTCCATAATTTCTTTCCCATAGGAAAAGCAGGTGGAGGAAGAGCATGTCAGGGAACATTTTAAACTTCTCACCTCTTTTCACATGTTTTGGAGCGCTGATCTTCAGAGCTGCATAATTTCCTTCTAAATCAGAGCCCAGGCAATGCCCCAAACCACTGGCCTGGCAGCATCGCACCACTGCTACTGAAAAAGATCTCATCCACACCACCATCTTGCTGGCCCAGCCACAAGCTGAGCCTCTCTCCTTGCCCACCATAATTCAGTAATTTTCCACTACGGGAAGATTTTGGTTGTAAGCCGGGAACTAGCAACCTCTGTCTTTCAGTGGCTGCCCATGGCATACAGCTGCCTATTAGCCGACTTCTGTTATGTTCTCCTGTCTATAAGGCATGTAGGATAAAGGGTTAAAATCCCAATTGCTCTGGTTATGAAGCTCTCCTGCAGATTTTGACCTATTTAAAAGCCAACCTACAAAGCACAAAAGACTTTCAATTACTGTGCTTACCAGGGAGAGCACTATATTGCTTGGAAAACAAGCCTGTGGACATCAATAATCAAAAACATTTTAAAAAAAAGTCTAGAAATGAACAACCAAGGAACAGAATCCCATAATCTGTTTCTTTTAGCGAACTGGTATGAAGGCAAAGAATTCTGAAAAGCATTTTTTGTTCAGCCCAAGCACCCGGCTAAAGCCATGCCTTCACTGGTCTTACGCGAAACTGTACGTCTGCATGCTTCAAATAATTCCAGCACAATACGCGTGTGTTGAGAGACACACCCCGAGATCAGAAAGCTGAATTCAATACTTAGCCACTCGCAAAGTCACAGGAGAGAGCTTGGACTGTAACGCAGTGAACTTTCTGCTCAGCGCTGGCCGACCTGGACCCTAACGTCGGCAACATCATCTGCAATACAGGTGCGCTCGAACCAGTGCTGCAGCATCAGGTTTCCCCATGCAAGTGTTCATTTTGCAGGCACCACACCCCACTTCATTTTCCAACTGCCAATTAGCAGAACATCCTATTACTTGGTCAACAATTCTACAAGTTTAACCAGTTTCATTATTAATTTTTCTTTCAAATCATAAACTTAGGGTAGCTTATTTAGATGCAAGTTCTACTCCGCTGCAATTAAACGCTGGCTTTTTCCGAGCATGTTGCTTTAGCCTTCCGTTGAGATTCTGGTCCTTTCTTGCCAGGCCCTACCCAAAGCCTCATTGTCTGAATCCCGGTTTTGCAAAGCCCTTCCCTGCCTGCCTCCTCTCCCTACAGATCACAGCTTGTCTAACAGACACCTCATACGGCGCAGCCAAACAGGCTGCTGAATTTCACAGTGGTAGCATTCCCCTCACCCTACTGTAACCATGGCCTCTGCTATTAATGTTTCAAATTCTTTTGTTTTGCTGGACCAGAGATGCTTAACTGATTCCGTTTCATTTCACTGCTAAGCAATGTATAGGTGAACACAATGTGGAAGAGCCCGGGGTTTGCAGAAAAGCATCAGCCATGAAGAAGCGTGTTCTTATAAAGGGGCCAAGTGAGCGTGCAGGTGGGACAGAGGCATCTAACACCAAAGGCGAAAGTTTGTGACAACAGGCTTAACACCGAGAATCAGTTTTCAGTGAAAAACAAGCAACTGAATGAGGGTTGAAAAAAAACGGCTGAAAGAAATATGTTCACCAAAATAGGAGTGAGACGTCTCTCCGGAAACAAACCACTCCTCCCCTCTCCCCACACTCCAGTATGCAGATAGAAACAGATACGCTGAATGAATACAATCTCCGAGTGAGTCAAGCCTTAATAACGCGTTGTGTAACAAAGATTTTTATCCTTACGTCTAAATCAAGATGAAAATCACCACCCTTTTTTTGAAAACCGGCGTTAAGTTAAAATGAATGAATATGAAACACACAGCGAGATTTGCTTCTATTATTTATACGGTCTGTGCTATTTTCATACTACAAAGAAATCAGAAGGAAGGAGCGAGAACTTACCGAAAGTAGAAAAAGCTGTCGTTGGAACAGCGATAGCGTTTCACCATGAACCCCAGAGCCATGGCTACCCGCTTCCCTGCAACCTGCCGGAACCCATTCTGAGCGAGCACACAGCGGATCCCGTGCTCGTCTACGACTATCTGATAATGCCATAAAATGACTTTTAGTAAAGCAGGAGGATTCCCACGTGGCACTAAATCCCAACAGGGCAAAACCCTCCCAGCTGTCTGCAGAGCTTTATTGCAGTCGCTGAGACCATATGCAGCCCGTCTCGACCATCTTCGCTCCCTCACCGTAAACAAAACTGAGGCGAGAACTGTTGGTCCACTTGGAAATAACTCTCAAATTCCTGGCTGCAAACTGAAAAATATTGATTTGGTCCCTCCTTTCAAACGCAATTTTCCTTAAGTCTTTTCTCACGCTTTTTTCACATGTTTTATATATTACTGACACCGAGAAGATGTGAGAGACAAATATGTGGGTTGAAGAGCTCAAAGAATGCAGTGGGAAACAGGCTGGAAAAGCTGTAAAAGATGATGCGCTAACACGGTGCCAGATAGCCTCATGGTGAGAGCCGGGGATAACCTGGTGCGGTGCCGGACTGGCCATGTGTCTGAAAAGCTTCATTCACATCTGGCACCGGCCACAACCGAGCAGAGTCTAAATCTTCTCACGTTAGTGCCTTGTAAAGACAAACGTGGGTTTTCCAGTACAACAGACTACCCAGCAAACAAGCTGAGCCTGGAGCGACAGACGCGATGGGAATTACGGATGAGAGGGTTTGGATTTCTACAGGATGCCTGGCTGCTGACCCACAGCAGGCTCGTTTCTGGAGGGGCACCGCAGGTGTCTCCTCTCCCCATCCACTAACCTAGTCACACTGAAACAAAGTGAAGAGCCAAAAAAAAGTAGGTTGGCCAACTGCTTTCTGCTGAAACAGAAAATCTGATTATGAAAAAACCCTGCAACTTATCTCCATCACTCCTTCCTACAACATTCCTGAATCCTTTCTATTTTAAACCAACTCCAAACGGACAGCACCCATCCTCTGTCACCATCCAGCACGGCACGCAGTGTTACAGCATCCCAAATCTTGATGTGCACCGGGGTAATTAATCTTCCTTATTCCAGAATTTTTTAGGTATTTATCTATAAACATCTCCTGTTTCTTAACAGGATCCAAACACCTCAGAAGCATGAGAAAGCAACATGACAGCAGCCTCTATTTCCTTCTAATCCTTACAGGGTTTTGGTTTATAAAGCTGTATAATACTTTCTTTGAAGGCAGGGCTCTTGTATTTGTCAGAGCAAGAAAAAGTAGATGCTATCAGTTAACCTGGCCCTGAAAACCTGTATAACACCATGACATCACCTAGCATCACCTGCTTAAAATGGGAAAGGGCTGACTCACCAGCATAGGACAGGAAAGTTTCTACTGCAACCGATTAAGACTCATGCAGAAAGCAGGGAGAGCAGAAGGTGAGAGAATGGCAATTCCCTCTCATGAATTAAGAGTCAGCTGCTACATGTTATCTTCTTTCAGGCAGAAACAGTTGTCACTGATTTGTCCCATTGGAAAAAATTCCAAACAACAGCAGAATTCTGAACACTAATCAATCTTTTTAGCCTCTATTTCTTCCAGCCCATCTCCTCCCAGTATACTAATCTGTTCCTCATCTTCAGCGCTTCATTCCCACATGGTTTCCGAGTTGTTTTTCCTGCTGTTCTACCCACCAATTGCAATTTCAGGCACCCTTAGATACAGAGTGAAACATATGGGAGGAAAGGGAGAAATTATTGGCAAGTTTCCCTTTACAGTGGAACTGAACTTCCTTTATCGTTTTATTTATAAAATACCATTAGAAAAGTAGTAGCTTTAACCCCCAACTTTCAAAGTTGGTATATTCAATGGGTGTGCTGTCTGATTAGACCACAAATGCAAAGAGAACTCCATTAAACCATCAATCTTGCCAACAAAAGTTAACTACAAGCTGGAGTGGTGCTGTTCCGCTTTCTTTCCAAAAAGAACTTTGCAGCAATTTGTGATGCTCACCCGCAGCACAAGGCTGCAAACAGAGCTTGAGGTGAGGCTCATGTTTTTGAGCATCAACACTCATTTGTACAAAGATTTATCTCCAAATAAACTTAATCTCCGCTTGCTTTCCACATAGCTTGGCTACTCCCAAATGGTCCCCCCTGCCTCAAAACTGTGCCCTCTGTTTACTTCAGCAAACGTACCTCTGAAAGGAGGAAGATCACATGGGCTGCTATCAAAGATGCTTTGTTCCATTAGTAGCAAATGATGGCATCAGGCCAAAAAAAACCCACAACAGTGTCCCATCTCATGCCCTGATGATGCAAGATGCACTGCTATAAGGCTGGCAGTGTAGAAGGCCTAAGGAGGAGGGTGACCAGATGGAAAGTAAAGAGCAACCGCAGGTTTGTCCCTGTCTAACATCCTGCACGTCGCTGCCTTCCCAGGGCTCTGTCCCCCAACCCTCTGCATGAACTCTGCCACCGGGACTTCTCAGCTCATTTGCATCTGGATCCTCCTTTTTAAATCCATGCCAAGCAGACTTAAGAGGACTGACAGAACAGACCAGCTACGTCTAATGCCATCACCACATGCAATGGATTTCATGCTTTGCAAGTCATCAGAGAAAATCCGCGTTTCATTCAAGTCTAGTTGACAGTTTGTGCCCACACTGGCAGGGAGCAGAGGGGGACCTGGTTTTAAAGAGAAGGTGGCTTTGCTGTGTATAATATCATGTCTTAAACCAAAGCTGCAGGGCTTAATTGTAGCTAAATTTACTGGCTTTCCCAGAATGACAGCATTTCCCTTGCACTGCAAAGGATGTATCATCAGTCCACATCCAGCATGAGTACCAAGGTAGGGAAAGACAAATACATTATTTAGAGCAAAGAGATTTTTTGCATTACAAAACTTCAGGCAAAGCTGGTTACAAACAAGGGTAAAAACAACAGGTACTTTATCACGTGCTGGCATTATTTAACACGCCTAGGCTCACTGAGTTGCTTTTCATAGCCACGTTGCAACTCCCCGAATATAGGGTTTTATAACAAAACTTAACTCAAAATAGACTGGGTGGACATTACTATGACTACAGGAGCAACATTACCCACATGGTTAGTTATGTTTGGTAGGCAGCAGTCTTTTCTGTAACTCGTGAGCTTAACAAGACCTCTAACATCCGAAGCCTTGCTATCTCTATGATTTCATGGTGCTGCCTTTCAGATGGGGAAGATAGTACAACTGATTGAAATAGCACAGCATGACAGATACAAATAACGAATTCAACTCAGCCAAAGGAGAAGGGAAAATGCACTAAACAATGCAAAAATCACAGAAGCCTGCCGTGGCCTTAAGTACGGGCAACCTATTTTTCACTCAGTCTAGTTCTCCTGCTGAGCTAGGTACATGCTCTGTGGCACGTAACAGAGTAATGTTTAATAAAAACAATTAAGAGACTTCACAAATAGTTAGGAAAAACTGCGTGTGAGAGCTTTTGCTTGCCTCATATACAATCCATTCCCAGCCTGAACCGCCAGCCAAAAACTAAACAAGCAAGAATATACCAAATGGAGCACTAAGATGGTCTGAAGTTACCGTGATTTCCAGTTTCCTGAAGAACAGACCATCTGTTCATTGTAGTAACACTGCAGTAACTATACAATTGACTGACAACAGCAAGGATTCTTAACGAGTCTGAACTGCACTGCAGATCTCTGGGCTTCTCCAGTGCTAGCTGAACTGATCTGCTCACACCAGCACAATTCCTCCTATTCGGCCACTGCACTGATCTGCAGATTAAGTACTGCATATATCAAGGCAAGTTTCTCTAAAGCTGATCAATCCAACGGTTTTGTATCATGAAATTTAAAGTCTGCGGCTTATTTGAAACAGATGCAGAAAAAGGTATTGGATTCCATACGCTTAACCTGAACTTTTCGTCAGGTGTTAAGAACAGTAAAAGTTTCCAGTCCTGTGTCAGCAGTAGACTCTAAATAACTTCTAGTATAATAAAGTCGGCCCAGAAAACTACCCACGTGCCTGTAAATTTGCAAAGTAGCTCTGGATGAGGAGAGATTGTTTGGGAGATGCATTGAACCTTACCTGTCATCCGCACTGCGGAGAGATGGGAGACGAAAACTTGTGTTCCTGTCCAACTTTGACTGACTCTTTGTCCTCTTGATGGACCCTTTCAGACGTTTACTGAAGAAGCCCTAAAATGAGAAGTTGCAGAAGTGAAACAGGGAAACTGATGCCAGTAATAAATCAATCAATGCACTGTCATCAAGCCCAAACTCAGCAGCGATTCCTGCCGACAACGATTACAGAACGTGCTGTACTGGGATTCCCCTGAGCAGGAAGAAAGGCAGGGCTAGATTGTCAATGACAGTTCCAGTATGTGATAAATTCAGATCGCAATAATTAGCACTACTGACATTACAAGTGCACTTCAATGAATTCCAGCTATTATACAAGACACCCAAACCCCCGCAATTACCATTTAAGAATTAGATGTCAGCATTTGTTCCCACTTCCCCTTTACAGGCCACGTTTTTAATTATTGGTCATATTAAGGGTACAAGATGTCTTTTATTATGAGCATCTATTGCACCCACAGTTGCACCCAGATTTCCCTTTTTGATTTAGATATAGCACACTAAGTCTTACAATAATTGTAATTTCAATAGCCTCACTACCCAAAACTGAAAATTTCAAAAGATTTCACGTGCTAGTGACTTCACATACCTGTTCTGGTCTTGCTTTGAAGCAAAGCTCAACTCAAAAAGCTACTTATGATCTAAAAATACTGAAACTTCAAGTCATCTGCCCTCTGAACTACAATTGTTCATCAAACAATCGCAGACCAAAGCCACGTTAGTGGGAGGGAGCCGCTGGGGATTACCTAGCCAGCCTCCTGCTTGATGTCGGCATCTGCCAACAGCTGGTCAGCCTAACTCTGACTTTGTCTAGTTCAGTCTCAAAAAACCTCTGGCGCCGGAGATTTTGCCACCTCTCTGGGTAACTCAGTCCAGTGCTGTACAACCTTTCCGGGGGGGGGGGGGGGGGGGGGGGGGGGGGGGGGGGCGGGGGGGAAGTCCTTGTGTTCAATAAAAACTTCCCAAGCAGCAATCTTCAGCTGCTGCCTCATTACAGCATCTGCCACTGTGGGGAAAAGTTTGGCTCTGTCACCTTCGTAATTCCCCTCTCCGTTGCAGCAGGCTGCCTTATATCATCCGTTAGCAGCTTCTTTCCCAGATAAACAAGTCCTCAACCTCTCCTGATAGTTCTCTCTTTGTCGATAGCAAGAGCTACTGCTGCGTTACCAGTAGTGAAACACAAATACACCTGACCACTGAGATACAAGGGCTGCGTGCATCTGTACATGTGGGGGAACACGGAAATATTTCAGCACCTGCACATTTTGATTTCCTCCTATAGCCCTTTAAGTTACTTCGAGCATAATACACATTTTAAACAAACCAGACATACATGCACATACATTCTTTAAGAGGTTCTTAATCCAACAGGGATTAAGCAACATTTTACTGGCTGAATGAGTTCTGCTCCTTCACGCAGAAGAGCTGCACCGGAGCCACCGCACACTGTGGGCTGCTGCCGGGAGACTCAGCAAACGCACCTGAGTGAAACCATGTTTGTTAAGAATATTACACACTGGTTATAGATTGGTAGAATCTGCTTAAAACGAATGTTTTTTGGTGTGGGTTGAACCAGCAGGTTGCTTTAGTAAGGGTCTAGTAACAGCTATATCCAGCTGGGGCCAGCCCTCTCTCCCATCACCCGTGTTTTGCTAGGATAGCAGTCAAGTACAGCTGATTTCCAACACATCTGCAAGGCAAACCTCCACAAACTGCATTTGGGACAGGTGACAGATGCTGCCCACAGCTGCCTCCTGTAATACAGATATCAGCAAATTGGAGACATACAAGGTCTCCTGTTCTTTCCTGTGCAGGACACTGACAAAACAAGAGTGTTTTATTGGCTCCAGGTGACTCAGCCAGGCTGAAGTGTGTGACACTGTTCATCTCAGACTCCTAAGAATTAGGCCACCACAACAAAAGATGACTTCATCTGTAATCTTTTACTCTGAAAAATCTCACATCTCTTTCACCTCTTCAGGAAGAAAATGTGGTTGATAGACGATTGGACAGGGTGCTACGTGATTCCTCTAGGCTTCATTTCCCCCAGAAGGCTGGACCAGGCGACCTTTTGAGGTCCCTTCCAACCCGGGCTGCTCTATGATTCTCCAGTACTCAAAGGAAAGGGCTATCACCCTCTTCTCATCAGTGCATGATGCCAGGTTAATTGCTGGAAAATAAGTTGTTTCCAAACAGCAAAGCCTGCATTTGGTCAGGTTCAAGACACATACATCCCTAACCAATTTTCCAGTCCCATATATGCCTTTATCTCCCCATACTTTCAGTGTTCCTTTTGCAACAAAATGTATTCTCTTCCCTTTAAACAAGCACACCCTTCAACCCCCCCCTCTGCCTTTACTCATTCTGTTATTCTTCATCCCTTTACATTCAGTTTGTCCCTCCTTTCTTATACAATTCAATCCTGTATCCTAATCCTTCTTGAAACTGCACAGTTCCCCTCTCTGCACACACTGGTAGGTGGGTTCTCTCCCTCCTCGCGCTTGTTCTCACTCTGCTTCTTTCCACAAATGACCAAGCGAGTCCTGCTCAGCTGTCACTTGTTAAAATCCCACCAAACCCACAGTTCCTCAGCCCCCCACCACGTGACACCTTCAGCAAATGCAGCATGATGGCCCGGCTCCTCTCTTGCACGGAGATCTGGATGGTGATGCACTACTGAAAGCCTACCCATATCCAATACTGACTGTAGGATCCTTCCAGCACATGCAGATCATCCTCTCCCAAGTACCTATGTAGGAAACAACGTGCTCACACACACCAGAGCCTGCCACGCGCCCGTCTGGGCAGCACAGAAATTGGGATGCCCTGCGGGATGGTGCTGCAGGGGACAAAGGAAGAGGGAATCTGTTTGCTGCATCTGAAGGCAGTGCTGCATTTAAGGCTGCCCTTCAATTCCTGAGGCTTGCAGCCAGCTGGCTCCTCAGGGGTGAAAGCTGCTATGTTCTCCTGAAATAGGAAACAGAAGCGGAAAAGGTATCTTTTTCTAGATATCTAGATACTGCAAAAAAAGCCCACAAATCTACATAGTGTGCTGGGTGAAAAGGTACTGTCAAAAGGGAAGACGTGTTTTTAGCTGTGTGTGCCACTCAAACTGTACTGGCATTCCTGCACTTTTCTTGGTCTTGGTATTGAAAAAGTGCCTTTGAAAGAACCCTGTAATCAATAGATGCTCTTGGGCTTCTCTTGGGGCCATTGCTGGAATTCAAGCAGAGAATGTATAGCACTTTCAAAGGCACTTTCATATATTCTGACCTCTCAGCATAAAAAGTAACAAACCCAACTACAGGGATTCAGATCTGGTGGACCCTGGCTTCGTTCCAGTACCTCTCAGGCTACTCAAATTGCAAACACGAAATAACATGGTTTTCTCCCCTTAAGGGCAAATAAGACAAAGGTGACCCAATTCAGCAAGGGTCCAAAAGTATTTATATTGAGTCATTCCAAATCCCACTCAGAGAGGGACCGTGAATATTCATTTCTGTGTGCATGCACAATTTTAAATTGGCATTGCTTTAACATTAGTGAAACACGTTCTTGGTTTAAATGAATATAATCTACTCCCTTATGAAATAAATATACTACCTGGGGTTGAATAAGGCTATCCAGAGTCAACTATACCAAAAAAACCTGAAAAATTAAGGAAAAAATATACCTAAGGATAAAAATTATTCCAAGAGCGTACTTATTGGTCATCCTCAGAAGACTTGAAAATGTTTGCAATATTTGCTCTCTGCACCTTGCTGGCAGGTCATGTGGGGCCAGTGCTTACAGATGGACAACCTGGGAGCAGCATGAAAAATTCACGTGTGCCAGAACTGAGCAGTTTTTCGACTTCCATTTGCCAAAGGAAATGCTTTTAAATACTGCATGCAGATATAAAAAAGATGTAGTGACGAAAAATGGGCAACAAAACCATGTAACTGGAAGTTTTATTTCCTTTTCTTCTACAGAGAAGAAATCCCTGCCAATGCCATTCAAAGGACAAAAGCACCCTTACTTCTTTTCCTGTCGCCTAGGTATTTCTCTTAAGGACCTATTTCAACACAAAATACACTGCTGTTTGATTCCAACACCTAAATGAAATGAAGTGCCTGAGCTTTAAGAACCATCATGGAATATTTTCAAGAACAGTGTGCATTTTACTGCTTAAGCAAACACCCTCAGACAGAAAGATATAAACTTATTACCCAAACTGGCAGAAGACGACTAAGTTCTTAATAAAAAAGTACAACATATTTGGGTAGGATAAATTATTTAGCTAGGATGAAACCTGAAAAGATCAGTACAGTGTAAAAGCAGTATTTTAAGAGGAGTCCAGCGAGAGAATAACTGTAAAAAAATTGTGCCTTAATCCTTCAAGAGACAGACTCGATGGTCCACACCTAATGGGTTAAAGCTCAGTATAAATTCCCCTCAGAACCACAGGATGAGGTGAACAGGAATGGAAGAGAAAGCCAGGGAAGAGAGCAAGCGAGAGCGCAGAAGCGTGTACTCAGCCGGGCGTGTGGAGTAGGTTCAGAGCAGGTTCATCATCTCAGCCAAAAGCATCAAACACTGGGGTAAGAAATCCCAAGGATACAACATCTAAAAATAATTTGATCCCACTGAGAATTCTACTCATCTCATTTGTAAGTTAAGCAACTCAAACTCTCTCCCTCTGCCAAGAAGAAATCGCCACAGGAGACGCGATAAATTCGGCAGGCGTCTGTAACCCCCCTCCACAGCTGCGCGGGGAAGGTACAGAAACGCCAACCCCCAGGTATTTTAAACTCAGGGATGGCCCTTGCTCAGGGCAGCTTCGGCTTTAGGGAACGCTGACTCCTTGCCAAAGATGACAACTGTGTGTCTGTCCTCAACCTCAGCAAAGCGGCACATGAACCTCCCAACAAATGCAAAGACAGCCCGAACATCAACTGCTCGACTCTTCAACTATCGCTCCCCTACAGATGCACCGATTCTTCGCTCTGGAGAGAACAGCCCATGCATAATAAATAATGATTGTCTTTGCTGTTTGGAAAGCGAAAGGTTAATTCAGCCACGAACTAATAAAACTATATATAACCGTAACACAAATTATCCATCGACAGAATGCAACGATATTAGTGGCAGTTTCAAACCAGGGGAAAAGGGGCGACAGTGAAAGGTCCATCTTACATACAGGGCTGTGGTTTGCAGCACTGCTACCTACATTATGTATTTCTGGGGAAAAACACATTGCCTTTTGGAGGCTTGCAACGCATCTTGAACAGCTATAATTCCAGATGAGGAGCACTAATGTATTATTAATAACAGCAGGTGGGTAACTTCATTTACAGAGTGGTGAGACTTGTTCTCTCTGAGGGGAAGGACTGGGTGGGTACAAAGATAACGCTCAAGTGACCACGGACGACCGCAGAACTGCCTCCCAACTACTGCGCGTTGTTGGTACACGAAGCATTTTATTTCTTAAGTTGCTCACAGGCAGCTATCAAGAAAAAAAAAAAAATAATATCATAGCCAAGTGGAAATGCTCTTCTGTGCCAGTAACGTTGTAAAGCTACGGGAAGCAAAGAAGCAGGGGAAGATAGCCAGGTCATAAAATTGAAAGATAGAACTAGCAGGATATTCCAGGGATTAGGAGCAAACATGGTGAAGTTTACTATCCCCTGCAGAACAACAAAATGCCAGTGTAACTAGCAAAGAGGCAGAGAAGTTTGCTGATGAGCCCAGTAACGGTCATTACTGAAGTATTAGCAGTGACTACCTTTGAAAAGGCTCTCAGCCACTCACGCAGTAGAAAAGCAGATGAAAACAACCTTACGTACACCTTGGTGGCAATATAAAGAACAAGGCAGTGACTTACAACAGTCAAATTCCACCATCAACTCATCCAAACAGCGTGGCACTATGTCACTGAAGAGGTGGTTTATGCACCGGCAGAGCACAATAAAAAACATGTTTGAATGTATAAACAAAGGATAAAGCACAATAAAAGTCAAGTGGTATTATGTAAGTCCGCCACAGCTTTCACACTAATGCACCACACTCTACTGATCTTTTCATCTCAGCAAGAAAACTAGAACAAAACTAAAACTCCAGAAGTATAAACTGATTAAAAGCAGACAAGAGGGGGGGATTTACAAATGATATGCTTTAAAGACCGACTATTTATTTTAGAAACAAAAGCAAGAAGGGATTATAGATGAATAAAACAAATAGCATGGAAATTAACTAAGCTCCTCATGCACCCTGTTACATAAGAAACCCAAGGGGCAACTTAACATGAGAGGCAGCACATTTCCCTGATTGTCAGGAGACCTTTTCTAACGCTATCTATAAATCAGCCCCTAGAATTCTCCACTGCAAGATATTATACAGACAAATTTTTTCAGCAAGATTAAAAAAGGATTATGTGTTTATATAAGGAAGAATAACATATGTAGCTGCATTAGTCAGGTTTAAAAATAACAAGCGTGAGCAATAATCATGCTTCAGGACACAAGCTGATCAACAGCAAGGATCAGGAAGATATTTTTCTCCTGATGGGACAGCACTGCAGATTTGGCCAGATAACAATTTCAACTTTCCAATGAAAAATTGTCTACAGCCACAGGAGGGAAGCAGGAGAGGATGAACAAGTTGAAGAACAGTAATAAGAAAACCAAGGAAATGGAAAGGACACCAGAACAGGGATACACTGATAATACATCTATTAATAAAATGGATCATAAGATTGCACGTACTCTGCATGATATGTAGTCAAAAGCACTAAAGGAATCAAATTTCCAAGTCACTGGGAATCATACTAAAATATTCATGAAGAAACAAGAGCTACCCGATAGCTGGGGAGAGCTACCTCAGCTTTTCAGATCACAACCCAGCAAGGTGTCCAGCACGGATGCGACCGGGAGCACTGAGCCCACCCGCCTCCACAGGGGCTGTCCAGGCACCAGCACAGGAAAAGAGCATCCTGAAAAGCCCCTATCCAGGAACTAAGGAAGAAAGGTCAGAAGCCTGTCTAGAGAAGAACAAAACAAGGGTGGCAAACAATATCCTGAGACATGGGCCACCTGAGTCTATCAGAGCGTTCAAGCAAACCACAGTTACCGGCTGAAGTCCGTGGAGAAGCGATGGCCTCCAGCCTACCTCACCCCGACTCCAGCGGCTGCATTTTTGCCTTTCCCTCACGTCAGGAAAGAGGCAGTTAATTTTCATGACCCCGGCTCTTTAGTGCCCTGGCACGCAGCCAGTAAGCAGCTCAACACTTCGGAGTACCTTTTGATAATACACCACATGCACTAATTAGAAAAATTAATGGAAACGAGCTTTGCCAAAGCTAGTAACACAAACCTGAGAACCGGCTGCAGGAATATCTAAAAAGAGTAATTACAACAAGTGATAAGGTATCAAGGTAGAAGAAAAGGTCCAATGGGATGCGGTAGGGATAGTGGCATGACTGCTTCTGTTTAACATCTTTGTTAATGATCTGGAAGAAAAGTTAAACAGCACATTAATTACACTGAGCTATATTAAATTAGGAGGTGAAGCGAGGGCCAGGGAGGACAGAGAAATAACACAAAGGGTTGTGAGCAATTAGAAACTGATATCACACATTCCTGTGAACTTTAGTACCAGAACTCGGCGAATCAATTGAAGGGAATTAAAAACAGAAGAGCAAGAGAAGTGATAAAGGGGCCAGAAGGACTGATTTGCAGAGGATGCATTAATCAAACCCCTGCATAACTTGAGTAAGCCATGATTTGGAGGTGAAGAGTAGAGTGAGTTGGTACAAATTTAAATACTATTAAACCAAGGACAACTGGAATGTGACCACTTATTTTTGTTCAAAGCTATATGCATTCATAGTTCCCCTACATTAATCGCAGGGGAATTAGATACTAAGTCAAGTTCACAGCAAACACGAGAAAAACGCTCCTGCTGTTGAGGTCCACCGGACGGGGTCACAGACTGGATATACCCATTGTCTGACTCAGTGCTGTAGCTTGATGTCATGACCAAATCCTCTTTGGCGGAAAGGTAGTGTGAAGTTGATAGAGCCTATGAGCTGTATTACCCCAGGAGAAAGATGCAGATGGGAACTTGGTGAGCATCCCGGAGATAGCCAAGCACCCATTTATGCCTTTGACACAAAACCTGCAGCGTAAGAGCCAGCATACCTAAGCGAACACATCACAAGCAAATAATAAAAAAAAATAAAGCAGATTCAAACAAACACGTTATGGTAAGAAAAGAGTGGAAAGCGGAAGGAAAAACATTAGTCTTACAATAGGGAGGCGAGATTTGAGCACAGCCAGTTTTTCATGAAGGATGCCGCGCTGCCTCACGCTAACGTAAATCAACAATTCCATCTCTGCATTGGCGCTGAAGCAGAATTAAAAATATGTACTTGTGTGCCGTCAGGTCACATGGCCAGGAAAGATCAGACTTGTCCTAACCTGGCAGCGTGATGGTAGCGGAGCAGTGCTCTGGAGAAGCAACAATCTTGCTGACTGCATAAAAGATGAGGCTGGGCAGCCGCGAGATCTCATCAAGCTTTGACCTTCACTTAGGCTGGCTGCATTGTCTTCTGTTCCATTTAGCAGTACTCTTAAAGAGCAAAGAGGCAGACAGTATTTCTATAGATCCAATTATACTCTTGACTAGAAACAAACCATGGAAGGCAATCTGTAAGTATCAGCCTTCCCATCAGGTGCACACAGGGTTCCTATAAAAATCATTTTATTTACTGCAAAGATTGTGTTCTGGCTTTCCTATCTCATTTGCACTTGTTTCTTTGCCTCTTTCTCATCCTTTTTTTTTCTTTTCCCCCTAATAGCCAGCAGACATGGATGAATCATTTATTATTTGTAATAACAACTCACTAACTACCCTACCCCAAAGAAGCAAAAATCAGAGAGCACAATCCAAGGCTGAAGACTGGTTTAGCAATTCCTCTCTACCCTGCCACTGCAGGAGGTTTGAAGATTTTGATCTTCTCATATTTACCCTTGTCCCTCAATTCCAATGGTGGAGCGACAACAGAATACGGCAGGGTGCAACAGTGCAACCGTAGGGAACGGGATGCGCTGAGACTGAGATGCTCTGCCAGGACAGAGTGTGTGTGGGAAGGGAAAAGCTGGTTCCTCGCCCACCTATGCGTCATGATGCCTACTTCTAGCCAGTTCCGTCTGCCTTCCTATTTGTTCAGTCAAATGCTCATTATTAAAAATATGACTTTTCCTATCTATGCGTATCTATAAACATCACACATCTGTCTGTATGTGAGAAGACACACTTAGATACTTCCTCATTTCAGTTTCCCTAATTTTCATGCCCTTCCACGCTCTCCCTCTATATTCCAGATACACTTGGAAATTGTCAAACGGCAATTAACGCAACTAAACCTAGGTGGAGGCTAACGTTTAACTGCAGACAAGAATATTTGGGGAAATGGGGAAGAAAAAGAAAGGACAAGCACCAAGAGCTCTTTGTACGCATGCCTTCTGCTATGCCATGTCAGCATTAGCAGAATCCACTTTATTCCCCTTGGTGGGAGATAACCAGAACACACACATTGCACATGCTGGTCCATGCGGTGGTTAGTCCTGAGAAAAGAGTATGTTTATAACCACTGAGATACTACTTTTCACACAATAGTAAGTTTAAACATTTGTCTTTTCCTCCAGTGCACATGCAGGAGGTAGGAAGGCAAATTTCCTGAATTTTACGCCTCAGCCCCTCAAAATAAATCCTTCACTGACCACTGCCACTGAAGAGGCTACTTAAAAATGTCTCGTCAAGGAAATGTTCGCTTAAGTGCCATTAGGCTGTTATGAATCAAAATTCCAGATGCTAAACAAATGCCAATTAGCAGTATTAAAAAAGCAGATGCCTTGTTCTGAGTAAGTACCACTGCCTGGTGTTTGAAAGGAAAAAAACCTGCACGGAACATGCTGGAAGCCACCGTCCTATTGAGAAGACAGCTTTTAAATAGCATTTCTGAGAGGCAAACTTAAAAAGCTGTAAAAGCAACTTATTATGAAAGTCTCAGCATAATTTTCCATCGGTATGGAAGAAGGTTAAGCCGTCCCCTGCCTTAAGCTGCTTTCTGTTAGAAATCCAAGCAGTGAGGAGGAGAGGTATGGCACAGAGTCAGGGCCACGGCAAGAATAACTGCGACAGCACGACACTGCAGCTGCCTAGAGCCCTCCAACCTGCACCGTACGTGTCAGTGTCGGGAAAAATAAAAACACAGGTTGTCTTATTATTAGTCTCTTTTCTGTGTATGGATATGCGTGATACATATATATGTGTATGTATCATACATCCCTGTCAAATAAAGATGACCAAACACACATGTGTAAACCATTATAGGCACCTCTTACAACCTTCACGCAAAGCCCTTTCTTCTCAGACCGCTGATCCCAGACCTCCTCCATGAGGTGCCCAAGTCACCCCACCTGCTTCTGAGAGCTGGGAAATTCTCAATTTAAATCAAAGGAAGAAACACCATTCCTCCCCACCTTATCACCCACCTCTTAGATGTATGCCCATCCACAAAGTTAACAGCGTATTTTATTTCGGTAGTTTTGGCTTGAGCTCATCTGTATTCTTAAGCGATCTGATTGCAGTTGGCTCTTTTAAACAGAGCAGAAGTTGGCACGTTTGAAAACGGGGTGATCTCAAACCCCCACCTGCACTGCAACCTGCTAAGGAGTAACAGCATACAAATGGCTTCTTCAGAGCAAAACCCCCACAGCCTGGTGCCCGCGAGGAAGGCAGGAGGGTGCATTATGCTCCTGGGTATACAGGTGGCCAGGCGGACAAAGAAGTGCAATACCAGCCACGTGTGGCACAGATAGCTTCTAGGTTTTTTTGCTGGTTTATGCCCAAGAAGGGCAGCCGTATACTGCTTCCTCAGCCTATTTGCCAGAGTCCTCAAAGTCCTGAAATACACTGCCAGGGGAAACGAGAAACATTTTGCGAGGTTCTTGCTTTGAAAGGGAGCAGGAGCTAAGAAGTATTAAGAGGACTGTTAGAGAAGAATTAGAGAAACATCAAAACGTTACTTAAAAGATAGGATCAACATTAAAAAAAACTGCAAAAATGAGGAACAGAGAAAAAAGGAGGCATATGAAATAAACAATACAGACAGTAATCAAACACTTCTGATCTGTCGCTTGCAGTTGTTAGACAAAGACTGTGACAATGTATAAGAGGCTAGGGCAATTAATTACAGATGAAGACAAAGACGACAGAGAATTTCTTACAAAGGAAGAGTCCTTAGCTAGGACTTTTGAAGGCTCTCAGAGTTCAGAAATCCTCCTGGAACTGTGTGGACCATGGGCTCAGCATAAAAAGCTCAGAACTTGACATAACAGAATATTCTTGTGACAACTTCACATGCAACTAGACCAAGACCCTTTTCCCCCACCAATTATCACCAAGAAAACAGGTCACTGAAGCGACAGAGGATAGATAGTTCACAGAATCGCGAAATAGCAGAGGTGGGAAGGCACCTCTGGAGATTGTCTAGTCAGACCCCCTGCTCAAAGCAGGGTAAGGGTAAACGAGAGCATGATGCTTAGGACACTGTGTCCAGTCTGCTTTGGAATGTATCTCCAAGGATGGAGACTCCACAACCTCTCCAGGCAACCCATCCTGTGTTTGATCACCCTCACAATGAAAAAAGGGTTTTCTTCTGTTTGAACAGAATTTCACGTATTTTAGTTTGTGCTCACTGCCTCTCGTCCAGAGAGCCTGGCTCCATCATCTTTATTCTTTTCCATCAGGTATTTATACACATTGCTAAGATTTCCCTCGGAGCTTTCTCTTCTCAAGGCTAAGCAATATATTCTGCTTTAACTGCTACTTCAGGTATTTTTTTGAACTAGAGGAAAACGTGATTCGTGGTATTTCAATAGACATTAAAAGTTCAAGTTTTATTCTGACAAGAAAGTCTTTACAAAAGAAAAATTCTTCACAATGAGGATAGTCAAACGTCAGAACAGGTTGTCTAGCAAAGCTGTGCAATCCGCATCCTTGGAGGTTTTCAACACCTGACTGGAGAACACCCTGAGCAATCTGATATAAATTGGTCCAGCTTTGAAGACAGGGATACATCAGAGACTTTCAGAGCTCCCTTCCAATCTATATTATTCTATGACTTTGAAAAGTGACCAAGTGTGGAGACCCTGCACATCTAATTGCTTCCTCAGTCCCTTTTTCAATTCCAATAAATCACAAGTTTACTGGTTGCTTTAAACACCATATATTCCATACACTCTGACCAACCTCAATCCTTTTGTAATTTAAGTGGCTGTCATTAAACTCTTGGCTGTTTTTTATTTTATTTTTAAAATGACACAATGTAGTATTTAATCAAATCCAAGTTTCACACACGTTTGGATCTCAAGTGAGCTAGGAAGTGTACTTAACAGGGACAAGTGCCATCTAAAGCAAAGCAAGAACTTACACACTAAAGTACAGAAATGTACTCATGTCCACAGAAAATATACAAAACCCCCCAAGGTTCACTAGACAATTCTTCTCCTGTTTTTCCTCAGGTTTTAAACTAGGCAGATGACTTGCCAAAAATAAAAAGAGGGGTATGAAAATATTTGTAATATTCAAGTTAGATATTTTAAACCACAAATATTGTTAAAAAATTACCGAGCAGCTCATTTTAACTTGAAGCATTTGCCCTCAGTCTAATAATAGAAAGGCCTTTGTGCTCCTGGATACACTGACCAAAGAGTGACACAAGCAAGAAAATCCAGACCCCAGCTGAAATTGCCTCATGCAGACCCAAAGCCAACCAAATTAATGACAAAAGCTGAAGAGCTAAAGAGCAATTACACACCTGCACAAATTTCATCAGCTTCTGAATAAACGATAAAGCCATTTCAGTTTTCTATGTATTTCAATGGCACAAGGGAAAAAAGCCCAACACGCTATCACCAAACTAAAGGAACTTTTTTCCCTAGTCAAAATTGAGTGTGTAACGCAATCCTTGGCAGCAACCTCAAAAGTATTTATATAGGTCGCTGCCCACATTAACAATGGTGTTTCACTATTTGCAATTTTAAATCATGGCAATGAAAATAAGCAAGTTACGGATTTACCAGAAACCTCATTGATAATACATGACAGTTGATAACAATACCTCTTGGTCAACTGGAAATATTAACTAAATACCCTTCCACCCCGCTCACCCCCCCCCCCCCCCCCGAGCTTAGTTGTACACTGTGATATTTTAATCTCCTCCTATTCAATTCAAAAAAAATTCCTCTTTTGCAGGAAAGGCACACTTACTGGCACTTTGAAAGGAGAAGTATTCGAAGCATCCATGGAGTTGGTTTTCTCAGAAGTGCTGGTCCCAGAGATGCTCCGTCTGCGAGGAGATCTCTCGGCTGGGACCTCTAAGGAAGAGAAGAAAAAGAAGGTGAATGGGTGCCGGGGGGTGGGGAATAATCAGGTTTTATGCTCTATAGGACAGACGCTGCAAAGTTTCAAGTGCATTACACTAAACTGCTGAATGACACACACCTATTTTTCTGTCTCTTATTTACTTCCTAAATCACAATGGCATTTCCACTGACATTCAAGGTTGTGAATCTGACTTGACTCTAGGCAACAGGCAATTAAAATCAAAAAATGCTGGTAAAGATCAATACCCAAACATATTCAGTATTCTATTGCTGTTTGTGAGAGAGCATTTAGAGAACTTTTTTTTTTTTTTTTTTTACATAAGCAATGCAGTAATTAACAGGTAACTAAAATCAAGACCCAGGGAAGCTAATTTTAGTCACAGCTGAATACAATTTGACAAAGGTCAAAGTTCGGTCTTATATGATCACACTGCTTGCTCAAACCACACTACCAGCAGAAGACATAACTGCCCGGGTAATATGACATATAACTCTCTGCAGATCAAAAAAAAAAATAGGTCAACTTCTCATTCTGGCAATATGACCTTACTAAGATACGACTTTGGCATCTTAAATCCATGCAGGCTGATGTGACTAGCACAAATATTCATCAAAGATGCACTTACATCTTTTTCTAGTGCAAACACTAGCATAATAGCATAATAAAGTATACACACTATTAAAAACCTCTACACATACACACATATGCTGCACATCCATGCATTTTTGTATCTAGCTAGAAACACATAGATATACATACAGATACCTTTATCGCAACTGCTGCCCATCTCCAGCTCAACAGCCAGACTTAAAGGAATCCAGCTTCACAAAACATCCCCCAACGCGGGGAGGGATAAAAAAAATCACTTCCTAGCAGAAAGTCCATTGTTATCTTTGGAATCTTAGAGAAAAGGAGTAAGCCGTGACTCCAGACAGTGACATTTTGACTCCTGCCGTTTTCCTTTCAAGAGACAGATGCAGCTTAAACTTCCATTTCTGGCCGCCTGGCCCTGGGGATCCGTGCTACTTCCACTTAAGAGAAAGCTGGGTCTCTGCGTTCCCCCTCCCTTCCCACAGCTTGCAGAGAGCGAGCGAGCGAGCAAAAAAGAAACACACAGGACTGCAGCTATTCAATCAATCGCTCCGACTGCACATCCTCATTAGTTACTTTCAGGCTATTAACAGACGCCCAACTGCCGGCTTCCCTCTGCTACAGAAAATTTCACCGTATATCCTGATTCACAGCAGCAAAAAAGGTTTCCAGAGAGAGACAGCCAGCTGGTGCCACGAGAGTAGTGTTTTCCTCAAAATAACCGAAGAAAAAACGAGAAGAGCCTTCTTCGGGGATAACATTACTTGTGATGTCTTTGCATACCGGCTTTTGATTTCACCAGAGTTATAATACGTGTCTCCCACGGATGCGTGAGGCACGACAAAATGGAGCATACTGAGCGAGAGGCTAAGAAATCTGGACCCTGCAGTATTAGTGTCTCACTCTGGAGATATTTATCTTTTAACAAACCAAGCCGCTAACGTTCAGCCTCTTCACCTGCTTGTAACCATCCATAGGGAAAGAACCGCTAAGAGGGAAACAGCCTCCCAAACTGGGCAAACCAAGTCTAACGCACAATGTAGTTGCCACTGGGAAATGGGCAGGGCAGAGCGGCTCGCTGCCGACCCCGAGGGCGATGCACCAGTAAATCCCGGGCTGTCAGAGCTCGCCCTAACTGCCAGAGAGCAATACCACTTTGGGGGAGACTTCTCCTTCGGGCTGACGAGCAGCATCAGGCACTTTTACAGCCAAGGAGGCAGCGCCTGTTCCAGAGCTGGAGGGTAAGTCCCCGTCAGGGCACCTTTAGAGAACAAAGCGCTGGAGCGGGGCCAGTGCTAGACCAAGGTTTTTGAGTAACGGTCAGTCCCGCCATCTCAGGAGCCTTTGCAGAGGCCGCTGGTCTTATCTGAGGATGCTTTCTTTTGTACCACCAGCCTCCTCCCCCTGCCTCTACAAAGGGAAACTTACTTTCTGCGGCACCTGTAAGTACTGCTCTCCCAGAGAGCTGTATTATGTTGGATTTAAGTGATCGCTTCTGCTGTTCTCACTGTAAATGCCATGAAAGCAAACAGCAGTGATATATTCACTTGGAACTGGGGATAAAAGCGAGCATCTTTTATTTTACATCGAATAGTAATGCGTAACGTAATAGGTTTGGCTTTCTCCACTCCTCGCACACAGGAAATCACATCAAAGCTGCTTCAGTCATTTAACACAGTCCGTTAACTTTGCTGAGTCATAAATGAAAACAGGAGCCTGAATTCCCCACTATTTCCAACAATAGGTTCTGCAGAAGGGGCAGTTTCGGAAAAAGTTTATGTTTAAACCACATGGAGTTGAAAAGCTACAACAAGGAACACTCCTGGCTCCCCTTGCCTTCCCTCTTCCCCCCACACCCACCCAGCAGCAATTCAGGTTCTCTGCAAACAAAACACTGCCATTCCGTCGATAAAAGGGATTTCTTCCATTCCCACACCATCACAGACATGTACCAAATGGGGACAGGAAAATGAAATATTCACAAGGTGCCTCTGATAAACTAAAAATAAAACCACCTTTCCCTCTCTTCTCCTTCCAAAAAACATGAGAAAATAAACAACATGCTCAGTCCCCAGGAAAACAAAAAAGACCTAGATATAGCAAAATTGTCGAGACATGTTAACTGGAAATGAAAAACTAAAGCAGCCTGCTTATGATGCCTGTAGAACAGCATTTTTGCTGAGTCGTGCAAAAAAATCTATACTGTCACCACCAGGCAAAAAAATTAGACAGTTCCCTCCCCTGCTCCACAAGTAATGCTAGAGGCTACTCTTGCATAATCTTCACCTGCTGTAAAAATCGATGCACCTCTCATCGGCTTAGTATTAAATTACAACTGCTTCCTCCATTGCTCACTCTCAGGGACCAAGCCTACAGATAAATCACATTGTTTCGATGGATAAACAATCTGAAAACCTTTTCACCCACTCTCAGTTTTGGGGAAGAAAAGGAAAAAAAACCAAAGCACAAACGCAGAAGGCAGGCAGACCTTCCCCTCTTCAACCCTAAACAAATAATCCATCAAACAAATTCTAAACATCCCCGTGGGACGCTTTCTATTCATCACCTCATATATTGGTGATAGGCAGTAATACTTAAGTAAGTAAATATTTATGCAAATAAATATTTACACACTACATAGTAATAGTTACAAATTAGCTGAGCCAATTACTCAGCAATGGCAGGTGCCTCTGACGAGGGAACTGCCCAAGGATATAATGAAGGTAGGTCTCTCTTCACATCATATTGCATCACTCTACCCTCTGCAACGCCAAAGCCTGTTTTGCTGGCCAGAAGGCAGGTTTATGTGAGACAGGTGCCACTTACTACTCTGAGTAGTGGTGATCTGCCACAGTGGCATAGCCTCAACGACCTCCAGTCAGTATGTGGTTCTTGGGCTTGATCTGAATTCCCTACTGCTGGGTGCTCTGCCCATTGGAAGTCCAAAACTTTGCTGTTGTCAGAATTTGCACGCTGCTGTGAAGAGCTTTTTCTCAGGGTGGGAGAAGCAGAGATGAACCACACCTCTCAGCTTTGCAGTGGACAGTGCTTGCTACTCTATCTCCTTTTCTCTGAATTAGAAATGGATTGGAAAAGAGCAGGAAAAACAATCAGGAGCAAAAAACGTCCTCAGGGGTTAGTGTGAAAAGAATTAAGTTACTGAACTTGCAAATAAGGTCACAGAAACAAAGACTGCAAAATCACGGACATCCCTGTAAAGGGCAATGCAATGAAACTACTGCACAGTCTCAGCGGGACTCCCGTGAAGGCTGTGGCATCTTCCAGAGCAGGCTCGTGCCCCCCCAGGACCGGCAAGAACACCTCCAGATCCAAGTTTCTGGACTTTGTAAGCAGGAGGTGACCCTAAAGCAGTCCCAAAGACCTACCTGGAGATGCAAAGAAGGGGTAAGCACACGGGCACACAGAATTTGTCTGTCCTTACTCATAAGGGGCTGGGGCTGGTCTCCGTCACAGTGACCAACAGATCAGACCACCTACTCCAGGCTGGCAGGTCCTATGTTTCTGTGATCAAGTTCTCAGCCCGGTCATGTTCTGCATGCCACCCTTTTTATCAACTGTAACTTTTAGTACTTTATAGCAATCAATGAAAAGTCACAATCAATAATCAAAGTCATCATTTTATCAGTTGTGACTTTTAACAGTTTATAATAATGCACAGCTTCGCGCTGCCCCATTACCTGCTACAACATCCTTTGCTCTGATGCGCAAGAAAGATTCAGATTTCTGAAAGGCTACATTTACCATCCACTGGGGAAAAAAAAAAAATCATACTACTGACAAAAAAATTAGTATTTTTTGCCAAGACATAGCTTCTGTTGAGAAAAAAAAAATAAAAATAATCCATCCTCAAAATAATTCTCCAAATACCTTCCTTTGGTATCTTTGTGTTATCTTTACTAGGAAGGGGACAGACCGCTGCTGTGTATTATCTGCTGGTTAGGAAAATAAAAGAAAGATATAATCACATCTCAGGGATTAGGAGTTCCTTGTGTTTTGTCTCCACGCATCCCAATATGATGGGCCTGTGACTAGAGGGGATAAAGAATATGAATCATAAAAAGAATCAACTCACTCTGCCTCTCAAGTCTACCTTAATTACAGACATTGGCAAAATACGGAACCAGTTCAACACTACCAGCTACCCAGCCAGAGCCAAGCATCCCTCAGGACTGCCTCTCAGGTGTACTCGCATGGAAATTTCGCCAGCTGAAACCAAACAACCTCCACCCAAATATTTTCACCCCCTGTACAGAGCTAACTGGGTACTCCCCAGGAGAAAATGGTAATTGCTGCTGGTCAGAGCACTGGCCAAACCATCAAGCAACGCCGCCACTAACCTCTTGCCCGAAGGAAGGCTCAATAAAATACACATACTATACGCCTTTTTTTTTTTTTTAAATACTGTTTTAAATGTGGTAGCACTTAGGCAGCAATAGTTAGCACAGCAAATAAAAGATCTAAATATTTACCTTTTAGCTCTGCCATTTTAGAACGTCATCTGCCTAGCTGGGTAATTATACATTTCAGATAGGGTGATGCCACCAGGATGCAGCATGCCAGACTAAGCAGTGAGAGCAGTGAGTGGGTACCACGTCTGCCCAAAGGGTTCCCAGTCTGAACTTGGAACAACCAGGCACAGCCAGTGCGACAAAGCCTGCGCGGGCTGCAGGAGGGATGGAGGATGTTAAGAATAAGACCTGCAAATTAAGTGAAGTTACCCTTTACAGGTCTCTGGGGTATTATTTTTTAAATACTTAACCCCAGATTAATAACTGAATCCTAGGCGGTGAAAGTAAGAGAGTATCTTGAAGGAGTATTTGGAAAAAAATAAAATAATCTTAGATATTGAAGATTTGTAAGAACAGGAAAGATGAGTGTTTCTCCCGAAGGTGACAGAGAGGAGACACACTGCTGGGAACGTGGCAACGGACTGGAGAGGACTGAAGGATTTCCAGGCCTCCTTCAGCATTATTTACTACTCTGTCAAAAGGCCAATTAGTCTCACAGATTAACTACAAAAGAAACAGACAACAGAAACCTGCAGCACTTGACTTCTTGTGACTTAGTATTTCCTTTACAAACAGGCTTACAGAGTTAATGGGCTCGAATCTAAGCTTGGAAGAAGAGCTGGGAGCACTGATGGGTTTGCCGGTGCAGTTTTTGAAGTTTTTGAAGAAGATATTCATACATGTAACCACCAGTCGAGTGGTTTACTGGAGAGACAAACAGAGATTCAATAGTTGTTTCAAGGGACAACAGAACTACAGAGCTTGTTTCTTATTTTACAAAGACAGTACATGAAAACTTTTATAGCTTGTAGGGCAAGAAAACAAGCCACAACAAAGATACTGCCTTTCTGCTCTGCTACATTTTTATTAACTGTTTTTATTAACTGCATTGTGAGTTGCTGATCACCTACACAGCACATAGTGAAAGTTGTGCACTTGACCCTGATGGTTTGGTCTCATCCTATATGCAAATATTAAAAAACCCCTAACGTACATAAGTAATTAAAAACTATAGTTTTATATGCATGAATGAATGTTCATCAAGTGTGAATATTCAGTGGGCTGCAAATTCAAGTACTTTCATTCCAAATAAAGCTACTGCATTGAGCCTGTTCGAAAGGGAGTATCTAATTCCCTTTTAAGCCTTTTAAAAAGAAGTGGAAAAATAAATAAGCATTTCAACAAGTACAAAAATTCAACATTCTCCAAGGCGGTTTATGATACATCAATACAGCATATACATGCAGTAACATTATGGCATTCCCAGCTTCCTTACACAGAAGAGACTATTTTTGTCTCATTGTCTCTTTAGGGTTGTTTCAGAGCGCTCATGTGACAGCACTAACGAGAAAGAGACCTCGTTGGGTGCCGTCAGTATTTACTGTTTACTTCTACCCTGGTAAAAATACATACCAGCTGACAAAATTAGAGACGGTAATGAAAAGCAGACAGATAGAAAGCATTAGGAATAATAATAATAATTATTATTATATTAAGAAATGTCTGAACAGCATCTTTCAGATGAGTACTTCTCAATGAAATAGGAAGCCTCATATAAAAATAAACAAAACCATTAATATTTTATCTGGAGTAAGCATTTTGCTCACTTAGGGAGAATTCAGACTTGGGCCCAATTTACAGACTGTCATAAAAATGTAATTAAATGCCGGCGTAAGACGATTAGGGCAAAAGCAAACTCTGCCCCGCACCCCACCCCCCCACCCCCCCCCGAGTCTATTTTAAGTCCTGAAGTCCAAGTTGATGTTCTGACTAGAATACATTATGCAAATTCTGCAAGGTATAACTTAAAGGAGAAAACTGAAATTTGAAGTGACAGGTCTTTCCCATTTATTAAGACAACTAAGATGGGGAAAAAAAGCCACAAGAAGATACATCAGAAAGAATGCAACCAAGTCACAGTATACTGAAGTGCACAAAAGCTACCAAGCCCAGAAAGGGAAATACAAAGGAAACTCTGCAAAGCTTGCTGGCTATAGAACTCCATCATCAAACAACTGTCAGATACCAATTACGATCAAAACCTCTCTCAGTCCATTGGCAGGGATTTTAAAAGAAGATACAGTGCTTTACTAGGGATTGAGTTGATCAGACAAGTCTTGCGAGATGATCCAAGTAAATATCAAAGATTTTTAATTTACAGACAAGTAATTCTGTTGGTGTTAGACACTTGCATTGTGCTGGCATATAAAAAAAAAAAGTGTAATCGAATTAGTGGCCAGCTCAGAAGATGCATAGCAAGCAAACTAAATGATGGTTTAAGTCACTTAAAAGACATTTAAGTCATTGATTCCTAAAGGACTTCACAGTCTGAAAGACAAGACAACATGCAAAGCAAATGAATACACAGAGAAGGCTGGAAGAAAGGGCATGAATGCCATAGGAGATGATAATTTTTGGCCTTCAAGTATTGACTCTCACAATTTCTTTTTGCAGAATGTTCTGAGGAAACTGTACGTGGCATTTAGTGAGTACAGCATCAGCTGTTATTACACTGATGCATTCGCTTTGAGGTGGGGTGAACGAATCCTCCAGCTCTGCAAACGTGAGTCAGAAACAAAACAGATGCTCGTCCCTAAAGTATCTTCTGCACGATGAGTGTGGCCATACAAAATTTGGAATAGTTGCCCCTTTTTAACCTCATCAACCTCTGAAGCCTCCTTTAATGTTTGACTCTACCCACAGCAATACGAATTGCCTGGACAACTGCACCAACACAAAAGCAGACACCAGGAGCTACTGCACGTGACCTGGAGACACTGATGTCCTCGTTAGTTCCTAATGATCTTGGACTGCCTCTGCTAATTCAAATTACCTTGTGTTTGCTGCAGAGAGATTGCACACAGACAATTAACGCAGATCAGCTGATGCATGGTAACTTGTTCCTGCAACATAATTTGTTTAGAGGCTTACGACTTAGAGACACACATGAGTATGATATCAATATTTATTGTTCTCATTATTAAACAACAGCCTTGAGCCATGGCTTTCAAAACCAATCTTTTTACCCTCTGCTTAAGGGCTGTGAGTCAAGGCATTCTCTAAAAAGCGATCCTTTGCTCTGGTTATCGGGATATTTTCACAAGTGACTGGCTCCTGGATGCGTCAAAGCTCAACAGCTCTTCCCCATTCCTCTAAGGCTGCTCTAAGCTTCAGCACCTCTTGTTCACTGTGGCAGGATTTTGCCCTTCAGCAATAGGAATTATTGTTACAAACACACAAGAAGAAAGTCCCAAGGTACTGTAGGCATCTGAGGGATGTCACTGAACAGGAAATACGGCCCCAGAGTTACACCACCATTGGGGAATAGATTTCTCTTCAAGATAAAAGAAAGAAAGAAAGAAAAAAAAAAGATAACTTAAGTACTTGGAGGCAAAAAATGCTACCTTAAATAGCTCAGCTTTATGACACCCTTCATACTCCGGTCTGAATAAATACTTCCTCCTGGTGTTGCTGGGGTGAGATTTAGGACACATCTTGAGGATCTCTTGGTTTGGAACAAAATGTGAATGCAGGCATAAGCGTAACGAGAATAAAGTCAGTCTCTTGAAGAGCAGCACCAGTGCCCAGCCCATGCATACTCTCATCCCAGTTCACATCTGGTACGGTATTCCCAAAGACAGCCACAGCACATCGCGATGTGGTGTTAGCAAATCCAAACAGACTCCACGGGAGTCCCTCACCTTCCGCATCCTGTACTGTTCTGGACCTGTTAAGTAAGAGAACTACTTACTGTAGAGAGACTAGCGTAACCTCCGCCTACTGAGAAGAGCACAGCCACACCAGGTACCTGCCTGTGGTCTGGATGGAGGACAACACGGGGGAAAAAATGGCATCTGGATTGGCCGTCACCTACTTGACTTACATAGCCCATAATGCTGACTACTGTATCGGGCGGGAGGGGGGACAAAGACGACACATGAGATGAACATATTACAGCAGGTATTATACCAAACATCATTTTAAACAGCCCATAGAAAGGAAAAGGGGCATACACATCAAGCAGCCCAGCGGAGCAACTCAGTACCTAAAAATTATCAAAACAGAACGAAAACAGGCTGCATCCTGAGAACAACAGAGACCGTTAACGAGAGAGACGGAATGATTTGTGAAGATGGGATTAAAGGAACAAAAAACAACAACAGCTTGACATAGCGACAGCTCGAAGGAAAAGATGAAACAATAATCAGCTTCTATGTGTGAATTCTGCTTAAAACATTTTCAACCTCTTAGTGGTATTTAGGCTGAACTATAAATAAAAGAATAGTTTTATTTTCTACCTGAATGCCATTAAACTAGTGTGACAATATGCAGAAACAGAGCACGGGATTGTCTGATAGTGCTTCCTAGATTTAATTTCTAGGCTACAGAAGTACTTGATCCCTTGGCTGAAACTTTTATTCTAAACGCATCTAAATATTTCTCTTCAGAGGAAAAACTTCCAGCAGTCTCCTCTGCTTTATCTTAGTACCATCACACAGTTGAGAAGTTGTAGGCAAGCCGACAGAAATGAGTGGAATAGCCTGAACACAGGGATTGGCTCATCAAATGGCACAGAGAAGAAAAACAGACCGGTAAGTAACATAGTTCAGTCCAGAAACGATTTTTCTGCATGGCACATGCTCATTTATAACTCGACCTTTAGCCCCGTATGTTTGAAACTATTTCAGACAGGTTGTACCCAAGTTTAATTAACAATTGCATACCACTCAAAAAGCTTTTAAAAAGAGTAAGGTCAGGTAACTGAAGGACTGAAGAAATCAAGCACCAGTGAAAGCAGTAAAGGCTTCCCAGTAAAGTGTTAAAAAATAATAATAATAATACAGTTAGTACCCTACCGTACCAAGAAACGAGAGAAGGCTTTTCTCATCTTCTGTGCTGCTATCCAGCCATTCGGCCACATCACCAGGAGAAAGAAGACTCATTCTCCAGCCAGAAAACTTTTCCATACAGAAAACAGTAAGTGAGCGAAGCAGGGTAGGAAGGGTGGGGAGGAGCTGATGGTCTTGGGATTCCAGTACTCCAGTTATTGTCTACACTGACAATGTGGGAGCGTGATCCTGCCCAGTTCCCTCAACCCAACACCTGACAGCCCATACTGACCAAGCAGGCATGGGTGGGAGCAGTCAGTGGGATCTGCACTTGTTGTCCCTTTGTGTCAGGTTTCAGTCCAAGCAGGAACAGAAAGAAGGCAAAAAAGGGGAGCAGGGGAAACAGAGGCTTTAAAATCCAAACGAGGTAGCAGGTTATGATAGAATCAGGTTAAGTAAAAAGAAGAAATAGGTGTCAGTGCTGAAGAAGCTCAAATAAGTCAGCACAATAGCTCATCAGCTAAGTGTAATATATCCCTATCGTTCCTTGTAGTGTTGGCTTTGTTTGGAGGCTCAGGTATTATGCTTTATGCCAAAAGAAAAAACAGCCAGCTTAGAGACAATTTAAATACCCTCCCATGACTGAAGAGCCTGCATTCCCCTGTTTACAAGCCCTTTCCTGCTCCAGCTATTACAACAGTATCCCAGCCTTTCTTACAATGAATTTGTTCATGCAATGGCAGGTTGATCAATCTGCGACTAGGAAGCTCCCACCCCTCCCTCTCCCCTCCCTCCTGCATGGCGGCGGCATTGATTGGCAATAATGGAATCTGCCGCTGCCTGCCAACAGCAGCATTAGAGCGGAGGGAGCTGCTCCTCTTCATCAGCGCCAAGCATGCAAACCAGAGGGGCAAGGGCAGAGCAGCGCTCTTGGGGGCTCCGAGAAGTCACCAGCGCTAACAGCCGGTTATTTATTTAACAAATACAAAATGCAAAAAGATAAATGGGAAAGAATTCTGCTCTGTCTAGACAGCGAGCTTGCTCCGCACAGCTTTGCAACGAAGACTTGTCATTGTGACTAGGAAGGGTCACATTTAATTGTACAGGATTTATAGCATATGATTTATTCTACACAAAAGAGCGTTTTACAGGTTTACACATGCACGAACAGAGACGAATCCCGGTAAGTGAGGGACTCCTGGGCCCCACAAATCAAAATTGCCTTTGTCCTCAGGGGATGGAGCTGATGCTCTGATCAAACTGCACTCTTTAAAGAGACAGCTGCCTTTTGTTCACCATTTTCTGAACCTGTCTTTATTGTAAATAATTTATACAGTTGCCAATCCCTATTACAAACAAGGACACTTGCTGACCGCTGGCTAAAACCCAAGCCAAAATGGCAAAACCAAAAAGCCATTAGATCTGCAAAGCAAAGAATTAGATAACAACCAACAAATGAAGAAAAAAAAAAAGAGCCATCAAGTCCCAGCAGGGAAGAAAATTCCAATTACTAAGACAAACTGTAGCAAGTATTGTTTGTGCAGGACAGATATTTTCATGAAACACCTGCCAAGAAGGGCAGATGCTCTACAGAATTCACAATTAACGAGGAACACAGGAGAGACAGTTCAGGAGAGAGGTACCACAGCAGCATGGAAGACTTCACTGAGCAGTCCTCCTGTTCACACTGAAAAGGTACACGCCTCCACCCTCAACATGAACAGAGGGATGAAAAACCAGAAACATTTCCTACATCATATAAAATGCCACGACAGAAAGACATCACTGATATTTCCCATCTCTGCAAAAAATAGCTGGTTTTTTTGACAAAATGAGCTTTTCCAACAAATTTTACTGTGCGTGTGTGGGAGGATCACATTTTGTCCAACTTCTACAAGTAGAATCTTTTTCTTTGAGTTAACACTGTGCAAATCGATGACATAAATCTACTTGCAATAAGAATGGAATTAAAGAACTTTTAGAGAAAGGATTAGACAGCTATTTTATTCTGCCTGGATGGTAGAAGAAACAAAAATTTCACCTCCTTCCAGTTTTCCTTGAAACAAATACTGTGCCCACAACCACCTGACTACCCTTCCTTTAAAAACCAGTGTAATTTGCAATGTTAACTATCAACTCCATAAATAATAGGTTCTAGAGAAAACAAAGTTATGAGTATTGATTTCCCATGAATGCTTACCAATTTTGCATCATTTGTAAGAGTACAGATTGCGTACAGATCCTGTTTTCCTTCCTAGCTGCCTCATCTTATATCGTAATTTAGCTTTATTCATCCTTTTCAATGTTTTCTAATGTACATGATAAACAGGGGGAAGTATATTAAATATCTAGTATGAAAATGGCTTACGGGAGTATTTTAAAATAGGGGGAACATTAAAAACTTTGTGAAAATATGGAGGCAGAACTGGCAAAGACTTTAGTCAGGAGGACATAATGAGGAACGGAAAGGGCACTGAAGGTCTTCATCTGAAGACTCCTCCTGTGCATTAGAATTCCTGAGGCAACACACAGAGGGGAAAAAAGCTGCATAAATACTTCCCTACTCTTTATCTCCTTTTTGTGTGGTTTAACAGGTCAAAGTATCATGCAGGAAGCCTGTCTGCAGTGGACTGTCAGAAGGTGGAGACAGGCATCAGAACCAAAGCATGAATTGAAAAGTCCTTGTAAGAAAGTCAGTCATGAACACCCCCCCCGTCACAAATCCAGGAAATTTAAAGCAAAAGATCGATGCAGAAGAACCAGCAACATTTAGAAACAACAAATCCATCACCTTTAAAAGCCGAAATAATGATTACAATAATCTAACTTGACTTGAAACACCTTTAGAACATCGCCCAGTGACTCATCCATTCACTGCATTATTTCTAGTTGAACACAGACACATCTTCCAGGAAAAAAAAAAAAAAAGGGGGAAAAAAAAGAAAGAGCGACACATCCGATTGTAAACAGACACGGCAAAGACATAAAGAGCCAGTCTGTCCTCTTGGTAAGCTGTTCCAATGGTTAACTCCACTCATCCTTAGCAATTTGCCCTTAGTTCCAAGGATTAATTTATCAAGCCTCATCTCCCAACCACTGGGCACTAGCTGACATTTGTACGTGTTGATATTCTCTGTTATCAAACTCTGGTATCCGAAATGTCCTCCCCATTTACATCCTTCGAATACCTAGTTTCAAACAATCACTTCAAAAATATCTTGAAACTCCTCTGTAGTGTTGATTTTATTTTTTAAACCTTTTGCTGTGCAAGAAAAGCAGAGACTGGACTTGCTCCACAACTGCAGGAGGGATGTAGGGCTGGTCTCCCACTGAAGCTTGCCACAGGCAGAAGAAACACTGGAAATAGTTTCTTAAATTTGTCTTTCTCCATCCTAAAGCAGGTCTTGTCCTCTAGAGCTTACCAAAAGCTTTCAGTCTTGTCTGAATTTTGGAGGCCAGCCAGGTTTTGAGATAAGCTGTAAGTAAGTATGAAAGGAATATTCAAAACCTAACTTACTTCCATGCCGTGAGACCCACCTACACGGAAAAAAAAAAGTTTGTTGAACCAATGCAAATACAGATTCAAATTGCTCAACCAGAGTGGAAGCATGCAAAACGTGAAAATATAGAAAGGTGGGGAGATCAGTAAAGCAGTAATAAAAAACAAAACAAAAGCGAGGAGTAAGCAGCAGTTAATCTCTGCCCTGAGAGACTGCTGCTTTCCAAAATTAGCACCAGTAGCCATACAGAACATCAGGTGAAAACATGAGAAAACTCCTTCAAAGTGTTTGAGTTCACCTCCCTCATCCCCGAGTTCCAAACACAGATGAGTCCACAAAGCTGAAAATTAAACCAAGCCCTTATGTTTTCGAACCTCTTACATAAATGAATTATTTAAAACTTGTATACATCCCCAACTGGTAATTCTTTGCAATACCATCAGTGAATGAGCTTCTGCTCCTTTCTGCAGTTGCCAGAAATGTCACCCTCCTACAGTTATGATTTTGAAACCTATGAAGCTAAGCAGCTTTGCCATCCTGTGGATTTAAAAATTAGCATTCTTGATAAGTGAAACTACACAGAAGCACGAGCGCTCAGAGTTTTCTACAGAAATTTTAGTAAATGGTAATTCATAATATATGCAAATAATAAAGCACAGATGCCTTCTGATGCAGATGCTTTGTAAGCACAAAGTCGCAGCAGTATTATAAATCATAATGTATTAATGTTCTCTGCATGAGGCACTTAGAAGAAGAGGAAAAATGGATCTTCCTTGCACTAGGGACAGACTGATGGACTGATTGATGGATATTGCTATAGTCAGTAGATGATGTCTTCGCAGCAACATACATTAGACATTGTACACCCAAGTCATTCTTATTAAAATGTTTTACACTTAATTGAGGAGTGGATAAAGACAGGATATTTGTGCACTTGAAAAATGAAATGCTTTCTTCAGAACAGGGGCATAGGAGGTAGGGAGAGGGCAAATGTTTTTCACAAGAAACAGGCAGGCAGAGTACGTATCAAATAGCGTGCTGAGGCTGCAGCACTAGTTAATCCACAAGAAACAATGAACATCCACTTCTCCAACTCCTGGATCAACGTCACATGCACCAAAGCTGTTCTCCTCTATACCTGTCCGTTCGGAAAAGTTATCCGAGTCACTTTGCCCCAGAAAAACGCAAAGCAGTAGTAATGCTCCAATCCTATTCAACGGCACAGCACGGAACAAGCAAGCTAGCTTGAAAATAAGTTTCCCAGACATCTAAAAATGTCAATTCTATATGCAAAAGGCTCTGTTTCCTGCATTAAATGATTTTAAATGCCTTTCTGTAATGAAAGTCATTTTGCTTTGAGAAGTGGTATTACAATACAAGAGCCTTCCAACCACACTATAATCTAGTTCCAGTGCATCCAGATGGACAAAGCCAAGTAACTCATCTTGTGTTATAGAATCATGGTGGAAGGATTCGCAATTATTCTGTGACATAGATAACTTTTTGGCTTAAGCTATGTAAGCAAATCCAGTGTGTAATACTGTGACACAAACCTATGAACAAGCGATGAATAGCAGAACAGAAACATTCTGTTGCAATGTAAATCAATCGCAGATTTACGTCAGACACAAGAAGATGTGGATAGTCCTGTTGCAGCATGGCAAAGTACACGCACAGCTCTTTTTATCAGAAAAAAAAAATAATATTGATGGACACTCAGGCGTCTCTAAGTAGTCCATTCTGTTGTGGAAAGTGAAACCGTGCTGATGAAGTACCAGCCCACACATACACATTATCGTCTAGTACTTTATCCTTTCAGATTGCTTAATGAAGTGAGTTTAGCACAGTCAGTGATCTTTAGCACTCCCTCTCAACAGCTCTCATCTAGCTGAAGATGACAACCTCTACATGCCACAGCACTGATGCAATGTTATCTTTTACCAGGGTGATAGCTCTCCTTACTTTCCAGCGTGAACACCACTAGCCTTCCCAACCCAACTGAGATCAGAGATGTTAATCTAGTGGTTACTCAGGAGGGAGGCAGAGCAAAGAATGTCCTAAATAACAACTGCTGGAGCAGCGAGGAACCCAGGGGCAGGGGAAGCTGGGCCTGCTGACAGCCTGTAAAGATAAAACAGGGACAGAAAGGTTTAAAATGAAGGTGAGAAAAACAAACCTTGATGTTTTCTAGCATGTAACAATACAGGCAAGAGCTCCCATGGACAAGTGACATCAAATAATGTCAGGAAGCTATTTCCACATTTAGTTTTGACAGGACATTGGAGACAAACAGGTCAGCAATTGAAATGAAAATTTAAACTAAACCCAAAGGGGCTAGCCTTTATAAAGCTCTTCCAAGTCCATGGTGCCTCCCTAGCAAAATCACCTGGCCTCTTGGCTGGCTAGTCATTTTTCATCTTTACGGAAAGCAAGCACCAAGTCCCTACCACCAACTCTTCAAAAAAGGCTAAATACATAAGTCTAGTCACGGGCCTCTCAGACAAAATTCACTTACACTCACACAGCACAAAAGCTGGCTTATACTTCCCTTGCAATACAAAGATACACCTAGCTGCCTACATCAATGCTTCAAAATCTTTTCCATAATAGCAACCTATGTCTTAAGGGGTCTCTCATTACGTTGTGTGTCCTTGGTGCATATAAACTATTTTGAGCGTACCTTAGAATTACAGACACGCTTTTCAGGTTAAAGAAAAAAAGCTGTCAGAAACCTATGAAGCTACTCGCTAAGGAGGTGAATTTTAAACTACTTTGAAAACAGGTCTTCAGTTTTTACGTAACATTTTCCTCCTGAACATTCTAACACAACATAAACAAGGTGGCTTTTTTTAGAAGGATGCGTGCCCCGGTTCCCTCTCTAGATCCCAGTACCGTGTTTTCCTGGTGAAACTGATGCAAGGCTGTAATGCGGTAGGGGCTGGAGATGAATCCCTCACGCTGCTGACTGTACCTGCCCACAAAATCAAGTTTTGCTGAGTCTTAAGAATATACACCCCTATACTTTCTTCCTTCAGGTTGTATTAATAAGGAGATATTTGAGGAGAGCAGGAAGACAGGGAATCAAACCACTAGCTGAAGATCAGAGTGAGCGAGACATGTACCTGCACCCACATCCCAGAGAATGTCCAGCACATTACAAGGGAAGAAACTTGGCTTTATCTAGTGGCCGAGGAGGCAAGCACAGAAGAACCCAAGCACACCAAGAACCACCATGCCGCTCATGTACAGCAAGAAAAATGCAGTCCTAAAAGATTTTAAAAATACTACTGTAATTGAAGAATAAGCAAATTACTGTGATTTTGGTTCTTGGGCATGGTCACCCTAAGCAAGCCAGTTCCAAGAATCAGACAGGGAAGTTTTACTACTGTAGGTCAAACCATCCTGTTACTGTTGTCCACTTTCCCACGGAGAAACACTTTGCCAGCGTTACAGAGCAGTGACCCAACCAGAAATGCTAAGAGCTCTGACACAAGTGTTTCTGCTGGGGAAGACTGTTGCATTTTCAAAACTTCACTGATGAAGCAACCATGCTTAAAAACATATTTTTGTAGTCAATCCAGCTTCAGGTATCCTCAGCATCGCCAAGAGATTCGGCCAAGTTATGCTGCTAGCAGGATGGTAGTTTGTAAGTACCTATTAATGATTACTCTAAAAACATTAAGCTAGTTTAATTCCTAATTAGGGACAAGACATTATTTACAGAGTCATCCAGCCTGAAGTGCCTTTCCAAACTGTGCACCCTATGCCTCATACGAGCAGAAATCCTGTATTAAAGTATGAATACATCCAGCTATATATTTAACGAGTAGTATGTAAAGACTACTTAATTTCTGATGCTGGTATTCACACGATGACTTTTTCCCCCAAGAATGTGTTCATGAAGAATACCTTCTACATTTTTTCCCTCCAACCAAAACCATTGGGTGTTCAGAACAAAGAGCAGACTGAAAATGTCCTGAAAACACAGAGCTGTGGAAACAAAACAAACCCCACACTTTCCCAGGTTTTCCAAGCACAACGACTGATATGGAAGCCCTTGCTCAGTAACTGTAGAACTGACAGCTTGAAATGAATTGAGTCTCAAGCACTTCAATTTAAAAAAGGATTTCTGAGCTAGCATCTTTGCTAGAAGTGTTATGTTAGCTCTAAAGCTATTTAGCATTAGAAATGTTACTTTAATGCTAAGACTGAAAAAAAAATAAAGAAGCCCCGAGAGGTGCCAAACCTTCAAGAATGGATGAAGAACATTAAAATGATAACATTCAGGATCTGATCCCCTGCCCACTGAGCCCAGTTATATCATCTGCTCCACACGGTCTGAAGATCCAACCCAGAAATTCAAGAGCTCTTCTGTCTGTTATCTTAGCATGAAAGAGGAATGGGGAATGATTTTTAATTATTTTTTTCAAGTTTGATACTGTGAGGACTAAAACGGCCAGGGTCTCAAGGGATATTGTCATCACTCTGGTTTTCTGAATAAGAATTTCCAGGAAATGCAAACTTCAACTATAAGTACAGCTTAAACATGACCAAAACAACAGCCAACAAGAAGGAACACTATTTTTGTAGAGCTGCTGGAAGGAAAATAGCAAAATACCAAATACAAACATTTGCTGACAAAAAAAGCTTCCTTCTATTTCCCAGACCTGCATCACTTAGCAGTAAGCCTAGAAAAATCAACCTTTCAAGGAAGGAAGCTTTGCTGGCTGTACTTCCAAGTCTCCCAGGTATTAAGAAGAAGAAAAAAAATTAACAAACTGCCCAGAAACCACACAGTAGGCAGGCAGCAAGCTGATGTACCCGCTCCCCCTGCCCTGTCTCTAAAGGCACAAGTCTTGCTTTAGCAGTTCAGGTACAGCACCACTGCTATTTCACTGACAATCTTAAGGAGCCTTCAGATTTTATCTGTTATAAATCACTGTAAAGGGGCTTTATTAGAAAGACAGACAAGGAGAAGCACTTAACATATGATGGGTTTATTGGAAATTATATTGGAACACCATGGAACAAGTATCTTATATTACAAGCACTGGCAGGAATTATTTAACTGACAGGGAGAGGCACAATACAAAGGGTCAGGAACGTGACAGGTTGTTACTATCCCTGGGGACTCAACTGCTTGATCCTCTGCACTTCAGGACGCTGACGTGCTATGAATTGTCAGAAAGAGAAAACAAGCAGGCAGGTTTTTGTGGCAAGGGGACACCTTGCACTAAGCTACCCTTCAAGTTCCTACTAGGACAGCAAAGCACTTCCCCATGAATGCTGCGGTCAGGCATGGAAAAGGAAAACAACCTCCCTTGCTCACCCTGCAGTCCCCATAGTTTGCACAACTCACATCTGCCGATTTTTGCCCGAATTCAGAAAAAGGTGCCAGTGAAAATTGATTAAAGGCAGTTTTGTTGGAACACTACCACCATTCATGGCGGTCTCTATTATTACTTTCCGACCTACTGTTTCTCCTTGGGCATATACTCTTCAAGCAAAGCAGGGGAACAGCCAGGAATGATTTTTCTTATTTAGACTGAGTTATTTGGATGACACCTCCAACAAGCAAACAAACGAAAGAACCAATTTAGTGAGGGCTGGGGTTTGGGTGGCGGTTGGCCTGGGGTATTTTGCCTTCTACGACTGGACATGATCACAGAGATAATAAAGAACTTGAATTTTGAGAAAAACAGTTTCAGATGAGAGAGAGAACTAAATGTCTTATCATCCAGTCAGCAACATTCTGGTGCCATCAGAACGTGTAAGACCCACACAGATGGCTTCAAAGGATTTTGGGAAGTGATTCAACATGATCAGTATATGATGTTCTACTGACCATACGACTTCTTAAGCTTCTGGTCAGATCACGTAGGAATTGCCACACCACCCCATCAACTTAAGCATTAGTTACCCTCTTCCTACAAGGTTTAGTACAAGGTAACAACTTTATGTAGCACTCCCACAACGAGTTCAGCCTGCTTGTTTTCAGCACAAACTAAACACCAGCGATTCTTGCAGAGCAGGGTTGAGGGTGCTGTGCCAACCAACAGGGAGCTTTACTCCACCCTGAGGTCACTGCTTGCTCCCTTTAGATGTCAAGAAACCGCAGCTTTGCCGACATCATCAGGTGGGAGTTAACTCTCCTCGATTGGCACAGACGCCAAAAAAAAAAAAAAAAAAAAAAAAAAAGGAAAGTAAAAAAGACTAATTCACAATAACCTGCGCTTCTAACACCAGATAATGAGACAGAAAACAAGTCTAGTAGCCCACAAGCATGCAGCTTGCACTTACCAGGTATGCAGCAGCAAAGCAGAAGCATTCTGGAGAAGGAGTGATTACAACCAGCAATATGATTTCCTACCCCTGCCTATGGATCATGTGGTCTCCCTCCCTCTTACTACTCACTTCCACCTGTGTTTACAGGAATACTACGTTAATCTCTATGTAAGCATCAAAATAAGGCAACTGCCGAAGCCCAAGGCCTTTGCAAACACTAGACATCAGTACAAGAAGGGCAGTACATGAGGGTTTGTTTTTTTTTTTTTTAAACTGTTCCCAAATTAGGGACCAAATTGAATGGTGCAACAAGGAACCACAGCAATGTAAGACACTGTATAGTCTGGGGAATTTTTACAAGGACATACCAAGTCCTCCATCTTGTGGACATGGGCTTAATTTCTGACTGATGCAATATCTTAAAGATTCTTCTTGGACACTCTGGTGAGAGTTGCCCTGGAGAATATAGCTGACATTTCAGAGTGACCTTAGGACATACCAGGACAAGGCTTTCACATGCTCTGAAAGCTGGCATTAGAACCACGCTGCATTTTGTACCTTTGGCATTTTTTCTGTAGCCATTATGCTGGATTCAAACAGATGTGGAGACCATTACAGCCTCTATTCCAAAAAAATGACCTGGCCTTCACAGTTTGAGCGTGACTGAGCTTGCAAATCGGACTGAAGTCTGCTCTGAAAAGGATAAAACCCAGGAGGAAAATAAACCAAGAAAAGTTAATATTTCCACCTCCTCTTTTCTAAGCCAGACTTGCATTTTTGAATGCTGGTGGTTGATGGCACTTTTGAAGGTTGCCCGAAGCCTACTGTAAGCAAGGCAGCAGCAGAGCTGCTTCACTTCGCTTGGCAGGCATCCCAGCACAGCAGTGCCCTCCCAAAGTCCCTGCTGAGCATGCTGCAGGTGCAGGAGAGGAAAAACGCAACGCTGTGTGTCATCCCAGCGGACCCACTGCCTGACTAAGGATTCAGCTATGGAAGGAAACCCTGCACAGGCTCACCATAGCTATCTGGCTGCCATCACCTGCTCAGACAACCAGCTACTGCACAACTCTGCAACCCAAGTTTTGCAGTTATGTACCACAATTCCGGCACCGTTTCCCATTAAACCCGTAACATATACAGTCAAAGGCTGACGACCATTTAACAGTGGGGACGATACTGTCAAAACTGTAAAGCGCTGACTGCAGTTGCATCATTTGCTTGCTGACTTCTTATGCAGATTTCCCTCTCCCTTACTAGAAGCAGTCACCCGTATATGCAGAATATTAAATGGAAAGGGATCATTAGGTCTCCCTTCTGCCATTGGCCCAGTTTCAAATCCCACCATTATTAGCTCTCCTAAAAAACATTTGTGCTGTCTGATGCCAATTAGCCAAGAAAACTAGATAAAAGGAAGTATTCCCTTTGTGGAGAACTAACGCTTTGAAAAGGTACATACCTCTACAGGCTGGAAAATTAATCTGTCTCTTGATGCCCACAAGCCATTTACAAATGCTGTCCATAGCCTGGCTGCATCACAGAATTCTCCGACTTCCAGTATTTCATAGCTGGTGCAACGCTTACTCCCAGAAAATGGCAAGGAGCAGGTCAAGCCTCAGTATACCAGAACGCCCCTTCCTCCTGCTAATGTATAAATGAAGCTGATTTGTTCCCATGAGTTTTAAGGACCTGTGACAGATCTTTCTGACAGAAGTCGCCTCAAGTATCCATTACAATTACACCGTTTTCCCCTCCCCACAGATTTTAGAGAGAGAAGGAACGAGAGCACCCATGGAGCATCGGATAAAGCTAGGCACAACATGAAGAATTTGCAGAAATATAAGTTGCTACTCACGTTTGCCATCGAGAACTCCCCAGCATTGTACTTTTAATTCACTACCCTATTAACATGTTAATTGTATGCAAGAGCCCCCCAAAGAGGCAGGAAATTCTAAAGGGTACCTCCTGGTAACCACCCCAAAATCACCTCAATGAAACTTGGAAGGGACCGGGATTGTGTGGCCTTGAGCTTTTCTGATCAGTTTGCCAAAAGTTTTCTAGTTTTTGAAAGAAACACGTTTGTCCAAAAAAAAACTAAGGCAGAAGGTTTTCATTTTCTGATCATGCAATTCAAAAGCAGCTGCAGAACAGCCTCATTGGTTCAGGCTAACAAAAACACTCTCTCCAAGTTAGCAAATTAGTATTCTCCCTGGTCTACAGATGAGGAGGAAAATGACAAAGAAGGACTTCATAATTGGTACCTATTAAAGAATGTTTCCAAGGTAGAAAACAAATTTCAGTCGAGAGATTCCATTCCCGGTTTTCTTAGACAAAATTTATTGATTTTGTAGCTACTAAAAGTGTTTCTATCAAAAGGCATGAAATTTAAATGCTTTCCAGCTTTCTATCACTTAACGATACATTTTAAGACAAAGGCTGCTAGAAAAGCAAGCAGCATTACTAAGGCAGTGCCCTTTAGATTGAAAAGAAAAGAAATCCTCTTGGTTTTGTGAGCAACCTGTAGGATTCCCTGAGCTGCTACGATTTATCATCACTTGCTGGAGGACAGGAAGCAAGGTTGGCAATATCATATGCTGAAAACACCACGCAATGCCAGCCACAAGTAAACACTGAAAAATATTCCCGCAGTGTGCCCTTGAAGAATGATGTCTGGCCTTATCCAGAAATCCAATGTCATACAAAAATGTACTGACTTATGTTAGGTAAGCAAAGGCTTTTAGGGAGAGGAAGAAAAATAAACTTAATGATTTAAGCAGCAATAAACTAAATCTTTAACTTCGACAGCCATTACAAAAATTTGTTTCTCATCTTTGCATCTACATGAGGTTTGAATACTAGTATCTGATTGCTGTACCAGCGAGCAGAAAAGCACAATAATCCACTTTTCCACTGATAAGATTAAATTCATGTAAGTATATCTTTAAAAACCTGGGTATAAAACTGAAATAACGAAGAGTTGATAAACACATGCAACACAGAAAAAAAAAACTTAAAATGTCGAAGTTGCTTTAAGTCTCGTCACTTTACATTTCCAGCAAAATACCTACGTGCCTCCTACCCAGTCCTGCCTCACTGGAAATCCTGCAGCAATTCAGTCCCCTATTTGCATGGACCGTGCCAGGAGGGATCTCTCTCACCTGGGAACTGCATTCTGCGGTAATCCTAATACCTCTACCATGGTCCTGCCACCATGCCAACCAGAAAGCCTCTTGCACGCTTCACTCCCGCGCTCCGCGTTCTCTGCCTCAGCCGGGTTGGAATGCAGAAAAGCCAGAGCCGAAGCCCGTCAGAGGCAAGACTCTGTTCAGCTCCTTGGCTCAAGTTGAACAATAGCCGCCCTTCGGTCGCTCGCCTTCCCTCGCAGCGCCTGGGACGCACGTCCTCCCCGCGACCAGCGACATGATCGAGCCGGGATGGGCAGCCACTTCATTTTTTCCTGTCCCAAGGGAGGCGGGGGGGGGGGGGGGGGGGGGGGGGGAGCCGAGAGGCAGCGCAAGCACTCGGGGTGGGGTGGAAGGGGGTGTGGGCAGGAGGAGACTCCTGTTAAGCAAAAATATGTCCGATGCCGAGAAAATCCAGCGATTCCAAGCAGCTGACTTCAAGTCTAAAAATCAGTTACAGGGAAACTTAGGAGGCTGGTAAAACTGCATGCACTGTCCGGACTACATGCAGCCAAGTCGAGATGAAAACACAGTTTTGCCAGCTGAACAAGGAACTACGTCTGAACGTGCCTGATAAAACTGCACTTTATTTGAAGACCTTTTCCCACTGCAAATGTTTCTACAGTTTAGGAAATATGCAGTACCAAAACAAGCCCTGGAGAGTCACTTCAACAATGAACTCCCCCCCCCCCCCCCCCCCCCCCCCCCCCCCCGGCTTTGTTTCCTGCACTGCCTTCCTCCCCCCCCCCTTTAAATTCAATTTAAGATCTATGGCTTTGAAAGTGAAATGGTGAAGTCTGATACCACAAGTCTTTTCCTGAGCTCTGTTCTTTTTTATTTTAGCAGTGCTGAGAGCTGAACTTCCAGGTATAGCTCTGGTCTAAAATAAAAAGACAAAAGCTGCTCTGTAAGGCTCCAAAGCAAAAACATACAGAGTTTGGTTACTGCTGCCGTTGTAACGTCCCTTATCCATTGTAATGCTCCTGCTGAGAATAGCGTGTCAAGTTGGATCAGTTTAAAAGTCCACGGTTTTGATTCCCAGCAGATCCCACCTGCCAGTCGGGGACCAGAGCAGACAGGCACGCACACAGGAGGAATGCAAAGTTGTTCAGCCTGTTGCTGAACAGGCTAAAATTGCTCGCGAAGAGCCGAGGCTGCACGCTCCCTCCCACCTCCTGCAGTTCGTGAGCGTGCATGCGCCTGTGGGGCTGAACACACCTATCTCACTCTAATTTTGCCACTTGTTTGCAATAAGGTATTCTCCTCTGATTTAGTCCTTTTGTTCCGCTAATGCTACCCATCTCCTTTTTTTTCTTGCTGGATTACTTATGATGAGCTTCTGCACATTCTCTTAGGGAACAACCTCCCACTCCCTCACAGCGTTTCCCCGGAAGAAACAGCAGCTTCGGTCACCCTAGCCCCTGCCAAGGCTCACGTGAGAAATCTGCCTGAAAAGCACAGCGTAACCCTTGGGAAAGAAACTTGTTGAATGCATGCTCAAACAATACCGACTGCAAAATAAATAATAGAAAATTATACTTGCTCCCTTGCCCTCTAAAGCTGATCACTGAACTATACGGAGGGATCTTGCACCAAGATTAGCACTAGAACAGAACAGCAGCTCAAAAATACCACCACCACCACCCCCCTGCAAAAAACCCAACACTGTCTAACAGCGGTGTAAAAAAATAAACAGACAAATCGGTTTGACCTGCTGCTTAGAAATGGCCAATTACCGGAAACGGTAGGGCAAAACGGTCTCATGATCTCAGTTGAGCCAGATTCTGCAAAAAAGCAGTTACAGCTTATAAGAGATTGCAATCTCCTCTCTCTTACCACCCTTGCTCCGCAAAAAACCCCAAATACTATGGTAATTATATAGAACACCTCATTCCAGAGCGCTGTACCACCTACATTCGCAGCACCACAGAAAAGCATCTTTCTGGAGGGTGGAGCAACATCAGACAGTTTATGTATACCACAGAGCATGATAGAAAAGATGGAAAAATTAAGGACTGGGACATTCAAATTAGTCTGTACATCTCTTCAAAGAGTTCTGATTCTTTTATAGGCAAACCCTGGCTTTTTTCTTTTTTCTTTTTTTTTTTTTTTTCTTTGTCTCATTACATTTCTGGGTTTTGTTTCCATGTTTTGCTTTTTCATTTCACATCATTTATAATACTTCATGTTTTAATCAGGTTCAAACAGAAGGGTTAAAACTTTGGATCCATCTCTGAAATAAGGCCATAATGTGCCTATTTCTTCCAAAGAAGCCATTTTTAGTGATGTGGGAAGATTAAGTCCTGGTATCTATTTTTGTAAACGCTAAAGCTTGCTGTATTGACCTCAAAAAAAGATTTCTGAAATGCCAAAGGAGCCGTCCGGCTCAAGCAAATACACCTGCTGAAGACTTAGGAATAGACACTGAATTTGGAAGATACTAAAAAAAAATAAATAAATCAGGGTGTGGGGTGTATGGCGTGGGGAACACAAACCATACAAGTACTCTAGAAACCTACCCAGCCTCAGGAATTTGAAATGCAATTTGCGAAGTCTAGGAATAAAAGTTATTTCCAAAAGACCGTGACACTGAACAAGGATTATAAAATGAAGCCCCTGATATTACCATGTGACTTTTGTTCAAATAACCAATCTCCTGACAAATGTTAAGATTCCACTTCTCATAAAAAAAAAAAGGCCTGTTAAATTGGAAGAACAGGAGGTTGCCTCGAGTATCTCAAGAAAAATGTCAGTGCAATGAATTAACTAGTTCCCGGCCAGCTCCACTGCCTCTGTTCAAACCAGGCATGGTCACAGCTTGTGACTCCGGAGGCGGCTGCAGAAGAAACCTATTAGCAGAGCAGAAGCACTAGTGCAGAACAGATAAAAAGAAAACAACTGAGGCTTGGACCTTTTTTTTTAAAATAAAATCTAAATTTTACATGTAAATCCATTTCTTTTAGTATAAATCATTTACAATTAAAGGCAAGATGTTGACTTAAGGTCTGTCTTCCTATGATCTAGCTGAACTGCTTAAAATTAGAAATACGTATGGGAACACTCAGCTTGCAGAAAATTTTAGAAACTGCAAATTAGGCAGGGAGAGAAGCTACTAGAAAAATGTTTTAATAAACATTCCCTTCATATATCCAGCATATTCCAGATTATCTAAAAACCAGCTGTCTGTATTCAGCAAAGTTTACATTACTTTGATGCAAAGGACTCAGAAATTAATTTAAAAACTAAAACACATCATTAGGTTTTCTAACATCTTAGAGGACTATATTTAAATTTTATATTTAAATTTATAAATACATTTATATTATTGTAATACATGCTGACTATAGTGTCTTTATCAGGAAAAAGCACTGAATTCAGCTTGTATGCCTGTATTGATCACATTACCACCAAGAGCATGAGGGAGAAGTGATGCGACATGAGGATGGTATTTCAGTGTGGATCCTCTTTTTTCCACAAATATTGGGACCGCTGGCAGCACAGAGAAAAGCGGTGCTTTCTCTACATGCCCACGCATCCAGAAATGCCACACTGAGCCCCAGCTGCCTCCAAGGTACCCTGCATGGGTGCTGGCAGCAACTGGAGGCTCTCTGGGAGGAGAGACTGGGGCTGCCCCAGCTCGGTAATGAAGGTGTGAAGGTGTAAAAAGGGGCAGGGGAAAGTGGTGGTTCAGGTTTTGCTCCTCCACACTTGTTGTAATTGGCAATAAATGAAATTAATTTTCCCCAAGTCAAGCCTGGTTTGCCTGTGACCATGACTGGTAAGTGGTTTCCGTGTTGTTCTCTTGACCCATGAGCTTATCGATCTTATCTTCTCCCTGTCCTGTTGAGGAGGGGGGTGAGAGCGGACAGCCAGCAGCCAGCAGCTGGCCCAGGTCAACCCACCACCAGATGCTTTGCTAGGAGCAGGAATAAAACATCTCGTCCAAAATTCACGTTCTCAGAAATCCACCAAAAAAACATTCCTTAAATCCTTCCTGTTTGCTCGTGGGTGGAACAGTTAACACCTCACCCTCACTGTCAAAGCAAGACCAGAGCACTAATCCAACACCGACCAAAAGTGACCGTCTGCTAGAGGCTCCGTGAGTTTCCCAGCCTTTAGACCAGCAATCCCCACCACCACCTGCAGCCAAGGGGTGAAGTAGTCGACTGTAAGAGCAAGCCCTAGTTATCTGCACCACATTGGCATCCTTGGGTCAGCAAGGTTGGTGACCGCTGCTCTAGACCTTCCTGCTATCGCTTCAGCCCATACGTGCTACAGAGCAGTGGGAAAAGACCATCGGTGAGGAATAAGTGAGATGACCGGCGTTTTCAATGGTCAGATTCTCACCTAAATGACATCTAACTTGCTGGGAAAAAGAAGGTTGCTAGGTCAAGAAAATATTTACAGTTCCATCTGAGATTTTTTCAGAAAAAAAAAGGGGACGAAAATTCAATTCTTCACTGGGTAATGCACAAGATAAAGCAGTCTCAAATATGCATCAAGAATTATTAGCTTGTAGCCAAAAGCACTTTACTGGACACCGAGTTGAATCTTAATGGACACTAATCACTGCTAGAACGTACGGTCCTCTCCATCTCCAAGGCAGCTTTTGGGAATTGGGGATTTGCTTGCGACACAGAGGTGCCTGTTAGAAGAGTTTCTGATGAACTCCAGCAGAGTTCAATAGCCCACTTTTCCTCTGTGGCTTTATTATTTTTCTTTTAAGTAAATTATCTCTCTGCTGTGCTGCCAAAACATTTTTGTCTGTTTTGCAGATAAAAATCACGGTTATAATTCTTTCCTCCCCTTGCGCTACGGAAGAGTGATCACTTACTAAAGGGGGAGCAGGTTAGCAAAATATACAGTTCATGCTTGGGTAAGTCGAATTTAATACCTAAGCCACCTCATACATTATGAGCCTTTTTATTTATGCATCAATAAAATGTAGTTCACCCACAGGTGTGTCACCACCCAATAACGTGTAAATATCAAAAGATGGTACAGGAAATACTGAAAACTCTGCTTCTTTTATTTATTATTTTTTAAAAAAACTCTGCTTCCCAGAGGTGTCATGGAGATTAATTAGCTCACGTTCATAGACTATTTTGAAGATGTAAAAATATTACTGCCTGATGGAAAACAAATCTCCTGAGGTCTTGCATGGAAAAACCCAATATATAATTGACAATGGATTTCTTACCCCACTACAGCAAGTTCTACCATCCTCAACCAGAATTCATTAAGAAAGAAAATCCCCCCCCGAATTTTGGGTCTTAAGGCAGCAACGACAGAAAGTTCTGCAGTACTTCTAATGCAGATGCACAAACCCCTTTCACTGCATACCTTCAGAGACATTTCAGCACGGGCAGCTCAGATGGAAACCTGCCAAAGGCCACAACAATCCACAATGCCGAAACAAAAATACACGGATTCACAGCGTTTCAGCACTCCAGAGATAAGATACAGGGCAGCTCACTGATTATTATAAGTTCAGTACCTGCCAGCCCTGCTTGTCATAAGAATATCCAACATATCGTGACATGGAGAAAAGGGAGAGATATGAGAGGAGAAAAGACCTGTTCAAACCTCCTAGGAACAACACAAAACCAAGGGGTGGGGGGAAATACGAAAAAGCAGAAGTGACAGTCCCAAACTTCATTAAAATAAAAACATGTCGTGGTTTTACTACTCAGCATAGTGCGCTTATTTAAAACAAATCTATTTCTTTACAGTTCCTGGAAGTGTGACTTGAATGGTCCTCCAGACGGTCTCCGTGTTTTTCCCACTGTTTGTACAGGCTTGTCCATCAAATATTGTGCATGTATTTTTCTTGAAGTTTGGACTATAAAAAGATTACAGAAACACATGAATGCTACAGAAGTGGATGAACTCGTAACACAATGTATGCATCGCCAGCATGAGATACGGAACTCTAGGCTGTGCCTAGGACAGAAGAATGTGCAACCCTAATGAAATAGTATTCAAAAGCGAGGCACGAGCCCTAACTGCAATGCACAAAGACATACCAGAAGTAGTTCAAGTAACAGGAGCTTTAAGAATGTGAGAGCACAAACTTCAGCTGTGGCAGAAGTGGGTAGTAACCCAAGCTCTTCTGAAAACCTCACACAGCCCTTGTTCAAACCTCTGCTGCCCTGGCTCCACTCTTACCGTAAGTGCACTGGCTAGATCAAAGCTAACAGAGCAGCTTCAGATTACACCCAAGTTACACTCCGGGCTGCTACTAGGGGTGAGCCCAGAAGGGGAAACCATTTGGCTCTCCTACTGTCCCCTTAAGCAACACGCTGCCACCACCTCCTTTGCGTTGGAGCCACCACACAGCTGCAGGGTTATTTGGAACACCTACCAGGTCAGATTCAAAGCTAACCCTTCAACACTTACTGGGACGTGAACATGATTTTGCTGCGCTAAGTCGAACCGATTCACCTGGCAAGCACACGATGGAACCGGCACCGAGAAGGGTGGCAAAGCAGGGACACAAGAGCGTGTACACCCCGGCGCAGTGGTGATAACTTTGTATATTTAATTTCATAGAAACTTCAAACTAGATGCACTTAATCCAATTTCACAAATATTTACATTATCAAGCATCAGATTATGCTAAAACAATAAACTGATCAGCAACTAATTCCATAACCAATACCGAAGTCTGAACCAGATTTAATTACATCAACATTTTAAAATTTAATTCAACAGTTCAAATTAACTCCAGACAAGCCTTAAGATAAGGAAAATCGGGCTGTAGGAAGAAGGTTAATTCTCCATTAAGTGTTAAGTCGGTTGTTACTGAAGGAAGAAAGGCAAGTATACATGGTTGGGTGAAGTGTAATTACTTCTTACCACAAGATCAAACAATTATAAAAGAGAAGCTACACAATTTAACAACCCGCAGTAAAGTTCATGCATGATTTGAGGTAGATTTCTCTAAAGAATTTCATAAATAAATTTTTATTATTGTTTTGAGAAACCAAGGAAAAGGATAGCTTCCTTCATAATAAACCAAAGTTTGGTTAGAACACAGTCAACAAATCTGCCCTAGATGGTCCAAAAGCTTCCCGTTCTCAGCAATTACGCCATTGCACAGCATACTCTACTTATAAAGTGTTTCTATGCTCACATAACATTTTAAAACCTCTAAAACGATTTTTTTGTGTGCTGGAAGTAGTAGGCAGGGATGTAATAATACATTTCCAAGAGGAAAAAAAAGAAAACCCTAACGGATTACGTGTCAATACTAGAAAGTTACGATTATGTGTTCATACCCCTGTTAATCCCTGCTCTAAAAAGGTTTAAGATCTAAACAGATAAAATTTGCTTCATGATGAAACTTGGCTTTCAGTACAGATGATCTCTGTGCAAGGGAATAAAGTTTCAGCAGTGTTCAGAACAAAACAAAATTCTTTGGCTTCACTTGTGTTATAGAAGAAGAAAAAGATAGCAGCTTGGCGATTTTCTGTAGACAAATAACTTCAATTGCCCAGGGGGAATGTCACTGAGATCCAGGCATCCTGTTTTGTTACATCTAGCCTCCCTGGAGTCAGTTTTAATTTCAAGCAGAGTTGTCTAAATTCTTCATCCTTCCAAGGCAGGCAAATTGCACTGTACATTGTCCAAATTTCAGATTACTTCAGGGCTTTCCCCAAAGTTTCCTAACCTCTTTTTTGGATGCAAAAGATAGCAGGACACTTTTCACACAGTAAATTTTTCCCTGTGTAGACTTTTGTTCTTTAACAATGCCCAAAAGCAGCTGTATTTCACAAGAGATTTTTAAAAATGCAATTCACAGTTTGCATTTATTTGCATTTTGGGATAGAACACGATGGGTAAATAACGTCAGCTAAAGACAGTTAAAGTTTTGGAATTTCAATTGATCTTGGCATAGCTACAATCCCTACTAATCATACCCAACAGTCACAGCACTAAGAGATGGTAACCCAACGCACTAGCACAGAGGAGCAGGCAAAGGATAAAGTCTTTAGCAAACCCTGGTCTGCGCTGTGATGTGAGCCAAAGGCTTCAGACCTCAGCTCACAAAAGGCTCCCACGCATGGCTTCTGGCAAGTGTCAGGGCAGGGCTGAAGAGCCGCAGGGCTAAATGCATGCAGTGCCCACCTCAGCCTACAGAAACACAGCCAGCGCTTCGGCCACCGCCAAGCAGGGTCAAACCACACAAGTGCAGAACGGTGCTTTCCGTACTGATCTCATTAGAGCATGGTACAAAGCACTTACAGGTCAAAAAAAACCCAAACCAACAAACCTTAAACCGCTCAATCAGGGGTTGCTAAATTAAACAATAAAGGCAACGGACAGTAACGCGCCTGATCCTTCAGACTCCCGGCTCTGCAGAGAGGCTCTCACACGTGTATATTGTGTACGTATATACAAACATGCTCGTGCAAGCCCGAATCGGGCAAACCCAAAGACTTGCAAACAAGTCAGCACATCTAAATCCATCTTCCTGCCAGAGATACTGCTATACAACACACCCCTCAATTAGAGGGCTAAACCCAGAGCTCTATTTTGCATCCCTGCCATGCATAACAGTTGACAGGAGACGGCTATTTTGCACATAGTGACACAGTGAAAAAGCAGACAGTGCTATTGGGAAAATTATTTCATCAAGACACATCATAAATCCCTACGGCTGAGATACAGGGAGCTGTAAACTGCATTTGTCATCCTCACTTTCTAACAAATATTCTTTGTAGGGAAAGTTCAGTGGTGGAAGGTGAAAGGACAGCCCTGTTTTCAGCCCACAGTTTTGTTAGGAGTTACAGGAAGACCATTATTTCAAATTCCTGCACTTCCCTCAATAGATCTTTACCAAATATGTAAAGATTGGTGCATTGCAGATTCTTTCATCAACCAGGTCACAAACAACCTCTCTTCTTCCAGAACAGACTATCCATCCCCACCCCTATCCTCCTCCCCTCCAAAAAAGTAGTCGCCCTTTTCAGGTATTCATCCTAAAACATTAGCACAGGGATTGTAATTATGTGGTGAGCACACAGTAAATCTATTTGTTCTTTCATCACTAAGTGCTCATTCCAAATGGAATGCACAGAAAGCAAGGCTCAGCTTCCATTGTTTTAGTTGCAAACAACCTTGTCTCAGAAGCAGCAGTTACTGAAGTAACTTAGAAATCTTTTTAGCTAATGTTTGTTCTCTCCTGCCAAGTTTTTACCTGAAGGAAGAGCAAGGGCTGTGTATCTTCTTGGTGCAATCCCCACGTAGGAGGGCTCGGCAGCAGCTTGCAGGAACTCTTAAGAGGTACATGCCAGACAGCAATGAAACCAGACGTCACTTCACTAACCTTCTGTCGCTCACTCCATTTTCAAGCCTCTGGACGCAACCTTTTAAAACAGTACAGAGGCAGGACTCCTGCACAGCTAACGGGTCACCTGATAGCAATGCAGTATGGATCTGGCACCAAAACAGACTGATGCTTCATTTTTATCACTTCTTCCCTTGTTTGTGTGATCAGAGCATCTTCTCTATTCAGTGGAATACTTACTGAAAAAATGAGCTTGAGGGAATGCAAAGGGGGTGATCACTAAAATGAAAATCTATCAACTGTGCAATGAAGCCAGAGGATCAGGAAGTTAAAAAGTCATGTTTGAAGATCAAAATTCCATCTTCACCAAATTTCAAAACTGTACATGTAGTTCACCACAGTACCGAAGGTATATTTTGTTTATTGGCTCTAAAGTATACTCCTGAAGATGCTTAGAGATCTAAAATTAATTTTAGCAGCCTCGGTCTTTCTGAAAAAGGTAGCGATAGCTGAAAACTCAGTTTTCACAATAGACTGAAACTCAGTCCTCTCACTTAGGTGCTAAACTTGAAGAAATTCAGGTTTGAAAAAAAAATCCGACTTGGGTGATTTACCACCGAGCTAGAATTCCCAATTAAGTGCCTCCTCTAACAGCTGTGTGATCAGGAAAGTCAGGGTGGCCAGTTTCCTATCTATTTGCATTTTAGTGCTGATCTCCCAAGCAGAGGACATGTTGCAATACTGTTTTCACCAGAAGTTGTGCAGTCTCCTTCCCGTACAACCACTAGACCATGTGTTTTTATGAAAGTTGTAGCAACTCAGTACCTCAGAGATCTTTATCTCTCTGAAATTCAGTATTTCTTGGCTGGGAGAGACTAACTATGGGAGAAAGGGACACACACAGATACAGCATCAGTTTTACTTCATTCAAATAACAGGCTGTAAGCAATCAGAGAAGCTTCTGCACAAGACAAGCTACAGTTGCTTTATGACGATCGGCAGGTAACACACATGCTGGGAAGAGAAAGTCAAAAAGTGACAGAAAGCAAAACTGAGAACCAGTGAAACGCTGGCTGTGAGGAACTCCCGGTGGTTATCTCATCCTGTTTTCCACCCAGAGTGGGGCAGCACCTGATGAGGTCAGCTGTGGCTTCGTCCAGCTGAGCCATGAAAGCCTTGAAGGATGGTTTCTACAACCTTGCTTTAGTGCTAAATTACCCTTCTGGTGCCAAACTTTCCCTTAATCTCTCAATCTGAACCTCCCAAACTTGTGGCCATTCCCCCTTGTTTTATCATCTACCACTACTGGGAAGGGTTTGGCTGCATTATCGCTACCTCTTTCAAGTAGCCATAGACTATCACATCACTCCCTTAGCCTCTTTTTTTGCCAGCCCGAACAAGTTGAGCTCTGTCAGCCTCTTTTCATGGGTCCCCTACTCCTGAACAGAATGACCTTGGCAGATCTCTGCTGGACCGTCTCCAACCTTCTTCAAGTGGTGGGCCCAACACTGGACCCAGTATTCTCGGTACGAGGCAGCAGCATGACCACTCTGCCATCACCACGTTGCTGGTTGCAAAGGCGATCTCCACAGAGACATCCTGAGAATGACAGCTCACCAGGGCACGCGAGATCCGTTCCAAGGAGGAGAACAGATGATAACAGCAGGTTGCATGGATCAAACTGTACCAAAGGATGGCGAGAAGAGCTGCAATGTGAGTCAGCAGCTGAGTAACAGCTATTAATGCCCTGCAGAAAGACCAGTTGGTTCTCTGATGTGAAATATGAAGATGACTCCAGCACAAAAGTTTGGAAGATGAGCTAGAGACCTGTGCAAGGGTGAATAGACACTGACATGCAGTAGACACTGTATACGCAGAGCTGACTGCGTAGAAGCTCCTGACAGGTGTAAGACTTGCTTAGCCAGATTGTCCTCAATCTTGGTGGCTGTTCTCTCTCCAGCCAAGAAAGGGGAGTATATTTTCAGGGGGGCAGGGAAGGAAAGGGAAAAAAAAAAAAAAAAAAAAAAAAAAAAAAGAGGAAAATAAAAAGAAGTGGCTGCTTTAATTATGTGCTTCCCGACACTTTTGTCAGCAACAAAGTAGTTTAAGGAGTCCCTGCCTTCTCTCCTCTCACCTCCGGCTGCTTGTTTCTATTGCAGAACCATTCCAGCAGAGCTCCTCATCTTCAGCCCCATTAATACTGTTTAGGACAATTAGATCAGCGAGGGCAATAGTCAGCAAGCACACTAGTATTGAGTGTGGGTAGAGGGTACAAATAATGTTTTCCCATTGATTAGACCAAGTAACTGGACACAACCCAAAATTTCTCAATGTTAAGTGACTCAAGGTGAGGACAAAACGAATATTTGCAAAGAGCATCCTCACCTCTGACCTGCTTTCAGCAATCTTTTCTCAAGAGCCTTCATAAGCAACAGTCACAGATGCGACTGAGAAAAAACAGGGTTAACTAGTTTCAACAAGTGAAATGGTCTTTATTTTCTTCTCAGGTGACTTCATCTCCAGATGTAAAAAGAAAAATCCATTTGCATCAACACTAGCCTTTCTAAGCATCAGAGAATCTCAAAGAAGTCTCTCCCTGATGACGCTCTTTCCTAATAATTTAACAACAAATTAAAAAACCAAAAACCAAACCCCAAACTATTTCCCCACTTTCAAACTCTCCTGATAATTTCACATGTGCAGGCGAGAAATCCCTTATTGATGCCACAAAGATGCACTCAGATACCAGAATCAAAAATTTCACTACACATTCTCCTTAACAGGTCTTATTTAGTGTGAGCAGGTGGCGAGAAGGAAGCAGAGTAAGAGAGAAGAGGATTATTTTGGGAAAGGAAGCAGTAACTGTTACTAGTCTGTCAACTAGTATGAATGGTGGAAATCTGAATCATGCTTTTACTGCATGAATGGTTAATTCTGATATGCTCTTAAAAATGTGATCCTTTACAAAGGATGTAATCTTCCTGACACAAAAAAAAAAACCAGAAGAGCAGCAGGATCCGAAGCAGAAATGGCAGCGATAGAGTGATGGACAAGCTTCAGTTTTCTTTTTCTTAACCCCTCCCTACAACATTTTAGATGCTGGTCTCCAGGGCCTGGATCACACTTGGTAACAGAATTAGCCCATTGAAAGAAATGCCTGAAAGAAGGAAGGAGGCTGTCAGCCTGGAGTTAGGGAGAAATTACAGCTGCGCTTCTAGCTTCCCTGAATGGAAGCACCTCTGAATAAGCACTGCCAAGATGAAATCCTAGCAAGTAAATGACATATCTAGAGCGTGCCTATTCACTCACAGAGAGGTATTAATACAATGGTACAGATTACACACCATGGAAATTTCATGGCATATCTTCAACGTACAGCTTGCTGACACAACTCTGGGTACACTGTGCCTTCCAGACAGGAATTAAGAACCTCAACATCAGAAACAACCTCTCCACTGTGCAAGCAGAGGGCAAGTTCCTAAGCTAGCAGTAAATGGTGAGTATCCTCTGGAGTTAACAGTTTTTAAATGATCTTTTCACTGTTTAAACAAGTCACTTTCTATCTTGTGTTGTATCTCTGTGTCCACCCCTCCGGCTCTCATTCAGGGGTGACCACAGTGGTTTCTGCCTGCATGGAAGGGATGGCTCAGCTGCTCTTGCAGCAGCTGCTGAACCATTGCAAATTACAGTTTACTGTACTGAAGTATATGGAAATTGGTGTCTATCTTAGTACGTGGACTGTAAACCATGGTGGTTCAGCAGCTGCCTCACGAACAGCTGAGCCAACCCTGCAGCAAGGGTAAAAATGAAAGAGACAGCAAGAATGACTACAACAGCCCTTGGGTAAAGCACACTTGACTTAATGTTGACCTTTGGTGAGTTACACATTTCTTGCTTCAACTTCTCAGCTGTAGCGTGGGTAGTTTCTCTCCCACACACTTCCTAGGAATGGTGCTGCAAAGATGTGTGCACAATGCTATTAAAAATGCCACAAAAAAGAACGCAAAATGGGTGCTACTGCTGATTATACAAAGCCCCTGAAGAACACACACCATTCCAGTTCCTCCATTAACAAAAAGACTGACCTTGTACAATACTCTATATGTTTTGTACAAGGTATAACTATAGCACTACAGATGCAAACGAGTTCCATCACCTGATTTCCCCCCCCCCCCTCTTTTTTTTTTTTTAAAAAAAAAATCAATATATCACAGTAAGGTTGCCATACCTCCCTTTAAGGAAAAAAGCAAATGCCATTGCTACGCCTTAACCTCTGCACTACAGCCAGCCCTAAGTAGTTCTTCTGCAAGTAGTAATTTCAGATATCATCATAAGATGCAAGGCCTGCTGTTGCCATGTTATGCACATGCTTCCCTAGGACAAGCTAGATATTCTTATCAGCTCTGCATAGCAATTTCTCAGCTAGATATTTCAGCTGCCTCTGCTGCGCTTTTCAGCTTTTGGTGTCCATTCCAAAGCTATTTTAGTCCAGTTGTTATCTGTACTGCTGGTGATACGTCCTGGCTGCCACCATCTGTTTCTTTCTTTATAAAGATGTTCAATGGCTTCCTTCACTGGTTTGTCCCCTGGCTCAACATCTTGACACAAAGCTATTCCCCCTGCAACCTACTTTTTTCCATTAGCAGGAATTCTGTAATCATGCAAGAAACATTTCTAACCAGGATGTGAAAACAAGGGAACTACCTAGGGTGCTGCAATCAGAGATTATATATAACCTTCCCTCCTGTTTACCCTCATCCTTCCTCACAGTACAGGCATGGCTCAATTTTTTTCCAGCTCTTGTCTGTCTTCCCCTCCCACTACATGCCCACTTTCCTTTAGCTACACACTTTGTGACATCTATATTCACTGAAGTTGCAGCTCTCATATGGAGAGGACCACGCGGATACAAGTTTTCCTTGTACTTTTAATATATTCTTGTCAGGCATACATGAAGTAGCACACTAAAAGATGCCACATGCCCCTTAAACTCTACCAAATACACATAGCAAGGCATATACCCAAATAGCACAGTCATCCATTCTGTATGGAAATTCAAGAAAAATGAAGAAGGTTACAAGGTTACATTTAAAAACGTAACAATGGGATTTCCAGCTATTCAGATGCTCAGGGAAATCTAGAAATTCTTGTACAAATTTTTTTTTCACATGGTATAGAAAAAGAAGTCATTTAAAACCTGGATTTTACAGGTCTTTCTACCTTGCAAATAATATTCATTGCCTAGTACAGACTAGTTACAATATGATTCTTTATTCATCTCACTAGCTACATACTGGAGTAAGTACTTTGCCTATAATTCCATGTAAACATGTTTAATACTGGTTTTAGTTCCAAACGAGAATGAGTTTGTTATATGGCAAAAGAAGATGATAATTTAGATAATTTAGAGCTGTATTTGAAACGCCACACACAAATCCAATAGGAGTTCTGTTCACAGCACTCATCCGCAAGTACTTAGCGGTTTTCCCTCCTAAATCCCCAACCTGCCCTGTTTGTTTTTCAGACTTCTAACCCAGGAATCAAATAAATCCAAAAAAAACCCCAAAACCAACCAAGAATGCTGCCTGCCTTCCTCAAATAAGGAAGAGTTAAGTAGTGTTATTGGCAAGTATAAATAAGCAAGTACTACAGTTTCAATGTGTTAATCAGTTATCTAGAAGAGCAGGACTTTAATTACTTGTGTGCAATATACTCACAGAATAAAATTCTTTGGCATAAAAACCAGCTGAGCCTGTGAAATGAAAAATACCATACCTGCTCTTCACCTTTGTTGATAATGTTATCAAGGCTGCTTTACTATCTAGAGACACGCTGCTTTTTCCCTTATAGCTCACTCTCTCCCAGGATTGGTATTCTTTTACAGCTGAACTGAGGAAGAATTGCTCCTACATTCAATCAGGCTACGTCAAGGAAACCTTCTTGCATAGATTGGGAATAGAAAGAGGAATTTGCTTGTGTGTGGTTGCTGCCTCCATTCACTTTTTGCTTCTTCTGGAAAGAGCTGGAATAATGCTCTTTACGCAACCACAGGTGGGGTGGAATAAAGAGGGGGAACTGGGCCAAATCTGGACTTGGGAAACTACTGTAACAGAACTTTTCTTTGTCATTTCTAATACCTGCCCTTTCTTTTGCTTTCGCTAGATTTCAACATGTATAATTACAGCCAACAGCAGCAGGCAGTTGGTTGGTTCTTTTAGGAACTGCGCCCTGAACACACATGAGGTAAGTTACAGAAAAACCTGTTACCCAGTACTTGTTAGGAAAATATGAAGCAAAGGACATTCCAGAGAGACTCAAAAGCGAGGCAAAACATAACCAACCTAATAGTTCTAAAAAACCCCAGTGGGAACCACTGATGTCTGTCTGCAAAGCTGCATTCCTATTGACCTGCGTTCAGGAGCTCTCCGTTGCAAACCCCAGGGCTGCCAGGTATACCAACACAGCTACAAACCTTCCTGCCTGCAGGTACCCTAGAACAACCTCACCGATGGCTGGATAAATCCTGGTGTTTGGAAATTAATTTTGCCAGAGGCATTTACAAACAGCACCACCGTCACAGGACCTCCATCACCACCACCTAGCTGCCACGCCACCCACCTCTGCAGGCTCCTTTGCAAGGAGGCTGCCTGGCAAGCAGTGTCTGCTGACAGAGCCGGCGGCTATCAATTAAAATTAATTTATTGCTGCTGAGGTTTGGACTTACCGAGTTTGGCGGCCCCCTCTGGTGGGTACTCGGGGAACTGGCCCTCGGAGGGGACACTCACTGTCCGGCGCAGGCAACGGCCTTTGGTGGCATCTGCCTGCGGTTCCTGGACCCCATCCACAGGCACCTGCACAAAAAGGTTGACGACAGCTGTTAATTTGCTTATTTTTCATCATACTGATAAAAACCGGCTGGTTTTCAACTCATCCAGTAATAACTTCCAGATGCAGTTCGGCCTTCCCACGGCATCGCTGAGGCTCACCGGGAAAGCACCGGAGCGGTGGGAAGCGGTGGGCTGGTGCAGGTGTGCAGCAACCCGCGCCCCAGCAGCACCAAGTCAACGCAGCCGACCCATCTGACTAACAAGGCAATCCCTGCCTTTCCAAACTGGTTCTCCAACGCCAGACCCACTGCTATCCAGCCTTGCCCACTTCCACGCTGGGAAGTCAGGCGAGGCTGCTGGTCAGATAGCTACATGTGAAACTTGGATTACAAAATCGTTTTTACAGTCTTGGCACACATTCAGCAATCAGCTACAGCATGTCAGAGGAAAACGGGCATTCTGCTGGTCATACTGGACACATGGAGAAGGGGGATATCTTCTATGATTAAGTCAAACTCATCCTGAAAGTGGGACCTCGGAAAGCTCTAACAAGGGCTTGGGGTCCTCACTATTCCACAGTAACAAAATTCTGTACGCTAACTCTCTTTAAAAGCACTGAATGTATAAAGATCTTGTTTCTCTTCCGAAATTCTGGCAGAACTTAAGCCCGCAGGGTTTGCTCCCTGCCTGACTTTGCCTTTAAACACCTGCCTGGACAACTGCGTTGCTAGAGAGGTGCTTATGCTAAAAAAAAAAAAAAAAAAAAAAAAAAGTGGTAAATTACGCTACCTATCACTAAGGCTGCAGGGCATTCAGACAACAGCTAAGAGCAATAAAAGAGCCTAAGTGATACAGTCTCTTTGTCCAACAGCACATATGTCTGGGAACAAGAAACAAGCCTGCTGCACTCCTAATCCAATCCCAAAAAACTTACAAAGGGATGTGGAGGGTAAGGAAGAGAATCTAATTATTTTTATGAATTTATATGGACACCTTTGTGTATCCTGATTTTGTTTCTATGATCAGCATGAGCTAAATCAAGCATCAATTAACTTGCATACAGAAAAACAGAAAACTTCAGAGAGCTACCTGCTCGCCAGAGGTGCGACTCTGATTGCCCCAGCATGCAGACCACCGCCTTCCCCTGGTGGGCAACATTGCTGCCTAGCAGGAGGAACACTTCTGCTTTACAATTCTGAAGATTGTACACATAATTCTGAAGAAGTTTCCAAGTCAAGACAGCGAAGGTCTTTTAAACTGGCGAAAGGCTGGTCACCAAAGACTGGAGGCTGCAACTCTGGAACTGTCTGGAACACCAGGTTCTCTGCCCCTAGCAACTACTGTCTCTCCAGCTGGGTGGCCCACAATGGGCAGGCAGCTGGGGCCAGTACTGTCTTATACAGTGTTTCTGGGCCCCACACAGCCCAAACTGGCACGGGGAGGGGGGCAGCAGTGGGATATGATGGTTGATTAACAAGTCCAGATTGCATTTCCATCTCTCAACACGAGGACACCCCAACCGGGGAACTGGGAATTCCCCGAGCCTGCTGCCTGGTCCGCGTGGCTGTTGGGAGGAAGCCATACCCTGCTTCTTGCTGGCCTGCCTGATAACCATGGCTGTGACCATGGCTTTGCAGGTCTTTACGTGTTCAGATATTAAGTTTAGCTCAGTAGTAGTGAATTACTCCGCTGTCATTTTGACCGGGATAATTGTGCTACCGAGTTAACTGCATTTCTTGTTTTAACAACCCGAATAATCATACTCCTGATGTTTATTTGTTACCCCAACGTTATTTTGAGCTAAATTGTTTATCCCTGAAGCTGTTAGTCTGGTCTCTGTTACTGTATCTGGAACCTGTAAGTTGGCGGGGCTGCCTTAAGCCTTCATATTCAACAGCTGGAAAAACCCCAAGGATGAAGGAGAGATGTAGCATCCAGGGGCTGGAAGCAAGCACAACCCCTCAGCGCCCAAATCATCGCAGCGCACTTTCGACGAGGACACTGGCTTCAACAGTACAACTGCAATGCATGCAATTCGGCTATTTATTTTCATATAGGTACGTAAAAGACAGCTTGCAGCTAAAGCAATAGAAGCCCCTGTCTTATTTCCTGTGCTGCTTATCCTTTCATATCTTCAATCATCTCGGAAGACCAAGTATTAATAGCAAACAAAAAGTTATTATTCATTTTTACTGAAGGTTGAAAAAGATGCACAAGATACTGTACTATTTTAGAAACAGGCCACACTACAATGGCTCTCACAAACTAGTTTCGGCATTTCCTGACTTTTAAGCACTTAACATTCTCTTAAGGTCATTTTTTAATGCTATTTATTACCAGGCTGGTCTATTTGTCTCCTTCAAGCAGTGCTCATTTTTCAAAACAAGTTTCCCAAATCCCTAGTGGTTATTCTGTTAGGGCTATTTTCTTTGCTGGTAGATTTTTACAGCAGCTCCTTTGCCGAATGATCTCCGTGCAAAAGCACATTAGGAAGTTAAGCAGAGACTGATTTTGTTAGTTTGTGCCACATTCATTCCATCAGGTTCACATAGTAGATTTTCAGTTATCATCTGGAGGCTCCATTTAGTCTTATTCCCTTTTAAATGCTCTTCCGCTCCATCACGTCTTCTGCCTCTGCTGATTTCCTTCAGAGCAGTTTTTTTGGTGGGATGCTGTGAGCTGTGTTTCCAGAACAGCTATTACCAGTCACACCACATGCTTCAGCATACCTTAAAAGCATCGAGCTACCACCCTGCGATCCTCCTTTCGCAGTGAACTTGTTGTATCTACACCCAGCTGCTAGCTCTACACCAATACAGCTCCTGCAGGGTAAATTTCTCCACTGTTAGATATTTATTTATTTTTTAGCTGAGAAATTAATAATAGTCCCTTTTCTTTCAAGTATACCTCTTCAGTATCTGTGTGTGCTGTCAGACAGGTGATGACACATTCTTTTAATCCATCAACATAAAAAAAGCACTACTACCACCCTGATAACAGAGTATGTAAGAACAGCGACAACAGCCAAGGGGACGCTATGGATGTACTGACTTGCTGCTGAGGGTGAGGAAGAGAACGGTGAGTGAGGCCACGCTGTCCTTTGTGTCCTTGGGGAAAGCAAACAGGCTGCAGCACACCGGCATCGGTGTCAAAAACAAATCTACTTCTGCATACCAGAGATAGGATTTATCTTCAAAGAGGAACTGAGCCATTAACAGGAAGACTGACTGAGAGCTCAGGTCCTAATTCTGGGTCACTTGGCCTTTTGTACTTAACATTTTGCCCAGACTAGGAAAACACTGTTAGGTGTTTACACACCAAAAAAGGTTCACGGGTGTAGCTATGTTCACCTAGCACACGACACTCCACTCCAGCAAAAGATCTGCTTTTGTTCGTGTATTTACAGTGGCTTGAGAGAAACCTGATACTGTTTTATTTCACTCAATAATTCTATAAAATGTACAAGGAGCAACATTTTAATGCTACACAGCTTGACCTACACCAGAGAATATGCAAACATCCCACAAGTTTATTGACAAGGTTAAAATAGCCAAATAGGTAAAAAAGATCTCCCTTAAGCCTGCCTTAAGAGTGCCGTGTTATTTTAAGTAACACTCCTCCAAAACCATAGTCGTAGTCTATATTGATAAAAAAGAACTAACTCCAAGACTGCAGGACCGGTATTTATTATGTAGCATAAGATAAGCCTGCTCTTAGAAATACCGCTTCATGAAGATGGAAGATGAGCTGGGCCAGCAGCTCCGCACTCTGTGGGGCTGGACCCAGTTTTAAACAGGTGTATGAAGTGCTCCAGGAGAGGCCAAACTGATTCACAGCTGGGGTGGCACCAGAACACAAGGAAGTGCACAACTAAATACTGTGTAAACACCAAGTCAGACACCTGCAATCTTTCCGACCCTCCTCCAGCCCCTGCCATTCCAGCAAGCACTTCAGCAAAGGATCAAAGAGAATACGAAGTCTTGCAGAGTCAGGACTCTAACAGCAATTCAGGCTTTCAGCTCTTTTTTTATCCCCTCCATCCACGTTTGTTACCTTGTTCTTTGCCCTGCTGAGGCTTCACCACTTGGGATTCATCTGACCCTGAGCCAATGTGCCAAAGATGCTGATTCAGGGCTGGACTCCAAGCAGCGTCACTCTGGGACAAGAAGGTACGCAGGGACAGTCCAGCTGCCGATAATTTTGGCAATCCTGACAATTTTATCACAGGCCACATTTCACTGGCCATTTTCACAATTTAATGAGCACAGGTTCAGAGCTCAAACTCTAAATTCTTGAGCACCATCACAGCTCACCTGCCACTTTGAACATGCTTTGTAAGTATAAAATGCCTTTTTTATAATATCATTATTTATTTTATATACATAAAACAAAATAAACATATAATAATAAAATTCTGGTAGATGATGAAGAGATTTCAGAAGAAATAGGAATAATAGCTTTACAAGCATGTAGTGCTTCTTAAAGGCAAACAGAGCTAGGCTTTTTTAAAAAAAGAAAAAATTTCTTCATTGCAGATAGATTTTTCAAGATGGGAAAGACTATCCAAGACAAAAACTTGAGAACTGGCAACCTCTTCTGATCTAATAGTCAGGAACTTTGGAATCTTGTCAACAAAACAGTTCAATAATTCATTTAATTTTTACCTTCCTCCAGAAAGTTGTAAGCTGGCTAAAATTTTGACATAGAAATCCCCTTTAAAAACATTGCCAATGAGCATTTAATTTGGCCTTTTGGAAAATAAATAATTAAATTCATTTGGGAATTGAAGCAAATATTTTCTTACAACTGGGTTAAGCTTTGACAAACTCCTAGTTACAGGTAAAACATACCTGCTCTAAGACACCAATGTGATGAGCCTTTTGAGAACGGTAGTGGGCATTTCTGAAGACGCTCCCCTGGGGCCCCACGCATCAGTGTTTGCTCTTGCTGTTTTCTCTTGGGATCACCGCTGCCACTCCACTTCTGGTGTCAGTCACGGGAGATGGAAGAGCAGGAAACTGCATCAGAGATTACCTGCTGCTAGCCACTGTCACAGCACCAGTAGATCTTGTCACAGCAAACGTAGGTCTTGACTATCCTTTGCCCTTGATAAAAACCACCTCTAAATCCCAAGAAAGATGAGGGTTTGGGTACAGGGAGAAAAAAGGAGTCTAACACTGTGAGAAGCGTTGCTCATCTTCATTTCCAACTGAACATAAAATTAAATGATTCTGCAAGATGTGAGCCAAGCTAAAGACAACTAAAAAGCAGCCCAAAACCAGATGCGGCTATTTGTCACATCCCTCGTGAAAGTGCTGTGCCATGGATTATCCAAAACTATTCTTCATAAACACTGACTCATTCCCTCTCCCTGTTTACATGGCACTGATATTACAGACACTTTTACTGTGCCCTCACAGCTCTTACCCTATGGAACAGATTTCACAAATGATGAAAACATCCAAGTCTTCCTGACAGCAGGAAACTGTCTTCCGCGTAAAAAAAAACAACCACCTGATCTGCAAATGAATCAATCTAGACCTGTTCTCCTAGTCTTGGAAGATGGTGCTAGGTATTACCACACCATGATGTGTTGTAGTAATTGCACATCTCCTGTCACTCATGATACCGTATTTGCAAAATCATCTCTCATGTCCTTACAGAGATTCGTTTTCTTTCTACTTACTTTTTGGGCATCACTCCCTTCCCTTCATTAATAATCTCCATTATTCAGTCTCACCTATTTTCATCTTACAAAGTTGACAAGGTGTCAAGTAATTAATATTTTTCTACACTGCACAAAGTGCCACTGTCAGACTACTGTTGTCTAAGTAATTATAGATATTTCTGAATCAAGTTGTACGCCAGAATTTCCCTGATTTCCAGCCTACTCTTGTGCTTGCACAGCACAAAAATCTCTCTTGCACATACTCCATCTGAACTGCCTTGACAATAAATCCATAGTGGTGGGATGTTATAAGAAAAGAGTTTTCTTACTGCTCCATTTATTTCCTTCTGTATTGTTCCCTCAGTATTAAAAATCCATGCAATTCATAACGCTGTATTTTAACAGCATGAACTGAAAGAAACCAAACTTGGCATTATACCTGAAACAATCAAGAAATCCTTCATGTACCTGTTTGCATTTTGTAAATGTTTTCCTACTTTCTGGCTTTGACATACATACTTGCATAATGATTTTTAAAAGTATTATTAACATAAAACATTTCTGTTCCCTTTCAATTTCATACAGGCTAAGCTTCTTGGATTTTTAGTCCATGAAGTAACAAAGCAGATGCACAGAGAATAAAATGAGATGCTTCAGACTTGAAGTTTTCAAGTTACACCAGCCTTGTGATGATGCAAGTGCTCTCCTTCAGCTGCAAGAGCATTCTGCTGTTAACATCTCTTCCTTCTTCCCCCACACCCACCACCCTATTGATGGGTATCATTCTGTCCCTCACATCGTTTCTCAGATTTCTCAGATCCTCTTCAGCTGTCCAAAGATATTCTGAACTATCCACTCTATCAGCAATTTCCACGTTCAGAGCAGGAACCTCTCCATCTTCAACTTCTGCTGCCTACCACCTTGCTTTGGGTTAACAAAAAACCTCCTCCGGCATTACCTTTCCAATAATTTTACTCTAAACATCATCTCCAGTTTTCTCCTTTAAGGAACCTTCCCCTTCCTCATTCACCTGGTCTTTTGCTTAGGCTCCCTGTATCCGTGGTCCCACCCACGTACTTTTTGTGATCCCCTTCCTACATACTTTTCAATCATTATGTTCTTCCCAAGTGTCTCTCCCCATTGCTGCCTTAGGCCTTTGTTGATTCTCACTTCTAGATCACATTTCACAGAGCCTCTTCCAACTCTGAATGACTCGCCAAGTAAAATTTAACCAGGTTGCCTCCTCTTCCCTTTCTCAGGAAAGCTACCAGGAAAACTTCTGTTTCAGAAAAATTAGAAGGAGGTGCAAATCCAAAGGATCAGCTCTGTGCCTCTCTCAACTTGCAGTTCTACTCCTATAGGTTTAGTGTTTCTAGAAGGGATTGTACGTACACTGCCATGTGCACAGGCTCAAGGTAGGACGGCCTTTTATTTTCCTACAAAGTACTCATGACTCTGCAAGGAGTTCCTTTTTTCCTTTCAGTTAACAGTAGTGACAAATTACTTGGAAAATCAGAATGGCAAGTCTGACTCCAGCTACTAGCTTCTGAAACAGACCACACTGTCAGCAAGCGGAGTCACACCTGCACCAAAGGCATGTCTGCTTGGCCCATCTGCATGCAGCATTTCCCCAAACAAGTGGTTCCTCATTGTGATAGTGCGGGCAGGCTCCTTTGAAAGCACGCTGCAAAGATTTACTCTACTGCTTGATTTTTTGGGGCTACTCTGTACTTAAAACCCAGGCGCTGTATAGCCTGATACTGAATTTCTCCAGCTTCTGACAAAAAAACAGAAGTGTATTTAAAAATAGTATATAATGACTTAATACACCAGTGATATATCAGACTTCCCATATTTTCTCCTCAGGGTCTAAGCAAAAGACTCATCTTACTCCCAGCAAAATGCTTTCAGCTGTACGTAGCAGGAAAAATTAAAAACCCAGAAGTGCCTGATTATCACCTTCAGTTAATTATTTGTGATATAAGCCAGTGTTGTTTTCAATTGCATTTATTTAATGAGATGCATTCTCTTAGCCCAGCTGTGCTGGTACAGTACGGTTTTAGGAATAATTCTCACATGTCCTTAAGTTTCTTGAGTATATATTTTAATTCATTAGGTGACAGGCCTGTCAGACTAGGAAAAGAATTACAAGTAAACAAACATCATGATCCGGGCCTTCCATTTTCCCTGTGTTTGATCACCGTATCTCCTACATATTAGCATTGATGTTGTTCCCTTCTAATAACTCAAGTCCTTCTCTAAAACCATTTCCTCCTACTCTCCCTGTACCAGGAAATATTTCAGCCTTTGTAAATAAATCTGATCACTGATGAAGATGAATATTTAGTGTTACACCAGAAACAGGTCTCATATTCTCAAGCCTGCACAAAGCCACAAACAGAAGCTTCAAAAGAATCAAGAAAAACCAGAAACCATCAGGTTATCTCCAAGTGTAGGGAGCCATGGTATTAGACCCAAATTCACGAGCGTTTACATGTAATAAAATCTACTTCAGTAATCTGAAAAGCATCCTGTTTTATAGCACCTCCTGAAATATTTATTTTTAAACAGGGTAAATCTACAGCAGAATAATTAAACAAACAAACAAATCTAGGAGCATTATCAAATGCTTCTAAAGCTCATGTATTCGTGGCAGTCTGTAGACATCAAATATCACAAGAAAAAATATGATAGCGTAGTCTAGGAGAAGGGGATTATCAGCATTTGTTTGTTCAGCATTGCAATTAACTAAAACATTCCTATTCTTTAACCACATTGACACTACCTTCATGGCTAGGCACAATGCCAAGTACTACATGCTACACACACATACCCACCATACACACATTAATTTTATAATTAAAGCAAAGATGGTTGCAATAGCTTTGAGTATCCACGTCAGGAGGCACCCAATCTTCCTTGCTGCATCTAGCAAGGGAGGGCAAAGCTCTGCCTCAAACAATTTACCCTGTGACAGCAGCAAGGTGAAGGTAGCACACACCTTCTCTGCCCAGCAGTCCAACAGAAACACAGACAGACCCCTTTTTCCCCACCTTTATGTCTGCACCGCCGCGAGGAGGTAGGTTTACATAGTTGTGGTAACTTTAACTACTGTTAAAAGCAGCAATAACACAGGAAGATGTAGCGACAGACTTAAACACAGGCTGTAAAACTCCAGGAGGGAGTTCTGGATGCACACAGTTTGCTGTCACCTCTTCCATGCAACCAGCATCTGGACCAGCTGGATTATAACCGTGCACGCCCTGCCATCCATACACGGAACAGGTTAGCTCCCCTTTCCCCTCCTTTCACATCTTCCGCTAGACTCACAAGCAAAATAAGAGGGAGATGAAAAAAGCTGCCTTTTCATTTTACCGATAAAGGCCAGAAAGTAAATTCTGAGTAGCCAACGTGAACTTCTCTCACCTCTTTCTCCCTGTTGAGCAGTACCAGCTGGCTGTCCGTCAGGATGCAGTACTTCCTCTCCCATGTTGTCGTTTCAGTGTAGGGGGACTGGCCGCAGGACAGTCGGTGTGTAGGTGGTCCTTTCACATCTGTGAACAGAAAACCGTGATGCCAGAAGCGTTAGCATATGTCATGAACCTCCTCCTTTGCTTTTGCTGTTCTGCAGCTAGATGTGAAGCAAAACTGCAATCCGTACTTCACAGCGCCTGTTTCAGCACATTAAAAGACAAAATGCTAATCCTGGGAGGCACCCATGTGGAACGCTATGTGAGATACACTATGAATACTTATCTATAGCATGGCTTACAAAAATGGCAATACTCAAGATGAATATAAATGTCTTTGTCAAAGACTGAAATACAACCAAAAGACAGGACGAAGAGCTCTCGTGAAAACTTAATCTTCCCTCCGCTCCCTTCTCAAAACCTAAAAGGGGTAAGGGCTTTCAATGTGCTTTAAATCTTAACAAACTAGGTTATTTGAGACTAAGTATAGAGAGACATAGGAAAGCAGATGGGGGTCAAGGAAGGCAGACTTGTAAAAAAAGGGGGGGGGGCAGAAATTAAAGGGATGAAAGTTTAATTGAGAAGTGCTTACTAGCATCTTTTGGTAGGGAATCTCTTTGACTGAATTGTGACAGATAGGAGCCTTCCAGCATTTTCATTTAGCCACAGCCACTATAGTGAAAAAACCTCGAAGAAACCAACCAACTAACCTAAAACAAACAAAAAAACCCACCACCCCACCCCCCAAAAAAAGCCCAAAAAAAGCCCCCAGAACACCACAAAAACCCCCCACCATAACCCAAACCAAAATCCAACTTGTTTGGCTCTCAGCGCTGATCTTTTAAAAATTATTTTTAAAATCAATTTCCCTTAAGTCTCTCAGTCTTGAGCTACGTATCACATCGCACCTCTCGCTACCAAGAAGTTTCCTCCAAGACTGGGAGGGGGAAGCACATGAACAAGCGCAGCAGACAGACCGCACTGCCCAGCAGCCAAACCCAAAAGCAGAGAACGCCATGGAGCAGCGAGGTACTGTCACTGCGATGAGAGGACTGGGTGCAAAGGCGGCCACCCTGGGAATTCAGGTTGTCAACTTATAAAAATCTCTTTACAGCAGATAGCAATGCTACATGAATAATAGACAAGAGGTGGTATGCAACAGAGCCATGGGTGGCACCATTTATATACATTTAGAGAACAGCTTCAAGTCATCTCTTTCTGTTTGAGATTAAGTTCTGGTTGCTTTCTAACATTAAGTTTCGTTTTTATCTTGCATTTTAGTTTTATACAACTTTACTTGCATCGATCTAAAAAGCAATCGTTCTCAATGTACATGCTGTAGACTCCTCAAGTCCCCGGACGACCTCTAAGGGGTCTAAAACAGACGCTACAAAAATCCCGGGAATTGCTGCAGAGGCACCTGGGCCCTTCTTCACGTATTTCAGGAGCCCGTTAGGCAAAAGGGATGTTGAAAACCATTTTAAAACCACGTTAGCTTCCTTTTAGTATGCAGGCTAACCCAGTGCTCGCACAGAGCCAAGCACAGCTGCTTCTCGTACCTTCTACCCAGCTTCACCACTAGAGGCCAGCGAATCCTCAAACACCCAGCACCTCCCCGGCTGCGGGGAAGAAGCGGTACGTACTAACTCCAAACGCGAGCATTAAGGTTTGAGTAACCAGCCCCTCCAACCGACCGCACTCCTTGCAGACCTGGTGTATGCCAAATCCCACTTCACTGCTAAAAAAGCTGCAACATCTTCATGCTCTTTTGGCCACAGCAGCTTTTCCTCTGCATGTAAAGGAACGCATCGACTTCTAACGCTGGAGAATTAACTCAAAAGATGGCTTTCAGTACCTGTTTCAGCCTGGTATTGCATTAGGATTTTTGTGATCACTCAGAAGAACGCTTGAAGCAAGCAATCTCGTACTTTTAAGCAAGAAAAAGAAGAGGACTGCATGGCTAACACTGCTCTGAATAACAAATGAACCTTTGCTCCCTTCATTTCACTTGAGATCGTTCAGGGAAAAAGCTGCAAATCAGAATCAGGCTCCACACTGCTACCCCTCCTAACAAAGCTTGTGTTCCGATAGTGACAAGCAACACCATGTGCCTTGAAATTGCCCGAAACTCTGTTTAGGTGTAACCACGATTAAGGGAAACCACCACAATCTCTGTGAAGCAAAAGTGGATTTGTGTAAAATGCTGGAACACAACTTTCTCACAAGTTACGTTATTTGTCCATCTTACGGACATTAACCCTCCAGGTAGATTTCTGGCACAACTGCCACTCCTATTTATCATGGCATCCAACCAAAACCCTGACAAGACACAAAACAAAACCACTGTTGTTCCTGCTTAGACCTTGGTTTCCCAAACAGCAGCTCACAAACCCTACCCATGCCTAAGCAAGACAAACCTACGAGCAACGGGGCTGACAGAGGGAAGACGAGCGAGCAGGATGAAGCCACGAGCTCCCAGCACAAGTGCGCAACAGAAATGGGAATGCCAGAGCTCTAGGGATTCAGTCTTTTGGGTAATGAAAGCACATGATAAATCACCAAGGGAATAAAAGGATGAAGGCATGCCCTGTCCTGCTTATGTGGGTGGGCTAGCAGCAAGAGAGTGCCTCCAGCTGCTATACTGAGCGACAACCACGTAAACTATATTTTGAACTGCTGGTAGACTTTCTCATGGCAAAACCCCAAACCTTCTGGACCATTAGCTCCAACGCAGAATCTACAGTCACGACTCACCCAGCCCCAAAAGACTTTAACATTATAATTTCTACTAACTACAGGCCTTGGCAGGATACCATCCAACTGATCTACGGGCTGCACAAAGGAATTAAAGAACAGAACGACTTCTTCCACTGCAATAACAACTCCAGGACTTAAACTGAGTCATCAGGCGCTGCAGGCCAGCCACGACTCTGCTGCCAAGTGGGTTGGCTACGTTGGAACAGCTTTCCACAGGCTGCTGGCAGAGTAACATGCCATCTCTGTCTGGAGCTGTCTATCACCACCAGAGAACACACAGCGTTAATATTTTGTGTTTGTATTGGTATCCTTTTGAACACATGTTGGGACACAGCCCCACCACCCCTGCAGGCTGACCAAGCACTCTCTTCAAGAAAGAGGAGCACTTGCAAGCTGGTTTTCTGATGTAGCAGATCCCAGGACTTCAGTCCTCTCCCCAAGGCTGATGGTGCAAGCCCATCTTGAAAACTAGGTGGATGTTGAATACACATTACAAGAAAACTCACTGCAACAAAAATTGCAGGATAACTTGGGTGCATTTGTCCCACCTATTTAAACTATTTCTCGCCTAGCCCTCCTGCGTGGTTGACCTCTTCAGAGCCTCTCGCAACAGCTGTAACTTCAAAACTAACTCTGAAGTATGTTACCAGTTTAGACTGAAGACTCTTTGGGACTTTACACAGTATCACATAGACGCTTGGTCACTTCACAAACCCTGTTCTGCTTTCTGGTACTCTTTATCTTCAGTTTTCATTTTACATTCTTGGCTCCAACTTTTCACGTGAATGCAATAAAACCCACCAACTTCTTCCACTAATGCCCCATAAAACTAATTTACCACCACTGTTTGAATTGCTGCGGAAGCGAATGGCAAAAGTCCATGTGTAACTGGGACCCCTTACGCTTTTGGGAAAGGCCAAAAAAGTCAGGGCTGTCCTTTCCCACCTGGGGGCTCATACAGGAAGGCTTGTGCTTTGGAGGGTAACTCACTGATGAATGCCATTTTGGGCAGGAGCTGGAGGAGAGATCAGGGAGGTGAATCTGAAAGCTCCGAGTGTGCAGATGTTACACGTGGGATAGGCTCATGTAGCCACACACCTAAATATGCAAGTTCTGGTGACAGAAGATTTCTTTCTCTGGTCTGATGCAATCTTTTCCATTCTGCATCACTACAATGAGGCATTCAAGCAAGCAGATCAGTTAGTCTACACACAGGATTAAAGGTCATGCCTTATGTGCCTTCAAATGCTAATATCAGTTAAGTAACAGCTTGGAAAAAATCCCCTTTTCAGTACATCCTCCCCTGCTTGAACTGAGAAGCGCATCGCTGCCCGCCTGCCACATAGCTAGTTTGGAAACTGCATTGTTTTTCCTCAGGGGTCTGAAATATTATTAAGCATGTTATAAATATTCACAAAGCTCCATTTCTCTCAGCCAAATGACAACTCGTACCTTATTATTCTTTAACTACAGAGCTTATTTAAAAAAAAAAAAATAAAGGGGGGGGGGGGGGGGAGGAACAGTTATGCCATAACCACCTAACAACAATAAAAAAGTGTTGACTGGTGCAGGGCAAGGGAACAAGGGAAGAAGCAGCCAGCCAGTTCCAAGCTGATCCCAACAGAAAGACTAAAACATTTTACAAAAACTGACAGCAGTTCAGCAGCATTTAGGGAGTAGTACTACTGCTATCAGATGGGAACATCTCTGAATCTTCCATTGCAAGTATGCAACAATTATTTTTATAAAAATTCCAAATCCATTTGCCAGTGGAGAGTATTTTCCAAAAAGCAGGCAATGGGCAGAAGCGGAAAATTTCCAAAAGATGACAGGCATTTCAGTATCATTTAGTCCCCATTTAGCTGTCGCTCTTCTACAACCAGAAGAGCAGCATCTCCTCTCCTCTCCTCTTCAGAGCTAGTGAGAAGTACAGAATTAGCCGAAATCAAGCCAACAAAACTACATTAAAGGTAAATTCATGCCTTCGGTCTCTTTGCCAAAAAGCGCTCTCTACCTACCATCAATAAAAACACAAATAAACCTCTATCCCAGTGATGACAAGCTCAACCCCTGGCACATGTCAAAGCTCCTTTTTTGAACCACACTCTTCCTACGGTGAAATCAAGGGCTTACTGAAGTACTTGCCAAATTTTCATCAACTTTATTAGGGTCCGTATTATGTTCCTAGTATTTCCAAAGAGGAGCTGCCAAGCAGCTGAGTAACTAATGCAGTGGCCAAGTCTGTATGCAGGGAGGTTTTTTCCCCCCCGAAGAGAGATTAGTAGGAGCCCTAACACCTTTTGACAACAGGTCTACTTGCCCAATGTCTGTGTTTCCATGGTGTTTTATGTACTTACCATAGAGACAGGACTCAGAGAACTTTAGGTAAGTGCTGTTGTCTGAGAGCTTGTCAGTACCCCAACCTACCCAGCTGTGTGTGACCACGCAGTCCAGCTCAAATAATCAGTCTGAACCTTCATCAAGCAGTTGAACAGAAGCTGAAACAAGCCTTACTATTGACACGAAGCTTCAAAGACTAACAGCAATTAGAAGTCTTCCCCTAAACTTAGGTCTCTAAAAGCTGACTAAACTCATGACTCAAAGGAAAGACAGGGCAGAAAGGGAAATATACCACATCTCAACATGGTTCATTCCCTTAAATCTGCATCTTGTAATAAGGCAGGATTTCCGCAGAAGAAGTCACTAATGTGTGTGAAAATAAACAGCAAGAGCACAGTTACATGACATACAGCTGTGTGTGTATATGCAGCTATTTCAGACAGCTGCATGACACTCGGATGATCTGCAGGATCTGGATTTAGAACAGAATACAAGCGCCACTGCCCTCAGAGCAGAGGCAGGCGGTGGAGCAACCCTGGCTCAGCTAAGAGAGGGACAATCTCTCCACATTTACACAGAGCAGATGACGACAGAGGTCAGTTACTGAGGGTCTGCTAGGAAAACCACAATCAAGACAACTTCCACTTTTCTCTCATGCTGATATATATAGCTTTTGTTTACATTTCTTACTACTCAAACAACTCCCAGCCATATGCAACGGTTTCTGATCCAAGCAGGACTACAGACGAGACGCTATCAGAAACAACTGTTAAAAGAAAACCTATCATGATGCACAAATTCACTTGGGAGAAGGAGGGGACACTCACTCATCCTCCAAGTTTGTACAGACAAGCATCACAATTTCCCAACACAGAACATACAACAGTCACGAATAATTGTACAATACGATAAGGAAATTTCAGCACATACTCTGTGTGGTAACGCAGAGACTCACATGCTACAGAGAAAACAGGCTGCTCTTAGGGTTGATTTAATTCTCCTCCGAAGCAAAACACACTTAAGAGACTTGACTAGTACACATTATAGAAATAAAACCAGGAATCCTGCCATTTTATTTCAAATCACAACATGGGCACAACAAAACACAACAACTGCAGGTGTTCTAGGAAGCTTCTTGTGGCTACTGTGAGATACAGCATTGCTCACTTGCCCCTCTAAATCACTGTGTGGCACAGCTCCATTTCATTTAAGAGGTACCTACATTTTCGTGGTCAGCAACAGATCTCTCGGCTGAAGTAGGTGTTATTTTAAGTGTAGAAAGCATGAGCAGATCCTTTGGGATGAGAGGCACGCTATTTATGTAGGATGTTATTACAGCGGTAAGTATCTAGTGTGAATTCTTTCTGTTATATTTAATAGCTGCACTCAACAAACTTCATTACACATGCAACGACTAGCCCTCAATCCAGCTGAACCCAGTTGCTCTCCTCTGGCAGCTGCATCCAGCGATAACCATATTCTTGCGTGGAAACCTAATCTTGCGTGCGGGTAGGAGGTAACGAAAGCTTAGTCAAACCATCAGATTTCAGAGATCTCAAAAGCTCTCACGACAACTGGCTACAGCCAAAACGCTACCTGGAAAAATCTGTTTTGCACAGATTAAAGCCATAAAAGGCTTAAGTAGGTGAAAATGCTATTTTAGAAGCTGGCAGAAGCCATGACCGGCACCATGACTTTCTCAGATCCCAACGTATTTGGCACCACAACATGAATTCTTCACAAGATCTTTACTTCTTCTAGTATAGGCCAATGTTGCCAATCTAACCTATTAACTTTCCGCTACTCTCTTTATTGACTGGCAGTGATCAGGCACAGCCTAAAAACTGGTTTTCCATTATCCCAGTAGAGAACCTCATAAGGCACAGACAGATTCACACAAAAAACCTGCTCAGTCAGGTGCAGTTGTCCGGCCCTGTACCCTCACGGAAATACCACTGTGACAATTGTTCTGCTTCTTCTGTGTGCTTCCATTTCCCTACCATCAGTATGCCAACTCTGGGTGAAGGAACCTCTTTTAAATTCAGAAGTGAGAAGTCTGAAGCTTTCTGCTGCTCGACTGCTGGGTAAGGTTTTGAGGGCTTTTTCCCCTCCTCTGAATGAGGACTGTATGTCTCTTCTCCAAACAGGTAAGGGCACAGCTTTTTTCCACCAGCTGCTGGAAAGCTTTGATGAAATCTGTGGTGGGATGGGAGAAGGGTCGCCTTTCTGCTCTTAATTTCTCAACACAGAGAAAACAAGATTAACCTTTAAAGCTCAAGGAGTGAGCATCAATGTTTTGCCTACTATCAAAGATACCAGCCCGATTCTTAAATTTCCTACAGATTTTCAGCATTAAAAAAAAAAAAATACTGTCAGGAGCAATTTTTATGTGGGAAGGGCTAAGCCATCAGAGTAGTGAATATCTAATAGCCAGCCAAGGGCTGTCTCCTTTGCAACTTGCAGGAGGCAAAATACAGAATGCTACTGTACAACGAGGCTGGCATCTCCCAGAAGGATGAGCTCTTGCTGCCTCTCCTCTCTGTTGCTGACATCATTCCCACTCCTTCGTTCCTTCGCTAGGAGAGATCTGACTTGTTTGTACAAGAGACGGCCAGCAGTGAGCCAAGGTACAGCAGGCTTACTCCCCCAGCTGAGCTCCCAGACAGCTCTGCCAATTTAACTTGGTCCCGACTCAGTACATCTGCCCCATACTTGCAACGTCACCACTCTGCTCAGTAGTTTTCACACCAAGGCTGAGACTATGGTAAAGATCAGCCAAGATCTCCCCTCTCATTTCCCTCTAACACATGCAATTCAAAAACTAAACCTTTCCCAAGACCTGTGCTATCACATTTACCACCCTCGGCCCCTAACATTTGCTAAAAGGGCTCAGTGTTCCCCGGTACCCAAGCGCTCTGCAGAAGCTCAAGAGCACAAATTCAGTTAGGCCACAACCATGCAAGCAGTTTCACCACGACTTACTTTTCAAAAGGGAAAATCATGGAGTTGTTCCAAAAAAGAAACCACAAGTCTTAAAATCTTACGAGTAGTTTAGCAAGCAGATGCTGAGTGTGCCAACAGTCTTGAGCTTTCTTGCAAAGGTCCTAAAAAATGAAAGCTAAGGAGCTAGCAACAGCAGCAAAAATTAGGTATAAAGCTAAAATTGGCCTGGCAGGGTAATTCTGATTAGAAAGCAGAAAGCCACACCAGCGCACTGTCACCGCACTGTCACCGTGCAGCTGCTTTGAGCAAAAGGTGTGGGAGCTCTTAATAGCAGTTTAACGCTGCCAATTAGCTTGAACACTGCTGAGCTCCTCTAAGCTTCTTACATGCCACATAGCTGATTGCTAAACTTACAAAGGGTAATTGATCCTCACTTCCCTCAGCTGCACCTCTGTCCCTGTTCTCATGGTCTGTACCCAGCCAGGTTTGTGAGAGACGGCATGAAAAGATGTGTCTATCAGAAGACATCAGCACCTTCTTGAATGGATCAGTGCCAGCGGGCTCAAATCATGCAGTCACCCCCGCGCTTCATAGCTCGACAAGTGGAACCAGAAAACACGAGCCAGTCAAGGTGGGGACCTTACAAAACATGCAGGTGTGCTTCATGCTCAGCCCAGCCCTCCCATGCGCGCCTGCAAACAAGCAGCTCATTGTGCAGCCCTGTAAATCGCATGACATCACCAGAACAGAAGCTGCTATCTGTGTAAAAACACAATTTGGTTCCCAGGATACCTAAGATTTCAAATAATCCACAGTTGCTCAAAGCCATCACTGTGACCCTTCCTACCATACAAAGCAGGTTTTCCTTCCTTCTTATTCAGTTCTCGTTCCCTGCCCTGCTCAGGACCACTCATCTTTGCTCCTGAATATTAAGTACATTTTTCTCTCACAGTTAAATTCCCACTTGGCCTACAAAACACTTTGGAATCTCCAAACAGAAATGGTTATTACAAACCTGCAGAGAGGATTATAAAAGATTACATGTCCCTATTACATAGCTGCCAAGTTCTGAGAAGATTCTCAAGTGACACTTCTCCCCAAAGCAAGGAGAGGCTTTCGTGAGAGGTTCAGGAAGCAGAAAATAGAGAATAGCAAAAAAGTTAATTATTCGTGGGAGAAAATAAATCTGCAGTCTTTCCTCTTAATTTATGCGTGGTCCTTTTCTTACCCAGCACTATACCCTTTCCCCTATTCTTTTCTCCATAGCGCTCGCTCTCACCATCCCCTAATCTCCATCTTACAGCCTCTTCAGCACCAAGCACCCAGACTAGGCTGTTCCCTCTTCATCCTTTGCAGCAGTGCAGGAAGACGACAAGAGGGAAAGCATCCTGAACTTAAAAAGGACCTTGGCCCAAGGCAGCTGTGACAAAACCAAAACAATTTAAGACCAAACACTGCTTAGTCCCTGCACATTTTTTGGGTGCGCAAAAAAAAAAAAAAGTACTACTGTACTTGCAGTCAAAGCTAAACACGTGTACCACAAGCAGCACACAGAGCTGCTTGGCAAAAGCACCACTACAGCTTTACCCCCCTCCCTTGCCAACAAGGCATCAACCAGCTGACATTCATCTGTCACAGACCAGTTTCAAGTGAGCAAGACCCTTTTGCCTTTGTCTGCCAAGGAGGGAGGTATGGGAAGAGCAAAGGCAGAGAAGCATTTCTGCTGAGACAAGAAGCCGCCACAGGAACAGCCAAGGTGATGAGATAGTGACCACAACAAGTTCAAGATGAACAACTGAAAAACAAACCCACCATCTTTCAGGCTTTCACGTGCAGTTTGGATTACATCATGCAGGCTATTTCTTTCAGACATTGTTATCTTTGGTTTTCCTTCAAGAAAACCAATATATTCATTGTTACTGATCTGAACAATCTCAGCCCATAAACTTGAATTTCTCAGAGCAAGGGCAGGATTGCTGAATCCCTCCTCCCTTAAACCTACTTCTACAGAAACACCGTCTCTGTGGTTTCAAAAAACCAACCCTCTCGGTGTGTGGTGGTTTTCATGACGAGAGAGAAGAATAAAGGAAAAATAAAGAACAAAAAAATCACAAAGCTCTCGGGTGACACTCTCCCCTACCTAGGGGTTTTAAATGCTTGGTCACCCTGCCATCGCTGCACAGCCTGTTGCTGCCATACTCTGTCAGCTCTTTTCAGCTCGAACATTTCTCGAAGCCTGAGTGTGCACACAAGCTATTAAGTGCTTCTTCTGGCTTTTCTTTTGTTTTGCTTCAACAAACTTTTGGGGAAAAAGAATACAGGAGTTGTGACCACTGCTGTTGTCTTAGACAAGTTTATTTCCCTTGTTGAAGGGTTCACAGGCCACTAAAATCTACTACATCTACTGCAACGATGTGCTTTTTGGTTTTTGCATATTATCCAGGCCATGCAGGCATATAGACTAAACTTAGCTTTCTTATTTTAACCACTTAAAACAAATGACTTAGTAAGGGACCACCTCAAGGGATTCAAATATAATGTAAAAGAAGCCCTCCAGTACTCCCCATGCTATTGAAAAAGACCCACGCTCCTTCCTTCTGGCATTTTTAAAATGTTTTCAGAAGAACCTGGAACCAGCTATTACACACCATTTCGTTGATTTGACCTACTTAAAAACAAAACCCCATACAAAAGCACCAGAACACTCCTCATTCCATTTTTCTCCCTAATGTCTGAAAAGTCTTCATACATCTCAGTAATGCAATGCTAATATACAAGGGACTGGATATTTTTTCATCCTTTAAAGGTAGTTCAGACACAAAACTTTAGAGGAAGGAGACCAGAGCTTACATAATTGCAGTGGGGATTCTTAGCCATATTTAGATTTATGCAAAGAGGTGTCTTATTGCAAATAATCTGAATCCTACATTTAATCCAGTACAGCAAGGTAATGACCTGTAATACCTCTTTTATCAGCTCTACTCTTTAACCTTTAGCTAAAGGTTATATGAGGTTAGCTTCCCTTTGTAATTTAACCCAGCTATTGTACCTGGTCTTAGGGAGGGAAAGCTGGCTTTAGGAGAAAAATCCACTTTGGGTAAGTGTAAGGAGGTCACCACCAATGTGGTCAAGGCAGGACACCGAGTCGCTGGCTCACAGCAAGGTTCAGGAGCCTTCCAGCTCACAGCTCTTTGCTCTCCTTATTGCTACATGATGTCAGTATTCGCAAATTGAAGTTCAATTTTGTTCTGAAATCTCTGAATACAGCAGGTGATTTCTTTCTTCTTGCTTACTCTATATGGTGTTGAGGGAAACTGTGAAAGAAAGAGGCAACGTGGGAAGAAATAACAGTGCCAGGGCAGAGAAATTGCAAGTGCTAAGCTAACACTGTGTCAGGGGAAATACATTCTCGTAGGCCAGCTCGGTTTGGACACCTTAGCCATGCCGCGATCAAGGCTCCCGAGATACCACCAAAACAGGCGGAACAGGTTTACTATGCTTTTGGCAAACCCAGGTAAGCATGATTAATGTATCCTTTGATGATGGGCTAGCTAATTAAAAGGATCGGTAGCTAGGGTGCAGTATTTCAAGTATTCTTCAACTGGGTTTTCCCTCTACTTAATATGTTTCCTTCTCTCTGCAGTCGGCTCAGCTATGAAGAATAAAGGCAACCTCACATCCTCAGCCCAAACACCCAAAAGCCCACACCTACTTAGTACTCCCTCCTTACTCCTGCTATGTTAACCGAGACCTGCAAAATACAAAGCTTGTGAGGACAAACCCTTTTGTTATACACTATGCTGCTTTTTAGCTGACTTATCTGATGCTCGGTGGTAATGCCACAAACCCCCTAAGCGCAAACATACACTTGTTCCCAATGCCTTCCCTGCCATGTGTTTTGCAAACTCACACCATGAAGCCCCCCCAGCAAACCCAAACCCCCTTCTACCAATCAGAAGGGTAAAGCCACAAGTGCTCATCTCCAAAATCCTAGAAGGAGAACAAACGAACCCAATAAGGATAAATAACCAGTGGGGAGAAAATGTCTTTCCTACAGCAATGCTAAACAGAAATGTATATGTCACAACCTTGCACAAACAGGACTGATAACACCTAATTAGCAGTCCTGCTGCGCAACTGCATTTTGTAACAATAAATCCAACCAGGTCTGGAGGAGTGGGAGAAGGGAACCTTTATATAAATATAGTAATTTTCATCCAGTTTGAAGAGATTTGCTTTATGTTACTGTTCTGTGGGGTTCCGCCCCAGTAGGAATAATCAACCCACACAAGTGATTCTATGAGTTATTACTGAAATTAATTTCGCTCCTATTGGGAAACAATTTACAAGGGGAGCACAGATTTTTATTAATTAATTTACTTTTAAATCGAAATACTAAGAATTCTGTTTGCTGCCAGAAGATGGGTGGAGAAGGTAAGGAAAGTTCACATACCCAAGAGACTTATTAACTAGAACCAACTTGGACAATACATTTGAGAAGCATTTCCTTCCAGCTACTGTAGATAGCTCTCCTTAACATGCCTTTACTTAAGCAGCCAATTTTCCACCACTGAGTACAATGAGATTTCAAAACACACACGAAACCAGAGTATAAACAGACACAAACAACCACTTGGTGATATAACAAAAGAACATACAGGGCGAAAAAATCGAGCTTCTCTATTTTCTGCCCATTATAAAGTATCTTGGCATTGGAAACATATTCCACTCCACACACATCCACCTTTTTTTTTTTTTTTTAAGTGACAGCATTGTCACAAAATACCCTGCTTAGCTGTCTTTGCAATGGTGTTCTTGAACAAAAATTAATTCTGGGGGTTGAGGGATAAATTCCACCCAATATTATCGTACAGGGAATCGCATTTCAGATAAAACAAGCAGCAGTTGATAAAGCATGAATGAAGCTCAGCACAAAGACAGCAGGAGGGAGCGGTGAATCAGGCAGAGCTAGTCCACACTAGCAGTACAAAGCAAGAACATCTAAAATTCGTATGAAGACCTTGTCACAGACAGCAGGAATGACAAACAGATGAGAGGCAGCACCAAAGAGGGAAAGATTAAGGAACAACTCCCTTTTTCCAGAGTTTTAGCTTGGTAAAAGACAGGCGGTGCTGCTTCCACATCGTTAAGAGCTGGATGGTACCCTGCCCCCAAACCCCTGACGGATGTCAAACTTATTTTGGTACTTCTCTGGCGATAAAAGCCACGCATGGCATCTTGTTCATTTCCTCCTTACTACTTAGTCTGCCAAAAACTTTAAGCTCTGCCTTCCTTGCCACTTCTACAGGCCAGTACTATTTATTCTGCTCTCAGTGACTAATGATGATCAAGCACATCCCTTGTCTTTGTAAAAGCCTTTTTTAACAATGGTACAAGAACTGAAAATGGTATCTTGGTACCTGGAACTAGTTTTGCTAGCCCTGAAGCAATCAGACACGATGATGAAAAGAAAAGGAGGGGGTGGGGGAATCAATTTTTCTTTTCCAACTGTCATGTGATTAAAATCCATTAAAATGCAAACAGGCTTGAATTTTATTTTATCCATCAGTGGCCACACTTCACTGTCCCTGGGCTACGACTGTCTCTTTGTGAATTCTCTGCACATAGAGGAGTCAAGCTCTAGGTTTAGGAGCGATCAATCTAGTAAACCTTGCTAAATATATATGTGTGTGTAAATTTTATAATGACCTCCATTTTTCATGTTGATTTACATTGATCATTGAAAAGTACATTCAGGTTCATGTTTGCTCATCTCCGAATAAACAAAGCGAAGGCTGTTGGGTATCCAAAGACAAATGAGACATTACAGATGTAGACAAAACCCATCATCACCCTGAAAGCATTTCTCTTTGAAATTATGTAGCCATGCAAAGTTATTCAGAGCAGAGATTGCTATATGTGTTTTCAGTTCAGCCTGGGCCTGCTGGGGGCAGGGAAGGAGTGTGATGAGGCTCTATGCTGTCACTTTTTTCCCTTCCATGTACTCAACAATTCAGAAATACATGACTCAGTACGGATGTTTTTCTTCCCCTTGCATTCTACGGTTTCATTTCTCAGGACACTTCTCCTTAAGCCCATATGTCTAAGTTCATATATAGCACATCTACCCAGAGTTTTCCCATTAAAATAAATTCATCTACATCCATTTGAACATGCGATTCCCCATCAAGCACAACCACGTAAATTAAATACAGTCAGTGCACCAGCTGGGTTCATCCTGCACAGGAATACTTCTTTTCTCATCTGCAGACTCTGTCCCCTTTTTCCTTCAGCAGAAAAACAAGCCCGTTTCAGGGACATACAAGTCTGGAGATATAAATTATAGTTTCCACAGTAACAGTAGGAAGGTGTCAGAAGTCTGGGCACATATGCTGCACAGCACGGCTAGGCTGTTGTAGAGCTAGCATCCACCAAATTCAAGATGCTACATATGCACACAATGAATTGTTTTGGTTGCTGCACAAACACAAATTTCTCAATTAGTACATTTGGGCCATTCATGTCTTATGTTAAAGCAACTCAAAACTCCAGCTCTACACATACGACTCCCCTCAGACAAACCCAATGGCATTTTATAATTACATTTAAGGGCCCACGCTTCTTTTTATAGACATGTAGCATTCACAGAAAGCTCAGAAGAAACTCCACAATGAAGAAGGAAAAACATATTTCCTGGAAAGAAGTTCTCCCCTTTTGCAGCTATTAGAGTATATCTAAGCAGGAGCTAACGATCCATCATTGGGCAGGTTTTGTGGCAAAGTGCATTGAGCTCGCTGCTGGGGATAAGTCAGCTAAGAACTACCTTGTTAGCACAGCTAAAACAGTGGCTGCTGCACCCACATCTCTGTATGTGGAAGGGAAGGGAAAAAAGAAGGAAAAAAAAATCACCAGCAGTGCAGTGTCAGATATGGGTGAGCCTAAGAGCTAGGCCAGCCTGGGAACAGCACAGGGAGCACCTGGTTATCATCAGTGCGGGGCTGCCCAACCCTGCTGTGTGCTCACCAGCATCCAACGCGCGTGCCCGAGGGCACCAGCCTGATTTTGGACACATAGAGGATTTGCATCTGCAGGACCAAGACAAGGAAAATTTTGTACCATCCCTTACTGACATACGTCGGCTTGCTCTTTCCCTATTGTTAATTACGTACACTGCTACTCCACTGACTTTTCTGAAGTACCAGCGTGACTAGCTGAGCTGTTTCCTTGAGATTATGTATTAACAGCAAAAGATATATAAACCTCTTAATGCCTAACCCCACAAAGTCACAAGGGCCTCACCTCCCACCTGATAAAGCATTCAACTTTCCTAGGTGCCCCGTGCTTTCTACAAGTCTGGATTAAAAGGCTTTTACTGACATAGGTCATCACCAACATTGAGACATCGTAAATAAGAGTCAGATCTTCATGACAGTTACACATGCGAGTGCGGGTGGAAGTCACAGTCAGGAATCATGAAATCCAACCTCGAGACATGATTCAGCTCTGGTGCAGCAGACTCTGAATGATTATCCCTTCCTCTCCCATTCCTTTTCAAAACATCATCCTATTTTCAGTAAGAAGTCTCGGTATCATTTAGTACCACCTCAGTAAAGGAAAGGACTTTCATTTCAAGGCATCGGTAGCTTGAACTATACTCGTTTTATCAAGGTACAGGAGGGCTGACAGGAAACCTACCGCCAACCACACTGCAGCCAGACGCCGGCCCTTGCTCAGCACCACACACTCAGCAGCCCCAGCCTGAAAATGCTAGCGTCTTAGCATATTAAGCATGCAAGCCTTCATTGCTTTATAAAGCTCGCAGAGGAACTGGTTACTAAGGCAGGCTATTTATACAGGACACAGCCTATATACTTGATCAGTAACACAAAAAAAAAGCGTTGCTTGAGTGAAGATGACTGTAGGCAACTGGGACCTATTCAGACCTGGGTATTCACCTTCTTCCCCTCACATGCAGCTCATGCAGTGGCACTACCTGGAGCAGTGTTGTTGACAAAGCCTCTTCTAATGTACAAGTGTAGCCAGAGCTAACAGCAGTGCTGAGGTAGATGGAGACACACCGCAAGAATTTGAAGTTTGGCAGATTTTTTGGTAGCAATTTATCAAAACTGCTTGCCAAAGCATCTGTGTTACTAAATGACTGTTGGAGCAAAATTGCTCTTCAGAGTGACATTAAAAGGGCTTTTATTTTTCTATGAAAACGCATTGTAAACTCGTAAGACGTAAGTAGAAGTAAATCTACAGTGACACATCTTAGGATGAGTGAGATGCAGCTAGAAGTCTGACCATCCCATCATCACAGAAGTACGCAATAATCTCAGAAGATTTAAAGGTTTTACTCAGGAGTAGTCAAGAGTATGGGATGCAAGAAACTACTTCAGCTCCTACAAAACATGCAAAAGCAGCTAAAGTCAGACATAAAATGAACAAGCAGGTCTGCTTACAACTTGCCATTGGACTTGGCAGTGTACTTTCTTGTATTTCGCTTTTTAGAAGGAGAGATTTGTCTGTGGCGAAGGGAGAGGGAGGATGAGGAGAATCAAAGAGCTTTGCAACATAAACAAATCTCAAAAACTAGAATTCGAACACCATATAAAGACAAGAAACTATTAAACCAACACATGACTGATCCCCTAGGTCTCAAACCTATAGACAGCTTCAATAGCGATGTGTGGTGATGGCTGACAGAAATGCATGCATTTGAGCTGGAGAAGTGTGTTTGCTCACTCCCTGTTCTCACATACCACCGTCAATAACCTGGCTCCTCTCTGCATCAGTTTTTCAGCAATCTGTTTTTGAGAAGGACGCTCCTATACCAAATGCATACATCAAAATGATAAGCACATTCCCTGCAAGGAATAAGGACAGTGAATGCATGCTCTCTAAAACATGAGCTTCTTTGAGAAACTAGCTATTTCAGTAATTTTTTTCTCTACCTTCTCTGTACAAAATATTTTCTAACTTCACTTGAAAAAGCGGTCCCGTAACTCATAAAAAACGCTTTCGCCCACAGAAGACCAGATGTCTAGCTTCAGTTCTCCTCATAGTAAGAGCAAAACCACTCAGAGGACAGTTGGTTTCAATGCTAACATGTCAAGAGTTTTGTGCTTTAGCCTGTTGTTTACACAAACAGCTTCCTTTAAACAAGTGATGTTTTAAAGGATTATGAAGTATTTATTTCAGAAAGGTCTAAAGAGTCTCTTGAGTAACTACCACAGAGAAAGTATCACCACAGAAAGCACAAGGCTAAACAATAATACAAGTTAATTAGTTAAAGCAAGCCATCAAGTGACTCTGTAGTAGAGCAATGGTATAAATAAGGACACAGATATAATCTTGTGTGTTTGTTTACTTCTAAAATGCCATTGCTTTGAGTCCTAGATCACATACTGTTAGCATTACAAATCTATACCATTCATTATTGGGTGAGTGGGGGGTGGGGGGGAAGACCTAAAACCCAAATAATTTGGGTTTGTTATTTCAAGGAAAAAAGCGTCATCGTGCCTAGGAAGTGCTCGATGCATGCAGGCAATTTTCATCTCGGGCCAAGCTCCATTACGGGCAGCATTTGTGGAAATGCAAAACCAGGAAGCTTTGCCTGAAGAAAATTTTACCACGGCAGAACTTACCCTCTCACTGCAGTCTACAAATCCATGAATCTCAAGAATTCAGGTGCCCATTTCCAGTATCGAATAAGCTTAGCAGGGACTGAGCCTTCCAGCACAGCTGAAGCCCTGGGTACAGTTTCCCTTTCTGCACACTGACAGCTGTGTTTTAGGCCTATCTTTAAGAAGAACACAGAATTTTGTGAAAAGTCTAACACAGTTTCTTTCATACTTTCTAAGCCTGGGCTCGCTTACCCCTCAAGGGAAGCAGCAGCGAGCAGCTGCCCTCCGGGGCTGGGGGCTGGGTGCCGACGTGCCACAGCCAGCCCCTAAGCCCAGCGATATCTCCCACTGCCCCCCCCAGGATCCTGCCCTGCTGGGTCTTGCAGTGAAGTTTCTCTTCCCAGAGATCCAACAGTCGAAACGTGAAGCTTTGCCAAAGACTCCAGATCCAACTGCTCCAGACATAGCTCCTCCTCTGAAAAGCAACAACTGTTTTTTCCTCCTCCAGCCATTTCCTTCTGACCCTGTCTGGCCTGTTATCAAAGGAAAAGCTTCTCCCACCAAAACCCCAGATCTTTACTTCACCAGGAGCCCTTTCTCCTAATCTCCACGCTTTCATTCTTGGCTGCCTCTAAGAAAACTGCATCTCTTCAAACCCCTATCACCCTGCAAAGAAAATACAGGAGACAAGTCATCTCTAGGACACAATTAACCCCTTTTCAGATTCATTCCCACGCAATAATTTCTCATGATCAAGGTAAATCGCAGGTCATATTCTCGCATGTACCAGCTGTCAGCCTCCTCTGCACAAGCAGCATGAAGTCCAACATCCCAACAGTCCCACGGATATGGACCACAAAAACAACAAAAAGCAACCTGGAATGCAAGACTCTGCCATTCACTTGTATGATTTCACAAGTCAGAAAATAGCTCTTACAAATATAAATGTCCTCATTCATCCCACTGAATGTTAATTTTTGGATTCAGAATGGTCTGTGGATTAAAGACATGAAAATCAACAGGCAAGACTAAAACGAGTACAACTACCTGCTTAGACACACCATTCATTAAGTGTAATTAAAACCAGATAAGCATAATTTTATTAGCTTCAGATATTACGGCTAATTATTTTAAGTTGTGTTCAGAAACATTCAGCTGAGCAGTATTAACCTATTGCTCACATTAAATGTTACAGTGCTTGGGATGAACCAGGCATGGCTCCCCAGCAAGGGAAATCCTCTGGGGTGCAGGGTGGTGGTGGGGTGTTCAAGTGCTACTCAAAGCTGCCAAATGCCAGAAATGCTCCCCTGGCCATTCCCACCCCCCTGTGACTGTTAATATACCACCTAACACAGTATTTACTCCCACAAAGCCACACTACAGATTAAAAAAAACCCAAACACACAACAGACCGATACCGGACCACAACATGTTATTTTCATAGTTACGACTCTATAACAACAACAGTCATTTTAATGCATTGTAGGGATTAGGTATAAGCAGCTATCTTGTATCTGTTCTCACAATTAAAATGAGTTTTAACATTAAGACTACATCTTGCAACAAAACACAGGGGATCGTAGCAGGAGGCAAATAAATTGACATTTGCACAGCACTTCAGCAAACACATGAATTACAGAGTAATGTAATTACTCGACTGTGTAAAAGTCCCCTAATAAAAACCCCACCAAAAATCAACTACTGAAGAGCAAAAGAGATTTGGGAGTGTAGGAACATGAGTCAGTAGAAGGGCTTCTAAAATGAGAAATTGGTTTTTAAAATATGAAAAGAGTAAAGCTGCTCCAATGAGTAATAAATACTAAATTCCCAACTCAGACAGGAAGAAACAGTTTTGTATTTTGGGAATCACTGAAAGAAACTGAATGTGGTACTGCCTTGGCTTTAGTTTGAGTTATAGATGTGAAAAAACAAACCTCTAAGTAAGTTTATATGGAAAGACCTAAGAAATAGAATGTAATTAATCTATACTGTAAAGATAATAAAAAGAGTATATAGTTTAAATACTTCAGTCAATTATTAAAAAACCAAAATTAATTCCAGAAAAGCAAGGATATAAAATATTCTCTCTGACTCTAGGCACAAAAATAAAATGAATTAAAGCATTAAATCAAACTTAAAAGACTGAAGAAACATATCTTTACCCAGGTGAAGAAAGAAAAGGAAAGAATTCTAAAGAAATGTCTTCTATGATAAAAGTTGTAAAAGAGAAAGACCGTGAAAGCTAAAAGTACACTCAAGTGAAAGAGGTGAGTGTTTACCCTCTCCCCACCCCAAACCAAAAGAGAGATACCCAGGGAAGATATAGGTAATTGATTCTACTGAATTATTTTGTCATCAATCTACAATTAAACACTGCCCTGAGACCCAGATAAGAAGGAACAGTGAAATAAACGTTACCTGAGAACTCTCTCACAAATCCATTCTCAACAGTGTTAAAGGGTCACTGGAAATAGTCAGAAATAATCCAAAAGGCGCAGCAGCTCACCTGCAACCTTGGATCCAAGGCTTTGTCTGTACAGCCCCTTCCTTACCTTGTTTCTACCAAAATCATAGTATGTTCACAATCAACACGTTTATCAGAACGACACTTCTCCTTCCTCCAGCCAATACATTTACTAGAAATTGAAATGTTCTCAGATTTCTTAACTTACAAATAATAACAACTTCATACTGAGTATATATCCTTTTACTTTCAGGCTTCGCATGTGCTAATGCAAATTCTGGTTCAAAATGCCAGGCTCTAGAAGCTGTCAGAAGTCAGCACATAAGCCCCAAAAGCTCTTCATTCCCACCCGGACCGGCCCAGGCTTCTCCGGTGGAGACCCATGGAAAGAGCTCTGCTCTTCCCACTGACTGCCCACTCCATGTCCTCTTTCTCCTAAAACCTGTGCCGTAGCATGTCGCAGAAAGCATGCCACATGCTTCAGGGAGCCTCTGCATCTTGCCAAAGCTCTGGGCAGAGCCAAAGGAGGCAGCTCGCCCAAGGCTCAGCATCCTTTCATCGCCAAAGAGGATGCCTGAGTCCATGCAGCAGGGTTTTCTACAGCCAAGAGCCGATGAAGCAGTGTCTGAACATGCTTCCTAGACTGTGAGACCAAGTGGAAAATATTTATCCTGATATTTTCCCCCCCCCCCCCTTTTCTTTTTAAATCCCACTTCCCTTTTCTCAGGTTGCCAAAAAAACCCCAACTGATCCTCTTCGGGGAGGGTACAGCTCCTTGAAGACAGGAACTGCCCTTTCGCTAGGCTTACAAAGATCAGTAGCAACCTCCACCGATCGCGACACAAACCCCTGCAGACAACTCAGCCTCTGTAATTCTGGTGCAGAGATGAAGCGAGAGGCCAGGCAACTGTTGGAAGGAAGATAATCTTTTAAAAAGCTGATAATCTGCAAGTATTTCAGAGGAAAATGGAAATACTTTCAATGAAGTGAGCTTGTGGAAATAAAGGGCTTGGCCCCTTGCACAGAAGGGAGACAGAGAGCATGCCTCCTAGGTATCTCCTTTGGATAAACTCCAAAGCACGCCTCTCCCACTGGGTATTTAACAACATGGAAAAGGTCCTCTGGGGTTTGGGTTGCAGTGACAAGAACTTCTGTCCAAATAAATGTTTCCTGAGAGACCTCTGATCAAGCTCTTCCAAGCCAAACAGTTTGCATGCTTTGGAGAAACCCCATGCCTCACACCATCTCCTGGCTAGTAAAGTGCCTGAGCACTTCTACCACAGACTTCAGTTGCCCGAGGATTCCCAAACTCTGCCTCTCTTGGAGAGGAAAACAGAATCCATTTTCCTGGGTTTTTTCCTGAACAGTGGACAGGACTGTAGGCACGGGAAGATACCTTCTGCCTGCCCAAGCACCAAAACTGGTGGTGGAGAGTTAGTGACCCCCCTCCCTAGAACTAAACTTGTGTGGTTGTGGAAGGAGAAAAGATCTGATCGCTTCTGAGCATCTAGACTGTGGTTGAAGAACATGATAGACTAAGCATAGTTCTCTCACTCCTTTTGCCTCCAAGCTATCTCCCTCAGACCTGAGATCTTACCCCTAGGAGCTCACAAGCGGTGCCACTGTTTTATCAGGTCTCAGCCTATAGCACTGTGTGGGGCAGGAGATGCTACACAGCAGTTCCAGCTAATTCTGGCAACAGCAGCTCTTCTTTAAGGAAAGATAAAACCAGCGGTAAGCAATTAGTTGTCCTATGGCTACATACCCCACATAGCAACACGTCTTACAAGGTGAACTAGTTCTCTTAAACCTAAGCTGTTGTCTGCTTGAAGATCAGAGGCTCAGCCACTGAGAAGGCAAAGGCTGAAAAGAAATTCGACAGAGGTGTCCAACCCACCAAAAGCTCTGTGGTCCTTGACAGCAGCCCAAGCAGGACCTGGCCGTTTCAGGTGATTTTGTGGGTGACTGCATCAACCTTGTTTCCCCAAACACCTTCCCAGCTACGACTTCCTCCCTTGGGAGAGTTCTGACTTTTAATCTAGTCTTACTGTTCTTCTCTCAGTTCCTGAACTGTGACTCTCTCTGCAAAACCAGTCTTGGCAGGCTCAGGCACAGGTTTGTCTGACCCCAAAGAGCCAAAAAGCTCTGACACTGTCCCATATAACCAACATGAAGTATTTACCAAGTGGCAATAATACAATACAAATAAAACAATACAAATAACCCTTTTCCTCTGCTTTACTTTTCACACTACTAAAAGCAAAGCATCCCAGTAATCTAGTCGACTGACAATACTTTGGAATTATGAGAGAATCTTTTGGTATCAAAGCATATCAGAACTGGGGGAGAAGGAAAGCACAGCATGCTCTGCCCTTCACATGATGTGACATTTTGATCCAAAACGCTTATGTCACACAGAATACCCTCCCAATACTGCTTGCTGACGTATATTGGCGGGCAGAAGAGAGCAAACAGAACGTCCCAGTCTGCCATAGCAATTCGGCCTCCCAGGAAGTCTCAACACCAGTGGAAGCCTGCAGCAGAAATTCTTGTCTCCCCTCTAGTCATTCATGTTAGAAATAAAAACCCAAACCAAACAACCCCTTAACAAGAAGCCACCAACAGAAAAAGAAAAAAAAAAAAAAAAAAAGTAGTTCTATGAGCTCTTTTTCCCCCTATGTATTCCACGCAATTTAACAAGCATCATCAAGCCGAATTCCAACTGCAAAAGCTCTCGGAGAAAACACAAATCAGTGACTGTAGGTACTTAGATTTGAACAGATACCTGAAGCAACGTGACTGCTTCCAGCACCAAACATAAGCTTGTCAGGGACATTCCACTGTGACTGAAAGACTGAAACCCCTGCAGACAGACCATATTATTCTTTCACTACTACTACTACTAAACTGAGGGTTTTTGAATAGTGATGACTTGTCCAGCAGTTACAACTGGATCCAGATGTTACTGAGTTTTTAATACAATAATCTGGAGGACTCTGGAAACTTCTGAGGTTGTGGGAAAAAGAAAGGTTTATTTTTTGGTTTTATTACAAATTTAAACTTTGTGGAGTTTTTCAGAGCATCATCAGTTACCCTGTTCAGGCTGGGTAGCCCATTAGAAAGTTCCAGGAAAGACCAAGAGAACAGAATGCAAATTTCTCTCCTTTTCCCCCTATTTTTTTTCTGCTTTATGAGCGTTGTTATCAACAAGGTGCATTTATGAAATCTCAGACTAGCATCTTGCTGACCTCAGTCCCAGCTGGCTAAACCTTTGCAACACCGCTATCCTTGGCATCTACCAGAGACCAGACTCTGGTAGTTGGTTTTTATTTTTCCTTAAAGAAAAGCTGCTCTTGCCAGAATTTAATTGGTTGATTACAAAATGGTGAATCTAAGTATGAGGAACTAGATCCATTTTGCTGTCTTGAACACTGTTTAACAGACAGCTTGATTTCTCTCTCTTCCTGGTACTTCATTTACAGTAGCAGGCTGCATATCCCAGTCAGGGCACTGTAATGCCACGGAGGCTACCATGCCTGCAGGACTGCACCCCACACACAGGGTGCATTGGAGAGAGAAATGCCACTGCTTCCACCAGACGATGCTTGCTTTAAAGGCAAGTCCGAGTCTTTAATCACACACCCCAAAACATCTCACACCACTTCCTTACCAGGAAAGGCCCTTTTTCAGCCGCTTTTTAAAAAGTCAGATACAATATCAGAGCACTGCCAACGCCATGTTAATAAAACCAAGTTAAAAACCAGTTTAAATAACTATCATATGTCTCCTGTTACACAAACAGAAGTAGAACAAAACAAAAATGAGTTCATTACCTGTACTCAAATCAGTATCATTATCGTCTGTCTTCCCTTCATTGACTGACTCATTGCCAGGCTCCCCTTTTCGACTCATTATCTTTGAGAAGCCACTTGAGAGAGAGGAGAAAATGCCACGGATGAAATAGCCCTGCTGTTCAGAGTCCACTGAGCGCACGGCTTGCAGAAATGGCTTTGCATGCCTGTTTCCAACATGTGGCATGGGTTCAGACAGAGAGCGGTTGAAGGGAACACGAAATGGTCTCGTCCTTGCCTGGAAAAGCATCTCTGTTGGGTCTTTGTGGAGATCATCAGTGCTGGTAGCATCCACGCTTGCAGAACTTTTGGCAAGACTTGGATCACTGCATTCCCCTTTCAGCCTGCAGGAGCTCTCTCTTTTGCTTATCTTCCAGGGAAGCCGAGGATGCATCTGCCACCTGTATGCTCCGAGAGGTTTCTCTGGGTCAGAACTCAGTTGTTTATTCATCTTCTTGCTTTTCATTTGGTGGTACCAATGATAGCCCTTCAAAGCAGCAGTGCCAGCATCTTGTTCCGACAATGATCTTCTGAAGGTCCTGGGAGAGAGACTGTGGTGCTTTTTGAAAGAATTCATTTTCCACCCCTTGAATTTCAGCTCTTAACTTACATTCCTTGTTGCTTAATAATCATATAGCCGTAGTCCCTCACCATTTTAAAGCCCCAGTCACTCTGCTCACCACTGTGAACCACAAGCAGAGGTTCTTCCTGAAGATCTTGACCATCAGTCCCAAAACCAGGTCTTTCTACATCTCAGCAAGAAGGACGTGCCCTCACCTACAGCAAGCTGACTTCTAACAGTACATGAAGCCTTGCTAAGCTTGCTGATGCTTCCTGCACTGCCACATTTCTGCACCAAGCTTTCAGGAAATGACTAAAAGAGCCCAGCCATGAAAACCCACAGTGGTGCTCTGCACCAATCACACTTTGCTTTTTTCAGTCTACATTAAAGATTTGGTTAAAAAAAAAAAAAAAAAGAATACGAAAGTACTTCTCTCTAGAGTCACAGCAAAGCCAAAAAAGCGTTAAAAAAATTACAGTACTCAACAGAGTCATGCATGTTATGTTCTTCAGTTAAATAGTAAAGTACATAACTACACATATAGTTAAGTATAAAGTAACAAACAACATAAAGATGATTCCTAGAGTTTATATTTACCACAGGTACGTCGTATCACTTAAGAAAACCTCAGAGTTGCCTTTTAGAGAGAGGTAAAATGGGCAGAATCATCAGAAACGAATGCTGGAAGCCCCAGAGAGGAAGGCAAACGGGAGGAATGGAGTAAGGAGAAGAAACACTGCAACTTATGTAGGAAGAGTGTAAATACACTGAAGGGAAATAAGTAAAGGGGAGGAGAAAAGGGACAGAGAGGGGTGGGTGGGACATCACCAAACACAGACCAAAGCAAAGGGAGGGTTTTGAGGCACGATCCTCTTGTAAACACAACAGGACAGCACGCAGATTTTCATTTTTCTCCTCCCCCCCCCCCCTTTTTTTTTTCCTTAAGAACAACATAATGGGGCTTTATTTTTATGAACCTAGTTGGAATAAATGAGATGGAAAAAATAGTCCTATCTGTTTAACCAAGAGGGGAAAAAAAAATTCTTGCCTTCTCCACAATTTAAGAAACAGCTGACTATTTTAAAATCTCATAAAGAAAATATCCGCTGGTGAACTCTGATCATGTTTGCCAAGTTTTAGACCAGAACACTTAAATCTCAAGTCTACTCAAATCCCTGAAAATAGGGGGTTTATAATGGAAATGCTGACAGACCTTTGGCAATCAAGTGACAATGAAAGCTACTTCTCTGCTTAAGGAAAACAATAATCTGGCCTGGCAGACCAATAAAGCTTAACTGACCTACTGTGGGATCTGCCTTTAAGCTAGGCTGCATTTGTCAGCCAGAGTACATTCCTGACAAATGCAGATGCAAAAACTTCCTTACCTACGTGTATGCATGGAATAGGGTGTCACTGCTCCCCAGAACAGTCATGAAGTTACCCAAAGACTTCCATCACATCAAGAAGTAATTTCTCTATTCAGCAGCAAGTTACATTTTACAATTAGAAGCAAAAGAAGTGACTATCTAAAATCACCATGTTCAAGAAGTCACAAAAAATAACCTCAGAAGCAAAACCAGCTCAGACATCGCAATACAAATTCTGTATCAAAAATAATGATGCTGACTTTTGTGCTTTGTAGAAAGTCATGCTGCTCAGAGCACGAGTCTTAAATGACAAAATACACTTAAACAAGAACTCTGCTACAATTTCCATCCAGAGCAACGATCTCAAGGATGCACAAGGAGCAGTGAATACATACAGAGATACAAGTACTCCCATCGCAAAAATGAGACAGAGAATTCACCAGGAAAAAGTTAGCTGGCTCTTGTCTTCTGTTTCTTGATCCCAGGGGACTTGCATGGGTTGAGTTCTTTTAAGTAATTACTGACTTGCCTCTCATACGCTGCTGGCAGCTTTTCTCCTTCTCGATCCTTTTCACAAAGCAGAGGCCTGGGAGTGCTAGTTTCTGAAGGCTGAAGCAAACACAGCATCGAGGACACCAACTTTAACTGGGTCTACTGCTACTAGGTCACCCACCCCTTTCAGCAGCGGGTCCTCGTTTTCCACGTTAAGCCTTTTACTACTAATGTGGCAGCAGTGCTTTGAACAAATGCTTTGAATTAGCCAGTCTGGTGAAGTAGGCTTTGTGGAACTTCAGAAGTAAGTATGAGTAAATACAACAGATGATGATGTGGTTCACTCTAATGGCACAAGCCATAATCAAGCAGAGAAAACTGAGAATGTGAGGCAGGTTTCTGGTCAGCTCTCTAAGCCTTGCTTGTACAAATTTCCACTAGCACATCTACATCTACTTTTGATTTAGGAGCACAGAAGGGCAGGAGAGGACAGAAAACGGACAGACAGTCTGTTCAGCTCAGCAAAAGTCCCCCTGGGATTTGCTTGCTGTAGGCTTCTAGCACACTTTCTAACTCCAGTTGAAATGTAACAACCAAGCTGAGCACCCATACGAACCATGTTCTGAAACAGCGTTTTGAAAGCACTTATCTGCTGTATCAGCAGACTCAGTATGATCAACAGGAATAGCTCAACTCTGATAACATGACACCAGCTGCGTCAACATTATTCTGAATCCGGGATTTATTTAGCACAACCGCACTTTGGACAGAACAAATCTTCAGGTGAGACGCTGTCTTTGCATGAGCACAGAGGTGAGCACCAGGCCTGCTACTATCCTTGTTCTTTTTCACTGCCATCCCGTGGACACCTGGCTGTATGGAAAAATCATTTCATCTCCTTCCCAATACAGCCTGCATGACACCAATTACTGACTTACACAGACCACCCATTTCAGCAAGGGAACGCACAGAAAGATTAACCATGTCTCAAGTTACAGCATGAAGCGAGGTGCAAAACCAGTTACGGGTTAACTCTACTCAAAAATATTTTTATTGGTGTGGCCAGGGATTGGACCACAGTTCTGTGCAGACCTAACAGCACTGAACATGAAGCCCAGGAACATCAAAGTCACAGTTTAGTTTAAGTTTGAATAATGTTAAGAAGGGTCTTACTTTTGACTTCTGATTTCACTTTTGATTTCACGTTACCGCTGCTCAGGCGCAAGTTTTTTGTGATCAAAGAAAATGGTTATCCAGCTGCCTCCACTTAGCTGAGGTTTCACAGTGCACTCTCTACAGAGGGCAAAATGGTCTTTCTTAAAGTGCTTCCAAAAAGGCATATAAGGCTTACATGTTTGTTGACATCAAATCACTGATACACAAGTTTGCTTAGTCTACCAGTAAGACAATTTTTTTAATTTCTACCTCAAAAATTTTAGACTGGGCTTTCAGTCAAACTGGACTGACTCTTCCTTATATACACAGCAGCAGCAGCAAAGATACTGCCCAAACAAAACCCCTTTCTCTATACTAATTCTGTGCTGCTGAGTTAAATTGGTCTCACTTGGCTCCAGCATTTCTCGTACAGATAACACGCAAGAGACTAATTCACATAGCAGAACTTTCTCCTTGACCCGCAGTTCAGCTACTTACGCAAAACCTCAAGCCCTTTCAGAGCAGCAGTTTAGCTTGGGAAGCATTTATACAGTCTCACTTTCATGAAAAAATCAGCTTACAGCAGTGACTAACATATTGGTTATGTGAGATCTCTAACCATACAGAGCCACCCATTCAACTGTCAGCAGGTAGAATAATTTCAATGGAAGAAAAGAGCTTGTCAATTAACTTGAGAAAGCCTGGAGTATCTTCCACTTACACCTCCTGTTTTTAATACCTACTGCATAAAAATGTGATCCTCTGCTAGGAAATTTCCTTCAGAAGTTATTTTTTTGGTAATGTTTGCAGTTATTTGTGCCAAATCATTCACTTAGCTTTTTCAGAAAATTACTATTTTCTTCCTAACAATCTAGTCATTCAGTTACCCACTTTGACATGTTTAATAGCATATATTTCACTACTCCTAGATATTTAAGTAATTTATGCACAAAATGCAGATTTGCTATGTTGGAATATAATTGTATTTCAGCTTTAGGATAATATTGGAAAACAATCTTTCTTAACTATATAACAATATTTCACAGAAAACGTACACAAGCAGCATCACATTTTCACCGAGCATATGAAGATAATTCTTTGGCAACAGCCCCCTGCGTGGGCAGTCTGCTTTCCACCATTCGGCTTTCAAAAAAACCTACCCATCTCTGCTGCATGAAGCTTCAGAAATTCCTCAGAGTATCTCTTGTTTAATAAATACTATCAGCCAATTAACAAAAAAAAAAAAAAAAAAAAAAAAGCAGCAGCACAACCACAAAACCCCCAAATGCTTCATTGCCAACCAGCTGGAGGGAGAACTTGTCTCTGATGATAAAAATTAATGTTTAATGCTCTCTCTCTCTCTCTCTGAAAGCTGTCTAGTGCTTGAGTAAAGGCACTACAACATGTAAAATTTTAGTGCATCTTTAGCACAGCTTATATTGAGAAAAAGAGTAATTGAAACCTCCCGTGACTAAACTACTCCATTTCAAATTAGTTTTGGACCAAACACAAATGTAGCAGCTTCTCATTTTTTAAAACATTTGCCAAGACATGAATGGGGAAGGGGCAAAGAGAAACATGTTTTATAAAAAAAAAAAAAAAAAAAAAAAAGGAGCAAAAACCCAACCCAACCCCCACACAACCACCAAGACCCACAACCCTGAACATTTGTGCAGCACACTTGGGTTTTCAACTGTCTTCTCCTCTAAATCATAAAGACAGCAGGTTAAGAAACACCGGTTCTGCAAAGATCTCAGACTAAGTCACCAATTACCAGCCATCAAGTAAGTTCTTCAACATGCAGAGAAGTAAAACAAATTGCACCCTGCACCCTCCCCAGAGAAATCAGAAGGGATGCAGTCATGCAGGGATCCTCAGTTTTGCAGTCTGCCTACACTTAGCTCTTTTCCCCTTCAAAACTAGCCCAATGCTCGCTGCACTGGAACAGGTCACGAAGGAGTAATCAATATATAAAGCAGAAACCATCACAAAAGTCTTCCAATTGACCCAACTTGACATGGAGCTAAAGGGCACAGAAGATGAAAGATTTTTCCTTCCCTTTACAATAGGGACTTTTCAAAATATTAAGTTTTGTTTATGCAAGGCTAAGTAATTAATGACCTAACATCCCCTTCCCATCTCCTATCACTGAGATTCATCTGTTTCCCCCTGCAACATTTCCTGCAGGTGGATATCACTTTTCCTCAGCTCGGTACAGACCAGTGCACCTGACTTACTCGACCGCTTAGCATGTAGTGCACAAAGTTATGCCGAGGACAAATGAAATAGCACCTTATCAACTGTTGCATTTGGGATTAGAGTGGCTGGAAAAGCAAGGAGTTTGCTGGAGTTTGGAATTGGCATGGCTGGAACGCAGATAATTTAACTGAGCCAAATTAGAGTTTCTCTGAGCAAAGCTGCCCCGTTTATCTCACAAGCTTTGAGCTGGCAATGCGTATCAATGACCACACAGAAAGCTCACCTGCCCCAGATAAATCAAGGAGGTATGCCGTCTTCACCATCACTATGCTGAGAGCGAAATGCATCTATGAACAAGCTAAATAGCGAGACCAAAGCACTTAAATACCAGAGAGTACCGCAATTTCCTGATCCGAAATTGCTGTGCCAAGACACGTTGTGCTGTCATTGCCCTGTGTTTCCAAGCCTTTTACCTTTCCCTATAGGCAAAGCCGCAGTGATGCCAACTGACTCGGCTCTGCATTTGTGGTGCTCTAGTTTCTGAAGGCAGGTACTGAAAAACTCTTCAAGATTTCTGCCCCCTCATTCCATAGCAAAACTTCTACAATTTCTCTGCTGATACAAATTCCCCGCTTGAAAATCTTCTGGCTTCATTTTTCCATGCCATTCCCGTGATCTGCATGAGAAGCTGCTACAGCCCTGACAACTGAGCAAAGCAGTGAAAGATAATATAAATTTATGAGATGCTGGGTTTTGGAAGGATGCCAGGAAAAGTTAGCAAGAAAATCCCATTTCAATACGTTGCCAATAAACCTGTAGAACAGCGATGCCAGATTTTAATTTCACTAGCAATCTTTTGTCGTTGTTGTTGACGACAAAACGCAGCTCATGCCAAGTTTGAAGGGCCATAAAAACATACATTTAAGAGCTAGCCAAGCGCGTACAGCGGCTGAGCGAGCCCACACACAGCTGCAAGCAACGCCACCCTGAGCCAGCCAAGTATTTAGCAACATGCACTGGTGCAAATAAACAAACGTATAACCTGAAGGTAAACACTCTGGCAACTACTTCATAGCACAGAAAATCGTAACAGTAAAAAGACCCATCTGCAGCGAGTGGCGACACTTGCCTCAGAAATTTGTAGACACTTGCTGGTTTTCCGTCAGGCAGGCAAGCTGTTGGCCCCGACCTGCGACACTGCTGCTCGCACAGGTCTGGCTCCTCCGTGGGCTTACCACCATGCCCAGCTGTGAAGCCACCGACACATACAGCAAGCTCAAGCTGAAAGAAACCCTCTGGAGCCACGGCTGTAGCTCCTAAAGACAGACAAGTGCACTGACCTACTTCGCTGCCAACTTTTGCAAGACTGTCCTTCAACTGTATAAGTAAAAAAGTGCTTATCCCCACTCCAACATCCATTTCTTGATGATCAGATGTTGTTCTTGGCACCATGTGAAATACATGCAAGCTACTGATTTAAGTTTTTAATGCTGTTTTTCAGCCGGTAAAATTACTTTTCCATCACCTCATTCCTTTTCCAATTGAAGTTTTCTGGACTTTTTTTTTTTTTTTTTGGGGGGGGGTGGGAGGGTGGAGGCAGCCAGGGGGCAAGCATTATTCCCAACATCTTAAAGCAGGGGGTTACCAACAGAACACAGTTTTATTGCTAGATGTGATCCCTGCAGGCATCAAACCAACTGCAGCTTAAGTATTACCAAGAGGAAAAATAGTCATAGTATATACGCATGTTAATAGATAAACACCTAAAAAATGGTCTTGGTAACTATGCCCAAGTAGCAGGTGCATATATTCAAACTTTCCAGGCATTATTTTTATGTAACTGTAAGAGAAGCACATCCTCGGTGCAGACTGTTGCAATAATAACACCTACCAACTCTACTCTCCACCAAGGATATTAGGCATTGGGTTTATAATTTCATTCTGTACTTTTTTTAAAAAAAATTAACTGTTCTAACTCTGTTGGCCTTGTTTTGTCATGCTCTTCCCTACAACAGAGTGAATAAACTACTTTTATTTTAGCAATTCCTTCATGCAACACTCGCTTTGTAAGTGTATTTTAAAATGTAGTTTCTCAAACACTAGAAATCCCACTGCAAAGCCAACTAGCTGCAAAAGATAACCCCCAATTAATTGACAATACTTTCCAAAAATCATTGTGTATCAATGTACTCTTATGGTATAAATAAGGAACAAACTTCAGCAAAATCCATAATTATAATTCTGGCATTTACTATATAAACACCACAAGTAGTAGAAATAGCCTTGTCCCCTGCCATGACTCTGACCCTTACCCTGCACTGGTGTTAAGCAGCAAGACTTTGTGATAGCTGGGGTGGAAAGATGGGTAGCAACAGGACATCAGGAGAGAGGTTTTTCCAATGCCCTGTGCCAAGCACTTACTGTTCTGGAGTCTGGTTTACTGTTAGAAAATGCCAACAGGCAGACCCGGGGGTTTCCATGGCCAAACTAGCAAGACTTAAGTCTAGCCTGTGACAAGAAAGCGAACTGTTAGCTCACACGAACAGAACTATAGTACATTTCTGAAGTACCTAACACCCAAGATGTTTGACACGTATGGAATCCGTGTGTGAACAGAAGGAACATGACTAAACAAACTTTAATTTTTGAAATCACCAAACACATACTTGAGTTGCCGAGTTGGTTTTACATCCAGTCTGCATAGGGGTTCACAACAGCACTGATATCCAGTGGGGTTTCTGCCTGCGAGACCAGACAGTGTTAAAAGCATGAGCCATGGAGATGGGCACGGGGAGCTGGGCATACAACCAACCAAGAGCAAGAATTCACAAATCGAGAATTATTTTAGGCTCTGAATTTAGGCAGAGAAATACCTTAAGCTGTATGAGAACTAGCCTAACACCCACCCCACAGCCCGTCCAGAAGACTGTATTAATATTAGCAAACTGAAGTGCAACAATTGACAATAAATCAGCGGTGTGCAGGAGTTTAAATCAAACCTTCATCTAAATGGAGAAATGGATCACAGGGAAGAAAAATAAAAGATGCCAGTATCTCAAAATGCCAAAAGTTTGCAATGAAAACATTTAGTACCAGCTTGGAAAGACAGTCTGTGTAAAATTCCAGTTGCTGTAGCACTAACTACTACACACCGCATGGAGAAAGTTTTAAAAAACCCAACCAAAACAGAAGGAAGAAATAAAAGGGTGGGGGCACGATTATTACACGTACATCACCTTCTAACCAGAAGAGTTCTTTCTCCACAGGTTGTCTGTCAGGAACAGTCTTGAATCAGTGCAAAAGGCAGAAGTCTGGGACAGTGATGAAGCACTAAGATGAAGATGTACCTTCTGCCAGCCCGAGCCAACTGTGAGACCAGTGCGCCAGGGCTGGAAGCGGTTTCACAACAGGCAACAGCGTGCAGAGCCAAAAGATGAAGCAAGGTGACCTGCAGGCACCAAAACCAGCACAAGACTGGGAGAAAGGAGCACACCATCTCTGACTAAATCTATACCTGTGTTTGTAGTTTAAAGAATGATTAAGGATGTCCAGTATAGGACATTCCTTGTGATAGCACCACATGATCTCCGAGTGATTGATCTGTCTGTCCTACTACTGAGCCTGAACTAAGAACTGAAATGAAATCCCTCAAAAGTTAATAATAAAATGTGTCTGATGGCAACATGTACAAAAGAGGCTTTCCTAAAAAAAGAAAGATACCAAACAATTTCAAGCTTTGAAGAGCGAGGAAGGGAGGGAGAGAGGGAAAGAAGACAATTTCTCTTTCAGAGACTATGTAGGGAACCAATCTATGATACATGCACACACCTCCTCACTGCAGGACAAAACAAAAACCAACCAACCAAACAAAAAAACCCAAAACAAAACAGAAAACAACCTGAACGTTGTGAAAAACGGATTTGCACAAAGCAAGAGTTATTGCATCTCAGGCAGAGCTCCCACCGTTAAAGGAAGGAGGGCTGCTCTCTGTGTCAGCTGGGCAGGGAGGCGGAAGCTCAATCTTCCAACTGCACACAACAGCGAGCCATGCCCACAACACAAGCACTTCATTTATTTTGTGTCTTCTCTTTTGTTATTACTGTACCAGAGACTACTTCTCTTTCAAGTTCCAAAATTACTTTGGTTTTGTTTCATGAGGTGTGAATGCTGGCTTACCGGATGACAGAAGTGCCTATTTCTGAGGTCAATCCTTTCTAAATTGAGCATGCAAAGTCCCATTTGTAAGTTTGCACAAGCAGCACTTCCAGTAGACAACTACTGTTCAGCAATCTCTTAAAAAATAAATAGTCTCAGTTATTTCCAGTGCAAAAAATGGAAACTTTAAGCAAAAGGTTTAATTGGACCAGGGAAAAACCAAAACCAAACCAACAAAAGATTCCCAAACTGCATGCTCTTGCTTAGAGCAAAACCCTCTCCAGTGGGCATCTCTTAAATGCTTTTTATTTAAACCCACACACAGTTCTGTACAAGCCACTTTAGGGTGCTACTATCACAGCCATCACACCTACAAAGCAACCAGCTTTCAGAAAGAAGCCACTAATTGTCCACAAAAAAATTACTGCCAGTCCTACGAAATGACCTGCCAACAGCCAGCTGCACCACGGTCATGGGAAGCAGCAGCTTCAGTTAAGTTTTCTCCCACCCTCTCAATGCACAACTACTATCAAAAAGTTACTTGATCAAAACATTCCTCCTCAAACTACTGCTTGAGTGCATTTCAAGACCTTCAGGTTTACTCACTTCATCAGCAAAAGGGAAAATGAGCCGCTATTTGTAGTTTTACCTTGACCACGCTAGCATTGCTAGTAAACCACGCTCCATCCTCATCGAGCGGTGCACAAGTGCTGCGGACAAAGTCCGATTCTGAAACTGCATCGTGAAGTTTCAAAGCAACCGGCCAACAAGTCCAGAAGTATTTGCTCTAAATATAAAACACAAAGGCACTTTGGGTTTTATAAATATGTAAGCAACGACCAAGGCTAGACTAAACTAATGAACGTGTGTATTCCAATTCCAACAGACAGGACAGCGCTCGTATGGCTTCACTTAGTTACTTCTTACAATCTATGCCTTATAAAAAGGTTTTTACACATATGAAACACTCATATACCAGTGAGACATAAAATCAGGATGTAATCAAATCTCTACAGTTTTATGTACAAATCCTTCAGGACTTCAAGCTGCAAAACTTGAATGTGAATAATTGCATCTATTTTCTAATAAAGACCATGTGCCTCAGGAGTCAAGTACGCAAGTTTAAGAGCGCTGCATAATATTTTTGGAGGTATTTCTATTTCAAATAAGCAATCCAGTTAAGCAGAGATAAACAGGCACACACATCAGGGACCTTGTTTAAACAATGCACCAATTATTGTGATAAATCTAGCTGCCAAATCTAAATATAGACTTTTAGGAAAAAACAATGGAGTTTGAGTAGGAGACAGACTTCTCATATTTACTGTTTACCTAATTATCCAAATGAATGTGCAATTTGGCCTCTCTCCCCTTTTCAGACTGCATGACCACTCTCCCACTCAGAGCCAAGAGAGCTCTGGCTGTTACTGGAAACGCAGCGTGATCCGGCACATTTGATGCTACGAGTGCACTTGGTGCAATTTCAAAGCTTGCATCACGGTTTGGGTATGTGCGTACTCCGCTTCCCCCAGACAGCCCCATGCCTGACACAAGGCAGATAGGCACCGCAGGACTGAGTCACAGCTACAGAAACAGGCATTTTTAATTTTTTTAATATATCTTTTATTTTATTTTTATTAGATGAAGGCATGGGGGGAAAGAAAAACCCCATTCCAAACCCACTCGAATTTTCCAACTTTGGGTGTCCAAACAGGAAATGAGAGGAGGAGGGGGAACAAGGAAGAGAAAGTTCTTTTATTCAGGGTTGTATTTTTAGACTATTACTAGTTTTGTTTTGTCATTCTGCTACAGAAACTAGACCTGTGTGAATTAATGTAGCATTATTCTTTCTAATTTTTGCTAAGTCCGTGCTGCAGTATTAACCTAATCTCCTTACATGGGACATGGCTGAGCATTTGCTCCCCCAGCCCTGCTGGAGCTGGTGTTTTTCCACCACAGATATTTCTAACTGCAGCATACATCCACCCATACATTCCCTCTTCCCTCAAACCATGTAGGAACAAGTAGAATTCACTCCTTCTGTGTTAGGAAACAAAATCTACATACTGTGGACACTGAACCCAAAATCTTGAGTTGTTCTGAAGCATACTACTGTAATGTGATTTATAACCATAACGTATAGAAAGGAGTGCTGCTGAAATGCTTTTTCTCCTTGCTAAAAATACTCCTGACTTACACTGCCTTTGCCCTTCTTGATCTATTGATATTTATGAAAGCAAAGCTCAGTTTTGCTGGGCAGGCTGAGGCTAGAGGAGAAAAATCTGTGCCTGCTATTGCCCGCTCTTATTTTAGTTCGTAACAGTTATGTACCACATTTATTCTCATTGTTTCTAAACAAGTTAAAACTAACTTGTGTTTTTTTTTAACAAGTTTCTCTCCCCAGCTGTCATTGCTAGGGTTATTGTCAAACTATTTTTTTATTTCCTTTCTCCATGCTTGCACAGCACAGGCCAAACCCATTTGCAACTTCCCTCCCTAGATGCAAGTTGCCATGCTTAGATCAATTATACAGAAATACAATGACTTACAGTAACCACTGGGGAAAAAACAAACATATGGAGCTCAACTTATTTATAAATATCTTCAAAAAGGAGCCTGGAAACATTCCACCCTGGGCTGGTGATGCGTGAGGCAGAAGTGGTGGGGAGTGGCAAGGGAAGAGGCAGACAGAACAAGGATTTTTTTTTTGTGTGTGTGTGTGTGTGTCTTAGTTTTGTTTTCTTCTTTCCAAAAAAACAAGAAAGGCCAGGAAATCCTCCCAATTCGGTATTCCCTACACCCCCATGTTAGATGAACACAAGACCTTTGCTTCCTGTTCCTTCCTTACTTCACAGCAAGCCGATGTCAGATCTCCCTGGAATGCTACAAACAGAGAAAAAGCCCCATAGGTCAAACCCTGCGTAAGGGTTATACTATTTGTTTGGGTAACGTGCAACTTCTTTTCCCATACTAGTGCATCCATTGTTTTAACTATGAAAACCCAGGTCAGGTCTTAAGGTCTGTAAAGCTCCTCCTACACGTTTCACCTTTAAAACAAAGATTAACCGGCCAAATCACCTGCAAAAGCCACAAGGCTCTCCTCTTACCACCGCCAGCCGGAAGAATTTTGGGGTAGAAATGGTTAAAAGGGAAGGAATGATGGAAGGAAAAGACTCCAGAGCTCAGCACAACTTTCTCCCTACTTGCAAGCCCACTGTACGGGAGGTCAGACGGACAGGGGACCCAGTTAGATCTGCTCTTGCTCACACCCGATATGGAAAAGTAAGAAAGGTGGCAGAACACGCTTCAAAGCCTCCTTGCCAACCCACACCCTGGGGTCCCGCTTCAAAGCGGCTGTGCCCTCTGGTACCCAAAGGCACACTGACGCACAAACAGCTTCACGCTAAAAGATGCTGGTGGCACAGGATTAACACACCGTTTTGAGACTTGGGGAGAAGTTGCGTGGTTTTACCATCATGTAGTTGGCATGATTTCCAGCAACAGAGCCCAAAAATCACCTCCCTGTATAAATATACGTGTAGGGACGCGAGGACAACTACAACCAAAACAAAATCAAGTTTTTCCCCTCTGAAAAGCTGTCAAGCATATCAGGTCCTTCTTTTATCTTTTTGGCTGTCTAAAAAAACTGACAGAAGAAAACTGATCCTTACTCTGGAATAAACTGGAATAGAGGGGGGGAAAAAAGGTGTAAGTCAGAGCTTATCTTCTTAAAATACAAACCCCTCAAGGAATATAATTTGCTGCAATTAAATATAAAAAGACAACCCTCAAGATAAGCCTTAACAAATCACCTTAAGAGTTTAATAAGTTGGGTTTGGTTTGGGGGATTTTTCAACTGACCTGTCAAACCCACTTTTGAACTTCTCCCGACTGATGAACACAGAAGCCTGAATAGAAAGCGTGCAAGACAGTTCCAGGTGCACTGAGATAACTTTTTCAATAAATAGGTTTAGAATATTTAATTCTTAAACTAGCACAGGTCTCAGCTTGTATCATGCATAACTACTCTGAACTTCTGCAGAGCGTGATATACTCATCTACCAGACACACTGACATCCACGGCGAGTTGAGTATCCTGCCATCCAACTTACTGACTCAGGCTCTCACAGATGAAATTCTTAATGCCAAACGGCTTGAAAAGAGCTGATAATACTACAGATATTTACTGTCCTACAGTAAATACACCATTGCTTCAAGACTGGTTTAATCGCTGAGATTTAAAATAACCCTTATGCACTTTCATTAAAAAAAAAAATATCTAAGAAGCTCTCTTTTGAGTTTCTCTTTCTTTTTTGAGTGACTAAAAATTCAGATACAGGATCTCCTTCCCATGCACAGAAGAGAAGCTCTTTTTTCCTGTATTTTCATACTGGCTTTGTTCCATACACAGAAAGATGTTCTCTCCAATGACCTGAGAAGTGGTATGTTCTGTTGCCAGAGTAGATACCAGGATTCATTGTGTACCCAGAAGACAGGTTGTAAGATCTTCCATGCTTTCCCCCCAAATCCCATTTTGCATTTCAGTGTGCCTAAATTAAAGCGGAGGGTTTTTGTCAAGTGAACAAACACTCGCATTTCCTGCCAAACCACTAAATCGTGTTCAAATCTTAGAACGTACACCCAATTTAGCATGTCTTAGTCGTTTGGGGGGAAATTCAGGTACGCAGAGGCTGAGTTTGCAAAGCTGAAAGGGTCTGCTTGACAGAAGGAGGATCATTAAGACTGTCAAGTGCATGAGAGAATCAACGTGATATTTACTACCGCATCCTGGATTGCAGAAGTACAAGCAAACACAAGCAAATCCAAAGCTCATCGCTCACGCCAGGCTGCTGTTGTACCCTGCAGAAGCTCTGGCTATGAGGTGACCTTGTGGAGCATTTTGCTGTTCTGCGCTGTTTAAAGCCTTTCTCTTTGGCAATTGTGAGTTTGTAACTCCACAGTTTAAGGTGCCACATCCAAGGAACCTGTAAGCAAAGATGGGAGAACACAGGCAAATACCGCTTAAGCTGAATTTGTTACTGAAATCAGTCTACAGCAGAATTTCAAGTCCACAAAAAATTTTCCAGAAATAGTGCAACAGAGATGATTGCACATCAATTCCTTATTCAGAATCTTTCTGCCACATTCACTGGAAAAACAAGTTAGTTTTATTCCTATTTTCCTACTCTACTAAGTCTTTTCAGTTAATTTTTCCACTCATTCTCCTCTTTGCTCTTCCCATGTGACAACCAAACGCAACCAAGAGATGGATTAAATCACACAAGCTTTCTTGTTATACTCCCTGGTTTTTTCACAGCTGAATAATCCATAATCGATTCCATTCCCATTTAAAGGGATTTTAGGAGTTAACTTCAGTGATAAGTAATCAGGAGAGCTCCCCCACCTGCAACTCTTCTTTCAGTCCATTTTCAAAAGTCCTTCTTATAATCACAACTCTATAGACTATCAAATTAATTAGTTCGGATTTAACAATGCAAAAAGTATCTATTCCAACACTAATTTAAATTTTCTCTTTTTAACACTTCTAAAAGCTGGCAATGAGAGGAATATTGAACTGAGACCTTCAGCTCCTTTACCGTTAAGATCTCTAAGTTTTGTACGAGACAGTTAAGGGAATTTCTAAATGAACAAGAAAGTGGCAATTTCTGGGTAATCCTAACTAAAGCCAGGGTGGGGAAACCACTGCTCTCACACTCTTTTTCTATTATTAAATGCAATATAATTAAATGCAAGGATTCCTAGTAAAATAACTGAAGCCAATCACCACAAACTACACTACTGGGAAAATTAAGCAGAATGAAAAACCAATGCAGCAATACAAAAGAGGTTTGAGACACACAGTTTCTCACTAAAGAAAAAGGACTAATAAATGTGTATTTAAAACTCAGAAATTTAGAGCCTGGAATAAGGGGGGGGGGGGGGGGGGGTGGGAAGGGCATGACATAGAGAGGAAGGGGAAGGGAAGGAAGAAACACGAATTATCTCAAGATCTTCACTTCAGAGATACCAGAAGTAGTGAAGAAGCACCAAATAAATTCCACTGCAGGTTCTTCTGACACAGATAGGTCTAACGCTGCCCTTACCTGGCCATAGGAATTTGACGACTGATGCAAAGCTCTTGAAATCTGACAGCTAGAAAGCTGTAATTCAGCAAGGGAAGCTATTTTTGAGCACTTACTCAGGAAAAAGCTGAATTTAGCTCAGAGAAGAACTAGCCGTTGCCTGTGATTGCCCCAGAACATAACTGGCGATGTCAAAAGATGCATACAGGGATTTTTAACATTTTGAAATTTACAGACACAAGCAGGTAATTAATGTTTGCACTTTTTCTGACTAGCCTAATTATAACTTTCAGCCCCAAAGCAACTTTCAGTATTAACAGTACTCCAAGTTTAAATTCACTCTTCCTTCTACTTAAACTATCATCTAAATGTTCTCTCTTCTCAGGCCCAACTAAGGCTGGAAATCTAATTTTCAAGACTAATTATCCCCTTCACTGCTATCTGATAACAACCCTTAGGATTGCAAATTTAATCATGATAATAGCAGAATATACTGACAAGAGAACCCAAATGCTTCCAGTGTTTACACCAGCAGCAATAAGTGGTGTTTATTCACACAGTGGTAGTAGTGGAGAGCTGGTTAGGGGAAGGCAAAATAGCTTCATGCCACAGCCGATACTACAAACTTTAGGTGGATTAACATGGCAATATTAAAAATAAAACCACCTGATTATATTTGGCAATTAAGTTAATTTAACATGGATAATCAAACATTTAAAAAAACTTCCCTGTTCAGAATTACAGTGGCTTTCCTCTGGTACAGCTTAATTCAGTTCAGAATTAATTCTTTGGAAAACATCTATCAATTGTTACAAAAGCCTGTCCCAAAACAGCTGGGATATCTACAACCTGTGATGGAGGGGAATGCACCAACCTCCAAAACTCAAAAATACCCTTGGCAGAGTGCTCTGTCTACTGAACTCTTGAAGCAGAAATACAGGGAGGATACTAAAGAGTATTATTAGTCCAGTTTTTGAAGCTGGAAATAATACTACAGTGTGGAACTCTTAACTATCCTGTGGAGAATCTAAGCCTGAGTCTCCTACAGAGCTAAAAAGGAAAGCATGGTCTGCAGATTTGTCAGAGAATACAACATGCACTCTGAGAATGAAGAAATACCCTATTTTGTCATGTCAGAAAGGGACTGCAAATTTAATTCCACAAAGAAAAGTGATGATGAAACAATGTAAGTAGTCTTGTTGCAGTCCCTTGGTTATTTGTAGTGGAGATACAGAGATAAAAGTTTACTTTTAGTATAAGGCATCTTCAGAGTCAGTATTAAGTGATTTATTACTAATGACCACTTTGCTTTTTAGAGGCTAGAATGTTTTAATTATTTTAAAAAATAAATATATTAAGCTCCCAGTAAACAGAAATAGGAACTTACACACACTCTTTAAGATTTTGTACTTACACTGCTTAATTTCCTCTCCCTCCTGCAATTAATCTGTCTGCAGAGGAAAGCACACACAACATTCTGTGCTTCGCTAGGTTGATAAGAAGCATGAATATACAATGTAATGCCACATTATTTTTAAACAGGTTTGGGGTTTTTTTTCCTTTAAGAATATTAAACGACTTTCTGAAGACAGGATTCTGATGGCTCCATGACTGAAGAATACAGTATTCCTAAATCCAAACCAGGCTTAGAATACTTCTGACACCTGTATGGCAAGAATTTCATTAAGCAAGATGCTTTCCTTAGTAATTATGTTCTACAGCACGCTCACTTGAACGGGCAGCGTAAGTGTCACTGCACTCAGGTGATTCAATTAATACTGAAGCTCCCTTAGCCATGGTGCTCTGATACGGCAGCTTAATGGCTACGATCTTTAAAAGTGGCACTATTTTACATATGGCCATTTACTGTAAAGGTCCCCAGTGTATCACCCTCAGTAGTCTCAGACATAAAAGATATTCCTCATGCTTAAAAAAAAAAACAATCTTCTGAGGTACTGGAGATGCCTGTTAGACTACTGTTATTTACCTGTCAAAAAAAAAAAAAAAAAAAAAAGTAATACAAAGATGGTGCAGCCCTGAAGGCTGTTACTTTTCTGCTATTTGAGAGGTTTGATATGACAACTTTAACTTCTTCTTAACAGCTTCTTGCATAACCTTCAGGTAATACAGCATTTGTGGCGATGCAGCTGAAATAATGGGTGTCACTTCAAATGTTAACTAAAAGGAAATGCAGCATATAGTTAGAAAACAAAGGATACTGCTTAGCTAAAGTCCTTCTTTGTAAGTTTTTGCAACTTTACTGTAATTTAACGTGTTGAAATTTTATAAGGCAAAGACGTTAAAGAAAAGCCATTTTCAGTGGATACAACCATCTCTCCAGCTAGGGCATGGCTCAAGCTAATTTCAATTTATCTCAAATCCAAAAAACAATTTGCATTTTCTCCTGCAGCTGTAGACCAACAGACAGGCAAATTAAACAGTTTTTAAAAGTAGCAGAGATCTCAGGAGAGGAGAGATAAACACAACCGCATTTGTTAAGCTGGCAAAATGCCATTTGCCTGCTTTGACCATGACTTTTTATAACCTTTCTGTTTTAAATAAAGATCAAAACCTTAGGAAGTTCTGTTTCACCACCACTTCACAAAGTGTTCACAAGTTCTTTACTATAACCAACCTTAAACATATCTATATAGAGGGACCATTAAAAAGCCCCACCGTCTCCCAGTAAGCGGAATGTAACTCCTGCTGCAATAGCCTCTTGACTATGTCTGCTCTTACAGAGAAGTTGCCACTTAGAAGTCCCTTCTAAAAACTGATGTTCCTTCCTTTAGTTAGTTAATCTCAAAACCTCTGAAAGCTGCTGCGAGTTCTTGGTGGTAAAGCAAATACATAAATTTGAAACATACAGATCCAAGATCGCTTTCAACTACCCTGTAAGTAAATCTCTCACTAGGAAGTAAGACTGAAAGAAGATTATTTTTTTCGATGGTATGAGAAGAGTGGTAATCAGACACAGACCCTACACAGTAAAGGCAAAATGCTTATCAGCCTCTTCTCCTGCAGACTTTTCTTCTGCCAAAATTACATGCGATAACACAGAATAAAGTCTAGATCTATACCCTTGCTGCTCCTCATAATTTACACACCGGAAGATAAATACTGGAAGTGTCCTTTACACTGCTCTATGTTTTCTTCCTGTGCCATTTCTTTTCCCATCTGACCACTCATTGCAGTGTTCCTTTTATCCATGCACCAGTATGAAGATCTGGCAGCAGGCTGGGATTATGGAACTGAGGTCTCAGCATCCAGCCTTCCCCAAATGAAGAAACCAAACTAGCTTCAAGCACACACTTTCCATGGGGCAGAAGGTGTGTTTGTATTTCTACACCCTGCCCAAACAGTTTTTCAATGGGTATGCCTCCTCTGGGGTCACCCTCCCATCAGTTGTGTTTCATACCATTCTCGTAGCATCCTAAATTTCCTAACATCCTGCAGGTATTTAGAAAAAAGCATTCAACACATCCACACAGTGTAAATAATTAAAGTAAAACAAACAAACAAACAAACAACCCCCCCAAAACACCCACAACTCTCTCCAGAGACTCTGAAATCATGCTAAAAGTTACCAACTCAGAACTTACTACATGTTTCCTTATGGGCTATGTTTCCCTCATCAAGGAATTGTGCTTTCAAACGCTGATGGTCTGCAACTTCTCTGAAGAAATCTATGCAAGGTAAATGCACGTTTCAGTCATTTAACACCTGCTAGACTTCCCTACAAAAACCCTTCTACGTTAATTTGCAGATTGCCTGTTTTTCAAGTGACATTTCAGCTAGAATCATTCCAATCTCCTTATCTCCGAAGCAAGGAAATGCATTTATTTATTTTTATCCAGTTTCTTTTTGTAAAGACTGGTTAATTTACCTGAAGCCCCAAGTTATTTACAGAGAGATCTGGGAGATCTCCTCTTCAGTTTGCTGTATTTGTCATGCCACCTCTGTCACAATGGAATGAAGGAGATTACTCTGTTTCAAGTGATATCTCCATTTTTCCTAGAGGCAGAAATTCATGGTTTCTCAGAAGTCTTGGGTGAGCAAAGAGAGACTAGTAAATTTGGGGCTAGGAGGGAACAGATTGCCAACGAGATTTCTTCCCTAGCAAAGGCCAAAGCAATACTTTACACATTCAGCCTGTAACTTCTACACAAGAGACGCTGCTTACATCTGTGTCTGCACTGTCCCTGCCACAAACACAGGCTCAGTTGCAGCCTTGGGACAAATTAGCAGCAGCCAATAACTCACACAAAAGTCGTGTTTTCCAAGAACAACATTTCATTAAAGTTTATATATTACTAAAATCGGCATTGCACAACCTTACCACATGGTTCCAGTTGTGCCCTCCTGTCCTTACCAAACCCTGGAGCAGAGAGAAGTTGCTCTGCTTGGGGAAGGGTTGTTTCGGTCTCCCGTAACTCACCAAATCAGTCCTAATTAGTCCTAGTTATCAAAGAGCCTTCTGCCCTATTACAGATTGATTCACTCAGAGATGCCACTGCCAAAATTGTTTCCTGCTGTGGCAGTTTATGATGTTTGCTTTGCAGTACAGCAGCATGAAGAAAGGATGCTTGCACCAGAAAGACACAAGGCTAATAAAATAAATTCCTGAAATGTAAGCCAGCCTCTTAAAAACACTCACCGGGTACACATATAATCACACTCTATAATTACTGTAATTTGCACAATTAAGAGCTGGATAAACACCATAAATTTAAATGAAAAAACCTCAGGCACAGGCTGGTGCTGCTACTGGAATATTTTAAAATCCAAAATATACAACACTGCTGACGACGATTTCTGTAACCACTGCAACATGAGAGCACCTTGCTGAAATCCAGTTAGGTACTTGCCACCACTTCAAAAGAATAAAAATAAAGCAATAAAATTGTTTCTCCTACAGCTTGCTTATGAACATTGTTTTCGTCTCAATCTCATCTTTTGGTACAGTCACAACTGACGCAACACTTTACACGATGCTGGTCTCCCGCAAGCTCCCCACTCCTCCCGAACCTCCCAAGTTAAAAGCCATCCTACTTACACGGATCGCTGCTGTTATTTAGCCCAGCTAAGACAGAAATCCTGGGGCTGGCTAAGGAGCAGACTAAAAGTGACCGTGCCCCATAACTAGCACATTCCTCTGGAGAGCCACCTTCTCCACAGACAAAGGTTTTGGCATTTCCAGGTAGCCATCTCACACTGGAAATGGAAGAGGAAAAACAACAATACCCAACAGCTCTCTGCCTGCTACCACGTTCCTCCTCCTAGGCACCTAAACCAACATTTTCTGATCAGTTATCTTTCCCATCAGGCAAGATGTTTCTCATACTCACCACTCAACGGCTTTGTCTGCACTAGCACCTTCCTCACCAGGCTTGCCATACTGGAATTTTTACCCGCGTTGTCTAAACCTGCTCAGGACCAAACTGGGTGGAAGAGTTAAAAAAACCCGTCTGCATCTAGTCCTTGCGTCTCCACTGGCCCCTTGGCTTTTTCTACTGAGGCTGCACAGCGTCTGGATGAACAAGGCTGAAACACACACACACACACACGTGTGCACGCACACGCACAGGAAGCCTGGAACCGAATCAGTATTAAACTTAGTGACTTCCTTCTTCATGCTCCAGTATCTCTGCTGTAAACAAGCACTGCATATTAGCTGAGTGAAGCCGAAGAGTCCAGCGGAGAAGGACAAAAGAAGGGAGAGGCTCCAGCAAGGAATAACTATTTTAAATACACAAACGTCTTCCCATCAGATTAAAACTCGCTTTCAAATTAGGCAAATTCTGAAGCCATTGTTATGACAGAATAAGTCAAGACAAACAGGAGACGCTGCTTCCTCCTCTGGAGAGGTCTCCTGGATTTCCAGTACGAAGCGTCCTGTAAACTTTCCAAGTGCCTGAATGAAGGACTTCAGAAGCATCTGTATCGCTTCAGGGACAGAACACAAAACGAGGGGGAGACAGATGCAGAAACGAGCCCCAGAAGAGGCACCACCAGCTGTAACTGCTGCACCTTGCAATGTAGGTGCCATGAACGAGTCGGGGGGAGGGGGGAAACTTGGCTCATGTCTGTGTCAGACCACATGGCCAGGACTACCAGCGCTGCCCCACAAGGCAGCCACCGGCTCTCAGGAGCAAGGTCAGCCTGGCAGGAGTGCGTGTGTGTACAGGGACTAGACCGGAGTGAACGACATCCTCTCCGATGGTGTTTCATGAACAGCCTGCTTCTGTTTTGAGACACCTTCGCCTCACCCCACAAAGCTTCAGGCTCCCTTAGTCTTCAGTAGGCTTTCCTCCACCATTTTGAGGCATTTAATTCATGGCAGCTCTACCTCTGAGCAAACTGGAGAACAGATCCACCAGTGTCCATCAGACATGCCATCAAACCCTTCTGCACAATCCCAGGGGGCACTAACATTTGCCTCACTGCTGGCCACAAATGCTCTCTTGAGAGATAAAGACAGCAGGCAGGTCAAGTTCTCCAGATGCAGAACGCTCCAAAAACAGACAACAATGGCTCTGACTGTTCTGCTGGATCTCCAACAGGCTCATGCGCTTGGCAGGGAGGATGAACAAGGGCAAGCAGAGCCCAGGAGAGAGATGGCAGCAGCCACTTCTGCCTACTGCTGCGCTCACATATGTCCTGCTGCAGACTGTGCCAAGCTGGGTGGCTCTGGAAAGCATCCTACCTGGTCTGTGGAAGGAGCCAGCCAGACACAGACCACTGCCCATCCTCCCCAGCTGCAACAGGCTGCAGCAGCAACCCTCCAAACCTGCAAGCCTGCTGCCATCAAGGAGGCTGGCTGCATCCAAGCATCCTTGGAAAAAGAGAAAAAGGAAGATGGACTGGGCAGCTTTGGTCCATCACCAAGTGTCAGCCAAACAGTGACCATCCTCACCCTTGGCCAGGACACAGCCATAGTGGCCTTTCTGCTTGCAGCAGCCCAGCTGCTGGAAAATGAAAGCCTGTTGGACTTCTTCCTAGGGCAGGAAAGGCCCTTGCATGTGGCTTCACAGCACGAGAATTTTTCCCTTGTCTCTGACAGTATACCGAAGTTATAGTAGTTCTTGGTCTGGGATCTTCAGCAGCCAGTAGCTTTATTGGTAACACTAATGAAATAGTGTCTGACCACTGCGGGCTTTCTCAAACCAAGTCACACAGTGGCCAGCACAAAAGGCTGAGTGAAAAGAAAGCTGACAGCTTGGCAATACTTGGGGCTAGGATGCTAAGTGCCTGTCTGAAAAACCTGCCATCTTATGCCTTTTCAGACAGACACGTTATTTATCTTTCTGACAAAGACCACTCATCTCACAGAAGAGCTTTATTACATCTAAGCTGAAACACTGAAAGATCTGCAACTTCAACAAACATCCTTTTTATTACCATCTTGCAAAGTTGGCTACTAAAAGATCCCCCATTTTTTCTTAATATGGCAACAGCAGATTCCACAGTCCACCTCTTCTCTTCTTTCCACCCTTTCTTTCAAGGCAACCCAAATTCTCACAAAAATAAGCTAAAATTAAATTCCTGATATCCTTTAAGGCATGCGACTGCAAGATCCAGGGGTTGGGGTCAAAAAAATGAGAGCTGCTCTTAAAATCAGACTTCACATGAATCTTCCCAGGGTACGTGGGACAAGTTTCACAACAACCCTCCACATAAGAGAGAGAAGTCCGATTACAGAGAAGCAGGGGAGCACAGGGCAAGCAGTGTGCAAGCTCGTCAGGCCTCTGCTAAAGGGTGGCTTCTCCTTCTTCCACTGTCCAAGCTGAAAAAGCAACGCATTTTTATGGAGAAACTGCGCACAGTTTCAAACCTTAATTTCCATTTAACCAGAAACAACATGCTAGCATGTAGGAGTCTGACAGAGAAAGCCTCCCTCTGTGCTTGCTCCCCTTGGCCAGCAGCAGCCACCCTGCGTGCCACAGCTGGCCCGTGCCCTGCCAGAATTCTTAACCCAGACGTTGGCTCACCTCTCACTCTTCTCTCCTGACAGCTTCCGAGATACAGGCAGGGAACTGGCCATGCAAGTTGTTATTCTGGCAAACTCTTCTTAGCTAATCTTTCAAGCGGGCCCTGTGATCAACCTCTATCTATAACACGATGAGTCAAAAGAGGAAAAAAAAAACACCCAAACCCAGAACATTAACTGTCTCCAACAACAAAATGTGAGTCCACATCAACTGGACTTAAGACTGCCCAGCCATGCAGACATATACCATGCCATAGGACTGTGCTTGGATACATATGTGCACATCCAGGGACAGCACAGGACCATCCCCAAACTCTTGGGTAGCCCTTGAGAGGTCAGGAAGCTCACAGCTCACCTTGTGACCGGCACCAGCGCCAATACCACGCAAGTCTCATTTGGGAAACTCATCTGTACACAAGATAATGCGAGGTTCGTGTAGTCCAACATGCCAGCTAACTGCCTCAATACAAGTGTTTATGTGCACATCTACCCAAAGACATCCAGAATTTCATTGTTCAATTGTAATGAAATCACCGCTACAGTGCAAAACACAAATCATTTCTTTAATAGGCGTCAGCAGAAGAAGGCTTCACATTAACGCCCTCATCTCTGCCAAGTACTGAAACAATTACTGCATGAATATTAACAGGGGTTCCTTGGCAGGATGATGCAATTATCACAGAGAATCTCAGGAGACACTGCAAGACTCTGCACGATGCCTCAAATTTGTATCAATTTAAAGAGCGATTACTTCAGGCAGCAGAGGCTCCTCAGCCTGGTTACAGAGGGGGTTCCACGTAATAAAAATAACAAGCTCCAGGATGAGATGGCTTGGGAGCAAGGGTAAGAAAACACTGTCACTTCCACCAACTGCACTCTGAGGAGACACAGCTCTTCATGTTTTCAGAAAGGGCAAAATACCATAGCAGCTATGCCGCTTCTCACAGCCCATAAGGAGAGGAAAAATGATTTTGAACGTGGTATTTATTTAAGGTCACATAAAAAGAGGAGTCTGGCCAGTTAACCCCTTGAACAGGTTTTCTGGGATAGACCAACACTGTAACATACAGAGATGGGAACGGAGAGAACAGCAGCACCCTGACTTCAGACCAACAAAACTGTGCTTAAACCCTTCCGCTGACCTTCACTCAGCCCCGCTTCCCTGGCATTAGGGGCTTTCACCTGTTACACACCAACCTGACCAGTATGTTGTACACTCCTGTGCTAAAAGCCGATTACAGCTTCTCACCTCGTTCCAGAAACACAAGGAGTTTCCGCAGCTGAGCCTGCCCACGTTCATGGCTCTCTTTCTTGGCACCTAGGATTTTCAAACAATCTTCAAAGATTTAATACTTTAGTTTAAAGCTTCACAAGCAGCACGTTAAACCTGGGCATCTCCCCTTCATTTGCCATATGATTATTGAAAGTTGCAGTAAAAGCTTGTTCCTAACAAAACATACGGTCAATCATATTTTTAATATTACATACAAAAACTGAAATTAGAATTTTTGCTTCAATTACAAATATACTCAAAACCAGAAGCTATCACCTTGGGTAGCTTGGATTGCAGGATACATTTTAAGCTTGGGATCCCATATTTAAGATACGTGATTCTGGATCAAAACAAAGAGGGTGTTAAGATTCCAGGCCACATTTGTACTAAGTATCCACTAGCACCTCCAATTTTACAGGCTTTACCAGAAAGGAAGGACATCCTCTCCCCACCCTTGAATACTGCTCCTTCTACAGACTCTTAAAAAAGAAGAAAAAAAAAAAACAACCAAAAAAGAAAAGCTGACACCCAGTACAGTGACCTGATGTTTTCCATGCATTTGCCCTCTGATAAGCACAAAAATGCCTTCTGCTGGGCGTTTTCCCTGTTAACCTTCCTGACCAAAAACATTAATGCTCAGAAGAAAACAGAACCTAATGCAGTAGGTAATGATACTAAATATAAGCAATGAGTCAAATTACTTTGTTTCTCAGGCATTCAACTTAACAAGTTGTTTCAGAAGTTCAAAAACACAGTCCCTGCACAGACCTAGAACAGCCGACCATTTCCCATTTTTACCTTTTTTTTTTTTTTTTTTAGTTAAATTTATTCTTAAAAACAGAATCATTACAGAACTCTGTGAAACAGATGCGGTTCAGGCCATTTTTTATAGCAGTTGTTACTATGAAAAAAGCCTCATCACCAGCGACCATCTAACAAAACATTATTACAACTGGCTTAAGTAAAGAGAAAGGAGGTACAGAAAAAAGGAGGACAGGGAGCATCCAGGAGACCGCTGCGAGTCCTTTCAGAGAGCTCCAGCCACGGGTTTGGCAACGAAGCCATGGGATCATCGCGTGCGCTGCTGAGGCAAGACAGGTTAATTTGGTTCAGATGGCCGTGGCCGGGCACAAAGCTGAGCATGCAATGGGGGAGTCTGCTCCCTGACTCCACCAGCTCCAGCACAAGGACAGGAAAAGTCCAAGGAGTTCAACCACCCTGGAAAGCAAAGTCTTGAGGCTGGCAAAGTGACAAAGCCAGCAGGAGATGCTTCCCGCTATGCGAAGGACAGTGGGAGGCTGCTTTTGAAACCGAAAAGCACACATATTTTAAAAAGGAGAGATTAAATACCTAACAGACAAGTCAAAGGAGGAAATCAATGATGCATTAATAGTTTCAATCATTCTCAAAGTATTTACACAGTCTGCATTCAAACACTTTCTTTTAATAAACAAAACAACAAAAAAAACCAACGGATAAAAGACCTGCTGGATTACTAAAAAAAAAAAAAAATTCACATGTCCTTTTTTTTCCCTCTGAAGTTTATCTCTAGAGATATTCACCAGTTCCCCAGCTCCCAGCCCTGCAAATTGTGTCCAACATGGAAAAATCATCTAATTGAAAAATTCAGCTTTTTAAGCTTCTTCAGTACCATGTGTCTCTGCACATTAACTAGGAATCAAGACAGCCAAGGAAAAGAGCACTGAGACTACATAGACTGAAGATCACTATAAATTTGTCTCCAGAGATGGTCTTTATTGGGGAGCAGAAGTATATTTATTTTTACGTCTAAATGCCAACAGCAGCTCTGTGTGTCTGGTTTGCTTTAGCAAAATTTGAAACACAGGAAAATTATCAATAACTGCAGGCATTACTAATGCTGCCATGACTGATATAACAATAAAGCTTTACAAGACATCTATAGCAAGAGGCGGTGTGTGTGGGGAGAACCACAGACGCTTCCAGAAACGTGCTGACAAAATGACATTGTTTTCTTGAATCCAAGATGTCAAAACCAAATGTCTCTAATAACCCTTGATAGGAAAAAAAACACCCCACCACTGTAGAGAAAGTTGCAAACATGGAGTCACCCTCTTCTACATGCAGCATGAATTCTCTCCAACAGAGCCCATCATTTTACCTACATCTTACTGTCCGCACAATTGAACTTTACCAGCAGCTCAGCAAGTTCTCAGTACAGGGCTGAGGTTCATCCTCCCCCCAACAATCATGGCTTCACCATGGCTGTGGAGGCCTGAATGTGTGTGGTACAGTTCTCGCCGAGGTTTCCAAGAGCTGTTTTGCCTCTATTTTTTCAAACTTCAGGCTCATTCCCAAAACAGATCTCCCTTTCTTCCCCGACAACCCAGCTCCTCTGGAAGAAGTCGCCTTCTCCCTGCAGCTTCTCTCACCCATGCTTTGCACACTTCATAGTAGGAAAAAAACCAAGAGGCCAGGAAGATGAGGCCAGGTCCTCTGACAGCGGGTTGTGGAGGTCAAGTACAGTGAATCTAGAAGAGGGGATCTCATGTCTGTCCTTCGAGAAGTTGTTGGGATCTGCAGGGCAATCTCTGCAGCTACAGGTGGCTGCAGAATGGAATAGGCAGTCTGCTACTGCATGCAATTGCCTGTTCTGCCCACACACAGAACCTGCAAGGATAAGGCAAGAAGTTCTCCCCCAAAATACATGCTACACTGTGACAAGCATTTCTCACCTCTAGCACATCATCCCTGATGAACAAATTAGGTTTACCAGAGTTAAACCTTGAGTGAATGACCCAGAATCAAGACAACTTATTGGAATTTTAAAATTAACAGAAATTTACTGGAAACTGAACAACAAACAGCCAGTGGTTCATTCTGCAGGTTAAGGTGCTTTTAAGTGAAATGAACAATGAAGAGATTACACCTTCCTAATCAAGCCACACATTAGAAAAATGTAAGGGAGGAAAGAAGGGAAGGGGAAAGTCAGGGAGGCTGAGGATGGGAAGCTAAAAAAAGATCAGGTATCTGCAATAGATTAAGTGGGGAGAACACAGAAGAAATGTGCACTTCAGTTTTGTCTTTACGTACTCTCCTGGTCCTCACACAGGACTTTGCAGTCCTTAGCCCAGTGTAAACAGATGTACATAAGCTGAAAATGGACATAGCATCTCTCTAGAAAAGCAATTTGGAATGCGTTTGAGACAAGTGTATTTCTATCACCCTGTGTTCAGCACAGGGAGGAAATGCTGTTTGCACCTGCAGAACATCCATCTCAATTCCGATTGCTGTTACCACAGGACTGTTCATGGTTCTTGCCACCGGCTCTGCTGGGAGGCGAGATTAACAATTTTGTTCTCAGCCCCAGTGCAGAGAGAAACACGTCAGACCTTGCTTTACCCTGCACTCCTTTCGGAGGAGGATCTCCAGCCAAAGGATTCTAGAAAGACAAAGGAACAAACCTTACTTCTTGGTGCTCCACATACAGAGCACACAATTCACTAGTATGCTAATAAATTACTGATTTTATTACAGAATATTGCCAAGTTAAAATAACAAAACAGCACTATTACTGTGTTAGTAAACTACCTTAACTTTCGTAACTGTGTGTTTTGTTATTTATAAAGTAACTGAATGTAACTGGAGCTTTGTCTACTCTGCAAGGTAGAAGAGACTCAAAGATATCTACCTCCCTCATTCTCAGTCACCCCCGCAGTGATATCAGACTTAATCATTTGCAGTTTTATTGGTAACTCCTGAAGCCTGGAATAGGATATCGACATCTGCAATAAACCTCAGAGGAGGCAGCAGATGTTAATTAACATAAGGATTTTCTTTACCAAGACAGCCAGCCAACCCCAAAAAAAGTGCCATTTTTTAAAAACTTTTCTCAACACCTAACAATTTGTCTCCCTCTCACCTACTTAAAATAATTCTCATGGCTCTTAAAATATTAAAATACTCCCCTAAGCCTTAAGGTTAAGTTTTAAACATGCAAGAGGTACAAGCCCGTTTGTCTCCACAGCTCCCACGCTTGTCACCTTTCCAGGCAACTGCATCCCTGAGACAGCTCATGGCCACCAAAAGCGGGGGGAGGAAGAAAAAACAAAACAAAACAAAAAAATCCAAGTCCTACAATCCGTGCACCCCACCAGCAGTTGCAGGTCACTCCTCAGTACTGGAGCATCCCTCTATCCTCCATCTCCAAACCTTCATTAAAAGGGACTACTGAGCTATGGAGCCAGTATAAAAGGGGAAAAAATTCTGGTGGCAGGGAGCTGTGATGCTCTTTAGTTATTATGAAACTGCTCCAGCACATAATAACCATCAGAACCACACTCAGGATGTGGTCCCCAAAAGGGGCTGTGGGCTTACGGCAGAGGACGGTGCAAATCCACCCTCCACCTAGAGTGATCCTCCCAGCAAAAATTTGGCAGTGAGAGAGAAGCCAGGGTGTTTGGGTCCTCCAGGACAGGAGAAGAAACTGGCCAGTCTCTGCCTTTCTCCTCTTGGGATCTCCCTCCTCCCCCACCACAAACCAGACATTTTTAATCGCTGCGACTACATATGAGATTGCACGCCTTCGCAGTTGGCAGACAGCTGCCAGAAACCCATTCTCAAACCCTAAACTTAAGCACACTCATAAGGAAAACAGAAGAGTTCAGAACCGCATGAGAATCTTGTAATTTGCTCTCTGAAATAACCCTAAAAGCCCGTGGCAATCCACGTGCAAAGGAATGTATTTTTCCTCATAAAACCTCAAATGAGCATTTCGATCTCATGTCATCATGGGAATCAAAACTGCCATTTCTGAAAAATCATGGATTTATATACATTGGCTGTGTGAAAGTCCAAACGTGTAGTTAATGAAGCAATTGCTTTTCCTTTAGTAGAACAGAAAGGCAGTCATTTTCAATTGTTTTGCACAACTCTTCCTCATCTGCTTTCCTGCAGAGATCTTCACATGAGCACACGCACACTCTGCCACAGGGCAGGCACTTGTCTTTTAGAGTAGGCAAGAGAAAAAAAAGCTACAAGATATTGTAGCCCAAAAAGTAAATTACATCTTCACACCAGACTCTAGCTGTGTTACCAAATGAAAATTAGCGAATTTTCCCCTCCTCTATGTTTGTCATCCTGGGCTTTTGTTTGAACTACAATTCAGGAAAACCCACTGACCTTCCTCACTGGCCTCCTCTTCAAAAGTTTGTCTGGAGAGGGTGAAAGCATGAAGCAGGAGAAGTATTTATGAGATAGACGCTCATTTTACTGAAAAAATTAGGAATATCTTTATGCATGAGCAACAGTTGACTCGACCACAGTCATTGCTTTCTTGTGAGTCTAACTATGAGTCAACAGTCGGCTGAAAAACTTTAAGGTGCAGCTGAGTGTTATGCTGAAGTCGCTCAAGTTTTTCTAAGAGGGGCTATGTCAGACATTTGACAGGCTGTGGGACTGCAACCAGTGGAAGCGGTACACAGCTCAAAATTTACTTACCGAGAGAGAAGCCTTCCCCACAACTGTAAGACACCTCTGGGATACCATTTTCGTGAAAGGCAAAAGGCACTCTGGACCCTCAGAGCATGGTTTCAAATGCTAATTCACCACTGACATGTCAATAACCAGCTAGAATAATTTGTGCAAAATAGTTTTATGCAGAATGGTTGTTTTCAAAGATCGGGGTAGGGTGAGTGAAACCCACAAATCCTCTCATGCATTTATTCTCCTGAGTAACGTACAAACTTGTAAGTTGGGCAAGGGGACCAGAGAGATTGTCCCTTTGTCACAAAGAGAAGAGAAGGCTTGGCCTCTTGGTGGCAGCTGCTGAAAATCTTTCCAATTCTCCATGGACTGAAAAAGAGCACAGGTGAAGACATCACCATCAAAAAAATATGAGTTTTGAAATAAAATTCAGCAAGAAGGCACATCGCTCCATGTTAGGCAGCGGTAAGGAAGGGAAGCACACAGACAAAAGAGACAAGATAGACCATGGACTATAGAAGGAAATGAGAGAGGAGGAAGAAGAGCAAGAATAAAGCCAGACTGGTTGTTTTGCGGATGAGAGAAGATATGAAATATAGGAAGTATAATAAGCAAAGTGTATATAACTGTTTCTTTCCTATAAAACCGTATGGGACAAGATCATACAGGTATTTTTCACCACAGCTAACAAGCACTTATCCGCAGGCTAGTAAGCGTCAGGTATATTTCTCCAAGGAATTAAGGAAATACTTGTATTAAAATTAAAAATAAAAGAGAATGCTCACTTAATCTGCTATGTGATCTGAATCCCCATTTATAAATGGCAGGGACTGGAGACAATGAGAAATTGCTAGATTACACAGTCCTCTGCAATGCAGTTAGCAACAGCTGAGGGGTAAAGTTGGAAAAACACCAACGGACTTAAGAATGCCAAATTAAGTTTGCTTGCACAGTTGCTGCTAATAAAAACCACAAAGCCTTTCTCTCTCTCTCTGCACTGCCTCATTCATTCCACAACATAATACTGAAACAGAACTAAAATCATGGAAAAAGCCTAAGAAAAAAAAAAATCCTGTCTCAAACGTCACCAGTCTTCACTTGACTGCAGGGAATGGAGCCGCTGCAAAGCCAGGTACAGCTTCACGTATGATCCTTCACCAAGGATTTTCGGTGAAGCCCGTTCCCAACACAGGCAGCAGTTCACTTGTTACTCCAAGTGACAAAGACAGAAACACACACATCCCAGCAGGAGAGAGGCACTTCGGCTTACAGCACTACGTGTCATTTCAAGCCAATGAAGTCATGACACAGAATCAGACAGGAAAATATTTTCCTATCTCACAGATAAATGGAACTTGCTAAAAATTTATTAGAAGGTCTGCTGGGAGCTACAAAAGTTTCTTCGTTTTCTAGAGCCACAAACTCCTCACCAAGCACGAAGGTGAGGTGAATGAATCTGCGATTCACAGAGAGCGAATGTAAAGAGATAACGCGCACTGAGCTACAGAAGCCACCCTGTCGGAGCTCGGTAATTACATGAACGAACTGATCTATTAACAGCGAGTCTAAATACAGCCCCCCAAGGGGCTACAACTCAATCAATGGTATTTTGAAAGGAAACGTTGCTGTTGCAAGGGAACTGCAATGGCAGAAGGGAAGACTAGCCATGTGGTTATCAGCCACAAGATACTACCTACTCATGGAATAATACATCGTGCTATTTAAAAAAAAATAAATACAAATTACACTACAAAGAATTTTATTTCCAACAGGCCACATTTAGAAATACATCAGTGAACTCTAATTTGCCTTTCCACAGCAGATTAGAGATAGAAATTCTCAGCTTGCATCTAAATCAGAGGGTTTCCTAACTGCATTAGCAAAGTAAGAATTACAGAGCTGTACTTAACAGTTTTATTGTTGTGAAAATGATTCTGACTTCAGAAGGCAGCTTCTCCTGAAGTAAGGAAGATGTGTCAGTGAATTGCTCATACCAACAGCCCTTCGACAGTTCACCCTACCCTCTGGCATGGGGAGAGTTACTACAGCAGCACAATGAATTTTGTAAAGCAAACTAATCCCAGGAGCCCCCTAATAAAATTCCGATGTAGCCTAAGGAGTCATCCTTCAAAGAAACACATTTCTGACTGTTTTCTTGTGGAAATGGCACTGTAAAACAGGTATTTACCTTCTCAGGTCAGGCTTACTGCAATTAGTCAAATATCTGCATGTTTCTACAACTTCAGATTAATTCAGTTTTATCTTAGTCATACACTTAAAGACCATGGTTCTGGAGAACAGAAAATATTTGGGGAAATATTTCATTTTTCTAAATATCACAATTTCTTCTTTTTATAAGTACCCAGTATGTAGATATCATCAAGTCTGCACATGGCTATCATCCCTTTTCAAACACTCCATGGCACAACATACTGATCTTTCACAAATAGCAGTTCTATTTGCATCCTGGCCATGCTATGTATTGCTCTTTTTCTAACAGTGGTTAGAGAAAAGGAAAAGCTTCTCCATTACTCCCCTTTACAATGGGGAGAAAGAAAAAAAAGCACCTATTAGGAGCTGCTGTATCTATATTACATGCAATTCAACACACAGGAAAAGCCCTTTAAAAAGGAGGAGGATTATTTGTATGTAGCAGAGACCAAGCTGTCAAAGAGCAAAGCTAAGGAAAGCTGCACAGAGATGTGACGCTGCATTCCTTGGAAGTGCTATCACTTTATTACTCCTCTCTTCAAGGAATTTGGCAAAGCTGCAGGACTTACGAATCCGAACGAAAGGGAAAAGGGATAAAGAAATGAAGGTGTGGCAAACAATAGTCAAAACCGAGATTATTTGCAAAGGAACTCTCATAAATAAACATGCTTTGTTGCCTGCTTTTTATTTTGCATCTTTCAGATACCTCTTTGCTTATATTGGTGCATATGTTTGTTTTTTCTTTATAAAAAAACCTGAAAACTGCACACAGCTTGGACTGTCTCTATGACAGTGTAATGCTGTATGAGCAGTGAACAGCCACAGGCCAACAGTCAGCAACTTTAAACACAGCTGGCATTAGGGATTCCACAGACTGTGGCCTTTTCGTTACCAGAGCTGAAGGACATGAAATATTTTATCTCATTTGACTAACACATGTTGCTCTAGCATACTCACATCTTACGCAGTCTAAGCTTTCAGTCTGAAATAGAAGTTTTAAAAATTTGTATTTTTATATATCCAAAGCAAACAAGCATTAAACATTAGTCCACTGGGGTAAACAGCCTGGAATGATTGCTCTGACGATACTTTTAGGAAGCTAACATCTCATCGGGTTTGTGGTGAAGCAGGATACTTGAATTATAAATTGAGGGTTTTTTTCAATCAACTGTTTTTGTCAGATCTGCTCCAAAAGAAAACACAGGCAAGACAGAAAAGCACCCAAAGAATCTATTTGAAAGATCAGGTAGGAAAGGAGTAACAACAGCTGTTAAAGAGAAACCTTTTCATTTCCCACATTGAGCAATGCTGGTTGTAAATAAAAACAAAAGTTTAAAAAAGAAAAACATTGCTCTAAACTGTCAAGCATTGCTTTATTCAAACTGACATCAGTAAGAGAATTGCTGAAATGCCCGAGTCAGGGCTGTGCTCATATATGCCAATGCACCATAGCAGTAGGTGCCTGCATAGGAAGGAGCTCCACTCCATGTTGCCAGTGGAAAAACCACCCTAACACCACCTCCTCCCAAACACACTCAGTCTCTTTTTTGAGCAAATAAACTCAAAAAGTAAAAAACCACCGCAGTCTAGTTTTTTGAGTAAATAAAATTACAAACACAGCACCCACACCTTATGTTATTGAGGATGACCATCTCCACATACAGTTATTTGGCACATGGAAGCCACAATCGTAAATTATGCTTTTACTAGACCTGGTTTTCCTTTTATCTTTAGTTACACTGCACCACCATCCAGGGCTCTCTGGGAGGCTCAGGCTCCAAGATCCAAGGGACTGCCTTACAGTCTGTAAGGCTTTTCTCCTGCATAACACAAATCCTCGAGCTTTCAGCCAGTCATCCTTGTGCCATAGCCAGCTATTTTATTCATCCCTCTAAGATGAGCATCAGTAATACGCTTAACACCAGATACACTTTAGACCCCATACACGGGTAAAAATCACAAAGCAGGACATGGATATGCATAAGCACCTAGCCTACAAACCTTCTGGGACTAGTGCCAGTTAAGAAATGATAGTAAGAACAGTTTTATTCAGCAAGGAAACTTAAATCAGGTATACAGGAAGCCTTCTTGCCTGGTTTGCTATTTAGGCACTAAGTCTAGACTGGGTATTAATGCGTAAGACTGAATTCTGCATGGCATCATGTTCATAAAGTGCATAAGGAAAATCCCAGTTTGAAAACTAACAATCAAATTCAAGATAGTTGTAAGCATGACTGTAAAACAATAATGCCAAGGAAGAGAAAGGGATACAAACATTTCTCTGAGGCTAAATATCGAGAAAACTGTCAAGGGAGTCTCTCCTTCAGTGAAATCCCTCCCTTAGTGCAGAGGACCACTTCAAAGCCAAGCTACCACTCGCTGAAATTCTTCAATTAAATTGGCGTAGATACTTCGAAATATGCTTCGAATAATAGAAACTGGCCCTGAAGGCTCCCTGTAGAATTACTTTATTCAGATAACCAACAAAATAAAGATAGGTGAAAAACTACCAAGAGCAGCACAAATATCCTAACTTTAAAAAAAAAACCCAAACCCAACACTTCAGCCTTCAGAAGTCATCTTTCTGCCTGCTCCGAAACAATAGGACACTGTTCTCTTTGTACTCCTGACGTGTTTTATTTCAACCACCACACCCAGTTCTGGGAAGGGCACTACGATAGCGCTGATTTGTTTGCAAGATGCTGCAAGGTGAAGTCAAAGTTAATGATCCCATATCCTGTTTAATTTCTTTCTGTTTCCCCCCCCCCCCAGATTTCACACTAGTAAACACAAAACCAAAAATTCACTCCCATATGTGCTAAAAGGAAAAGGGTGAAAGGGGTAAAAAAAAAAAGCTATCCTATACTAGCCACTGATTAAAAACCAAAAGTAACACTGAAAAGGAGTGTAGCAGAGCTCATGAATAGCAACGAGCAGCTGCAGGCAAAAGAGACTCAGCAGAGTCTCTTGGGATCCATGTACTCTCCAAGTTAACAGGGCACAGGGTACGGCAGCCCAGGGAAATACTGCAGCAGAGTTTCCACCACGCCGTCTCACCAGTGCATCTCAGCCTCAATTGTCACAAGCTTCAAAGCAAGGAAAAATTCTGTCCTCTATACATTTGAGACTCAACCTTTGCAAAATCTACAACCGTCACGTAACTCTTGTTCAGTAGGGAACAAGTCAAAAAATCAGGTTTGCTTTACATACTTCTGATGGTTGTTGGGTGTAATACCCTGAGCTTATTTTCACTGATGACCTAGACAGACAAATTAGACTGACACAAATCCAGACTACATTAAAATAAACCAGTGCACACATTAGGGAGGGGCTGGGGGTAGTGGTGTACAATATTTAAATATTTAAGTTACACATTACAATGTACATCAGGTCCTCCACCTAAACTGAGGACTTGAAGAGGACAAGCAGGTAACTTTTTAAAAAAAATCTGTTTTGTGTTATGATCACCAAGCTGGCTACTCGGCTAGAACAATAAAAGGATTTCAGCCAAATGAGCATTACTTCCTCCAGCCCGTCTTTTAAAAATTAAACTCTGTGAAGATAACGACAGTCATGCTCAGTGCTAATTATAGCAGAAACGTTATAGTGGCTAAAAAGGCTAAAAAGAGGTGGTGGGAAAGGAAGGAAGGTAGCTTAGAGGAAAAAAATACAAACCAGGGAATGGCAAACCTGTCACGTGTCTGTCATGCTTCGCCTGCATGCAGTGCTCACAGTAAGATGGAAGGTAGGAAGCGCATAAGCTTCCTTGGGACAATGGAAGTCCCAAACCCTGAGGAGCAGTCAAAGGCTGAGTGAAGCCCCACAAACGCTGTGAGATGCAAAAAACCAGCAGAAGTCTGAGTAATGTACAAATTAAGTGGAAAAAATTAAGGAAAGCTTCTTACCCTGCTTTTTATCCCAGCTGAGCGTACAAGGGGAGAACTATCCTGCTCCCACACTTGAGCCCAACTTCTCAAAGGCCAGCCTGGACAGAGGACAAGTACGAGGCTGTTTTATTTTAGGGTAAAGGAGACTGTTGCCCTCAGCAGTGATTTTAGCAATAGAAGCAAGTAAATGATAAACCTAAAGAAATCCCAAAGCCAGCGAGCCCTGTGAGGACAGGAGAGCATGCTGCCAGGCTCCTGAAGCTGCCGAGGAAGAACCTCATTTTCACATGTAATGTGTACTTGCGTTTTCTTGTTTTGTGATTTTCTTTCTAACCCTGTAATCAAATGTTTAGCAGCTACTTTGACAGTACACATACTACTTTTTCCTTCTATTCCTAAACTTTGGCTAGTAAACAGGTGATCCAACAAGGAGAGACTACTCATTTCTTTGGGAGTGGCAAACTGATGAACAGAGTAAAATTCACAACAGCCTTTGCCCAGCACTAAAAGCAATGTTACTACCTTTCCTCCCAGCATGACTGGCTGTGCCTCAGGCTGTATCTTGAAACCACCTCGTCCCAGGATCAGCAAGTGACAGAAGCGATGTGAGTGTAGTCCCTGGCTCAGAAAGCATCCCTTCACAGCAACTACCTATGGCATGCACATGTGGTACAGCTCTGTCTCAAAGTCCAGAGGACAAGATGAGAAGCCTCTAATTAAGCTTTCCAACACAGCAGAGCATGTGCAGAAACTCCAACTTAAAACAGTCACTTACAATCTTCCCAAACCGACCAGAGGACCCAATGCAGGCTGTGTTGTTCAGGATGACAGTGCTGCCCGGTACCTGGAGGATGCAGAGGAATCCAGCAGTGTGAAATGAGCATGACTGATATGCACCCACCTCAAAAAAAAAAAAAAAAAAAAAAAAAAGCGCAAGCTATTTTTTCCCTGCACATATAAGTGGCTGGGAATTAATAACTTCTCAAACCTACCCACACACTAAAAACTGTCCTTGTTTAAAAGATTCCTCACAGTTGCTACAAGGCAGCAACAAAGTGGATATAAAAGTATTGCAAAAATCACTGTAAGAAAAACTGTCAGCAGAAAAGATACTGGAAAGCTACAGAAAAGGTTTCAGTCTTATTCATACTAGTTACACAGTAGGAGATTTCCCCCCTAATATTTGTAAAATTGGAAAACACAAGTTTCACCCATCAGTGAAATCAGCACAAATACTAAGGACTCTAATCTTTCCCAAGCTAAAAGAAGTTTAGCTCCATGCCAGCTAGGTTAAAAAAAAAAAGGCAGGTTTGGTTCAAGGATGCCCAATCAAACCGTACAGCATTCAAACAAATATGTGTCTCCAAGCCGAATCACATTATTATTTCTTATTCCCTACCAGGGATGGGGAATAATGCTCAAGAACAGAGGGGAAAAGGAGTTGGGATAAACATTTGATCCCAAAAATAAAACTCAAAATTCAAACAGACACCTCAATTTAAGAAAACAATAATTTATAAACACGTCCTTTTGAGAGAGAGCGCAATGCTAGCTCTCCTCTGAGCCTGTAAGTCAACTTGCTCATTTGTTCCCCGCACTTTGCCTCAAACAGCAGGTGCAGCCAGGTGGACTACTGGTATGAGTCCACAACAAAATGCCATTTATCTTTGCAAATCCTAATATTCACCAATCCACCTGCAGAGGAAGCAATAGATGTTTGCTTCCACAAACGGAGGGAATGTTATTTAAATCATGATACTATTCAAGTAAATCCAAGACAGATGGGCCAGGATTCAGGGACAACTGAAGTTGCTGTGTTTATGATAAGGGAATTAGAGTGACAGAAAGCCTCTTCCTGGGAAATGTGGGATCTGGTAGATTTGCATTTGCTGCCTTTATGCAGCAAATGCTCTACAAATACACCATGCAGGGTCAGTGAGCCAGAACAGTTTGGAGGTAGTGGCTCAATCCTAAAAGAGGGCACCCAGATATCCAGGTAATTGTTCTACAAAGCACCATCCACCAGAGTCTGGCAGGTCACCGCAAGCCAACCTGAAGGAAGTTTTTGACATACCTTGTCTACCTCTCGGTTTCTAGAAGAAGTGAGAGTTTGGGGAGGAGACAAGTGGGAAAGAAAATACCCCAATCTCCCAGACCACAAGCATAAGAGAGGAAATACAAGTATTTTTTCCTTTAGCACGTTAATAGCCATACAGCGTGTGTGTGACCCATCTACACCAAGCAGACACACAGCAATTAAAATGTTACCATCTCATACAATCAAAATACTGTTCAATGAAGACAGGATTAAAACATGTTGCATCTGTCTCTAACTTGGCTACAGGTAGATGACTTCGTTAGGGATTTTTAGCCAGGAGAGTCAAAAGTGTTAACAGAAAAGTGGACCTGGTATCCTGTGACCAAGGAAGCAAAATTTATCCACTTCAGCAAATGTTGACAGAGCCATTACTCAAGCAAGGCTTCAGATAAGTCACTACTAAAATCTTGAGCCCGAAGAGTGAACTGCGGGGGTCCCTGCTCTTGGTTCATCTACCACAGCTGATAATACACCGTGGGTGGGGCGCATGTGTGAAGGCAAGCTTGTATACACTATTACTACAGAAAGTAGATGCACACAGGCTATATTAAGAGGACATCAGAAAATTGGCATTTTTCTAATAAGGCTGCTTTTTTTAATGATGCTCTATGAAAGGGCGATCAGATCAACAAGGCTGCAGGGCAAAAATGAAGACACCAAGACACCAATCGCATCTACAGTAACTTAAGGCAGCTGCCAAAACTTACTTAAAATGTTTAACTGGACAAGTAAAACTATGGTAAAATTTAACCCAGTTCACTGAACAGGTCTGTACGATTTCAGGCATAGCAGCAGACACCGTGCATCTTTTCTGTCAGGCTGTCAGTCTGCTCTCTCACTATGTATCTTCAAACCCAGACATTGGTGATTGGATGCTTACTGAACTTCTAACAGGGCATGTTATTTTCCCACTTGAGAAAAAGCTTTGAGCACAAAACCAAAGCAATTGATTCCTTTACACTCTGCCTGTTTCTTGCTTCTCACTTAGGCATCACCCTTTGAACTTCAGCCTGGTGATAACAGTAGCATCAGCATTACTAAAGGCTTAGAGTTTGCAAAGAGAAAGACAAACCTTTTTTTTTCTGTTTTTCTTTTTCATATGTGGATGTATTCAGAGTAAATGAGGAAGAAGCTGAGATATTGCAAGTTGAAACTGAGGACAGAATAAGCACGGAATGAATATCTGTTGCATAGCTTAAAATAAACAAAAAATGTAGCTGCCTGATGGTCAATTTTCAAAACCAAGCAGATTTTGTCTTCACTAGCCACGGATTTCTCTCCATATTAGGTTAAAAAAAAAAAAACAAACAAAAACCCAACATTCATTTCTATAGGAAATGAGGGTCAAAACCAATAAAATCAACAACTTTATATTTGAGCATAAACATACTATTACTAGTACTCCAAAAAGCAACTTTTAAAAGCACGTTCCTCAATTCCACATGACAGCTACAAGGCACATAACACCATCCAGAGGGGCAGGGTCAACAGGCAGTGGCTGCTTCCTACCCCAATCGCTAGGAAACAGGGCACGTTTAAAATGCTGTAATACTTGTACCTATTTGTATGCCTCCACTGTTTTTACATGACAAAATTACAGCTAAAATAAAAAAGCAATGACAGCTCAAGTTTAGCATAACAATCTTCTAAACCTGCTTTCATCACATCTCCTGACTTAATGGTTGGCGTGACATGCCAGAACTAAAGGAGCTGCTTTGTCTAATTATCACGTCTCCTACTGCGTTTTCTTTGTCTTCCTCAAACACTTCCAAAAAAACCTAACATTGCTTAAAATTCCAGTGCAAGAAGCATTTCACCTTCGCAGCAAAATCTGTTTCTTCTGGTCTTATCAGTATTGTCATTAAAGGTGCTTTTAGCTCCTATCTTCCATCTTCACTGCTTGTATCCATGTTGATGTTGAAACACTTTTGAAGTGTGTACCAGGTCACAGGCTTACGCATCGCTAAAGTTTCTTAGAACTTAGAAACAATTTCTTCCTGCAGCAACGAATGTGTTCCTCTTTGCATCAGACTGGAATTCCAGAGCCTTTTTGTTTACTTCCTGATTTGCACACTATCCTCCACCCCCCATTTTTAAAATAGTACAGTTCTGGGAATACATAATTTCTTAACAAGGTGCCACTGAAAAACCTCAATATAGCAGCATTACTGTCACTTACCAAGAACCAAGAAGGAGCTTCAAAAAAAAAAAAAAAAAGAAAAAAAAAATCAAAGCGTATCTAGATGTTGCTGTCTATCCTCAGTACTAATGAATGTAATCACCGCAAAAAAAAAAAAAAAAAAAAAAATCAATCACACATTTTATCCATGCCTTATTTCTATTACAGAGGGTTTGATAGGCGATTTTAACAATTACTGAATTATTCTTCTGCGGTTTTCTTAGGTCAGTAAATTTAGCTATTGCACTTAATGCATCTTGTTTTCAAAAAAAGCATGCACATATGTGTGTCTCAAAGCATAGCAGCAGGCAACAGCAGGGCCAGACAAAGGATGGGGGGGAGGCAGGCAGGAACTAAGGGTGGAAGAGAGACAGGTTAGAAAAAGAGAATAATCAGGTTTTACATAACTAGCATTCACGATTAAGCTAACATTTTGCTGGGAAATTTTAATTTGGTTTCAAATGCTCATCTAGCCTTCCCATCGAGAGCTTTCAAGACCTCTAACTGGAATGCCACACCTTGCTACCTGCCGACAACTAGCTTGGTAGAGAGCGGGGGACAAAAAAGACACTTGAGGCAAAAGGAGAAATATTCAAAGCTACTGATGGGGAAGAACAATCAGGAAGCAGGAGTGTTGAAAGAGATGGGGTAATTGTGGACAACATGCTGAACATGAGATTGTTAGGAAAAACTGAGCCAGTAACTTCGACAGGTTTTGGATGCAAATAAAGGATCCCAGCAGATGTATGTTACGATCCATGCCTAGATCAGTACAGTATAGTTTTTGGACATTTCTAGAGAGTTGCTCACGAACTGAGTGAAGAAAAGCAATAGCAGAATACTAAGCTGCAAGACTAAATGTAAGTGGTGCAAAAACCCTGAAACTTTACCAGCTTCTAAGAAGCTGGAATTAGTTTTGGGTTCTGCACAAATCCCTACCAATTTCTGCAGTGTAACAGTGTCCTACTCCTACTTTCTAGATTCCCCCAACCTTTCAGTTACAGCAGTCAGCAAAACACGAGGCTTTTATTATTACTGTAAGCAAATAACAAACATACCAAACAAAATGCTACAGTGCAAGCCTTGTTTTTCAAGGTGTTAGATGCTAGCTACAGCAAGTTATTTTCTGGACACTTGAAAGATTTACATAGAATAAACACAACGCGACTTTTTTGCATTTACCTATCAAATAAAATTAGAAATACGAAAGTCTCAATATTCCCCCAAGTATTTTCCTAAAACAGCTTAAATGTTAGCATAAATGCACTGAGAGAAACTGCCAAAGCAGCATAACCTGAAACATTAAACTAAACTGGAAATACCTATAAGCATTCTTGTAAACAGATCATGCATGGATGATGGGGATAAAGGCTGCAATGAAAGAAACTTACTGAAATATTCAGCTGCTAAGGATATGAGGGAAGGAAAGGATAATATTAAAATGTTTATTATGGTAATACATAGAAATTAATTTGAAAAAAAATCAGCTCCTACTATACAAGCCTTATAATGAGCTTATAGCCTAAACACTGATGCTTTGTCAGATTAAGCATACTTTCTTCTTTTGTATTTTATGATGTGATGTAGCTACATGCTTTTTTTTTTTTTTTTTTCCCTTTAAAAGGCATCTCCTTCAATATTCTATTACCAGAGAAATACGGCCAGGAGACAGAAATGTCAGCCTCTGAAAGGCAACAGGATTTAAAAATGAACTGAGGGGGAAAAATACCCAGTTATCTGTTAATACATGACTTCCCCCCCCCTCCCCAAAAGTTAATGTCATTTTACAGTTCAGAACTTGCTAGTGTTGGGTTACAGAGATAACAGGATTTACATGATCATGACAATTTTTAAAATACCCCATCACTATTACTAAATTTTACTTGTCCTGCAGACAAGTCAAAGCAATTTTCTACTTGTCAAAGATGATAAATCAGTTGTCTGGTGACACTGACAGGTGGATTTGTCAAATCCCCATTGAAGTACTTTGGTTTCTGCTTTCAGGCTGCCTGTGAACTCCTGAGAGTGCAGTAACACAAGAGAAAAAAAGGAGGGATTAGGAAGAGTTTAGGTTTTTAGGGCTGCTGCTCATTTCCCCATCTTTCTTGGTATTTTCTTACTGCTTTTCCTTTAAAGTGAGTGTACAGAATGCAGGTGCTAGGTTTTATTCTAGCACTTCACCCACAGAATGCCAGTTAAAATCAGAACAGTCAAAAAAACCACAACCACACACTGCATTTGAAAATGTGTTATTTTGCTTATAAATACCACCTTCTCTCTTCTTTAAGGCAGAGGCACACCTTGGGAAAGATTTAATTAAACCCCACTTCTTCTATCCACTCTGCCACTACAAACTACTCAAAAGAAACAACTGGTATTTGAAGTAAGAGAAAAAAAGCAATGGCAAAGATGTGTGAATGGAAGTGCATACCTTGTGTCTACCAGCCACAAAAACATCCACCTACTAATGATCAAGGTGGAAATGTTCTAGTGAAATATTTTAAGTGCTGATGTTAAATAAGGTTGACAAGACATCCAACATAAATTCCTCCCTTTTTAGCCCTTCCTTCACAAACTAAATTACAACAGTGTTAATATGCTACTTGGGCTGCACTTCTAAAACCGAAGAAATTGTGCTTAGGACCCCATGGCAGGTGTACCATAGGCACAGATTCATTTTAAAAAATCATTAGCTATATATTAAATATATAAGAAATCAGAAAAACTTGAAAAGAAAATGGCTTTTCCTACTACCCTCAGAAGTAACACCACTTGGGCACAGTGCTTCTCCAGCGACGATTCCCCAGTGCTCTGCAGCGAGCTTCCACCAACCAGATCCAAAGACCAGACAAATGAAAACAGCAGCTCACATTTAACCAGCAGATATGAAAAGATGAGAAGCCTCAAAGTGAAGCCCAGAGGCAGTGTTTCAAATTGAATCCTCTTCCTGAGCAAGCAAGCCTGTTGACAAGGCCTCTCTCCAGGCACCACCTCCTCCTGCAGGCTTTCCATATCAACTCTGGAGTAGCAAGGTAGATCCTGGAGTTGAGTTTGATGTCCAAGGCTTGCTCTGTTTCATCTCCAGGACACTGCAGGTATGGCTTCCCTGGGGTTGTACACAATCTACTGCACCTGGTACATACTCCAATTTCTATTAAAAATATTAGGAGAAGCAGCAAGAAATAGTTTTTCATCTTGCTATACAAAACGTGAGCTGCTTCACAACAAAAAAAGGTAACTCCCTACTCACTAGACTGTTCTTCACTGGAAAACCTGAAAAGTTAAGATTTTGCATTTTATTTTCTCTCTCTCAGCAAGGAATTCCAAAGAGCTTGCACATTTGAGATGGACAATTGGAATTGGTTTTGCTATGTCCCAAGGTAACATTTGTATTGTTCCTCTAAATTTCCACATTAAATCCTCAACATAGAAACGCAGCATAAGGACATTGTAACATCATTTTGACAGAAAGGTAGCTCATCCTTATTCCCGAGCTGTTTGAAAGCATGTCCTTCCTCCTGCATATTGTGCTCAACATATAATAAGTGGTGAATAAGACATGTCTGGCTGCTGACAAAGCTAAACAAATCGCCCAGTGGCAGCATGCAATTCACTGTATCCCCATTTATCCAGGGGGCTGAGTTGGAGCCGTCTTTCCCCACTGTAAGCCGGCAGCGTGGAAATGATGACTATCTGTTTTAGAGGCTACAAGATGAACCAAGACATTTGGTATTAGTGTAACGCAGACACAATTCTAATTCTAATAAAGTAATTTATTGGAGCTGCTAAGTGCAGCTGTTCTTCCCACACTGTACTGCGAGCAGCAAGAATGAAACTGAGGGGTGAGGCAACGAAACCAAGTGGGAAAATGAAATAAATCATTTGGAAAACAGATGGATGGTAAAAATGGTCAGCCCTTAGGCTGGAGAGCTACTCTAGATCCTGCTGTTTTACATTACCATTAACTTGAATCTAATTGCCATCTGGGTAAGCAAGCTACATTTTAAAAGACACATGTAAATTAAACTGCAGTTATTTCCAAAGATAAGCTGTCACTGGAATAGTACACTTGCCAGAGAATCCAGAGCAGAGTTGCTCAAAGTCTTTAGAGGCAAAATGTCCCGTCCGTCCCCCCGAAGTGCCATCATTTCTTCTTAAGAAAATTTTATTGAGGATTTCTTCCTGGCATGAATAATTTATGTGCCTTGATATTCTTAATATTAGAAAGACACAATTACGAACAGAACAGAAAATAACTCTACAATTTTCAAAGTTGCTTCTCATTCAGGCTGCATTTGTACTACTGGGGGTGGGGGGGAGGCATGGGGCAGGCAAGGAGAAGAATCATGCTATCCACTCTCCACTGCTCTGTTGTCAAAGGCAAATTGAGCAAAGCATAGAGCCCACCAGCATCTCTTTCAATCCTAAACCAGGAGCATTCAGATTGCAATATGGGTTTCACGAATACAAAAGGGGAAAAAAATGCAATGGAATAATACCCACGATGGCTCATCAGAATATTAAGGAGGCTGCAGACTGTCAGAGCTCTGGAATCAGATGCTGATAATTTATCAAAGCTCCTGCTCAGCTTCCAAGCAACAAAATGCATCTGCACGTGTTGGAGAATAATTTGCATTGTTTCCTATCTGCTGATGAAAGACAGTATTTTAAAAAGTAAAGTATAAAAATCAGTAGCTTTCAGTCTTTTCACCTGCCTTACTGTATATTTCAACCAGAGAAAAAGAACATCCTAAAAAAATGGCAAACCACTGTAAACTTTAACATCTCACGCCTCTGGACTAATGTGGCCTCTGTACCGAGCTTGCTTCCAAGAAAAATAGCACCACCCCCCTTTCACCCAATATCCTGCTGGCAAGAAACATGGAGAAATAGCTGGTCTATCCAGCAATCTACTGGGTAACACAGGTTGCCACCAGACTGCAGCTTGCATTCACAACATTTGCTGAATTCTTCATTTTCTCACTAACCACATGCAGTTCCCTTCACCTCAGAGCCCTGGTAACGCTCAGTCCGATGCCCTAGGCTTGCCTTTTGAGGCAAGAGACTCAAACGCAGCTACTTTTAGCTAAATTTTTACCCCCTTCAACTCCTCTAGCACTCCCTTGAGAAGCATACCTCTACCTCACGTTCCTACCAGCCCACATGCCCATGTCCAGTTAAACATGACAAAGGCAACAAGGAAAGGCACAACGTGTATTACTTACAACAGTGGGTGACAAGAAGATCTTTCTCCTCACGTGCCTTCTTACCTGCACCACCAGTGAACATCTCTTGCTAGTTTAAGACCTTCATTCATCTTCTACTAAAGGTTTTCTTATGAGGGTTCCGGGCACTGCACACTGAGCACCAGTGCAGTGAAGACAAGTTCATCTCCAGATCCTAATGGGATCTGGACATCACCTTTGTTGAAATTCCTTTGACATTTACACACACACACAAACTATTTCCCTCGTGGCTTTCTTTGCTGTTCCAGGCAAAAACTGTGCACTTACAATTAACAGCATACTCATTTTATAACAGAAGCACACGCACAAAAGATCTGGCTACTCTTTGCTGGCAACCAAAAAGCCATCAAGGTTCCAGGAAAAAGACTGGTGTGGATTTTTTCTTTAGCATAACCAGTGTTTATACCAACATGACACTCAAGTGCAATGGAGCAGGGGGCAAAGCAGCAAGTCTTATGAGATTATGATTACAAATGCTAACCTACGACCACTTTGTGAAATTACAGAAGTGAATTATTTTTTTTTCCGATGATACATAATACCTTGAGGTATCATTCCCTCCACAAGACTTAGCTAAATGCCATGTATCTGCTTAAAACTGCACATCTGCATCATATTAACCAGTTCTTTAAGTGTCCCCACAAATAAGTAAGCACATACCTCATGCCCCATATAAAAAGCAAAAGCACCACTAATTGAAGAGAGATACAGCTAAGCCTTGAGCTGAATCACCACCAGTGGAAATTACAGAAAAAAACCACAAGGAGCTATGCTAAGGAAGAATACCCCTGAATGAGCAAAAGGAGTAAGAACTGGGATGTTCCTTCCTCCAGCTGTGCAAGTGCTTAAGTAATAAGCACATGACATACTGCTGACCCCTTGCAAGGACAAGACGCAAATGCAATGCCTTTGGAGTTACAGGGCTAACCAATTCAGTCATGAGTAATGAGAGCTCCAAGGAAATACAGCCATTTCCTTCCCTAATTCTCCACAAACATCCACCTCCAGGTGAGTCTCAAAATGACTAGCAACAGGGCTTAGTAAGGAAAGTACCTAAGAGTCACTCATGTCATCTACCCTTGGTGTAAGTGGAAGGCCACTCAGTCAGGTCCAAGTTTCCACCTACCAGTATTAAAAACTGGCTAGTAAGCTTTCAACATTTCTCATGGATGGCACTTCCTTTTGGAAGGGAATGAAAAAAGCAACCTTAAAGCGGTGAAAGTAGGTCACCAGAAGCCACATCAATGAAGTATGGAAACAAAACAGGGAGGGATACTGTGTCAGCTATAGAATCGGGTGGTTATTATAAATGGACATCAAAAGTACGGCTAGAACATTTCAACTGGTAAGCCATTCCATGGATGAAATATAAGTACACAATAAGTGACACACTACAGCATTTCCTTTGCAATTCTCCTGCAAAGCTGCTCGAAGTTTTATAAACATAATTGCATGCTTTTTAGACTGAACTCATGATAACCCTTCTAAACTCCATCAACAACAATAGCAACCTTGACAGCAAAGATTTATGTTATTGGATATAACACACACTCCCAACAACCCCCCTCACCGCAGTTTTAATTTAAGATCCATCCCAAAGTTATCTTAGAGCCATCTAGGTACAGATTTATCTGTAAACAGATGTGGTGGTTATGTTCTACAAGTGGATGGATGTCAGCCAAGAGATCTCGTGGCCTGGACAGCGGGCCAGCGGATACCTCTGCTAATCCTGCAGAGCTGGCTGTCCAAGGTCGTAAGCCCAAACGCACAGAAAACTAGGGTCCATCAGTCCACTCTCAACTTTTTTCCCCAAAATGTTAGTGAAACATCCCAGCTAATGTAACCTGCAATCATAGCAAGTAGTTTTTCAGCAAGGAAGAAGTAGGTCAATTTAATTCTTGGCAGCTATTTATAGGAACACCTACCTACTCACACGGGAAGCTACCTTAACTCCCATTAGAGCACTCTCTGTGTCCAGGCTTCAAACTCATTCAAAGCAGAGAGATGGACCACTGCAATGAAAACAGTTACTTTCTCTTGACAGTAACAACTTCTGCACTTCAAATTCATTGTATAGACAGGGCTTAAAATATATTTTAAAAGAAATGTTTAGAGTCACAATATAGAACTAAGGAGATAACTTCTTTCTAGTTGCTTATGGATAATTCGCAATTGCTTTCTGGCTCGTATAGGTAAAAATTACGCATGACTGGATGCCTCCTCCTTCAGAGCATTAAGTTAAAGATGGCAGGAGAGCTATTAAACCCAAATTAGGAAAACATACAATTTGAGATAACTGGCCTAACACCCTATAAAGTCAGGATCTACATAAATTTGAGACACAAGGCTTCAGGTGAATGTTGCTCTTGCACTAAACATTTATCCTTGATAGCTGTACTACATTTTCAGACAGTTTTCTATTTTCAACCTTTTCTATTTTTTAACACAGAAAAAGTCATGTGTTCTGACAAAGAAACAGCAGAAAGGAAGTTGTGCCGGTATAGGGAAGATTAATGCATGCTCATACCACTTAGCTATTAAACTATTGTTACTGCATTCCTCTCAAAAAATTTTTTTCCATTAAAGTTCCAGATGTATTTTCATATTTACAGCATGCAAACTTCTCCTTTCCATCACTGGGCTGGAATCAAAAATATTCATTTCCCTCTTATCATCCTTCCTTTCTCCTACACATTCATCATTTCAGCGAACAGAGGCTGTTTACCTCACATTCCTGACTTCCCTATTAGCAAGTCCAAAAAAAAGAAAAGAAATTAGAGCGGAAAATGCTTAACTTCCGTCTATAAAGCTTGTCTAGGCTGACAAAAAAAAAAAATAGAGGCTTTCTTCCTTAATTTGATTTAATGGTTATAATGACTTAATGGTTATAAATTGAGAAACTAGCAGCAACTGGAATCAGAATGAGAAGAGTTTGGTTTGAAACAGCCTCAGTTCACACTGCTTCGACACTACTTACAGACCTTGACGTGAACAACCACAGGGGCTTCTTTAAGCAGGAGTCACCAGCCAAGGGCATGTGAAAGAAAACTGACATAAATATTTATGGCAAGACCATAAAACTTTTTTGCTACCTTACTATATGGGATATAAAACTCATTACCTCCAAGGAGTTTAGGCCATTTGAAAACTTCAGTGAGCAAGGCCTTAGCTAATGGAAGGAGTTAAGGAAGAAGCCCATGAAATCCATTCAGCGGGGTAATCAATCACCCCACATCTCACCAGCATCCTACACAAGTGCTGCCAGACAGCAAGAGCGAAAGAGGGTCCATAAGCTTATGCCACCTAGAAGATAAATCTTCTCAAGACCGATTCAAAAGGATGCTGGGTTTTTTAAGTACTACTATTTTCTTTAAACACCACAGCCTTTTGCCATAGCTCTCTATTTCTGTTTTGGTAATACCACTCCATTTTTCCTGATTTCTTATTTTCCAAGAGACTTATCAACTACCTACCATGCTTAACAAAAAGATAGAAAATAGTTACAGAAACCTACCTCAAAATAGCAAATGCTTGGTATTATTTGATGAGGAAGTCTGATGATTTCTTAGCAAGCGTGAGCACATTGTACTTTTAGCACGTGATGTACGTGTTCCAGTATACCCAAGCAAGCTAGGAAAGACAGCAAAGGCAGCAGCTTGTCTGTACAGCCTGAGGTATAACCTCATAATGTAAATAAACATCTTTTCAGGAAGCTTTTTGTCTCCTCTTCTGTCATAGTGCCTGTACTGCACTGTACTCTTGCATATCAAGATAAAATACCAAACTAACATGGAAAACTACTATGGATCAGTCAACCGTTGGCAAAGCCAACACAGTGGCACAGGGTCTCACATGCCATGGAAAGGATGTTAGAGCTTCAGGTCATTTAATCCTTGCTCTATGGTTTTCCAGTCTCAATCCACAATATATTTTCCTCCCCCAGTCAACAGTGAAGTCACCTACTTGGAAATAATGATTCAATCGAACACCTTGCCCTGTCCACAAATTAAGGTAATCAATGCCAGCTATCCACACTCCTACATACCAGCAGTCCAGCCTGCTATCACTGTAATGAGATAAATTTATTACATTTTGAAGGTCAACAGAACTTCACCATTGGGGTTTTTGGTTGGGGGTTTTTTGGTGGTCTTTTTTTTTTTTTTGGGGGGGGGGGAGGGGGGAGACAGGGTGGGCAGGGAGTAGAGCAGACAATCAACTGAACGAAAGCTTCCTCTCTGAGAGCATCTTGCCCCACTGACATACAGATCTGGCAGCTAATAGGGTATTTGAGAGGATTATTAATAGTCACAAGAGGATCCAAGTACAGTAGCAGGCTTAAAGGTATCCCAAACATGAAGCAGTGCAACTCAAGTATGCAAGCAACGCACTGTAGATGTCTCTGGAGATCTGACCTCTGTTGCCAAGTTTCTCCTAAGTCCTTGGGCAAGTTATCTGACGTGCTTGTGCCTCGTTTCTTCACCTTCCCAGCTCACAGCAGCCCTCTCAAATAAAACCATTAATGCTTTGGATGCACTGACATGGCAAGGCAATGAATGGTGAAAGTGGAACTGATCCTTCCTTCTTTTACCCCAATGGGCAGCAAAGAAATTGCTAATAGAGCAGTCACCATTTGCTGTGACAAAATGGTACCCAAAACTGAAGCAAAGTGATCATTTCATTCCCTAAAGAATTCAAGAACTGGATTCAGCCCTCCCAGCCACTGCTATTTTCCACACATTTTCCTCAAAGCCTCACAGGATAGGCTGTGCTGACTAGCACAGCATCTGTAGCCTATCTTGTTGAAACGGGTATCAGTGTACTAAAGAGTCAGCTAAATGAGGGTGTGAATTACCTCTGCTTATCTCAAGCCAATCCACTGACTCAAGTAATGAGAAACCAGAGAAAGCAAGCAGGTTTTTAACTCTACCTGTCATACAAGTACCAACTATGGAAAAGAAATCCCTAAAGAAGTACCAGTCCCATTTATATTTCCTTCAAACCCTCACTGGCAAAAGGAGATGTGTTTCCTAAGAGGAAAAATGCAGCTACACTGTTATATTCCATGTAGTCACTTAAAGTTCTTCTGTGAAGGATATCCCAAAAAACGGATATGGCATTAATTTCTAGGCTTTCCAACTTATTCAGCCTAAACAAAACACTGCTATTCTAGAGCTGGGGGGCATCAGTCCTCTTGCAGGAGAGCTTGAAGCCGTTAAGGGTGCAAGCTGGCTCACTGCCATCCAGCGACAGCTCAGTCCCACCAACCCCTACCAAGGGTATTTCCTCCCGTTCCTTCTCACCTCCACACCAATAAATACTTTGTCCCTGATAAAATGACAAAGCTAAAGCTGCTGCATGCAGGCAATACAACCACTTCTCATCTGGCAAGGTAACACTCCCTCTGGTGCTGGCCAACCCAAAAGTGCTCCGCTGGCTACCAGGCCTACAAAAAACCACTGCCAGCAGGAGACAGGGCAGCACAGCTCCAGACCGGCATTCCTCGAGCATTAAGCTTTGTCTAGAATACTGCTAAATTGTCTTTCATTCCTTCATGCCAAAAACCCCACCAACCCAAACCCTAAAAACAGCCCTGACACAAAACCTCTTCTCCCAAAGCCATGGATCGGGGTGGTGGGCATCCAATATCTGTCACACCTATGCAAAATGTCACTTCCTAATTAGTTTCTCTCTCCTTATCAGAAACTTCCAAGTCAAAAATCCAAGTTCTCATCTTTTACAATACCCTGCCTCCCCGCACCTTGCTAAAATGCCCTGCTACTCAGAGCATGGAAAGCTCTCTCAGGTAATGCTACAGTATCTATTGTCTACCTGAAAGAATTTTCTATGCTTTTTTTGTACCATCCAGATTGGGAACGGGACCGAGGTGCAGAGGTTCTGCTCAATCTTTTGGACTGTTACATGAAATCCCAACATTGGGAAGGATTAAGTCCAAGAGATGGGTGATGGTTTTTAGTCACAGGTTCCCAAACACTTCTCATTCTCTCAACCACAGTACTGATTCCATTCCCAGACCTCCTTGGAAGCAAGGACTCAATAGACACAATCCCCTCCCACCTCCTGATACTCTGCCACATAATCCTCCATCCACTTCCAAACACATTTGCCATTTTTCATCTCTGCCGGTTCCTTTCTTCTATGGTCCAGGCTACAAATTCCAGAAGGCAAGCAAAGCAGCCTCTGTCTGTAAAACGCCAAGCGCATCTACCGTGCAGTACTGCGTAAATAAAACTAATTATCTTAACACAGAAGAAAATGGGGCTTTTTCAATTAAACCGCTAATGTCCAAGAATGCAGACACAGCACCACAGGAAGGGAAAAGGTGCCTGCAAGTTTTAATCAAGCCAGAAACTAACAGAGAAGCATATGCATTCTTATGCAAATCTACACCAGACGCATTGCACATCTGCTGAAATGGGTGTCGTTTTCCCACAGTTTGCAGAATTAATGTGTTTAACTAAGTGCCTGCCAGTTCTTGCAGTGTAAGAGCTAATTTTTAATAGGGTATTCCCAGCTGTAAAAAAAAAAAAAAAAAAGTAGTCTCTTTAGATAATAAGGGATCTAAATCCAGGACTTGGTTTTACATTTACTTAAGTGCAAAGACCCCCTTCACCTCCAAGAGCTCATTACTTGCACTACTCCAACTTGCTTTATAATTAAAAATAATCCTGAAACTTGGAGAAGAGCCTTTCTACAGTTTCGTGACCTTTTGAAACACCATTAAAGAGAATTAACAAATGTCATTCCCTCCTGATCACTTTTATAAAGGCCTTCTGAGATTGGGGGGGTGTCAAAACACAAAAGAGGACTTTGTGAGAAGTTTACAAACCAAAACACAGTAATTTTTTTTTCACTTGGTTACTTTCCTTGCAGATACAAATCTTATTTCCATGACTACTATGTGCTTTTACAGAGGATTTTGAAAGAATTCAGATGAGAGCTTAACTCTGTGACCTTGGGGCTAAAAAGGCATACATGCCAGAAAATGCTGAAATCTCAGCTATTTTTTAAAAAAAAACTATAAATATCGGTTGAAAGGAACCCATGATCTCATAATAAGTCAATGGGTCACAGTTATGCTCCTCTTATCTTCCCTTTTTTTCCTCTATTGTTTAAAAATAGGAAACAGCACCACATGAAAATGTTCAGCCAGAGATAAATAGTGTGACTGAAATACAGGAGTCAGGAAACTACTGTTTTAAAATAATGCCATCCTCATTTTCCCCAACACACTCTAATATTGTTGATGACTTCAAATATTTAAGTGACTTAATAAATTAGTAACCTAGGCAACATTTGCAACAACACAGGCAGCTGAAAGAGCCCAGCTAAAAACTCCTAAAAAAAAAAAATTGTAAAAAATCCATTCCTGCATAAATTAACATCCATGTTCCTTAAAAAAGGATAGGCAAACAGACTGAACGTCAAAGGGCTAATTCTGCAATAAAGTTTGGGAGAAAAGCAACAAAGAAGAAAACAGGCCATAACCAGCCCCCAGCTGCACTCCAAATCACCACTGCAAATACACAAGAAAGTAAGCAGACACGCCATAGCTGTGGTAGCAGAGGACTCCTAATGCACCCCCTATGCACTTGCAAGAGTTCCCTGCAGTCAAAACCAGCTATGAGAGCAGCTGTCATACAGCAGGTACGAGCAGATCACCTGTAAGAGCACTTCAGTCGCATCTTTTGATATTCCCTGCTGCTGGCTGGCAAGGAAAAGCAGTATCTCTGTCCACACCTGCCTGTTGTTTAATCTGTAGCAAACGCAGTCAATTAAAACTTGTTTTTGATTAAACTCTACCTTTTACAATGGGGCACCAACCAGAAATCATTGTTGTTTATCATCTCAACAAAATGAAAAAAAGCTTTCTGCTTCCGTTATTTAGCATTTGTACCTAATGCACTGCAGCGGTACCTGAAGGTGTATCACTATAGCAGCACTGCCCAAACGCATGGGAAATGACATTTCCTGGCCCAACAAGGTTTATCCTCCAAGCCTGCTTCTGCACCAGCTTTCTAGGAGAGTTAAAAACAAGCCTATTGATCTAAAGGGAAAGAAATGCTCATGAACGCTTCCCAATACAAGGCTGCCTGCCCAGACATGCTGTGCAGCTCTTCAGCTTCCTTCCAGCTTTCCAAGGGTCTCATCTGCACCTTCAGCTTATCTCCCATTAAGGTCTTCAGAACAGCAAACGATCTCCTGCAAGGAATTATGAGCACACATAAGTGCAGCAGCAGACAGTAGCCCAGCTACACTACCTGCACGCATCTCAAGAAGAAAACCCTCCACAGCTGTAACAGCCACCCCTCAATTATATCAGATTGCCTTGCCGCTTCAACGTTATGAGTGTTTTTTTGGTTTTTACATTAAATACACCCTTCTTACCTACCCCTTGTTATACAGCCTCCAGATTACTTTTTAATTGAGCTTCTGGAGATGAGTGATAAGGTTCTGAAGTGGAGGACGCTATCCCCCAGCCTGCTTCAGGCAGCCTCTGGCACCCGCAGCAGCTCCTGCACCACCGCAATGAAGATGCCGCCACCTGGTGGGATCTCCACCGGCTCGGGTGGACCCTGGGGAGGGTCAAGGCTCTCACTCACCATCCTCCCATGAGCACCTCGGAAAAAGCTGGCCAACAGCACGAGCAGCGCTGGAAGGAGGTGATGTGCTGACAATGACATGCTATTCATTATCAAAACCTGTTGCTGCTCACCCCAAGTGAGATGGTTTGGAAATGGATAATCTTTGCATTTTTAGGTACAACTGCAAGCAGTGGAAGAAGAGCAAAAAAAAAAAAAAAAAAAGGGGGGGAGGGATCAAGCTACCTACAGAGCCGCAGAGAGGCAAGCTGTACAGAACCAGAAAACTCTGAGAACAGAGTTGGAGTCATTGATGCAAGAGCTGAGCAAAGCAGATGATAGATTGCTGGAATGGATAACTGACAGAAATTGGGCTTTTGAACTGAATTTCACATGATTAGGAGATGCTCCTCTTCAGTGCTCGAGCCACAGCTATTTTTTAATCTCCACATGACACTGTGCGTTGCTGTGGCTTCAGTCTTGAGCATGAGTCTAGTATTTTCTGAGGCCCAATACTTAAAGGCCTGCAACTCAGGTCTGAGGCAGCCAAGAGACGTTTCTGTCTGGTTGCACTGGGTCTAGGGCTTTTTCTGCAGTCAGAGCCAGCAAAGCTCTGCCTGTAGATCAATACCCATGAAAAAACATGGAGCCCTTCAAGCCTGTGTTTGAAGAGCCTTCTCTTTCTGCCAGGAAAGAAGGGATGAGGAGGCTCATTCTGGCAGCGAGGAATGTCTCCAAACTGCTCAGAGGATTAGAGGACAAGGTGATGAAAATGTCCATGTCCGACCTGTGCTCGCGTTCATACAACTGCTATCATCTTTTAGCACCACTGCTAAAAGAGAAAGACATTTCCTAGTCCAGATAAGGCCCAGAGCAACAACGTCTATTTGCAGGATGAACATTCAAGAACACTCTTCCCCATGCTATTTTCTACATATTTGAGCAATTCACATTTTGAAATTTTAGCACGAGCGTTTGCCCTGAGCTTAGAGCATGCACATTAGAGACTAAATTGACAACTTCTGTTACAGAAGTTTACAACCTGTTTAGACACAGACTGTAAGTCAGGCAAAATCCAATTCTGTCCCCATCACATGCAACACTTCACAACAATGCTGCGATTCTGGCTTTATAATTCATTGCTACAAAATCCATGAATGTTCAGTCAACCACACCAAGCAATATAATTGCTCTGTTTTCACAGATAGCACTGAGAATGCTGTAAATGCAGTTATTCCCCTGCCTCCTCCTCCTCCCAAAGTCTGTTTCAAAGAGCAGAGAAAAAGACCTTGAAACACTGGTGGATGCTTTCAACAGTCAGTTATCCCTTGTACACAGAAAAAAAATCACAGCATTAATCCAGGCAAGCCACCTCTTCCCTCCTACCCATTACACACACACCATCAATCTGAAAGAAAGCCATCATCCAGAACACATGTTGATACGGTATTTTACAGAAACATTAGATGTGTGTCAAAACTAGTTCTTGGAAACATCATCTAACAACAGTCACATGATTCATGTTTCAGAAGCAATTAAACCTATCACTCTGACAAGCAAATTTACTGTTCCCCTTCACTATTCAAACATCAGGTTAGAGGAAACTGCTTATGTTACAAACTCTGTCCTTCAGTAAGGAAACTGTATTTCCATGGTTTGATAATGTCCTTGCTAATTCCCTTAACTAGAAGCTGCTGAACCTCCAAAACGCAGAATGAAAAAGCTAGACTTCAACTACTGCAGCTAACGCAGGAAATGCAAAAATAGCCAGACTATGATTTAGATCTCGTAGTGAAGTCAGACAAGACCTCAGTGTCACACTGAAATCACATCCCAGACATTGTAAAGTCCTACTGTATTCACATCACTGTCATACTGCTGGCAAGCCACAGAGACCAGTAATGATGGTACTTTACTAGTAAATTCTTTTCTCTGTGCTTACAAAGTTTTACTGGCTCCGCAACGGGACCAGCACCCCTCATGCCAATAATTAACTCCTTAGATAAAGACAGAGTGGATGGCGCACCACTGTGTAAGAGAGATGCACAGAAAAACAGCCGCCTTTAAGCGACTGCTGAACTCCTTTCTTTAAAATGAGCGATTCCACTCCCTGAGCCATTTTTCAGACAGTCACCTTTCATTTGGAACAACTCTGCAACGCAGCAGTCCACGTTCCGTAAAGACACATGGAAAAGAAACGACATGACATCAAAAGCTGCATTTCTTGCCACGCTAGAAAAATGCTTTGCCACTTTTCATATGCTAGATATTCCTTCCCTCCCCCAGCCATTCATGGTGAAATAATTAGTGTTAGTGTTCTCATTGTTTATCAGACAATACAGACAATAAGGCTAAGCTTTCTGCTCCCGTTTTCTTTCCCTGTGCTGCTGTGGTTCCTCAAACAACTGTGCAAGGCTTTACTTTTAATCCTATAAATAACACTTGTCACTCATAGGTTTGTAACCCATATTTAGTTGTGCACAAACATGGCACAGTTTCAGCTTGATTCATTGTCCACAAACTTCTCCAGATGTGTTCATGCAAGAAAAAAAGGCTAATAAGCAGGAGGAAATAAACAAATACTAGCTAATCCGATTGCTATTTCATAGGGAAGAAGAAAAGACACTAACACATCAGATTCTTTATGAGGGAGAGAGATAATGAGTTGTTTTTAAACACAGACTAGGAATAATTAGTTATTGTCCTTGGGCTACAAGATGTATTTTTACATGCTTGAAGTCTATGCTGATTTTTATAGCCTGTGAGCTAGCTGCCCTGTCACAGGGAATTTTTTTCCATTTATCTACATGTTAGCATCAGGCTACAAACACAGCACAACATGTGACTTTATCAACAAGCAATGTTTTTTGCTGTGGCTAATTTTGAAACCGCATTCCTGCTTCCACTCATACAAGATATAACCTTGGGTAACAATCAGATAGGCTGGTGCCAGACATCCTCTTCTTAAGTACAGTCTCATTTTACCTTTGGTAAGTATTCTAAACAAACAAACAATTTGAAGGCAATCTGCTCTCTTAGGAGCTTCCCCTGATAACAACAGAGAGAATTTTATTATTTTTTTTTTTAGAAAGCTGCATTTTAGAGTCTCAGCATTAGGCTGAGATTAACAAAAGCAAGCCGCAAAGAAGCGGCAAGGTAGACACGGTGGAAACTACTAAAAATCCCAAACTTCTATTACAATTAATTGCGCTAAGTATAACTTTGCTCACTGATGCACCAGACAGAAAGCAGACAGACAACCTCGTCCCACTGCACCAGCTTTTCAAGCTTCCAAAATAAACACAAAGGTCTTTGCACAGACTGTGCTCTCCAGAAAACCTGCAGCTTGATCTTCCTCATCTGATACGTGCAAAGGCTAATGCTGGTGGTACTCACAATAATTAACTGCCATCAGCCGAGAAACCCGGCAGAGTTGGTGTAGATAACTTATTTATGTCATCTGTGTTTCAGGAACAATGCAACCAGTAACAGATCAATGATAGGGGTAACTGAGAGCATTTGCTTCTAGTTGTACAGGCCAGGGAAAACCTGGAGAACCTCCCTGGGGTTCAGGGCAGGGGAGGAAGATGACAGGGACAACCAGCAGCACGACAGGATCTGATGTAAAAAAGTACCGATAAAAGAAAGTGTTTTTACAGGTTCTCTCTCCATCGTATTAGGCAATGGTAACATGAGTAACTGCCCCTGCAGACAAAACTGCTGCCTTTTCAAGGATGGACCGTCAAATTTGTTACAGGAGGGAAAACAAGACACTGTCTGCAGCGATCTTCACTCTGAAACGTGGGAGTAATTATCGTTAGATTACCAAGACAAACAAGAGGGAAAGACAAGGAAAAGATAAAACAGAATTTCCACTATTTAGGTGCTGATGGAGAGATTAAGCCTGACTGCATTTCAGCTGGGAGCCTAAACAAACCAGAGGCCCGGTCACATAAATCAAGCTAGTTTTAAAAGGTTACATACCAGGGAGAGTTTGGGAAAGAAGGGGAAACAGCACTGGGTCCTGTACGCCGGCCAGACTGCCGGAGATTTTAACATCCTTTTCATAAATAATAAAGGTGCCAATTTAACTCCCACCAGCAAGTCTGGGGCGACGGGACCCACCGTATCAGTCCCTCCCAGGCCTTCAGTCCCTCATTAATACTAATCAGAGCCGGCGCTGGCAGGCGGCGAGCGCTCAGCCCGGCGTGCACCCGCATCCTGTACTTGACTCCCGGCGACACAAAAGGTTCGGGTGCGGATGCCCGGCTGCTCCCGCCGCCGCAGCCCCCCGCGGGTGCCGGCTCCGGCGGCGGCTCAGCGGGGCGGGCTGCCTGGCCGGGGCACCGGCGGGAACGGGGCCGCCGCGGGCACGGCGCGGGCTGCGGCGGAGCCCCGGGATCCGGCACCGCGAGAGGGGCGGGGAAGGAGCCGGGAGCTTCGGCAGTGGGGAAGAAAAAAAAAAAGAGAAAGAAGTTAGGGCCAGGAAGTTTTCCGCCGCTCCCCACTTCCAACCTGCCACCACAGCCGGCAACGGGCCGCGGGCCGCACCCCCCCCCCCCAGCCCAGCCCGGCCCGGCCCGGCCCTGCCCGGGGGCCCGGGCCCGCCCCCCCCGGCGCCCCCTTACCGTAGACGCGGACCCAGCCCTGCTGCTGGCAGACCGACTCCAGCAAGACGCGGTCCAGCGCGCCGCCCGCCGCCTCCAGCTCCTCCGAGCCCAGCTCCGGCTCGGCGAACGCCTCGGCCGCCCAGGCCGCCGGCTCGGCCGCCGCTGCGGGGGGCGCCTCCATGCTGAGGGGGGGCACCCGGCGCCGCCGCCGCCCGCGCTGCGCCCCGGCCGCGCCGCGCCTCGCTTCACCTCAGTGCGCGCCGCGGCGCGGCTCCATCCCTCCCGCCCCTCCCCGCCCTTCCCCGCCTCCCGGCCCCCCCGCCCCCTGCGTCAGCGCGGGAGGAGGCGGCGGCCGCTGCCCGCCCGCTCCAGCGCCCGGCGGCGGCGGCGGCTCCACCGCGCCCTCAGCGCCGGCGGCATCCCGGGCGAGCAGGCGCGAGCAGTGGCGGGCCGAGCGCCCGCGCGGACGGGGGCAGCGGTGGACGGCGGGGCTCGGCCAGGCCAGAGTAATCGCCCGCCGAGGCAGCGAGCCGGGACACACACCCCCACCGCCCCTGCCCTGAGGGAGAGGGGGCGGCGGAGGATGGCGGGCAGCGGCGGCTCGGCTGCAGCCCTGCGGCGGCCGCCTCCTGCCCAGAACCGCTTCGCTACGGCCGGGCTTCCCGCGGCGCGCCCCGAGGGGGTTCAAAATGGCCCTCGGCGGGGGGGTCCCCTCAGGCCCGGCCCCACCGGCGGTGCAGCAGCCGCCGCCCGGCTTCCCCTGCCCGGCGGGCCCGGGGGGGCGGGAGAAGGCTGGCGGGAGCGAGCCGGCCGTGCCCGCAGGCGGGGGGAGCCAGCGGGGGCCGAGCCGCGGGCGCCGCAGGGCTGCGGCCCTTCGACCAGCCGGCCGCCTCTCAGGGCTTGGGGGGGGGGGCGGTTGTACCCCGGAAAGCAGCGTGAGGTGGGGGGTTCCCCCGGTTCAGCCCTTCTGTCAGCGTTTGCACCTCGGAGCATGCCTGGTGCGGGCTGGTAAATCGTTCATGCGCTTACGCAGTCCGTCTCTTTCAGAGACACTTGAAGGCGATGTGCCGGAGAGAAAGGACGACGGGCTGGATTAAATCCATTTCATTTAGGCGACTTGCAGGTTGCTTTTTTCTGAATGTCCATTTACTGATCTCCGCGAGTACACCAGCTTTTAATTTTCTGGGGTTTTTGGTTGTTTGGTTGTTGGGTTTTTTTTTGGTGAAGCTCCCAGTGCTTTAAGGTACACGCTCTTTAAAAATCCAGAATAAAATACCTGTGAATATAGTGTGCATCCCACAACGCTTTTTAAATCGCAGTATTGTAACTTGAATTTTCAGGGAGGGTGGTCAAAGGGTTCAACTTAATCTGAGTTCTGCCCTGCAATCTCTTGGTCTGAGTTTGTGCCTGTCCGTGATCAACACGATCTGAGTAAATTCATCCCAGCGTGCAGATTCAGTGATTAACTTCCTTAGCAGGGGCTGTGTCCAAGGGACTCATCTCCTTACACAACTTCTGCATCAGTACAAAGGGGCTAACAATTTGTCTTTATTGCAATAGCTGTTGCATTAGCGTGGAGCTATAGCAGTTACGCTGCCATAAAGCTGCTTTAAACTAGGTACGGCTCCTCCACTTTCTAACCGTGCCCTGTCACCTTGTTTTATTTTGTGCTACAACGGAAAAAGAGGGTCCACACAGCGAGTTACTGCAGCTCTGTTGAAGAGCAGTAACTTTCCTCTGAAAAGTCTTAACTCTAAGCCCTGCAGCTCTGCCGAAAACTGAAGGTTTGTCTTGGGAATTCCCAAAAGTTCCTCTTGGGAGCTGAGGATTTGCAAAGTAGCAGTGAACAGAGCCCTCCTGATCCAACCGGGTTGGAGTACTCTCACACTGGTACAGTCGCATCTGCGATGGAAGATGTATTAACCATTTCAACAGAGAAAAAAAAGTCCTGCCAGCCCTATGATTAATTGATGAAACCTCATTTCCTGTGGGTTTCTCTCTCATGCTTGACTGAGAGCTTGACCTGAATCTTGCCCTACAACTGGGTCATTCTCTACCCAGTTGGGAGCCCTGTTTTCTGAAACAGGATGAGTTTGTGTTGCAGTTTTTTCATTGTATGGTGGGACTATGCACCCTGCTGTGATTTCCAAGCTGAGAGCAAAAACAAAGAAACCTCCTTCTTCAAAATGTTCGGTTGTTTTGTGATTGGCGGAGCTGGTGTAGCCCAGTTTCCTACAGATCCATACCTCAGCCTGGCCTGGACTGCCTGGTATCTAGCAGAGGGCGGGGACCCTCAGTGGTGAGGCTTGTGGGATCTCTCTGCGTTACCTTGATGCCAGTTTTCATTATTCTTGCAAGGACTTAGTTTGCTCTTGGGCCTTTATCCCTCTGTTTGTTTTGTTGGAAACACACCAGCAAGTTCCATGCTTCCTTAGGCTGCAGGAGGTGGGACACAGCATCAGGGCAAAACAGAGATTCTGTGAGCTTGATGGTGTCAGCCTCAGTTCTTTGGGAAATAAGGATTTTTAAATTACCCCTATAACCAAGAAGAGTTAAACCAGGCTGAAATCTGGTAAGGATTTGTCCCTCCACCACTGTGACCGGCACGGGGCGATTCTACACAGTTCTGCATGGAAGCAGCACAGCTGGGGCACCCAGTAACCTCTCCTGACTCCTTCACACCCCAAAACATGCTCTGCATCGTGGTTTCCAAAGGACTGCGAGCTAAGGGTATGTGGGCTACTCCTTCCAGAGCAGACTTCTGCATAAATTGCCATAATAATACTGCAAAGCAGTAGGAAACCCAATTTTTCCCTCCTACACTCTCTCTGCTGCTCGTTCCCACTGGTGCTGATAATACAACATACGTATTCTCCAAGTTTATCATTTAGTGGCCACAATCCAATAAACTCTTCAAAGTTTTCCCCTCCTACTCTCCCCGCAGCCTCCTTCTTGCCGTCAGCCTCCCAGAGACTTCTCCATCCCTCACCCAAGTCTGGGATCTTCACCTGCTGCAGCTGCAGGGAGCTTGCACAAGCAGCTGCAGGGGGAAAGGGGGATGGAGCAGCTTTGAGGAGAAGCGGAGCTGGCATGTTGCGAGGGAAGGATGTGGCTGCTAAGCTACTGCCAAAAGGGGAAGAGTGGAGTTTTAAAAAGCTGCCACACAATCCTGGGATGACAATTACTCAGGAGTGGCGCAAGAGACCAGCAACTGGTTCCCATCAAGTGAGGACCGGTTGTATCTGCAAGTATGATCAAGCCATCCTAACAGCAAGGTCTGGAACGACTGGATAGTGAGGTTTCTGAAATACACATGGTAGCAGAGAACAAAATCCATTCTTCTGCCTTTATTTGTGGGGTTTGGTAAATATAAACAATAATAAAGAGCAGAGACGACTAAAATAGGAAGGCTGGTTTTGCAGGCATGACAGCAGCAAAAATAGACAGATTTTATAAATAAAGATGTCCTGGAAATCAGAGACTTCTGAGTTTCAGGCTGCTCATCAGCTCAGCTGTTCTGGCTGGGGTCTTCTCTGCCAGTAGGGCACAGGAGATTTGTGCAGGTGTAAATAAGCAGTAATGTAAGCCCATGCATGAAATTCCATTCGTGTAAAACAGCCCCATTCGTTGATCAGCTCGTGGCTATCACGTTAACCCACGTGGTTAAATTAGGGCTGGAGGTTTGCTCAGAAGAGGTTAAATCAAAGTGTTTGAAGACAAGTGTATTTCCACTAAGCCGAAGACTGCATGTGTTGTAGAACAAATGGAACCATGTCAGTCTGACTTGAGAAAATAAAGCTTTTGAGCTGACCTTCTTCCAGGAGAATGAATTTGCATCTTCCGGAGTGAGTAAGTCTCACTTCAGTGATCTTATCTCAACAAAAGGCAATAATAAAATGAGAGGACATGGAGGAGGGTGGTGAAGGCAGTGAAGTGATGGTATAGATACCGTATGAGGAGGAAAGACTAGAAAAATGAAGAGACTCCAGTCTGGAAGAAGAAAACCTTGGAGCAAGCGAAGACTGAGAAGTCTGAAGAGGTCCAAGAGGTCTGGTGGGGACCCTGTTCCTCACAACGCAGGAGCAAAGGAGCACGGAGAGAAACGTTCAGGAGCCGGGTCTAAAGCAAGCAAAAGGAAATACTTTTTCACACAACACATAATTACATTGTGGAACTTATTGCCACAGGATGTCATGGAGGCCAAAAGTATAAATGAATTCAAAAAAAAAAAGGATTACACAAATTCATGCAACCTCCGGCTCAGGAAGTCTCTCAACTGCTGATTACTGGGAGCCGGGAGGGTATGCTGGAGGAAGGATCACTTTATCCTCTCCCTCTTCCGATATCCCTTCCTAAGCATCTGCAGCTGGCCACGGCCAGGCACTGGTTATTGCCCAAGGTGAACGTTTATTCTGAGCCAGCCTGGCAATGCTTACATCCTCCTGGTGACTCCCTATGGATGGAACCTTAGGGACCAGAGGCACCTCCTGGCCGCATACACGACTGACCCCTAATTTTGTTACCTCCAGCCTGCTGCGGTCCCATTGAAGTCCACCGTGGCCACTCTTTGCTGATTTAGGCTGGTGTAATTGAGGCCAGATTGAGCCCTGAAACCTTCAGAGAGACTCTTCCGCTTTCCGTGCCCCTGGGATTAAGCGCTGAAATCTCCGTGCTAAAACCTTCTTTGAACAGGGATGGCAGATAATGCGCAAACTGATTAAAAAAACCCAGCACTGGGGAAAGTTAAATATTAAAGAGCCAAGGCCCAGTTATAACTGCTGCTGCCGTCCCTCCTTCATCTCCTGCCAACTGCCTCCAGGATACATATGCTGACACTGAATTTCTACCTCACAAAAGCGGCCGCAGCATGGGCTTTAAACTCGGGCCATTAATGCCGAGATAGGAAGCAGAAAAATAGAACAAAGGCAGCGAGGGGCTCTTCCAGCTCGCACCCACCCCAACCGTGCTCGATCCATCCCTGCAGCATCGCAGGGTGGCTGCCCTGGAACCCCCTGCCCCAGCGAGGCATTTTCCTTCTCCGGTGTTTCCTTTGACTTCCCAACATTAGTAGGTCTAAAATATTTTGCTGCCTGCTTAGCCCTGTTGTAACTAAACTATAATTTTCACTAGCGGGGAAGAGGGATTTCAGAGAAACATCTGGTCTCGTTTCATCAGGATAACAGCTCTGTCTCTATTTATACACAGCCAGGATCGTTGTAGCTCTCAGCTGTTCTTCACTCGACAGCCCCTTTCAAGCTGCCGTGTCCCGCTCGGTTGGGGCGGGCGGGGGGCTGAGGCCAGCCTGCTGCCACGTGAAACAGGAACCCGGCCTAAAAATGGGGACTTGTGAGAACTTGTCCTCTCAACACTTGGCGCTCGCTGTCTGCCGGGCTGGTGACAATGTGCCTTGATGGTTGGGGCTGCTCCTGTCCTTCCATCCTGGTGGAGAGAAAATGAGGAAAACCCCACTGATCGGGAAAATAGTAGCAGTTTGTTCAGTAATCCCGGAGATTTTGCTGGGTGAGGATCAGGCCTGCGATCAGCTAACCTCATCGGTCTGAATAAGCCGGCCTTGATAGCCTGAATTTTCCTCTGAAATCCACATTGTGATTTCAGAGGAAAATCCAGACCATCGAGAAGCAACCAAGTGGCCCTACCTTTTCTCTACACGTTGTTAACAAACAAACTGTGACCCTGCAGAGACATGGGAGGGTCAGAGACTCCGCTTGGGAGGGTGGCATGTCCTACTTAATTCACCACGGTGGGAAGAATCCGCTCTGCTGCCTCCACTCCAGTGCTCACAAGACATCACATCTCATTCAGCATGTTTAAAAACCCCTCAAGTCAAATGGTTGAGTACCTGGAAAATTACCAGACCGCACGTTCAGCAGCGCAAGTCGCTGTATAAAATGAACGCTCATCTCCTGAATAATGATGGCATGTAGGTCGGCATTAATCATCTCGAGAAAGTCTACCCACTGCCCTGCTTTTCCCTCAAATGGGCTGTTCCTCTCCTCCCATCCCAATCTACTTCTAGCCCTGCGTGCCCCCAAAACACAGCTACTTTAGCATCACTCCCTCTCCTCATTTCAGGAGATCTGGACTGGTTATTAATGATTTTCTGATACACAGCTACGAAAGGAGGAGCCCCTTGGACACACAGATTTTTGTAACCCAGATGAGACCAGCGTTTTCCAGATGCGACTATTGATCGTACTGAGGTTGCAAACTCCCTGGAGCAGGATTGAATTTCACCCTGCATTTGTACTGTCTGATGGGAACCTGCCCCTTCAATATACCACTTCAAAATACTGTTCTCGGCAGTGACCTGAGGTTGGGTACATCAATATTTGTTTACTCAGCTCGGGTCTAATTTTCATATGCGCTAGGTAATCCATCTGAATGCAGCAGAAAGGGCCACTCCTGCCTGAACCATCAACCAGGCAGAAATGTGCACCCTTCCCAAAACACCATCCTTGAGGAACAACTCTTGAGGAAGGAAATTTGGCACAGTCTTGGGAGAACATAGTCCGAATATAAACCCTGGTGATTCTGTGGACACTTTGGGGTGGAAGCTTGACCATGTGAGCTCTTCCCTTCCATGACTTTTCTGCTTGGGAAACATTTTTATTTTTTTTCTTATTTAAGACAGTTCCTTTGCAGCACATTGAGTACTTTTGCAAACTGTGTCAGAAGCATGCTAAACTGGCCAATTTCTGTCTGATTGCTGAGAAATGTTCTCTCACCCTGAGCAAAACTATGCAAAGGAGACTAGCAGCATCTTATCCTCCAACAGGATGCTCTTACAGCGAAATCTGCCTCTGTCCCATCCCCTTTATAAAAAGCAAATGTGAAGGCATGTGCAGCACTGACCTTTTCTTCCCCTCCCCCAGGATCTGGGGAGGAGGGGAGTGGGGAAAGGCTGGTGCTGCAATATGAAGTTCTGATTTGGGATATCTTTGCTTTGGGCCCTGGGGTGTGAGGTTTGGACACAAAACCCGAGGAATGGCTGGATGTGGCCTTGCCAGGGTACCTGAAGTCTGATCAAAGGCACTCACAAGTCGGTGCAGAGCCCCTGGAGAGAAGGTAGAGGTTCCTCTCTGTCTGCTGGAGATGCTCAGATCTTCTGCTCTGGCAACACGTCCCCTCGCCTTGCAGGTCAGGAATATCCAGACGCAAAAAAAAAAAAAATAATAATAATCCTTCAGCTTGTCAAAAGCAGTCAGATGGCTGTAAAGCCCAAATGACACACATTTTATTTTTATTTTTATTTCTCTTTTTAAGAGCGGCTGCCTGTCTGCTGCTGCCCCTACTTTAAAACAAAACAATCAGCCTCCAGCAACCTTCAGAACAGATCTGTAAAACTCTCCAACTGACTCTAACAAGCAAAGGCAAGACTGTGACAAACCTGCCAGCTTTTCTCTTCTTGAATTGGATCATCTACAGGGAGCACAGACTGGCATTTAAGAATGTAGCCTTTGAACTGGTCCTTTTTTTGTGCTAAAGCTGGTCCCCGGGATATCGGGGAGGTGACGACAGCAGATGCTGTGATGAGTCAGTGCAGAGGAGGCTGTGGGATGGCCATGGGGTCAGTGAAAGGGTACATTTGCTGGACTGTACTCAGCCAAAAAGGTCTGGGTTTTATCTTTGGGCAAGAAGCGAGGCCAACAAGGAAAGAATGATTTATTTGTCCCTATTTTTCTTGTCAGACTGCAGGTTACATGACTTGGCATGAACTTTGAGAAAATAATCGCTAGTTTTATCTACATCTTTATCAACACAGGCTTCTTTTTCAGGGCTGCCTATATTATTAATTTATCCAGCTTCTTTCTACTATGTTATATATTATATATAACCCACCAAACAGATGGGTTCCTTTCCTTTGCTCTTGTGAGTGGAGACAGATGCAAATGAATAGGCACTTATGCTCTGTTGTGTGGTTACCTAGAGAGGCTGTTGTTTGCAAACAAAGGCTGTACCAGGACACAAATAGCTTCGTTTGGTGTAGCCTGGAGATGCACTTCATTAAAAATACTGCTGTGGTGTCCCCCATGCTGCCCTGCAGTGTTTATCATCGAAGCCGAGCACGGCGGTGGTGGCAGCATCCACCAAAGCAGAACTGATCAAGAGCACTTGAAGATGCTGACATGTCAGAAGAAAGGAGGAGCAAAACTTATCAGCTCCCCTCCTTTCCTCTCCCAATTCTCTAAGCTATTGTTTCTTTAGATGTCTGAATAAGTAAAGGAAAAAACACTGCTCCAGAGCACAAGGCAGCCGTTTTATAACAGCTCACATACAGATACAACATCCAGCTTTCTCCCCTGTGAGCAGACCCAGACAGTTGATGCACGTTACCTTGCACCACAAACGGTAGCGGCTCATGGCAGGGGCTGGATGCCAGTTTGGGGAATTTCCTCGTAGACCACATGGAAGTAGTAACTGTAGCTGCCAGCTCTCAAAGCTAAGTCCAGCCCTGTCTCCTGCAGGGACGGCACCTGCAAAAGATGCTGGGATGGGGATGCATCTCTGCCTGTCACCTGTGAACCTCCTGGGAGCAGAGCCTGCCCCATAGGGTTGATGGCCATGGTGGGTCCTGGTCCACAACTAGGCATCATGGTGACATGAATAAGATATCAGCGTAGTTGTTGTAGACTGTCCCTGTTAAAAATGCAGAGATCACTAAAGCTATGTGCCCATGATTGTCCAGGTTCAAGCTGCATTTAACGTAAAATGTAGGAATCTCAGAGTTGGGTAATAAAAAAATCTGAGTCTCAGAGCAAGAATTGCCTTGTGGTGGAAAATGGCTGTGTGGTGAGGGTCACAGCAGCCCTTCAGCCCAGAGTGCAACCAGGATTTAGGGTCGCAAGGAGAAGATTCAGGACATTGAAGTAGTACAGAGGCAGACTGAAAACCATAAAAACATCTTGGGCACTTGAGAAGAAACACCCAAACAGACCTGCCTCCACTGAACACAAGTTTATAACCACATGACAATGGCAACAGCCACAGTCAGAGCAATGATGTAGCTTTGTGCTACATTGTGCTTTGATGTGCCGTGTTCTCTCCTGAGAAGGTCCAGGCTCAGTCCCTCTGCCTTTGTTTTGCCTGCCAGGCTCTGCAAGGATTTTGGTGTTCTCTTCTGCTGGGTGTCAGTACTTGGCCAATTATTCCATAGAGAGGCACAGCAACATCCCTCCAGCAGCCGTACCTGCTGCTGTGCCTGTGTGGCATTTGGGGCATCAGATGTACTACCTCAGTCAATTAAAAGTGTCCCAGGAAAAAAAAATACTGCCATTTCATTTCCACTTTTCCAGGAATAAAGCATGCATTTGGAGTGCAGATGACAGTGGTGCCATCCATGCAGGGGAGGAAGAGATCCTTGAAGGTGCTGAGCAGCCAGGAGCAATGCTCAGCAGCTGCAACACAGGGAGGAGGCAAGCAGCGTGGAACGATACCATTTTTACAATCCCTATTCTGCCCTTAATTACAAGCTTAAGTGATGGCTAATAAAGATGATCCAAAACAAATAAATTGAGCTGCTGCTCTAATTAAGCGGCTTTTGCGGCATGCAACGAGCCAGACCCATCTGTGTCGTAGTTCAGCAGAAGCCAGGAGGGTTCCACGAGGGATTCATCTGAATTGCATCTGAACTGCATCAAGGAGGAAAAGGCAGCGCTGACCATTACGTTTCCTACAGTGCTAAATCAAGAAACACTGGTCTGTCCCCCAGACAGTCATCCTGGGCAGGGGCACAGCCATCCACATACACTTCATTTGATTGCATCTGCCTTTATAGCAAGTACATTAACATGAAACCTTCCGTTGTTTACGGGAGGGATGCAGCGACTGTTTTTCTGCCCAGGTAATACTGTAACAGTAACACTTCATGGCTGTGCCCATTTTTTAACCAGCCCCGTACGGCAGAGACAAGAAGCGATTACTAATGGACGTATGCTTATTTGATGGATGAAATGAGCTGACAGATTCCCTTTGGCAAATTGCAGCAAAAGGCTTTTCAAGTTGTCCACTTAATCTCACAGGTAAGGGCTGATACCCGGGAAGAGCAGATGCAAAGGACAAGGCATAGAAGCGCCCACGCTGTGACTGCCCTGCATGCTGTGACTGTCCTGCAGATATACAGCTCTAATTTCAGGAGCCTGAGCTCCCAAACCACGGCTAACGCTCCCGCAAGCCTCCACTCTCCAGATGTGCAATGCCCAGTCACCTCTGTGGGTACAGTTCAAAATGTTTAGGGCTCCCTGAGCTTAAGTGCAAATTTTTGCCTGAGAAATACTGAGTATCTGGGAGACACGTAGGATATTATATTCCTCCATCCTCTGTACTGTCCATGGAAGGGTGTAGCCTCAGCGTCATATCTTCTATGACCACAGCTGATATTTTAAAATCCATTTACCCCAGAGAAAAGCCGGTGCGCTATCCTTTCGTAGGACTCCTATCCAGGCTGTATATGATGTCTTGTACGTGCCCCAGCGTTTCTGAAAATGGTACCAGCGTTCAGCCTGAGCTTGCTTTCTTCTTCACGTCACCACAACACACCAGGGCTAGTGGTCATGACCCCAGTAAGAAAAGCACTGTCTTCCTAAACTATTAAACACCAGTTATTGGAGCTAATCCTAGAAGGAAAAAGGGGATAGTGAAAATCTCATGCCCATTCAGATGGAGGGCACTCTGTGTTGTGCAGCATCAGCTGGACCTCTGAGACGGTGCCCTGCACAGATCCCATCCATCATCAGTCCTGTCATGCTTTGGTCTTAAGAGCTCTTGCAGGATTTTATTAGAAGAAACCCCCTCTGTTCCTCATCCCAAATGCCCAGAAAAAATGGGTGGTCACATGCAAACATGCCGCTTCACTTTAAGGTAAAGACAAGGACACGCAGGTGGTGTGATCACCGGTGCCAAGCAGGAGCTGCCTCTGGTATGATTAGCCAGCAAAGTTTACCCCGTGCCATGGCATGGGCTGGACAGCTACATGGTGTGTGTGGCACAGCACAACCCTCTGCCTTCGCAAGGTAACTGCTATGTGGACCAGTAACTACTAGACACACTGCGGTCTTCCTCTTTGCGCCACAACTGTAACAAATAGCCACACTGATTTCTCCAGACCCAAATTTATCATCTCACAACTCCCTCCCTCATATGCATTCCCATCCGCCTTCCGGACAGGGAGTTATTACAAGATATTTCAGCCCAAGCAGCACACTATTTTCTCTGAAAATCATGTACAAATGGCAGAGCAGCTCCAAAGCAGGAGATTACCCAGGGGAAAAGGATGAGCTTGTGGTTAAACCATGGGATGGAGAGTCAGCAGATCAGGGTTTCCCATCCCCTGGCTCTGTGAGCTTTGACTCAACTCGTGGCCCATGCATGTTTGGTTTCCCCATCTGGAAAGCCTATGAGATGACACGCTGCGATGGCAACACACAGCTGTTTATAGCTGCTGGGAACCACCATGTCCTCCTGCAAAGGCACACTCTCTCACTGCAAAAAATCAAGCCTTCAGGATACAAGATGCTCCTCTGCAACATTTTCCACCAGTGTGGCTCACCAGAGCTGCAAAGATCTACTTAGATATTTCAATATTGACCCAATATTGAAAGCATCAGTGGGCACTCAGTGCCCAGTCCCTGGGGGACGCGCAGCCACAGGCACATAGGTGGCTGTACCCGGGGAGCCGTGCTGTGGGGCCACCCTGCTGCCTTCCCAGCTGCCTCCCAAGGTGAGATGGGGCATGGGGAGGGGGCTGGCAGGCCCCGAGCCACCTTTTCTTTTTTCCCCCATCCATTCCTCTCTCCCCTTCAGCACCCACTGCCTCCTGAGGGGCAGCTCAGCCCCAGGGCAGGGCTTCCTTCGCTTCCTCACAAGCCCAGCACTGGAGATCTTCGTTCCCACACCACCTTGCTGGAGCATCCCTGAAATCCTCCTTGGCTTTCGGTGGGAGGGCTGTATGCTATTAAGTCATACCTGGTGAGAAGATGGGACAGTTTTACCTCCTGCAGGCTCTTGTGTTTCAGGATGGGTATCCAGGAACAAACCTCCTGGAGAAGAGGTGCTCAGGGCTACCAAGCCACACTGTGCACCAAGCTGACAAAGCCCCTGGTCAAGCAGGATGTTCCATCCCCTCCTCTGCAGCCCCACCAGGTACAGTGCCTGCTGCAAAGGCTTGTGGCATTTGATGAATCCCCGAGAATAATCTAATGCCCCTGTATTGGAGAAGTCAACTCACGTTCCTCAGGGGAGCTTGTACCTGCTCTGCTCTCAGCTCCAGGATCTGTTGTTCCTCTGTTCCCTTCATCATCTGCTTCAGCACCCTCTTCTCTTTGGATCTTTCCTGCTGTCCTTGTCCCCTCTGCAAACACTACTGCCAGCGCAGGGGCCACCAGCTTCATGCACTGGAGAAAGCCCAGCTCTGGGAATTGGACAGTACCTCCAGCCCCCTCTGCACCTCCTCTGCCCTGTCCATTTGCCCTGAAACTCTTCACAGCACAAGGGCTGCCCCTTTTTTGTATTCGGGCAACACCTTACAGCAGGTCAGCCCTGCTTTCAAATCAGCCTCTTAATGCTGCATTAGCAAGAACAATAACGTCCCCTCTCCTGGCTCTTTACAAGGAGGGTCTTTGCCTCCCATTTACAAGTGTGGACCCTGAATGTACACAAGTGACATGTCCAACATCTCCAGACAGAGAATCAGCAGCAGAGCTGGGAGATCTCCAGTGAAGCGGGCTAAGGACAGGACATACAAACAGACAAAGGTTATATGCAGGTTGCAAAAGGTATAGAAGGAAAGGGGAAAGTTAAACCCAGGCTGCAAGGCAGGGTGGTGTTCAGATCTGACCTCCACTGTCTGCCAGCCCACCCCAGCATACAGCCCCACCATGGTGGTAGAGTGTTCAGTACGTATTTGCCACGTCCTTGAAAGAGAAAGAGTTTGAAAAATTGTTGGGCTCCCCCCCCCCCCCCAGTTATTTGTGCTGGGGAAAAGGGATGACACACTTAAAACCCACAGGGCCTCATGTACGTGCACCAAGGAGATAAAAAAATCCACTGATGTCTCCTGTAATAATCAACATAGACAGAAAGAATGAACATCCTCAACTGAAGCATAGCACACAACTGCCGCAGCACAATAGCTGCTCCTCAATACATGCTGTCCATTTTCCATCAGGTCCCGTGGGACAACATCTCGGGGGGAATCCACACAAGCCAGCACAAAACCAGTCACTGTCCCCAGTTTCATCTGCTTGAGACTGTGACTTATGGAGAGCATCGGTGCCTCTGAGAGATGGGACAGGTCAGCGTGGCAGCTGGAGAAACCAGGATTTGGTTATTCAGCCTTTGCTGCAAACTCAGAGCAGCGCCTCTAAAACGCTTCTGCTGCTGTGGGATGGGAGTTAACGTTTGCCCCCTTCTCTTTTGCAGGTCCCTGTGGGTGTCCATTACTGGGGGCTAAATTAACAGCTATCTTGGCCTGCCAGGGACTGCATCTGGAAAACCATGTTCTTCCTTTCACTCCTGGTGAGAAGGTGACTGATCTGTGCAGAAAGTGTAGAGTAACTAAAACTGAAGTATGAAGTTCTCGCTGGGTTAAGAGCTGGGAAGGAAAGGTCACTGCAGGTGAAGCAGGGGTGCACTTACAGCACCTTCTTAGAGCCAGCGAGACCACCACATTTTAACATCCTCCTTGAAGATACTCAGTGTAAAACATTTTGCATTTTCAAGGTAGCCTGCGAAGAGCACTCACGCTAGTCTGAGGAGAGCTGCAGTAAATATTAAACTTGCCTGAAAGCTGAGAAAACCAGAGCATAGGAAGATTTGGGCAGGGCTGGGTTCTTCTGTCCTAAGTGCAGAGCTGCTCAGTGCTGCAATAACTTGCATAAGCACGAGGCACCCTGGCACCGTGGGCAGGGGTGCCAGCCTGTCCCTGGGCACACATGCCACCCTGGCAGCAGACACAGGGGCTGTTCCCCTGCTGAAGGCATGTCCTTGCCCCTTGCAAAAAACCCCGCTGGCCCCCAAGCCCCTGCATCTTTCAGTGCATGGGTGATGCTTCATGCACTGAGACTAAAAATTTTCCAGTCCACGAACGCTGTGTCCTGTGCCTTGATCACAACCCTGGAGTCCAAAGGCGTGAAAATATCTCCTTTCCTCTGCAAAAACGTACTGGTATTATCAATTAAAATAAACCCACACCTAATTGAGCAGGCGGTTGCTGTCTGCTGGGCTGATGCTGCCATCTTCTGCCCACCCAGCGCTTTGCTGCCGAGAGCTTCCCCAGCCCAGGGACCTGCCCATGTGCAGGCAAAGGAGAGAGGGAATGAAAAAAACCAATGCAGGAATGTAAGAATTTAGGAACAGCCTCATGGTCCCTCACATCCACTGTGGATGGAGATCCAGAGGTGCGCCGTGGAGGTTGTCCTCTGCACTGGGGCTGTGGCTGGGAGTCCGGGGTGCTGAGCCCTGCCAGGTGGAGAGAGCAAAAGCTCTGCGTGAGCAATCACGTCCAAAAGATGAAGGGGGTAAATACATGCAGTTAATGCAGTTGCTAAGTGGACTGTTATTAGAAACAGCTTGAGCTGTTCACGGTTCTTCCAGAAAATGCAGGAAAATCAAATGTTTAATTCAGAGAGAGCAGCAGAACCATACAATTTCTCTCCTGACACACATCCTAAAAGGGTTGGTTGTTGTTTTTTTTTAGCAGGGATACAGAGTAATTGGTGTGACTGGCACTAAAGCTATGGTGGCAGAGTGTGTCATTGATCAGAAGTTAAGGATACAGAGCATTTGTTTTCCAAAATCGCAAAACACTTTTTGTCTCTTTGTTCAGGGCTTTAGTTCTGCCAGAGCTGCTGCCTCACAACCCTCCAATTACTTTTCCCCCTTCCTCTGGCACTGCTGGCAGAGTGGGATGCTTGAGGCGAGTTTTCCCAAACAGTGGGCTGTTAAAAGATGCAAAAACTGTTAAAGCAGATATTTTCACATACCAAGCCCCCACAATGCCTCGCCACGGGTACAGTTCGGCAGAGCTTCAGCCCCATCCTTCCTTGGGATTAGTCTTTTTGCGGGTCTTTGTAGGCAGATGTGGTGGCAGATCCCTGAGGATGCGGTGGCATTGCCACCTATGGCACAGCCTCGCTGGCTCTTGATCGTAGGGCACGGCTTCGGCTGGGGTAAGTAACAGCAGCTCAGAGGCAGCATGTGAAGCGTAACCCCAAACCTGGGCATTTCAGCTGTCAAAACGTTGTGGCATCTTGTCTCTTCTGCACACCTCTGTATAAGCCGGGGCAGGTCATTTCAGGTTTGTGCCTTGATTTTCCCTCACTCTAAGCAGGGGAGAAGCGTGCAGATCCCATGGAGGTGAGGATTGCACAGCATCCAGGTGGGATGTAGCCAGCGAGAGACATGTTCAGCAGCCCCAACCTGTTGAATTTCAACAGCATTAAATTGCCAGGGGATGCAGGAAAGGCAACTCAAACTAAACCCCCCCAGATACAGCACAAGCTTTAAAATTGTTCAACATGAACGTTCTTCAAAGAATTTGACATGCCTGGTGAACCTGTTCATTGCTGAGAGACTTTATACACCACAGGCCACATGCAGTGGTGAATTAATTCCCCGTTCCCCAGCTGGGAAGTGTCCCAAGCAGGTGACATGGCATAGCTGTCTCACCTAAGACCAGCCTGCTGTCCATGTGTGTGTCTCCTGATGCGGCCCTAGGACAGCAGTTCCAGTTTGGAGGAACTGGCTGAAATGCAGAGTTCTCTGCTCCTCAAGTATAGAAGCATCATTAGACAAAACCATAGAGGTTAAGCAACTTCCCGATGTCCACACAGAGAAACAACAGCAGAGGTGGGGGCAGCCTGCAGAAATCACGTCTACACCTCGATTCATGCAATCCTCCTCCCCCCGCCCTACAGCAGAGGCAATTACACGGTCTGTCTGAAGAGTACAGCAGTGACATTTTCTCTACAGCCTGGAGTTAATGTACTTCTGCTTGTAAAGTCAGCCAGCAAATGCAGATGCTTGCTTAGCAGATGATTTCGCTTTGCTACATCAAAGCTTTGGGCTGGGGCAGAGCCAGCCTCCTGGGTTCAGCTGAGGTGGGGAGGGGACCTTTACTCCAGAGAGGTACCCCTCAGATAGCTGTGGTACCCAGCACATCCTTGATGGCGGGAGGGATTCTTGTGGCCTGGAAACATATCGTCCCTTTCAGAAATCAACAAATTTTTTTTCTGCTGTGCCATGTACATATACACATTTTAAACACATACAGAGGAAGAGCTGGGTCACTGGCTCCAGCTTCCCATTTGCTATAAACAAAACAAAAAAGAATCATACCTCCAGCCCAAGATGCTCTGTGCTTCCCTAAGAGCAGCTTTTACACGAGGTGGTGGGTTTTCCTTTGGTCTCAGGTGGTAGCAGCAGCTGGAAGTGACCCCAAGTACGAGCTGGCCCTGAAAAGCAGCACAAGCCATGGCAGAGCCACAGCTGGAGCAGACAGAGGAGGTGAAGATGCTTACAGGCAGCAGAGCAGTTGACGTGGCTGTTGAGGCCATCAGCAGGGACATCTCCAAGCCAGCTCGGCAAAGTTGCACTGAAATGAAGGCCCTGCCTTATGCCAAACCCATGTGAACGCAGGTGATGCTGTTGACCTGTTTGAAGGTTTTGCTGCCCCATGGGGGAAGGTTAAGTGAACCTGTTGGGCGCTGTGTGCAGAGCTGCAGCACAGGGAAGGCTGTTTTAGGGTCCAGATGCAACATCTGTGCTTAAGCTCCCTGTGCACACAGAGGGGGTGTGGGTGGGATAGGGCTTTGCCTTGTTACTTTTTTTTTGTTTAGGTTTTTAAGTATGCTGTTTGAAAACGGATGCCAAAGTACAACACTCCAGACCAGAGCTTTTCATACCTGAAAGCTCAGCATCCGCAGCAGTTCAGCCCTCCTCAGGGTGCAAGTACTGCCTCAAGACCAGGTGCAAGAGCCAGACTAGAGGTGTCTTTCCTCCCTCTCCCTGCAGGTTGGTGTGGGAGGGCAGGATTGTGGGGATGGATTTTGCCAGAGGAAAAATCCCCTCGGTTCCCAGGAATCTGCTGCTTCTAAAGAACACATCTGCCACGAGAGCATACCGAGTCCATACCAGGAAGATGATTTCCCCATTTTTTCCTCTATCTCATCCATTTGTCAGTGTTGCCAGGAGGGAAATATCCACCCCCCCACCCCCCACCACCGTTGGAGCAATCTTCAAACTAGAAGAGGTAAGCATGAAGCAGATTCCTCAGGATTATTTTAGCAAAGCTCTTTTTCTGTAGGTAGAAACAGGTTTTTGTGTGCAGTTAGACTCTGGCACAGAAGCCTCCAGAGTCCTGCTTCTCTAAGACACAAAAATATTAAATCAAGAAATCCCATTTTCCCCTCACCCTTTTTAATCTTCTTTCACTGGGTTTGAGCCAGGGAGGCGTGAACTCCCGGTTCAGTACTGCAAGGCCAGAATTGCGATGTGCTCAATAGCAAAGTCATGTAAAAACTGCTCACTCCCATACCAAAGAGTTTGTGTTCTTAAAGAATAACGTGCTGGATAATATTTTAGAAGTGGATTAGCGGATCCTGGTGTGCCTTCATTTGCATTTCCCCCCTGAGCACCTCTGAAGGTGTTCAAAACATTTTTCTCATTTGATGGTATTTTAATCCTTAAGCAATGGCTCAGCTCCTCAGAAATATTTACATAGCCACCATCTAGCACATTCAGGGACGTAAGGCAGAAGAATACCCAGAAGTATGAGTTATTGCAGTCCCAGCTGTGGATCCCAGGGATGGAAAGCCCAGACCCAGATGCAGATTTCTCCCACACATCCTCATTCTGCGCCTTCCTGCCCTCATGGCCATCACCGTAAATGCTCGTGGCTTTTGGGTTTGCAGGTCACTGAAGCCTTCAACCAAGTGCTCCAGCACAGGGTGACAGAAAATATCATCACCTCCCAGAAGTAAATGTGCAGTTTCCCCAGGACTCAGCCTCCTGCTCTTCCCGTGCCCTGAAGAGGATATTCTCCAGGACCAAGGCAAGTGGGCCAGGGACATAAGGTGGTTATGGTGGCTTAACAAGTCGCTGCACATCAGTCGAACAGGGGTACCATTGGTGGCTGTGTGCTTGTAGCCTGGCTCCTTGCTAGGCTTAACCACCAGCTGGAAAGGCTCCTGCCATGGCTCAGAGCTCAGCAGCCCAAGTCAGAGGGGGAAGCTTTTGCAGCTCTGCTTAGCTGCATGGCTGACGCTTTGCTTCACACCTTCGCACAGCTCAGGGCATCCCATAGTGGTCAGGGGTTTCTTGCACCACCGTGCGTGTACTGTACAGTAAACCTGAGGTTCCCTCAGCATCAAGCTTACCTTGTGAATGCCCTCTGTCACCACAGCTGCAGGGCCAGTAATTTTGTCCAGGTTGCGTAGACTCCCAAAATCTTAAATACATTTACACAGTGCTCAAAACCTGACCCAACAATGTTTCTTGGTGGCAGAGGGTCACAGATACAGTCCAGATGTAAGCTGACTACTCGCACAGCTTGTCCAACCCCACCAGTAAGCTATGGGCCACTTTTCCCTTTTTGACCACAACCTACTATTTGGTGTTGGCTGTGGTCATTGGTTACGGGAGCAGAGGATAGCAGCTCACTTCCAGCTTTTTTTACAGTTGGAGCTGTGCAAGGAACAACCGAGGCTAATCAGGGTCCCACTGATGCCCGTTTAGGAGCCACTGCTGTAGGACATCAGAGCAGGGCCCCACCGGGCAGCTGGGTAGCAGCTTGACAGAAAGGTTTGATCTGAAGTGAGGACCAAAATGAGAAAGGCATGGGTGAAGGGATAAAGGTCTGCACGTATGCCTTCAACAGGGAATGAAGTCGCTTGCCCATCCTGCCTCCAGCAGTGACCAGCAAGGAAGGGAGACTGCTCTCCCACCTTCCCTCCACCTCACCCACCACTTTCCCAGGCACTTCTACCTGGGGCAGAGTGTGCTCTTGACCATCTTGGCTTATCAGTCCAGCTTGGTCCCAGGAGGGGCCATTACAGATGCCATTCCCTTCATAAGCGTTACTGCAAACTGAACGCCGCTGGAACCTGAAACTCTGGTAACAAGCTGGTTCTGCTCTTTGAAGCCTATCGAGAGAGGCTTGAACTACAACAGGCTGTGGAGACAACAGTCCAATGGTTTCATCTGACAAAACTTAAATTTGTTTGTGCTGTGCCCTGCAGTTCCACCATTGCATAGGTTCCAGCTGCACAAGCTGCTTCAGCATTGCCTCCGATTACAAAGTGCTTCCTCTGCTGCAATAACCCTCCCGGCTTTCTTAGCGTGCCTTCATTGTGACAGTGACTCCAGTCCTGCTTTGCAGTGCCTTAGACCCTGGAGGAAGTTATTTAACTCTCATCCATCCTTTAAAAAGCTTTGCAGAGTCATCATATTATGCACAGCTTCTCATTGCAAAAGAAAAGTAGTGTTTTTTTAGATTATTTCACTGGTAATCGCAGAAAATGGCCTATTGCAGCAAAGAATTTGTCCAAATCAGCTGTAAGCTATAGCTGTCCTGTAGATAACATCCAGCTCATTTTAGTGTCCTGGAAGCACTCTACAAGCATCCACTATTGAGGCATCATTGTGCTTCAGGTAAATGTGCTGCTTAAAGATAGCACTGAGCATAGACCACTGAACAGGGGGCTCATTTTAGGTGTTCAAGCCATCCCCTGGGTTATGGGCAACACCTAAAGTTAGCAGCCTGATAGTAGCAAAGTAGTTAGCGTGATGGTAGAAAAGAAAAAACCTTACTCTTTTGTACCCACTGAGTTTCCAGCAGCATTTAAGGACTTTAATACATTACAGCTAGGTTACTACATTTAATAGTCTTCAATCATCATCCTGCCATCAGTTTGCTTTGTTGAAATAGCATCGTTGGTGCCTTCAGGTCACGCTGCAGGAGACCCACATTTTAGTTATACACTCTGCATACAGAGACCTAAACAAACTGATTTTTAGTCTACCTGACAGATTTTTTTTTAATAAATTATTACAGTTACAAGTCCCTTATGACTGAGTGCTCCTTACCTTTGTCACATCTTCTCTTGATCTTTCTTTGCCTAAGTAGAAGAGTCTTTGGGCCTTCAGAGACCGCTGTATCTGACAGCCTCATCTCTTCAAGGACAGGGAAGCCATTCAAAGGCTTCTCTTCTTACAAACACTTCAGATAAAATAATAAACATCTTCATTATTTCAGAGCTTTGGATAATTTTTCAGATTTTAACCTCTACTTTCAAACATAATATACTACTTCAAAAAAACAATTTCACTATAACATCTTCTTCTATAACAGCTCACCCAACAGCAGAGACTCACCTTACCCTGCCCCATCTCCCCACAAACCCTCCCACTGTCTCTGAGTGCCTTAATAAGCTTTAGTGTCCTGAGTGGCCTCACCTGAGCATCCCCACCCATGGGTCTGGGGCCCTATATAAGCTCAGCCTGAGGACTTTACTTTTATCTTGAGCTGTATCACAGAGATACTTTTTTCTTAGTGTAACCAGTCTGGCCTTAGACCTTGCTGTTCTGAATAAAGCTAAGTGTGTTTGAGCTGGGTCACTGTCTCCAGACCTGATTCTGATTTGCCAGGTGGACCTCAGACCTACCTTGTTCTTATAGAAACAGCTGGACCTAGGGGCTTTCAACATTCTTCCCTCTAAAAAGAGGTAAAACCTCCTGAGTTATTCATCTTTATAGTCTAGCGTTAGCAATTGAGTGATTGTTCTTCTTCCTGAAGATCTTCCACCATCCAGGTGCTTCCTGTATAACATCTTTCCTATACCATAAGCTGTTTGGTTGTCCTGGTGTCTTCCCTTTGCAGCAGGAGCTGTGGCAGTGCTGGGATTTCCCTTGCAATGGCTCTGTGGGGCCCGCTGCCTTTCTGCACCCCCATTTGGGTGGGGGGAAGCGTTCTTAGGACTTATTTCCTGGGTCATCTCCTGCAGCCTAGTCCTGGTGCCCTGCGAAGAAGCCCCCAGGTACTGCGAGAAGGTTGTGCATCCCACCTAGACTTCAGCCCGCTGAGCTCCTTGACAGTGGGGGTGTCAATAAGCTGGTGAGGTGCAACAGTGGGTATCTGCTACTGCTTGCTGAATAACTTGTTGTTGCCTTCTCCTGGATAGATGCTAGCCAGCTTCACGCTGGGGTAGCTGAGCAACTGTGGGAAGGAGTGTGCTGTTGACCAGGTTCTATCACATTCCTGCTAGGTAGAGTTAAGTAAGGGGGGAAAAAATTGTGACTACCCACAGGGTGTTGCCTTCCTTGGGAACCGTGAAGGATTTCTTTAGCTCTTCAAAATGTCTGCAGTTTTAGTACTTACAATCAGCAAAAAATTGGAGTGGAATATCAACAGAGCACAGCTTTCAAAAACTCATTTTCTTTTTCCTTTCAAGCTGACAATAGGATTTTAAGAAAAACCTTGAATAATGGATATACTTTTGAATAATGGATGTTTCACAGCCAAAGTCCCTTGACTTTTCTCTCTGTGCCTGAATGAGAAGCCTTTTAATTGCACAACACGTGGAGAGGAGGTACAAAATGATGTGTGTCTTGCGCTGCTGATTAACTGATGCATATGCTCCCATTAAACATTCAGAGATGGGTAAGTGTATCCCAGCCTGAAGCTGTATGTTATGCACGTTGGGTTTTTATCAGCTACGGATCTGGTTTGAGATGTTTTGCATTTTGCCTTGTCTCTGTCATGGCTGCCCCTAATTTTCTTTTTTTTGTGGGCTGGATCTGTCCTGCTGCTAGGGAGACCTTTTTCCACATGAAGAGCTTGCACCTTATGCTCTGGGCTCATGTGATGTGGTGTGAGGTCACCTTGTGAAGAAGCCTCCTGAGGTTAGACCATGGAACAAATTTTTGAATAGGGTTTTCCAAAAAAGCAGTGCTTAGGACAAGGGTTTTGCTGAGAGAGGATTGTACCTGGTGAAAGGGTTGTCCTGGTGTCTGTGTCAGGCTGGGTGCTGTGCCCCGGTATGATGGTGAATCCGCCATGTGTGGGGCAGTTGGAACCCCCTGCAAATTAGCTGTGGGGGATGCAGGGAGGGGAATTAGCGCGAACAGCAGTGGTACGGGTCTTGGCTGCTCTTATTCCAGCATGCTGCTGTCTGTCCCTGGAGCTGGCTCTTCTCCAAGTTAATTCAGCTGTCATAAAAGTTTAACTCTGCTGCAGAAGGGAAAAGACAAGTCACTGTGCCCCTGAAAAATGTAAAGGGTGGCTTTGGGGTCAATGAGGGTTTTTTTTTGTGTTCTTTGTCCTCAGTTTCCCCAATTCTTGGTGCAGTGCCCAGCACTTTGGGTGAGCCCAGATAGGCTCAGCTGAGTGAAACCTTGCTGTGCTAGTACTTCGCTAACTTTTGTCTGCACAAAACCCACTTAAAACAAACTATGATCCCATCAGCTCTTCAGTTTTCCTCCCAAGCACGAATCCAGCCAAGAGACCAAGCCTTGATGAACCAACTCTGCTGGAGCCTGGCTCTGTCCTGCTCCCAGCCCTCTGCATCCCGGCTGCGGGGGACCGGAGCCTCAGCTTACACAGAGAAATCCTGCCAGTTTGAACTGGTTTAACTCTGGACATTAGATCACGGAAGACCTACGGAGACAGCTTGTTGGGGTGGCGCAGAGGGTCCCCTGGGCTCCCTGGTATTAGGTTGTTCCCTTCACTTAGAGCTTTTTGGTGATCCTTGCCCCTGTGCGCACGGGAGGCTGCCAGCCAGGTTTCTGGCTTTAAACAGGGCTTGTTTTCTCTCAATTTTGCAGCTTCTTGCCTTAGAGGACAGCTGCAATTTAGTTTTATTTCGCAAAATTTGACGTGACTCGAGACTGTGATTTACTGGCCTTGAAGGATATGGTTTATGTAACCGTGGAGGGCATAAGTGGCTTTTCACGGTAGAGGAGTCATAAATTGAGATGAAAAAAAATGAGGGAAATGTTACTGTCCAACTTTACAAGGTAGCACTAAGAACAGGACGCAGTGAAGCCATCTATAATTGTCAAGGGTCTTTATTGTCCCTGATTGCGTGTAATAAAGCTCCTGAACGAGACCCATGGCCTCAAATATGAAGGCAACCAACATTCAAGTGTCTGAAAAGACACAAGATGGCAATCTTTTCAAAAGGACACCCTGGAATACCTCGGGGTTGAAGATTTCCAAGCTATCAGCTTTCCTTGCTCTGGCAATTGCTGGAGACCCTGGGAAAGGGTCCGGCTCCAGCTTGCTCCCTCCATGGCCATCAGTAAAGGAGCCCGAAGGTGTGAGGTGGAAACCTCCGAGGGCATCCAAACAAGCAGGGCTGGTAGTCCTGGCTGCATGTTCTGATCCAAACAAGAACTTGGGATCCCTCCCCTGCTCATCCACGGCACGTACGCTGTGAGGTGCAGCGGTCGTAGTCACTGTTGGTTTCTTCTGGGGCTTCTTTTGACACCTGCTTTCCCCTCTTTGCCTTCTGTCCCCTCTGTATCTTCCAACAGACACCGATGCAGAGGGACATCTCATATAGCGAGGAGATTTTAGATAAGGCAGAATAACCTCCTCTTGTTTTTTTACTTAATGGCACAAGAATAGCTTCAGAATTCGCCTCACTTAAAAATTAATTTCCCCCGGTTGAGCAGGGGGTGGTGTGGGGCGGGTGGAAGAATTACCTCTGCTTGGTTTTCAGTGTTTGCCTGACAAATATTTCCAGACTTCTTGGTTTTATATGTTAATTTTCAGCTTAAAGGTTGTAACGCATTGCAATGTGGAAAGGCAACAGGGGCGGTGTGATAGTTTCCAGGCTGCTCGTCCTCGTTTTATCTGCAAATGGTTGAATTTGCAATGTGTAATGATCTCTGTAAGGCAGTTAGCAGCGAGATAAACATCAATTTTATGGCTGGGAAAACATAAGGGGTGTTTCACAGAAAAACGAGAGGACCTGAATACTGAAAGCTCTCTGACCTCAGCACAGTTGAGTTTAGCTCTTGCAGCTTGGGTTGGCCCTCGTGCAGGCAGGCTGAGCCAGGGGAGATGCCCTGGCAGAGCCCACCACAACGGGATGCTGCAGCAGCAGCACAGCCTTTCCTCTAGGGATGGGGGATGCAAGGACTTATTATCCACAGCCAAAAGTTAAGAGGTTTTGCTGGAGTGGGAATCAAGACGGAGATTTCAAATTTCTGGGGGGCTTGCTTTGCAGTAGGAGCTCACGCGGAAGGCTGGAGTTACCTTTGCACGGAGCCAGGCTGGGGACGTGTACAGGACTCCACGGACGGGCTTTGATTTCCACACATAACAGCTTTTTACAGCGCTGTTTCTTCATTGGACACCATGCGGGGTGTAAAATGCTTTTTCTTAATTTGCTGTATGCTGAATGCCTCTGGAACGCAATTAATATTCTTGTCTGTCTCAAAAAATTAATAGGCGTGTCTGGAAGTTGCTAAGTGTACCTGTGTATGTGCAGGGTGGTGGTGGGAGGGGTGGCTCAGTCCCTTGAAGTTGAAGACAACCTAAGGTGGGGAAGAAAGGTGCAAAACCGTGGGTGAGACGTTGCTGCGGAGCCGTGCCGTGCTGGCTGGGCCAAGTCCACACGATGGTGCTAATGCAGCGGCTGCAGGTGGGAGCAGACACGATCCCAGAGCTCCAGGAGCCACCACCTTCCTCCCACGGAGATGTCCCTGGCCTGGAAAGGCCCCAGATGCCACCCCCAGCTGGAGCAAGGGCTCTTACCACTCCTTCCTTGTAAGCCTGGGAGGAGTGATCAAGCTAATTAGTTAATTAGCTGCCATTGAGACTGAGGAGGAGGGCTCTCCCCATGCTGCTGCAGGTGCTCAGCCTGCCTGGGAACCTGAGCTCCTGGGTGGTTTTAGTTTTCTTGGTCTGTGTGAGACATGGAATACGCTGTCAAACGTCCCCAATGCTGGCAGCATGTTCAGGGCTGGTGTTCTCACTGTATAGAATATTTACAAAGAGTTTTTGTGGTTTATGTAGCTGATTTACTACTTGCATTTCTGCCTTGCAGATGTGATGAGAGATGAGCTGGTTTCAATTTTTTAATCTTGACTGTAGCCAGCCCTTTCGATCTCCCCTGCACTGTGACATGATGCTTAAGACATCTCCAAAAAAAAAAAGTGTGCATTTATATATTGCTTATATATCTAGGGGGCTAAAGCTCAGAGATGAGCTAAGCTTCCTATCTGTGCCATTTTAAAAAAAAATAATCTAATCTCAAAACCAATTAGAAACAACATAAATCACCTAAAAATAGCTTCAGGTACCGAAGCCACCTGGCTTTCTCCTCCTAGGTTATGAGGATTTCTGATGAGGCTTGGCTAATTATTCTCACCCATTGGATTGCGGGGGGGACTGGCCGGGGTGTCTGGGGCTGGCTGTGAGCGGAGCCCCAATGCGCTGTGCAAACACCTGGAGGGCATGAAGAAAAATGTTTTCCACCTAATCTTGTTACTGTGACAACAGCAGTGAAACCTTTTAAAGCAGAAAAATACGCTTTTTTAAAAGCAATAGTGGTGTCCCTTCAGCTCTGTCTGACAAATGCTATCTGTGGCGTGTGCTGCCTGCTTAGCAATAGTCCTGTAAGCCGGATGGCAGTCCTATGGCACAGAGCTTGAATTTCCAGGAAAGCTATGAATCCTTTTAAAATAGAAATTTCTTGGCTAGAAGCAATGTAGTTAAAGGGTTACCTTATTCTTTCCCTTTTTCTAGCCCATCTGGTCCTTTTATCTCTGTTTTTTCTTCCTTCACTTTTCATTTCCCAGCTCCTTCCCCTGGCTCTCTCCCTTTCCAACACACTTTTCTGCTTTTTTTTTTTTTTCCTTTAAATTGGTGTTCCCCAGCTGTCCATTTTAAGCCACTTTTGCTACAAGCTTGACATTGCCGGTAATGTTTCTTGCATCTCCTTCCCTAGCATGGACCGGTCCAGAGTTTCCACTCATCTCAACCACAAGCATCACAAGATGCAGCTGCTTTTCCTCGCAACCCACATCCCCCAGGTTTGGGTGGCGACAGCAGCCTGAAGAAATGGGGCTGCTCTCAGCCTCTGTGTGAGATGCTGGTTGAACCCTTGCAGGTTCCCAGTATAGATTGATGTAGGTGCTAGAAAACGGGTTGGAAATGTCCAGCAGTCACCCTTTGGCTAGAAAGCTAAAACGATCAGCCAGCGGCCAAGCAGAAACCTGATACCTTTATATATTAAGTGGGATCCTCATGGTCTCCAGAGATCCTTTCTAGCTTTCCCAGGAGACCTGACCCATCCATAACAGAGCTTTTACTGTCTTCAAAGCCTCCCAAAGTTTTGAAGAGCAGCTGTGAAACGGGTGGGAGATGCTCCGTGTCGTTTTGCCGAAGCAGGTTGGCAGCACAAAGACGGCATTTCCCCGGTTCCTCTTTCTCCCAGTCTACATGGCTGGGCGTGAGGGATATTTTTTCTTTGAAACCTTGAATTCTGCAGAGACCAAGCACTTATTTCTTAGGATCACCAGGGAAAATTTCTTACTCTCCCAGTAGGGTGGAAATTTCAAGGTCTGAAGCTATAATATATGTAGTCTTCTGACATCATTAAGATAGGCTTTCTCTGACAGTGCCACCGTGATGCAAAGCATGCCATCCTGCCCGTGAGTCCCGAATCAATTGGTGTTGCCCTGTCACGGTGGAGGTGCTCACACAAGGCCAGGCAAAGCTGGGACTGTGAAGGCGTGAAAAAAGGGGAGGAAAGAAAAAGAAAAAAAAAAAAGCTCTTTTTCTGCTGGCATCCCATATTCACCTGTGCTGCCCTTGGGATGAAATCTGGCTGCTGACGCTGGGCAGATGGGGGGGGCTGGGGGTTGGGACCTGTGTGCGCTTTGCCAGGGAAAGAGGGAGGAGGTGGCATGTCACTGGGCTGCTGGGGGGAGGACACTCGGCTCCCTGTATCTAGCTTTTACTGCGGCTTGCTATGATGGTTTGCCTTGATTTACTCCATTTTTTGTTCAGGGTGCCTGGGGGAGTTTGGGAAAGGATTTCCAGGCAGGATTTGCTTATGGAGTGAGGCCATTGCACTGCAGGGACGTTGGTGAGGCAGCGCTGGGGGGGACCCCACCGCCATCCTGGCTACCTTCTGCCTGGTGGGACAGATGCTATGTGCTTGACCTGTGGCTGGATCCCACTTAAACCAACAGCTCAGCCAGCAGGTTTTATTTATTATTTAGGGAGTGTGAGGATGTAGAGAGGAGGATACTTATGGCGTGGTTTTTTTGTTTTAAAAAAACCCCACAACCTGCAGGAGAAATAACTGGCTTTTTTTGCTCTTGGAGTGCTGGGTGCTCCATGCCTTGGGTGTGAGGAGACAAGTGATGGGGAAGGTGACCCTCAGGGTGCAAGGAGCAGTGCACGAGCTACCAGGAGCAGTGGCTGAGTGCGGCGGGGGGAGCGGGGGCTGCCCTTTGCCCCCGGGCGGCCGGCGGCCCATGTGGCAGTGGACTTTGGCAGTAGCACCCAGGCGGCGGAGGACGGGCCTGGCCGGCTCCGAGCAGGTGTGTGGGGGGCAGGCAGTGGTGGGAACCCCTGGATGAACATTAGGGGGGCCCTCGGAGGGACTGGAATGACGGGTGCCTGGATGCTTGTGCCTGGGGGCTATTTAGGGCAAGGATTTAACCCTGGTTTTGCTTGGAAAAGCCACAAACTGAGGCGCCCCTGTTCAGTGTCTTCCCCCAGCTCTGAAATTACCCCAAAGCGCCTTAAACTTTGAGTGTGGGAGGGGTGACCTCCACGATGGGGAGGTTTGTGAGCTGTTACGGTGGGGGCATGTCGGGTACTGATGCTGTAAGAAAATATATGGGGGGCTTAAGGGTGGCACCCCCCGGCAGCTGGGGCTTCATCTGTGTGTTGCCTTGGGCTGTCCTTGGGCTTTCCTCTTCTGTGTGGGGCTGTTGTAGATCTGATGTCTGCTTCAGCTACTGTGTTCTTGAAAATCCCTGTTCCAGGGGATTCCCGGACAGAAGAAAATCCCTGTTCCCCCCATCTTATAGCTCATGCGAGCAAAGCTCCCTTTCTCCCTGCCTCTGTCCCTACTTATTTCTTCGAGAATAACTCCTTGTCCTGCTTGTAGCTTTGCCAGCATCCCTCCCCTCACCACGTGTGGGGTTTCCTTCCTCCCTTTACCTTGTCACAGAGGTAAAGCTAATTTCCCACCTCCCCGGGGAGGCTGTGAGCAGTGGTGCTTTGCAGGGCTGGCTGGGGGTGCAGCAGGCTGCTGCCCCTTGCTCCAGGGAGAGCTGGATGCCCGTTGCTTTCAAACCTGGACCATTTCATCCCGGTGTTTTAAGGGGAGCTTCAGGTGCAGGCAGATGTGGAGATGGCTTTTCCTTGCCTCTGGGCATTTTGGGAAGGATGTTGAGCTTCCAGAAGGCTCCCAAAAGCAGAGAGTAGGTGGCAACAGGTTTCACGGGAGGCTTTGAGGGGGACAAAAAGCTGCTGATCAAACACACTGTGACTTATCTCGTTGCTTGCAGGCCGCTAGAGCCATTTGGGACTTAACCTCCCTTCCCACCCCAAAACCAGAGAGGACCCCGCTGGCAAGTTTGCCATGAACCCCTGGCCCCCTGCCTGGCCACCCCAGCCCCGGGGGAGGCAGGCAGCCTGGGGGGCATGGGGGGAGGCTCACCAGGGCCCCAGGTGGCAGCTTCTCCGCGCAGGACCCCCGCATCGACCCGGCTCTTGGGATGGGGGCCAGCTCCCCGGCCACCCCTGGGACGAGGGCCACCCCCCCTGGAGGGACACCCACAGACCAGCGTCCCAGGCTGAGCACGGTGACAGCAGCTGCCCCAGGAGGCCGTACTCCAGGTGAGAGCTGCCCAGCCTTGCGGAGGCCGGCGCTGAGCCTCCTCCGTGTAAACCTTCTTAAAATAAGATCTGACCATTTCACTGCTCCCGTGCACTTGCGGCGTGGGTTCTGCCCTTGTCACCGCGCAGGGGAAACTGGAGCGGCCTCACGGAGACAGTGCGTGATGAATTGATGTCCAGCTACCAAAGCAGCCGGTGACACATATATTCAAGGCTGCACAGGAGTTGCAGCTCTGATTTCTTACAGCTGTGGCTTTCTGCAGTTGCTGTTTTATGGGCTTTGTCTCGGTCCGAGGTGCATTTTTCTTGAAGGTTTGATTAAATGCAGTTCTTTTTTACTAAGTGCAAGGTGAACAATAAAAATACAAATGGTAATATAGGAGCAAAAGGGAGCTTGCAAGCTCAGCTGTTGAAACAGCGGAGGGTGGGAGGATAAAATGTGGATGCTCTCGGTGCTGAGAGCGCTTTGGGCACTCCAGCAAATTTTGGTCGATTTGCCTGAGTTATTGCCCCCGGTGAGTTACGGGGTGGGCTCACAGGGCTTTGTGCTGAGGTGTGATGCTCATGCTGGGAAGGGGGGTGTTGCAGGGGCTGGCCGCATCGCTGTGTAAATCCTGAAGGGTGAAGGTATGTGAGTGCCGGGTGGGTGGCTTGGGCTGGGCTCTGGCGCAGGGGGGGAACCGCTGAGCTGTGCGGTGGATGTGGCAGCTCAGAGCTTGGCAGAGAAGGTGGTTTTGGGGGATCTCTTCTAAAATGTGGGCGAAGGTTGATCCCCATGACAAGTCTATACCATTGAGCTGAAAGTGGGCATTGCCTGAAACTGCAGTGCACAGCTTGCTCGTGGATGGGGGTGGGAAAGTATCCAGCCTCCTGCTGCTCCTTCCGGGCGTGATGCTGGACCAGCTTCTGGCCCTGACACTGAGCAGGGGACCTGGCTTTATTTCCATCATCCTTTTGCCTCCAAAGGTCCCATCTGGGGCATGAGACTAACCCTAGAGGTGGTCCAGAACGTGCAGAGGTGCCAGCTCTTTCTCAGATTAGGTATGTTGTGTGGCGTTTCAGGCAAGGATATGGAGACTCCCACTGGCAGTATCCAGCAGCCAGCTACGGGGATGACTACACCTACCAAAGCCACCAGCGGCAGCCGGTGGCCTGGCAGGATGACAGAGGTATGGGCTTATCCTTTGGGTCTGGGGATAGAGGCAACCTGCAGAAGAGACTATGCTTTCTCCAGGATGGGTGGTTCTCCCAGGGCTTGCACATCTCCAGGGCTTTCTCCTGCCCGTGCTCCTGGGCTGCTAGTGCTGTTCTCTCCGTGCAGCACTGCCCTTGGTTTGCATTTGGGAGACATGAGCAGGAACTAGGTGCACCCAAGGCAATGTTTGATCTTAACCTCCATGGATAAAAAACTGCCATTCCTGGTTCCAGGCTGAACGCAATGTTGATAGTGCTGTGTGATCGGGGTGGCTGGGGCCTCGTTTTTGCTGTTTCTGGAGTTCCTGGGCTGAAAAAAAGGGGAGGGAGGAAAGAGGAAAGGACATCAGTGCGGTGTTGGCAAATGTATACGGGGCCTTATCATACCTCCAATGTGTTGGGCTAATTTGGAAGCAAATGGGGTGTGCATGGCAAATTGCCTGACTCATTGCTTTTTCTTTTGCAACTTCATTATAGCTTGTTGCTCTGAAGGGGAAATGCTAAGTCTTGATTCTCTCTCTAGACCTGAGACAGGGAGAGCCTTACGGCAAGAGTACCAGTTACCAGGACCAGCACTACTACAGGGGTTACCACCCCAACCTGGCCACAACCCCCCTGGGGCAGGACAGGTAAGGGTGGGGAGTCTGGGCATCACCTGATACAGCCGCCTGCTGCAAAATTAGTGGGTTTGTGGCTGGTCCCCAAAATCTCTGACCTTCAGGGTGTTTCCTTTTGCTCCTGTCTGCAGGATGCAGACCTACGAATCCTACGAGGAAAGCTCAGTCTCGGCTGTCAGGAAGGAGTGGGAAGGGGGAGAAGCCCTCAACAGCAGTTTGGGGGAGGCTGGTGGCCAGCCCCAAGAGGTAACATCAGGGTGGGCACGGATGGAGGACAAAAGGCTTCAGGATCTCCCAGAGATTTTTTTTTTTAGGAGCAATCCATGTCTGTCCCCTCCAGCTGGGAAGGAGGCTGGTTGCCCTCAGCGCTTAACAGTCTCTGGGGATTATTATAATGGGTTATTAGTGTTTCTGAACTCTCCATCTGCTGGGCTGTCGTTCCCCAGGCATGGGGCTGGGCACTGCTCCCGCACCGGGCCAGGAGCAGGACAGAAACCCAAGCTTGGTGGGATGCTCTTCTGCGTTCTCCCTAGGTGGTTGAAAGCTGTGTGCCACCCAGCTCTGCCCACCAAGTCCTGCCCCATCACACCAGTGTCCCGAGCACTGTGTTTTGCCAAGAGCAAACTAAAGGATCAAATCCAAGCTGCTGTGGTGGTTTTGCTCCTGCGCAATGTTTTCTCAGGTTCCCAAGCCCTGCCTGCTGTGTTGAGGAGTCTGTGTTAGGGATGGGAACCAGTTGGGCTAAACTGGTGGCTGATGTAAATTATTTTAAACGCCGTTGGGTATGGCCAGGGTACGTGCCACGATGCACCTAAGATGCTGAAGGGTGTGAGCTGCTCAGCTGTGCTGTGCTTCTTCCACCGGGCACTTTCATGGAGCAGCAGAGTCTGTCCCACTGCCCTGGCAGCAGAAAGGCAGTGGTGTCCCTCATTTCTCAGCCAGGTTTGTGTTCTCTCCCTTCCTAGCAGCCCTCGGGCCAGCCCAGCCTGCTCCTGCAGTACCGGGAGTCGGGGCTCAGCTCCAGTGGCTATGAGCTCAGCCAGTACATCCGTGACAGTGCCGACCACTACGACCCTGTGCTTTCGGGGACCTGGAGCCTGGCACAAGCAGGTGAGGTGCGATGGGGTCCTGGTCCCCTCTGACGAGGTGGGAGCATGGAAAGAAACAGCTGGCGGTAGGAGATCTGCTGTCTTGCAGCTTGGTCCTTTTCCTGGAGGAGGTTGTGCATGTACAAGGCGTGACTGGGGGGCTGTGGGGTGCGTGGTCCAGTGGCTCTGCCCGGGCAGGTATAGGAGCTGCCATGCATGCCTCCTGCTTTAGGGGATGGTTCTTGCATAGGGGGGGCACTGCAGGGTTACCGAAGTTGGGGGGGGCCCGTTGGAGTGAGGTCAGGGTGAGGGGACTCATGGTGGCCTCTGTGTCATTGCAGGAGGGCCCTTGGTGTCCAGCCCGGCCCCGGTGGCCCCCCGCAAGTTCTCGCTGCCGCACACGGCGGTGTGCTTCGGCGCCGGAGGCCAGCTGGTGCTGGTGTGTCCTCAGCATCCCGCCGAGGGGCGGCTGGCCCGTGTTGAGCTGCACAGCCTTGAGGTACGCCACGGCCTGGCGCCGCAGACCTCTGTCCCCTTGCTGGAGTGGCTCCTTCTGCCCTGAGGGATGACAACACCATTTGCCACCCAAACAGCCTCCTCAGCCTTCCCGTCCCCTGCTGCCATCTTGTCTCCGGCCCACGTGGACCTTTGCCTCTGTGCTGTGCCAGCCTTTGGGCCCCACATCCCACCCCTTTGGCTCCGTAACCCTTGTCATCTGTCACCTGCTCCCAGTGATCCCTTCCGACAGGGACAAACGTGGCCTGTGCATCTCTGAAGGGTTATTCTGGTCACCTCTCTGAGGTGCTGCACTACAGAGTCCGTGCGCACCCCCTGAGCCTGGCACAGCATGTCAGTCTCCGGTCTGGCCGCCCAAACGAGGCAGATGCCATCTCAACAGGCACTTCTTTGCTGAGTGAAAAAGGAATGGACCTTTTGGGGGTCCGTGTGATGGTTTAGGGTCTATGTTTTGGGGTTACCTTAAGACAGCACAGAGAAGGGGTTCACCAGCCCTGCTGAACCCTTGGCCAAGGCACTGAATTTCAGCCAGCACCACTGGAGCTGGCTCGGTTGCTGGAGTCCGGCTGCTGAATTTACTCTTGTTCTGTAGGTGATGCTCCATGACACAGAAGAGCTGGAGGAGCTGAGGGCCTTCCCGGGACCCCTGGCCAGGTACGCTGCACCGGCAGGTCTGGGAGCTGTGTTGTCCTGGCTGTGCTGGCATGGCTGGCCTGCGAGCACCTCTCCTTCGGGAGGAGACGTGAGCTCAGGGCAGGCTTTGGGGTGCCCATGGGCTGGAGATCTGCAAAGGCCAAGTCTGAGCTCAGATGGGGAGCCCAGCCCCTTCGCTGCGGTGTAGGTTGGTTTGGATGGTGGGAGGTGGTTTCTTTCACTGTTCACAGGCTGTGGGTTTAGTGTGGTTTGTATGCCTGACCTTATTTTGTACTCATGTCTCAGAAAACTGATTTTGGGAGATCTCTTCAGATGTCTAAACCCTGGGTCAACTTGTGGTTTAGCTTTTCCTAAGGTGGTTGTCCCCCGAGACAGCTGAGCGCGGCAGGGTCAGAAGCAGCCTGTGCCTTCACCCAGCGTGAGCCTGGGGCTGAATCTTGGTGCATTGCAGCAGGTTGTCTCTGCACTGTGCTGCTTACACTAGCATGTCTTCTGGTCACTCGTAACCAGAGCAGGGAGAGAAAAGGAGTGTGCAGAAAGAGGAAAACCGTTTACTGAGCAGAAGGGCTGCAGAAGCTGGGTAGAAGACATGGAAGTTACCGCTCGTGCTGAAAGGGACACTGGGAATCTCTGTCGGTGTGACTGAGCCAGGAACAGCATCTCTGTCCCTCTCCCCTGGCTGGTCCTGTCTCTCAGCCACCCTTTCTTTCCAGCTGTCTGACTATTTTATTGTAAGACGGCAGTTCTGCCTGGCTTGCACGTAGCTTAAATGTTTCTGCTGCTGCTTCAGACCCAAAGGGCTTACGTGGTCACAAGTGTGTCTTTCTCCCTGCACTACGCCAGTTAAATAAAAGATGCTGCCTGTGCGTGCGCGTGCTCCTGCAGCCTGGGACATCCTGGCTGCAACAGCAGCAAAGCAAAACCGAGGTTCTTTTCAGATGGATGGATGAAAATATTATCAGGAGGGCAGAGAGAGGGTTTGAGATGCACTCTGCATCCCTGAAACACAGAAATCTCCAAAGAATCGTAATAATGTTAGAAATTAAGCATTTTTGAGCTTGGTGTGGCCAATGTGGTATGCAGTCATTGGCACCGGGGGTCTTCTCCCCTCCATCTTTCACTTTGAATCTTTTTTTGGCATCCCCATCAGTGAACCTGGGGACACCTTGAGTCTGAATGATCTATAGAATCGTTTAGGTTGGAAAAGGTCTTTAAGATGTCCTAATTTGCTTTGCCTTGGGTTTCTGTTGATGTCTGTCTTTGCTGCTGTAGGGAAGATCTGCACAAGGTGGATGTGATCACCTTTTGCCAGCAGAAGATAGCCACGAGCTGTGATCTCTCAACACAGAGAGGCAGAGATTCATCTCTTCTCTGGAAGCTCCTCGTCCTCCTCTGCCGGCAGAATGGGGTAGGTGTCCTGCGGAAGGGGCTGACCCTTTTGATTTTAGAAGTGAGACAAGTTATATGCTCCTCAGGTGTCTCTTGATCCAGTTGGTATTTCCAGGTGGGGTGTACCTTAAAAGCTTCCTGTTCCCATAGTATTATCAATTAGCTTGATAGTGCCTGGATATTTGGAGCAAACCCTTCTCCACGATTGCTTTTCATCCCTGTGAAATACCGACAACCCAATGCCATAGCAGCCGTGAAAGGGGCTGGTGCCACCTTCGTGGGGGAGCCAGCACTTATGTTTAAAAGAGGATTATTCCCTTAATCCAATGAAATCCACCCAATCTAATCTTATGGCTGCTTGTTGGAAGCAGCTGGATACGATCTTCAGAGCAAGTGCTGTGAAGGTCTTGCTAGTTGTGCTGACTCCTTTGCCCTCCGAAACCGTGTGCCGGTGGCCGAGGCTGGTCTTGTTGGGGAGATGTGCTAGGGTGAGGGTACGTGTGTGAGGGGGTCAGACTGAAAGTGCCATCAGCCTTTGCTCATGGGCCTCGCTCCTCCCCTTCCCTTTCACAGTCCATGGTGGGCTCAGACATCGCTGAGCTGCTGATGCAAGACTGTAGGCACCGGGAGAAGTACAAGAGGCAAGACCCCATGGCAAACCTCCTAGGCCTGACGGATGATGAGTGGATGTCGCGTCAGTCAGGGGCGCTGGACCTCATCACGGGGGAGGTCACTCCTGTCGTGGAGACGCAGGCACAGATAGTGGAGAAGTTCACCAAGCTCCTCTACTATGGCAGGAAGAAAGTAAGTGGTGAGTGGGATCCAGAAAACAGGACTAACGCTTTTTCTTGGCCACTTTGACTTCTTCAGGCAGGTGTTAAAGGGAAGAGTGGTCAAGAGGTGCCTTGTGGTTGTGGGATCAACACTTCAAGTTGTGGTTGTACAACAGGGCTTATGGCAGTGATTTCCCACCATTGGGAACGAGGATGGGGCCCCCGGTGAAGACAAGATGCAGAGGCTTTTACCAGCGTTGTGGGTTTAGTTGCAGCTATGTGACCTCAAGGGATCCCAAAGGCACAGAGAGAGCGGAGGGTTGGATGCAGAGAAGCTTGTGTGCCCAGGCTGGGGTCCCACAGAGGTGCTATCAGGAGCCAACAGGCGGCACAGACCTGGAAACCCGGGGAAAGCAGTATTGCTGTGAAGGTTCCAGTTCTGGTCATCATGCAAGGCAGAAAGGGGGTCTTTGTGAATGTGGAAGAGTTTTTGGAGGGTATTAGTTAAAACCAGAGCAGTTATCTGGGCTCTCCTCTGAGCTGGGTGAGCAGAGGGTCCCTTGGAAGTGGAGGAGGGCTGGGAAGCAGAGTTGGTGCAAACCCTTTTTCTTCTTCACCTTGGCTGCAGGATGCGCTGGTCTGGGCCATGAGAAACCAGCTGTGGGGCCATGCCCTCTTCCTCTCCAGCAAGATGGACCCTCGGACCTACAGCTGGGTGCTCACCGGGTAAGCTGGAGAAGCTAAAGCAAAGTATGATGCTCTGTGACTGGCTTTGCCAAGCCTGTTATCCTTTTGGACGCCCTCAGCCCCAGTGCACTGAAAAAAGAGCATTGATTTCAGCTGGACCCTTTCAGAGGGGGCAGAGGGAGGAGAGGAGCCATCCATCTGGGTGGGCCAGAGTTCTCCAGGCTTCCCGATGGACAGGAGACACCAAGTGGGGTCTGGAAAGCAGAAGGAAAGCCATTCCCTGGAGATGTGGGGTGAATTTATCCTGAGGCTTTGGCTTTGCCCTTGCTGCTCTAGCAAAGGTAGCCGCTGGGGTAGGGGGAGCTGAGCCATCTTCACTGTGATCCAGCCTGATCTGAGCTGTTCTCCCCACTCGTATGGCTGTTTTCTGGTGGAATTAATGCACTTAGTCTGGATTGGGTTGATCCCTTCAGGGAAAGTTAAGCAGAAATTTTCTGTCTTGTGCAACCTGAATCATTTAAAGGAGTTTTTATCTGCCGTTGTCCTGGAGACTTGCCTGCTCGTGGAGGTAAAGCAGATCATCAGCCTGGTGAGCTGATGATCCTTTCTGCCTTCTCCAGGAAGCCCCTCGGGACACCGCTTTCCTGGGGCATTTGGGACATGCACTTGGAGGCGAATGAGGGTTGGGGGTCCTGGCACAGCAGCCCTATCTCTGCCGTCTCCTCACAGGTTCACCAGCACGCTGGCCACCAATGACCCCCTGCAGACCCTCTTCCAGCTCATGTCGGGAAGGATCCCTCAGGCAGCGCTGGTCTGTGAGCAAGAGCCTGGCCCCAGCATGTGTACCCCTGTGGTGACACCACCTTGTGTCACTGTCCCTGCTCACCTTTGCTCTCCTCTTCTCTCCCTTCAGTGCTGTGGGGATGCTACGTGGGGAGACTGGAGGCCTCACCTGGCCGTGATGTTGTCCAACAAGGTTGGAGACACGGAGCTGAGCCATCGAGCCATTGTCACATTGGGAGACACTTTGGGTGAGCCGAGGCCATTATGAGCAGTTGTGTTCCTGCTGTTGTGTAAGGGTGGACACCTGCGCTGCCACCGTGCATGTCCACGCTGGCATGGCTGTACGTTGGTGCCGTGGTGGGGTGTGCACGCCTGTCCCCCTGGAGCTGCAGTGCCCGTGCGGTGGCAGGGCCGAGGCGCTGATGGATCCTGCTGCCCTTTGCGCTGGCAGATGAGTCGGGCTCAGGCGCTTCCATTAGCTGCTCCTTTGGAGTGGAGACCCCTGGAGTGGCTGGACCCTGGGCAGGGCATATGTAACTGCAGGGACTGAGACTTGCTCCCAGTGATGGGGTCTTTGGGGGGGTTCATGCCTGTAATGGCACTCTGCAGAGCTCGAGCTGCACCCTGCCCAGCTTCCCCTGGTCCTACCACTGAACTGAAACCTGCTCCTAGGTACAGAGAGCAGCAACTGGGGAAAACAGAGAAAAAGCGGGGAGAAGGGAGGGATCGGGGCCTGCGTGGACAGGGGAGAAAAGTGGGGCAGTTGGGTTTGGGTTTTCCTGGGAGCTTGGGAGCCTCCAAAGCAATGGTGACCTCCCTTAGGACTAAGTGTTTGTCTTTTTTCCTCCCATCCAGCTGGCAGGGGAGCCGTGGAAGCAGCTCATTTTTGCTACCTGATGGCAGATATTCCTTTCGGTTACTTTGGGGCGAAGGCAGACTGCATGGCTCTGCTGGGCAGCAGCCACCGGTAAGCGAGCCCAGGGGGTGCTGGAGGTGGCGCTTTTGCCAGTGATGCGTCCGTCCCACCTTCTCCCCATCCCTGGGACCTCACTTTTATGCAAAAGAAATTCTGGTTTGTGGGGATTTACTGCTCCTAATGTGAGCTTTGCTCTGGGCCTCTCCAGCTGCAGGCTGGCACGGCAGTGGAGCTGTGGGTCTGCGGGGGCCGGGGGGCTGTCTGGGGAGAGCGCCCTGCTCTTGCTTGCTGAACCTACCCCTCTCCTCTGCAGGCAGGTATTCACCCAGTTTGCCAGGACGGAGGCCATCCAGCGGACGGAAATCTTGGAGTACTGCCAGCGGCTACGGCAGCCCAAATCCTTCCTGCTCCCCTTCCAGGTAGCAGAGATGCACAAGCACATCTGATGCAGCAGCTCAGACCCGTCCCCAAACATGCATCCGTCCCCCTGAAGCCAGGGATTCAGGCTGCTCTCCAAGGCTTGTTCCCTCACCGGGCTTTGGGAGTGATGGGGAGGCTGCCCCAGGTGGGGGGTCCTCCGGGGCAGGCCTTGGGCAGATCTTGGGGCCATGGCGTGTTTGATCAGTGCTTGCTCAGAGCTGGTTGCCTTCCTTCTGCTGGGGTAATGGGTAGGCTTTTCATATCGCCAGCAAGCACCGGGCTGCTGCTGCCTCAGGCATTGCACAAAGGGGCTGGATGAATGGAGGTAGTTCCTTGGCAGGCTCCCCCCATCGCCCCTCGGCTGCCTCTGGGCTGGCCTCGTGACAGCGTGTGGCTGGGGACCGAGGCAGGATGGCCCCGTGGGGATGGGGGGGCTGCCCCCAACTTGCAGGTGATCTCTGGGTGATGAGACCCAGGGTGCTGTGAGTCACGTTGGGGTGATGTGCCGTGGCAGAGGGGACCCGCAGGCAGAAGCGTCTCCTTGCTCATCCGTGCCTGCCCTGCTTCCCTTTCCCCAGGTGTACAAGCTCCTCTATGCCTCTCGCTTGGCCGACTACGGGCTGCCAGCCCAGGCCCTGCAATACTGCGAGCAGATTGCCACCGCGCTGCTGGGCCAGGGTCTGGCCAGCCACCCCCTCCTGGCTCAGAAAGTGATGCAGGTGAGTCTTGCATCCCGCCCCCCCCCCCACTCCCCCCCCCCACCCCCCCACCCCCCGCCTTGGCAGGGTGCAATGCCCGGTCAGGACCCGGTGCAGTAGGGAAGCATCCTCAGGGCTTCCTGGGGCTGCTTGGCAGCTCCATGTAGCCTCCCAGGATTTGCTGCCTGGTATATGCAGAGTACAGCAAAACCAACACCTTCATGGAGTCTCTAATACCCAAGGATTTAGGGTAGAAAACAAAGGAATTGTGCTGACTGCCAAGTAGGAGCAGAGCTATTTGGAAGCAAAGGATGTTTTTCATTCTGGAGAGGCTTTTTGAACTTATAAATGGCACAGACTTAAGAAGCTGAAGTGTGAGTGCTTGACATTTCCCCTCCAGCACATCATCCCATGATTCCATTTACCTGCCGGAGGCTCTTTTGGGGTGACAGTGAATAGGAGTATGTCCCAGCTTGCAGCACGGAGCCCAGCTCCTCCACTTCATGACCAGGGTGCTGTGCCAGGGAGGGGTGAAGCAAAGTGTCCCAGGTCCCCTGGGCAGGCTGCGTTCGCAGGACAGTGGGTCTGCCCACTCCCTGCCCACCACCAGGGCAGCGCAGAGGCTGCTCGAAGCCTTCCTCCACCGGGAAGGGGCCAAAAGCTGCAGTGCTTTGAGATGAGGGGCAGCAAGGATGCCCTTCTAAAGGAGGTGCTGCAGAAATTGCCCAAAACTTGGCTCGTGCAGCCCCCGCACCCGATTGTCGAAACCTATTTACTGCCTAACAGCCTCTCAGATCTGCTGTTCTGCTGGGAATAATGCTTCTCCTGGGAGAAAACACTTTCATCTGAAAAACTAGTGCATTCGTAGATGCTCTTGTCTTTGATGTTTTAGACTGTGTTACAAATTATGATACACATTAGTGTTTGATTAAGACTTCCCCTCTTTTGAAGCTGGGGACGATATACAACCAGGTGCTGGTTCATTAATATTGGATCAAAGTGCACATTAGCTTTTGGATTAAACATTCCCCCCGTTTAGAAGTAATCATGCTTATAATTTCCTTTTTCCTGCCATTGATTTAGGATGAACAAAAGTGCATTTGCAAAGAGACGGGACGGTGGGCCTGTAGGTAGTGCAAGCTCCTGGCTGGGAGCTGGGTTACTGCCGTCCCTGTCCCAGGCTGGGCTCTGGCTGCGCAGGTCCTGTCTTACTTTAATCCCCTGGAGCTGGGAAGAAGGTTTTGTGCTGGTTTGGACTTTGTTGTTAAAAACTTCGGAAATAGGAAGAAACAGACAATGGGAACTGCTGCGGAAGGGATAGCTGAGACCTGTGGGGCTGCGGAGGGTGGCTGAGCTGCAAAGTCACCTCTGGATGGCTTCTGGTGGCCCTTGATGTAGCAGCCTTGTAGCGAAGTGTAGAAGATAAATGAGTGTGAAAAGCTGGGAGGGAGCTTGATAAATCCCCAAGAAGTGGGTCGATAGCAGTGAGAGAAAATTCAGTAAAGACCGGATGAAGAGCAGTGCTTTGAGTGTCATCTCCCCCCATCCAGCTGCCTTAAAACTGGACCCTTGTCTAAGCAATTTCTCCAGACTGGGATTTATTAGCTCTGCAGGGAGCCCTCCATTTCACCCTGGGCTGGTGGGATGGGTCAGCCCAGAAGAGCCTCTTGCTCCGTTGACAGTAGCTGGAGCCCCATGTTGTTGAGAAGGCTGCAGCCAGGGCAGCAGAGACCCTGTTCTTGCAGGAGAAATTAAACATGCAGCAGCAATACTGCAGAGAGGGACCTGGGGGAGATAGTGAAGCATGGAAAAAATACCAAGCAGCAACATTACAGGATGCTGTTGCAAAAAAAAGTTAAAAAAAAAAAAAAAAGCCAGTGTTAATAATGTTATTCTGGGCTGTGAGAGCAAGAACGGCATGTGTGCAACAAGGAGGTGATAATCCGCCTCTGTTCAGGTCTTGGGGGTCTTGGCTGGGGCACTGTGCCCTGCTTGGGATGCTGCACTCGGAGACAGGGCTAAACTGGAGCAAATGTAGAAGGGAAGAGCTGGGGTGATAAGGGACTGAGGGGAAAATGACCCTCGAAGAAGGCCTTGGGGTTATTTTTTCCAAGCAAGATATGCTGGGGGAGGGAGGGGTGTGGGGGATGTGATAACAGCCCTCTGGCGTGCAAGAGGCTGGTTTTCAGGGGACGGTGCCTGACTGTCCCCGCAGCTGCCATGGGAGGAGGAATAGAGAGGCTTAATTTGCAGCAGGGAAGATTTCACTTAGATATGAAGAAAAAACTCTTTAGCTCTGAGGACATTAAGCTTCAGGACAGGCCTGGGAGGCTGTGAAATCTTCTCCTTGGAGATTTGTAAGTGCAAATCAGACAAACATGGGCTGGTATGGGCACACAGGATTTTCCTGAGCGTTGGTAGATGGATCAGGTAACTTCAGAAAGTCCCTCCCAGCCCTGCATTTGTGTTGTTTTCTGTGTGGTGATCAGTGATGGTGATGCTTATTGCAAAGCCTGGGGAGGAAACAGCCAGGTGAGCCCTTAGCTCCCACCCTGCCAGCTCCCATCCATCCTCATCGGGTAGGTAAGGGATTGATGCACAGCTCTGGGAGCTGGGCTGTTTCCAGAGCTCCTTGTGGGTGTCCTGCAAACCTGTCGGTGCCCCAGGCTGGCTGTCAAGTGGAATTAAAGGTGCTCATTTTCCTCAGAGGAGGAAAGGATGGTAATAGTTACCTGCCTCTCTGATGTGAAGAGCATCTTTGACATGGGTACTTTGACACCTCTGCGGGGGTGGCTGAGATAGCCCTGCTGGGAGGCTCTCTGTGGGGCACGGGATGGGCCAGCACTTCTCCGCGGCAATGCAGGAGGGGGAATAAAACTTGCAGAAGAGGCTGGTGTTACTTTTACCCCCATATTATGAACAAGTGCAGCTCTGCTGCTCTTTTCCCCTGGGTCTGTGTGCCCTGCCCTGTGCAGCTGCTCTAGGTGTTGGTCTTTTCCCTGTGGAGCTGAAATGTGTGACGAGCCCTGTTGCCCTCCTGGCTCTACAGCTAGCCGAGCGGCTGAAGCTCTCCGACCCTCTGCTCCTGGAGATGCCGGAGCAGGACCAGCCCTTGGAGCCTGACTGGCTGGTAGAGCTCCGAGCCCGCTGCCGGGAGCAGGAGGTAAGGAGGAGCGGGGATGCTGGGGGGCAGCCAGTCTGGGTTGTGGTTTGTCTGCAGGAGCATCCTTCTCTGCTCTGAATCCAAGGGCATGGGCATGGAGGTCCAAAAGGTAGTGTTACCCAGCTGCCTTTCCCCTTGGCTCTGAGCTCAGAGACGTGGTCTGTGCTGTGGGACCTGCAGCTTCAGTGGGAGCGGGGCGGGTTGCGCTGCCCGAGGGTGTGAGCAGTGAGGGCTGCAGGGCTTTGCATGGGGCAAAACACTCCTCGCCTTGGCTCATGGAGGGCACTCAGGGGCTGGTGGGTGAATGATGATCTCCTCTTGCAGTGAGGGTGTTGCAGAGGACACTGCTGGGGCATCACCTTGCAGATGTCTGCTCTCAGGTCCCTTAACTCTATGGTCTGGTCCTTGGATTAATGCTCTCCGTTGAGGTTTCACATCTGCTTTTGGTTCTGTGCCCTTTTCTGTCATTGGTTTCACCTCCTACCTGCTCTCAGCAGGGCAGTGGTGCTGCAGCTCCTCTCACTTGCTGGCAAAGAGCTGTGACTGTGCTGGTACAGGTCTCACCTGGGCTCTGGCAGCCCGGGGTGGGTTGTGAGCCTCACACCCACGAGCACCATGCTTTTCCTTACATTGCCTTCCTGGTTTCCTTAGTCTTTGCCCTGTGCCGTCCCCTTTTCCATCTGTTTTATCACATTTTCTAACTCCTTGCAGGTGGAAGATGACCTCCGTCTGGAGGTGGCGCCCACCCAGCCTGAGCTCTCCTGGACTGCTGCATCGATGGCAGGTAAAGAAAACGAAGCAGTAGGTGGCAACGGCTGCCGAGGGCTTTTCTGCACGTGGAGTTGTGCTGCCATGGGCTGGGAGGCAGCTCCCTGCTCCCTGGAGCATTTCTCGTCAGCTACTTCTTGCTCCTTGCGTCTGCCCCAGGGCTCCAAGTTTTGCTCCTGCTGGGATGCATCCCTCTGGTGTGGGGCTGCAAACTGGGGGGCTGATGCTCGTGCCCTCCATATGAAGGCTGAGTAATTGGGCTTAATTACCACAGCTTCAGGAGTTCCCTGTGGGTGCCGTGGGAGGAGAAGGGGGTCGGAGGTGGGCAGCTGGATGAAGCATGTGTCTCCCAGCTGAGCCTTGGGAGAGACAGCCCAGTTCCCAGGCAGTCCTCTGAGGTGCAAACTGGAGCTGAACTAAGAGGATTTCACACTTTCGGAGCAAAAGATCGGGGCAGGAGCGCGTCCCTCTGGGCACCGGGCTGCAGCATGCCTGTCGGTGGGGTCCCAGCGTTCCCCCTTCCCCACTGCCTCTGTCATCCCTCTGCTGCACCTCGCAGTGACCCTCAGCATCCCCTTCAGCCACAGTCCACCCAGCGGGTCAAGAGTCATCGACATGAGGGACAGGAGCCACCCCTGGGTGACTCTCTAAGGAAGGGCTGGAGAGTTTTCCTTTCCTAGCTGGGTGATGGATCCATTGGGATGTCCCATCAAGGAGAGGTCGGGGCTGGTGAGCCATGGGTGTTGCTTCACAGCCGCCTCCATCAGCAGGATGCCCCGGCACAGTCTGCTGCTCCTTGCTGCTGCTGGGATCTAGCTTTCTGCTGGGAATGCTGGCACCAAAGGGTGGAGAATAAAGGCTGATGCAGACAGGATAAAACATGACAAATTCCTCCAAGCCATTTCTTCCTATCAGCTTTCCCTGCTGCTGCCAAATTCCTCTTCAAAGAGCTCTCCTAGGCAGTAAAAGGATCATCAATCCTGATTGCCTTCTGCTGCTGTGAGGGCTGAAGCTATGATCATCCTTTCCTGGAAAAAAGTTGCAGGTATGATGGGATGGCTTCTCTGAGTGGCAAGGTTTGCTCCATGGGGTCTCTGCGGCCCATTTCCCAGATGCTTGGCCCTTTTGTTTGCTGAGGCCGTTCAGAGTCAGCATCCGAGGGACCTGCCTGCAGAAAAAGCTGGCTTGGTGCTGAATTCATCCATCTCAGAAAGACGGAGCCTGAATCAAGGTGCCAAAGTGGGATCCACATGATCACAGCAACCTCCCTCTCCATCCTTACAGCCTGGGCTATCCTCCCTGACTTTTCCCAGTTGAACCTGCCAGACGGAGTGGAGTCAAGCATCCATCCTCCTCCCTGTGGACTCTGAGCATTTCCAGGCTGTGTGGGAGCTGCTCCTGGGTGTGACGCCAACCCTGAGCAGGCTGGAGGTGATGCTGGCAAGCAAAGCAAAGGATTTTGTAGCACCACACACAAGAGGTGCCATAGCCTGTCCCCAGGCTCAGACCCATGGGGTCTGGGTCCTGCCTGGCTGTGTTTCACGGTGGTGGGAGAGAAACTTCCCGGTGCCTGGCATGTTTCTGGCTGAAGGCTGCAGAGCTGGAACAAGCAGGACACGCTCCTGGGACCAGCAGCAGTGTGCTGCCTGCACAGTGTCTAACATCAGACAGAGCAACGTGTGTGCGTATTAAAGAAAACAAACCCCACTTGTTCAACCTGCCTTTCAATTAAAAAAAAAAACCCACAGCCCTGAGTAAATCTGCCAAAAACAAGGAACTCATCCATGGGCACTCCTGTGGAGCGGGAATGAAGGCTGTGGCTTCCTGGTGGATTTTCTTTCCTGCTCAGGGTGTGCAGCAGGAGTGGAAGAAAAGGCTGGAGGCCCTGGGCTCCTCTGAACTGCCGGCATGTGCTGCTCGTGCTTGGTCCCTTTGCTTCCACAGCATTCCCCTTCTGAGTTGGTTTGCAACCTGAGGCATGTTTGCAGGAGATTTCCCCCCTCCCCGGTCTCTCACAGCCCACCTTCCTTGCAGCCTCTAACAGGTCCCCACTGCTGTGCCGTGCCCTACCTTCCCCGCCTGCGCGTGGTCCCCGGGGTCCCTCCTCGCCCCCCGGCTCCTGCTGATGTATAATGGAAGAGGAGGATTCTGCGCAACAGCCTGATGAGACTGTAAACACTGGAGTAAACTCCTGAGGTGTGGGTTTTGTGGGTAATTTTGGGGTTGTTTGGTGTTTTTTTGTTTTTTTTTTTTTTTCAGATGGAAAGCCTGGCCCCAAGCTTTCCCAGAGCAAAGGCTACCAGTATGACTACCAGCCTGTGGCACCCCAGGGACCCAGCTCCCACGAGGATGTGTCCCACTGGCTCCCAGCACCTGCTCAAGTCGCAGCATCACCACTGCTCAGTGCTGGGCAGGAGCTGCAGCCCCCCATGCTCAGCCCAGGAGCAGGAGGGGTTTCTGAGGACCCCCCCCCGCAGGCAGTCCTGCCGGCAGGTAAGTGCTCCAGCCTCATTTCTCTACAAAAATCCCTGTCCTCAGTGAGTTGCAGTGGGATGGGACATCCCTCGGGGAAGTGTGATCGCCTGCGGTGTGTGTCGCTTCAAACGCTGCTCCCTGCTAGTGCCGCCTTCACCCAGCGTCTCGTTACCCTCCGACCTTGCCCCAGACATGGAGCCGTGCTGGCCCCAGTGCCCCCGCACATGCAAGGTCCACCACTACCAGCCACCCTGGGCAGGTGGGTCTTCATTTTCACAAGACCTTGCCCAAAGCAGCAAGGGAGGGCAGCCACGGGGAAAGGAGCTTCACATCCGGCAGCATGAGCTGGGTTTTTGGGATGCACCGGTGCAGCCCTGCAACTCCCTCCCTGGTTCTGGCATTGGCTGGGACAGGGACCAGAATGGCCTTTTGCATCTCTTGGAGGGGACATCTTGGCCACGCAGCCTTGCTGTGGGATAGGGTGATATCTCTTTCTCTGGAGACCCTCAAAATCAGCCTGGACCCGATGCTGTGCGATCTGCTCTGGGTGACCCTGCCTTAGCAGGGGGTTGGACTGGATGATCTCCAGAGATCCCTTCCAACCCCGACCGTTCTGTGATGGAAGCACTGAAAATACCTCTGACAGAGATGGCAGGAGCTCCTCGGGCCAAGCCCTGACTGTGTCCTTTGCTCCCCAGGAGAACCTGGGGAGCCCTGGGGTGCCCCCCTGTCCCCCAAGGAGGTGCAGCCATCCCCCCCAGCAGAGCAGGTGAGTCGGAGGGGTCAAGGAGACCATCCCAGTGGGGGCCATGGTGTGATTTGGGACTCGCTGGCTCATCCTTCCATGCACTTAACTCACATGGAAAAATCCCATCGTGGTGCCAGCTGTCCCCTCGGGGGACCCTGCTGGTTAGGGTAGCCCCCTCCTGCCTCTGGAGTGCCCAGCTGCCTGCTGCACCCTGCTGAGGGGGCTGCTCCTCCCCACCTGCTGTGCAAGGGACAGGGGGCCCTGGGGATGCTGTCGGTTAAGCCTGGCACGGAGGAGTCCCGGGGCCACTCTGATGCTTGGGGTGGCTGCTCTGGGAATGAATGTGGCAGCTCCGATCTCCGATGCCAGGAGGGGTTAACAGCGAGGACTCGGACTGTCTCTGAGAGCTCCACTGTCTCCTTGGAAGATGACAGTCAGCCTTCCTCGGAGAGCACGGCTGAGGACACTGCTGAAGAGCTGGCACCAGCAGAGGCGGCGAAACTGGATGAGGACAAGGTGAGCATGCTGATGTGAACCCTCGTGCTCTGAGCTTGTCAGTCCCTGATGCCTGTCATGCCTGCCCTGCTCCCGGCGGGCATCTCGGTGGCCGTGGCATCATCCCCTTCTCATCCGTTTCCACTCTTTGTGACAACCTTCATTTCCCAGAGCTCTGGATTCAGGTGGTTTGGCTGGTTTCGGTCAAAGCCCACCAGGGAAACTTCTTCCAAAGCCACATGTGAGACTGCCCCAGACTCCCCCCCACCAGGACCACAGGTAGGGGATGAAAGGCTCTCCCATCCCTGGGTGACACCCAGGGTACAGCAGTGAGGATGGGTGACACCTCCCCCATCACCCGCTGTTCCTCCCTCCATCCTCGCGTAGCTCGTCATGGCCGTAGTCTGTGTGGGGGCACAGCGGGACCGGGAGCCCTTTGGGCCGGGAAGTGAATCCTTGATGAATAATAATTGTCAATGTATAAAACCTCTTTGATCCGGGAGGTCCTCCCAGCACTTGGTAAAGTCTGCGGGGACCGCTTGCCCTCCGCCGGGGTGGAAGGCAGCAGCGGCTGCGGGTGGCACTGCTCGGGAAGGGTTTAGGAGATGAAGGGAGGGAAAACCCCTGGAAACGGAAGAGCAGCAGAGAGGGGGAAGCAGCCGTGCATGGTTATCCCGGTCCTGGCAGAGTCCTCAGGGTGTCGCATCCCCGACTGCAGGCTGAGGGTGGGCTTGGGGCAGATGTTGGAGTGAGACCCTCCCCTGGAAGTCTCCTGTTTGAGAATGACCTACAACCCCAGAGCAGGAAATTTTGGGATAGTCTTCCAAAACTAGCAGGAGATGAGGAACAGAGGGGGAGACCCATGGACCCTGGTGGCCCCTTACACTGTACACAGGCTTGGTGTCCAGCCTCCTGCCCAATTTTGAGCTCTCCGGGTGGTTTAGCTTTGTGACAGGGGTTGCTTGTCCTGACTCTGGAGACCCCCTCCTTAGCTCGGTTGCCTGCAGCTCTTGGGGTACCTCTCCAGCAGGATGGGTGCAGAGCAGTACCCCAAAAGTGTGGTGCAGAGGTGCCACCGTGCAAGGAGCTCCTGCTCTAAATGGGTGGATGTGGTTGCAGGACCAGATGTCTCCATCCCCATCTGATGCCCCTCTCGCAGCTGGGACAAGCCCTTCAGCTCAGTCTCCCTCCAGAACCCCTGGTAAACGCCGTGCGGGTCCCCTTGCCCTTCTCACCTTCAGCCTTTTAGAAGCTGCCCATCTAAATTTTAATCTTTTGGGGTATTTTTTTCTGGTTGCATGCCCCAGGAGGAACGCACAGTGTTACTCCGGTGTCCGTTGGGATGAAAGGTTCATGGGAGATGGATGGTGGGGAGTCAGTGGGAGAGCAGGTGAGGAGCGAGGCGTATTCGTGCATGATGGGGGGGCATCCATGGCACCCCTCTGGGGGTGGCACTGCAGTGGGGGGGTGGATGTTATGTTTCTCTCCCTTCACCTCTTCTAGACTGGCTGCCATGAGTCTTCCCCACCGGTTAGGACCATCCCGCTCTTCAACCCTGCCCAGGTCTCTCAGGTGAGCGCATCCTCCAGGTGTGGAGAGGGATAGGGGGGCGGCGGGGTCCTGGCTTTGGGGGTGATGCCAGGTTAGGGGGGATACAGGGGGTGCCAGCCCTGGGTGTGTGAGGAAATAAATTGGGGGAGGACAGTGATGGGGGGGGGGGGGAAATGGGTGATGGAGGAGGGGAAGGGGGGGGGGGGGATGCTTGTGGCTGCATCCTGAGGGTAACAAATCCACATTTTTGGGGTACAGCTCTCCCTTACACGGTCTTTCTCTGCTTCCCAGCTCGCCGCTGCCTCTCGACCCAACCAACCCAGGCTCCTTTCGCGCCGTTACCCCAACCCCCTGTGAACTGGGGGGGGGTGGGGTGGGTACTGGAGAAATCAACAGTGCTGACTGGATTTAAACCAAAATGGTGTTTGTGATTATTTTGAAGGGGGGGGGGGGCAGAGGTTGGGCCTGCGGCCCCGGACGATGCATCCGCATCGTCCGGGGCCACGGACCCAACCTCTGCCCCCCGGTTTTGTGGGTGTGGGGGGTATAAAATGATTGAGGGGGGGGTATAAAAGGTATAAAATGATGATTGGGGGTGATGGAAAAGTTGTGTCCGAGGGGAGAGTAGTCTGAATTCGGTTGTATAAAAGGATTTAAGGGGGGTATAAAGGGTATAAAATGATTAAGGGGGGGTATCAAGGGTATAAAATGATGACTGGGGGTGATGGAAAAGTTGTGTCCGGGGGAGAGTAGTCTGAATTAGGTTGTAGGGCCCGTGCCCCACCTCACCCATTGGACTCAGCGATCGCCGGCCGTGAGTCTGTCTCAAAGCACCGCGGGGCCACGAGCATCCGCCGGGGGATGGGAGGGGGCGGGGCGAAGCGCCCCTCCCCGCCCCCCATTGACCCACGCAGCTTCTCCTGCCCAGGACCGGCCCGTAACGCGACGCCCCCCCTTGCTGGTGGCTCACCCGCCCGTCGCGGGCGGGGCTCTGCGGGAGCCGTGGGCGGCCCTTCCCTCAGACCTTCCCCGAGGCGGGGCGGTGGGGTGACGCGCACCCAGTGGGTGGCCTCGGCGGTGAGCTTCCCCCGGACGCTGCGACAACGCGTTGGTCGAAGCCTTATATAGAGCTTCGCTTCTCCCTTCGCTTCTAGGTCAGGGTAAGCCGCCGGCGCTACCCAGCGTGCACAGCGCTGCATGCTAATTTAGACCCGCCCCTTCATCGCAGGCGGGACTGCAGGGGGTGTGCATGCCCTCGCGGCCGCCCCGAGTGGAAGGTAAAGCCCGGCACCGCGGGGCCCACGCGTGACAGCATACGGGGACCAAGGGCTCTCGGTGACAGGCTGTGGGGCTGGGGGTCCTGCTGTGACAGGCTGGGGGGCCCACTCGTGAGGAGTTGTAACCTGTCTGTGACAGGCTGTGGGGCAGGGAGCCCACTCATGAGGAGGTGTAGCTTGTCTGTGACGGGCTGGGGGCCCCCTTGTTACAGGCTGTGGGGCTGGGGCCCACTCATGAGGCGCTGTAGTTTGTCTGTGACAGGCTGTGGGGCTGTGGGTCCCGCTGTGACAGGCTGGGGGGCCACTTGTGAGGAGCTGTAACCTGTCTGTGACCTCCTGTGGGGCTGGGGGCCCGCTCGTGAGGAGACGTAACCTGTCTGTAACCTCCTGTGGGGCTGGGGGCCTGGGAACACACTTGTGGTGGGCTGCAGGGCTGAAACCCACCTACACACAGGGGCTGGAGCCCACCCGTGGCAGGCTGGGGGGGGGCGAGGCCTGTTTGCAGCAAACGCTGGGGCCAGGGCCGCCTCGTGGGCTGCGGGGCCAAGACCTGCTCGTGCCAGCCTGTGGGCCGGGTCCCGGCTGCCTTCAGCAGGCCCGGGGAGGTGCTGTGAGGGCTGGGGGCAGTGGGCGAGCGTGTGGGTGACTGGCTTGAAAATGCTTCCCGAAGCGCTCTGTGGCGCTGGAGCTGTTTGCTTTTCTTCTTAAAGATGGCTGGTGAGAGCGATGCCAGCTCGGGGCACCTGGCTGGGGCCGTGCTGCAAACAGGCGCCCTGAGCGCTGCTCACCAGGCTTTCCCTCCTTGCAGGGCCGCTTGCCTCCGGGTTTGGCTGGCGTGGCTGCGCAGGTGGAAGCAGCTGACCGAGCCTGGGATGCTGTGCCGGGCTGAGTCTGCCTGATTGCAGTACACAATTCCAGTGGGTTTCCTGGGGTTGGGGCTCCTAGTCCTGGGATGCTTCTGACCCTCTGGGTGTGGGGAGAGGGACCCCCAGGCTGCGCTGGGGCTGTGGCCCTGCTGGGTCTCCTCAGAGTGCTGTGTGCTGTAGCCCTGCGCCCGTACACCTGTGTGTCCCTTAGTCCCAGCTGTGGGACGCTTTGGGCAGCAGTGCTTGTGGGGCAACCCTTTGTGGGGATCTGATGCCTTTTTGCCTTTGTAAGGGCTTTTTGCTGTCCTCCAGTCCTTTGAGCTGGTTTAAAGGGCCTGAGCCGCCTGCAAAGTCCTCACCTTGGGCCTGAAACATCCTGCTTTTCTGAGACTAAACATGGTCTGTCCTGTTCCTCAGTCAGTCTGGGTTTTTTTTTTTTACAGGAAAATGAGAAATGCATGAGACTTCTTGCTTGTATAAGCTTGCAGATCTGGCAAATACTTTTAGAAATAAATCTTGTGCTATTGGGATCACTCCTCAGATCTTTGCTTTCTGACTCTTCTCTTGATCTCCCTGGGGTTATAAAGAGTCAGGTAGCAAAGTTTTTCTGAAGTAGGGTGCGCTGCAAATCCCTATAGGAGAGGCAGCTCAGTGTGTAGCCATGCATGTGGGGGTACAGGAGTTTTCTTGCTTGCCTGTGATGTGGCCTGTTGCACTCTGAGCCTTGGTACTACAGGGTACGTAGATCAAAAGTTGTAACAGAATTAAGAGGCTGAATCAAGCTTGCCTGGTGCACACCCAGTGTGTGTGAGTTGCAGCATCGGGCTTCAGTGAAGGAGCTAAAAAAAGGAGAAGCTGTGGGTGATGTTGGTGGCTTCTTGCAGCAGGTAGGGGGTCTCTTCCTCAGTGAAATGGGATCTTCCGTTAGCTTCTTTCCGTGGAAATGTAGAGGTAGGGCAGTTAGCTATCTGCTGGAACTCAAGGGCTGGAGGAGCTTATTTTTCCTGTGTGGCTTTGATTGTGAGTATCCGGGGGAATCTGGGTGCCTTGGAAGTTTGCCTGTGAGTTGCTTTCTTGTGGCCTCCCAGTGAACTCTCCTGAGAGCGCTGGAAATGCATTAACCTGATGCTAATTGTTACTCTGACTGATAGCAGCAATTAAGGTTTGTAATCTGACATAGTCTCTGCTATATGGAGTGTTGTAACTGTTGCCTGGGGGAGCTCTCTGCTAAAATACCCTGAGCTGGGATGCTTCGGGAAAGCCCTGGGCTGCTCCTAAAGGCTACCAGCTTGTAGAGGGAGGTGTGTTCTCACTGAACTGGGCTAACTGTGCCAAAACCATTGTGATTTACTTCAGAATTACACGCCTGATCTGCTGGTGAGATGTTGCTTCCCTGCTTCCCCGCTGCCCAGCAGCATCCTGCTGCCCAGCCTCTCCCGGGCAAGGCTGCTGAGAGGAGGCATTGCCATTACCCGGCTTTGCAGTTTAGGCATCTGCTTCCCAGATGCTTTCAGTAATATGTGGGTCCCGTTGGGCTTGGCAAGGGCCATGCTCATTTAGAACTGTTATTTATTACAAGAAGTGCAGGGTGATGACCCTGTCTCTGTCCCTTCAGCTCCCGTTGACATCTGTGATGCAGCTGGTCTTAAAAGGTCACTCATTTCCCCTTGCTTAATGATCTACTGTATAAAGAGAGCTTTCGTTGCTTGCTTTGAGTGTCAATGGGACATGAATATTAATGAAACCTCGGTGGTCCTGTGGTGCTGTCATGACCATGGAGGGCTCATTTGGAGCTGCCAGGCAGTGCGGGGAACTCTGTGATGGAACGATAATAAAGTGTTCGTGAACTCTGCTTCGAGGCTCAGGGCTTTGAACTTGCAGGCTCCTGGTATGGCAGTGTTGAGAACTGGCTTGGTGTTTTCTAAAGCAGGCTCTTGCCCAGCAGTGTGAGCGTTAGCAGGGGAGGGACTCGTGGGGGTGAGTGCTGCAGGTATGGCAGAGTTCATTGGTTGCATCTTCAGGTGGCAGATGGTTTAGTTAATGGCACCGAACATCCTCCAAGGCGCTGAGCTGGGGTCGGGGCAAGGGCAGATGCGATGTAAGATCTCTTAAAATGGCCTCTTTGGGCTGCTGGTACCAGGTGGGGAATCACCGTAAGGAATGGGATCGGGGCTGTTGCGTATATAAAAGAGAAGAGCATAATTTTGAGTCTGTGGGAAGTGAGCTTTTGCTGCGTTAATCCAGGCAAGTCCCTCCCAGCCTCTGCTACCTGGTGTGGTAAAGTCGGGGTAACAACTGAGGTCTGGTAAATAAAACAGCTGGGTTTGGAGAAAAGAGTTTTTTTGCATACTAATCTGGAATATGTTACACAGTGCATTGTGCTTTTAAACAGGGTATATTTAATATCTGTGCTTGAATGGGAGCAAAATTGCTCCCCAAAAGATTAACTTGGAGAAAGAATGCCAGATTTTGCTCTGATCCCTTATGTAGCTTCTGAAATGACCCCGGGTCAAGCTCTGTGGGGTAGACAGCTGGTGACTGTCATTTTCCTATCTGTGGAGAAGAATCTGCTTCACTCCTGGAGTAAAGACCTGACTTGCTCTTGCTTTCGCTTACAACAGTGTCTTCTTCCCCTCCCAGCTTGGATGTTCCCTGGCTGTAGAGGTCATGGGAGGAGCCCTCTGTAAGGATTTCTGCTGGATCAGGGCCATAGGACTTCAGCAGTGTCTAGCTGTAGTAACAGACATTAAAATATACACATCCTCCCTCAAAACCTTCATATACCCTCAAAACCTACCTGCCGGAACTGCTCCTTGCTGACCAGGTTTTTGCACCATGCTCTATTGCTGTGCAGGCCCTTGGTACACAGAGGGATAGTTCCAAACTCCTGATCAAAAGGAGCATTGCCTTTCCTGCAGATCCTGCCAGGTGTGGCACAGCTGAGCTTGTTTAGGTTTAAAAAAAAGGTGAGTGTTGGCTTGTGTCACCTCCAAGCTTATGGCTGCTGGGGCTTAGCCATGTCAAAAGCCTTCAGCATCCAAAGTCTGCCTGCATTCTGTGGAGTTGCTCACCTCCTTCACTTAACATCCCGGGATGAAATGCAAAGGTGGGAGCTGATGGCTGTGTGTTAGTTGTTGTTACAGTGTCTGGCAATCTCTGTCAGACTGGTTTTGTTTTACAATAAGTGAGGTATGAACAGAGTAGAAGGCCAGTCATCCCCAAAAACTCACAGGAGAGCTTGGCTGGCGTAGAGGCGTTGTGTGCCCAGGGAGATGGCTATCAGTTCTGCCACCTGGTTAGCCGCATGGCCTGGGAGGGTTGTGGCAGAAGAGGAAAAGGGGCATTTGCCATGGTAGGAAGACCAATGGGCTGCCTTTAGGAAGGGTGCAGGATGGTTTCATACTTCCTTATCTTTGCTCAAGCATGCTGGAGATCCCTAGTCCCCTAACAATGGTAGGAAAGACTGACCTACAAAATCCTGTCTGAGCCTGTGCCCACGCACCACTGTTTCTGCAGTACAATCCACGTGAGTAAGAAGCAGGAGGGGCTGCTGCACCTGAGGGACCTATGCCACTGCTTTTGGAGATTTAAAGTTCTGAGTATTACCTTAAGCATGTGGATTATATTCATGGAGGGGAAAAGAAAGGTTAGAATTCTTTGTCAGCGTAGGGTAAAAGCGTCACCTTTCTTGACATGTTTGTCTTAGGTAGAGATTGTATCCAGTGGTAGGATGAGGAGAAGTTGCATACTGTCTGGTGTTAATTACAAAGGGAAAACCACATGAAAATCAAGTGAAATTGCATCCTACTGCATTTGATATTCCCCGAGTTGAAGGCCTCAGTACATCTCATTAGTTTAAAAACCCTGATGGAGAGAGCTCAGCTTCGAACAGGAAATTGATATGACATTGAGACCTGGGAGAGGATTAGCTGCCTGCCTCTGAACTTGGCCAGAGGAGTTGAACATGTAAATGTTCCCATAGAGCAGCTCCCTGTGAGAAGGCATGCTAGTTAATTAAGGCCCCCGAGACCACACAGTTGCAGTGAGGGAGGGGTGAGGTCTATGTGCGTGGAAGGCCCTGCTGCCGTTTTCTCTCTGCGGTGGAAATGCTGCATGGGCTATATAGACAAGCCAAAAGCTTTGGGTGTGCGGGCTCTGCTTGGATGTTGGTAAAAGAGAAGCTTTGTTATACTTTGCAGGTGCTGAGTTGGGATTGCACTAAACAGAGTATGGTCTTCTGGGACTAATGTGGTGGCCCATCTGGCAGAGGTGTCTACAGAGAGTTTGTGGCTGGGAAGTGAACCTGGGTTTGGCCCACAAGTGACTCGAAGGCTGACTTTTGTGGCAAAGAGCTTGGTTCCATTTTGGGACTCTGCAGAGATGCTGGGGGCCTAGCGCTCAATGCCAAAGCACATCTGGTTGCTGTGACCCGGCATCTTTGCTCTAATGGTAGGAAAATTGCAACACCAAGGAAGTGTCTTCACTGTGTATAGAAAGCTGCAACTGCTTTTTTTAGTGCTTGAGCTGACAGGAGATACTTGCCAGGGAATGAAGGCAATCAGATACGCCGTGCCTGTCAATTTGTACTTGTGAGCCTATCTGCTTTGGGCCCTGCTGGGTTTACCCGTCTGATGAAGCGTTTTGTAACAGCTGTATGGTGAGAGAGGATATATCCCATTTTCTCTCACAAACACCAGCCGTGCTGTGTGCACTCTTAAGGCGAGGTGCTAATGATGAAGAATCCATGGCTCGGCAGCACACTGGGGCTTTCAGCAGTACTTTGCTCCTTTAGAAAACAAAATGTGTTTGTGGACTGACTGTGATCTGTGGCAGGTGGAGTTTGCAGACCATACCACCGCCATTGTGCTTCTCATGTGTTTGGAGGGCAGTTTCTAGCTGGGACATTGCAGTCCCTGAGCAGGATTGCTGGGAGGAAGGCTGGTGGGACCCTTTGCTTCCAGTGGGGTGATGGAGGCTATGGAAGCCTGCAGGGATCTGGCCGTCAGCATGATGCCTCTGCTTTGGACAGAAACCCCTGCCCAAGTAGCCAGGAGGTGACAATCTGCGCATCCCTGTGCTATAGACCTCCTCTGGGGAAAATCTTGTCTCTTGTTGATGCACTGGCCTGTGGCAGGCTGTGTGGTCGTGTAGGGTCATAGATCCTCACCCATCCTCTGCCTGTGTGTGTCTCAAGCCCTGCTTAAAATAAAGACCTTCAGGTTCTCCAGCAGAAGAACAGCGCCAGTGAGGAGCCCCAGAGGAGAACCCTTGTCCCAGCACGCTGCATCGCTCACACTGATGTTGCTACTGGAGATGATGTTGGCTGGAGCAGGGAGCTGTGATTTATATTAACTTGATGGTGTTGCAGCTTCCATGTGAGGATAGTCTAGATCAGGGCTCACCAGCCTGGAGAAGACATGAACGAGGAGAACTTCAGAAATCACTTGTAAAATTACCCAAAAAGGTGATTAGGAGGTAATTATTTGTTGTTTTCTGCGGAGCAAGAAGCTGGGACTCCCTCCTGCAGATAGTAGGCTGCAGGTTTAAATCAGACAGCATTATATGCTATGTGTGGCTGGGAGCTAACTCAGCCCTGGAAACTTGTTGACCTGGGATGCTGTGGAGGCCCAAAATTATCATGAATCTTTAAAGAGGAATTTAGCAATTTTCTGGCAGATAACTCTTGATGATGGGCCTAAACACAGCCCTGGAGCAGTTTACAGCTTAGGAGTTTGCAAATGCTGGCCTGCTAGGAGCTGGAGAAATGTTCTGGGAAAATACCTCCATGTTTCACCTTCTGTTCATCTCTTTCCATTAGCATCAAGCTCAGTTGCTGTTGGAGACAGGAGGGTGTATTAGAGGGACCTGTGGTCTCTTGGCTGACAGCTCTTATGAGTGGACAAAAGTGGATAAATGACCCTACCACGCATAGTCTGAAGTAAGACCCTCCTTTCTGGGAGACTGTGATCAACAGAGTCATTTCAGGTCTAATGCTGGCGGTGCATGTTTCTTGGTGCAGGCAGATGCTTGAGTGACGCCTCCAATGCCCACGCCTGCCTGTGCAAAAGTTGAGGCAGTGTTTAGGGGGTTGCTTGGTGACAGTTCTTCCGGGCAGGTTTGAAGAATTAAGCAGTAAGGAGGATTAATAAAATCGTATCAAAATATGTAAACATATATATCACATCTCTTTGATAATGAAAGAGCAGTTAATAAGTATTTGCAATCAACATTGCTACCTGGAAGCTTCTCTGAAAGCATTTCTGAGGCTGCTTAAACAACCCATTCATTTCCATCATTTTAACAACCTGTTTTCTCAAGGCAATTGAAATCACTTGCTTAAAGAGCTGTCTCCCTTCCTCCCCACCTACGACATGCTCCATTTTACTAAGCCTTTGCTCGGTCTCTGGTTCCTGGCGGTGTCCTGCATGGCTGGGGAAGATCCTAGACCTAGTGCTGGCTGGGTTCCTGCTCTGCTGGAGATGTTGGTAGGGCAAGTGGGCAGCCTTGGGTGACATTGACTAGTTGGGTTATAATCACTCACGTGGAGATCCCTATCCAAAAGCCAGCACAGATGGGGAGTCAGGAGCTGCCTTGATGCACAGCCTGGGTGTATGTGTGTCATTTGGAAACACTTGTAGCGGTTGGAGGAGCGCTTGGTTTGGCAGCTTTGGGAGCAGGGCACTTTTTTTGCTATCCTGCTGAAGCAACACTTCCCACTGATATGTCCTGAGGGCTTGTAGGACACTTTTGCTTAGCCACCCAGCCGCTGTGCCTGGGGCTTTCAGTGCCTTGATGAACTGTTGTATACATCGTGGTTCTTCTCTGGCATAGAGAGATGCAGGTCCTGTGTGGGCATCACGTAGGTATGGATGACTTCTTTCTTCAGGCTGTCAGAGCAATATTTCTTCCTCTTTATAGACAGCAGTGTGTGGGTGGGTGTCTGGTTCCCAGAGCAATGATGTGCCACCTTGATGATTGCATGATTAGTTGGGGTGATGTGGGAATAG